>NW_028227257.1:2347500-2947500 GCF_978045245.1 Mus caroli
CCCTGGATAAGAGAGAGAAATCTTCAAGAAAGCACTCCACACATAAAATATTTCTTTTATAGCGAAATGTGTCCAATTGATTTACGAGGCTCTCTCAAGGAGAACAAAACATGCGCCACAAAGCCGAAACTCCACAGAAAGGCTTCCCGGCTCCCTCAGAAGCAAGCTCAGAAGCAAGCTGCCAACTGCACGCTGCTTGGTTTTCAGCTTCTAATTTGGATTTCTTTGGGGGAGCCCCGTTTTCATCCTGGTGGGTTTACCGATATTTATGATAGTGTAATTGTTACATATTATTTTATTTGTTTGTGTGCATGTGTGTGCGCCCCGAGTGTATGGGTCTCAGGGATGGAACGCAGGCCCTTAGGCTTGACAGTGAAGCTTTTACCTTAACACTGAGCCATCTTACCATTTGTAATTGATATTTTTATTGTTTTTTTAAAAAATGTATGAGTACACTGTAGCTGTCTTCAGACACACCAGAAGAGGGCATCAGATCTCATTACAGATGGTTGTGAGCCACCATGTGGTTGCTGGGAATTGAACTCAGGACCTCTGAACCATCTCTCTAGCTCTGTAGTAATTGCTGTCTTTCAAATAGTGAGTCTTTTCCAGGTTCTCTGCCTTGATTCCAAGGCATAGGTGGGGTAGTTTGATCCATCAGGGCCGTGTGTAGGAGACCTGCCCGACTTGGGATCAGAATCGTGGAAGGACCTAGCCCAGGCTTGGTGAGCCACTGCTGTGAGTCATCTGTGGCCTGGTCACTGTTTTACCTCTCTGTCTGTTGTGGTTTGATGAAGTATGGCCCCCAGGCCTGTGTAGACTGTAAGGCCCTTCATGGGAACAGTTAGTTGACTTCTGTTCCAACTGGAAATGGCCTCCTTGAAACGATTGCATATCGAATCATCAGTCATCTGAGGAGGAGGCTACAGACCCTAAGTGTTCAGGGTGAACCAACAAAAGGTGAGATACATGGTGGGGAGGGTGGAGGGATCAGTGGGTCAGGGGGCATCTGGAGATTTAGTCTCTTTTAAATGGCATTCACTAAGTTTCACAATGGAAGCTGGGAACTTCACCTGGAGAGTCCAGCACAGCTGCCTGGCCCTTTTTCCCTCCGTGCAGAAGAGCCAGTTTGAAAAGGCGCATCTCTCTTCTTGGAAGGTCCACGCTGCTGAAGGTCTGATTGCAGCCCCTCTCGGGTGGAATGACTGGAGCCTACACACCTTATTTAGTAATCAGTGCTCAATATAAGGATGTCCTGAGCCTGGGGGCGGGAGACGGGTGCTCCCCGAGCCACTGCGGGTTTTTGCTGTGTCACTGGTAAGGAGGACAGCTGCTATTTCTGTGACTAAATGCTATCATTGTGAACACCGTTCCAAAGAAAACAGGTATCTTGCCAGAGGAAAATAACATATGCCAGGAAGGGAAAAAAGTACTCGAAGGTAAATAGACAGGTTTCTTCCTTGGGCCTGGGATTCTGAACAGCCATTTCCCTGCTGGAAAAGCAACCAAGAGAGAGCCAGAAATTGCTGGGTGTGGTGGTGCATGCCTGTAAACCTAGCGCATGAAAAGCTGAGGCAGGAGGATTGCTGTAAGTCACAGACACGCTTGGATTACATAGTGAGTTTCAAGCCAGTCTGGGGTGCAGGGTGAGACTCTGTCTAAAAATCAAACAAGTAAGTAAAAAAAGGGCGGGGCTGGTGAGCTGCCTGGGACAGACAGTGCAGATATAGCTTGCTGGCTGTGTGACCTGTCTACTGCTGGCCCACTGGCTGCCTCCTTTGAATGCTGGAATTAGGGAGCACTACCCTGTGACAGGCTCCATGTGTCTGCCACTGGGCATGGATGCATGAATTCATGGTAAATAAATTCAATGGTAAATATCGGGTATGACAAGCAAGGAGGAACACACAAAGGAGCAGGAATATGCGAGCGTGCAAGTTGGAACACAAATGCATATGAGCACAGAACCACACATGAATGTAGGCACTGCATGCAAGCAAAGTATGTAGTCTGTGCACATGTGTATGTATGTAAGTAGTTACACTTTAATCCACGTAAACATGCAAATGTCTATAAATGTAGGCCTGGTGTGCTTGTGTTAAATCTGCACGTGTATATAAGCATGCTTGTGTGTGTGTGTGTGAGAGAGAGAGAGAGAGAGAGCACATGTGTGTATGGAGGTCAATGCACACACAGAAGTGGGCAGAGAGGGCCAGGGTCCTTCCTGCGTTCTCTAGGGCAGGCAAAGAAACAGCTCTCCTGTTGTGTCCTGAAGAATTTGTTCTCTGTTCCTGGGTCCTGGCAGGAGCTTCTTCAAACTCTTGAGATTTCCTGAGAAGTGGGAGTGCCTTTGTTATGCTAATGAGGTGACTCACTGTTAGCCCCCTATGGGTTTTGTAATGGGGGATGGGCACAGGAAGACTAACCCCAGGCAGGCAGCTGGAGACTGTGCCAGCCTGGCTCCAAAGGCTGAGATTCCATTCCACCCAATCAAGAAAGCTAACCAATCTTGCCTATGTGGAGCCTCTGGGAACTCTGAACGCCAAGGTCCACTGGAGCCCCCTGGCAAACAAAGAAGGAAGTACAGGAAGCCTGTAAAGCCACCGCCCTCCTGTGCAAACCTAACCCTACACACACACACACATACACACACACACACACACACACACACACACACACACACACACACGTGATTCAAACAGTGAGTCTAGCTAGAGTGGTCCTGAGTTCTCACACAAGTTCTACGATATAACCATCCCAGGAGAGCTGTGGGAACTCCAGATGTTCGGAAGTGAGGGTGGCCCCAAGACTAGTGTGTGCCCTCAGAAGTAAAGGTGACTTCTGAGACCTTGGTTGCTTCCCCTGTAGAGTGCCAGGGGCCGGAGGAAGTGGAAAGTGGGCCACAGCTGACGTGGTAAGTGATCTCCAGGGTTGGGTGACGTGGGAGCTGAGATAGGAAGGACAGGCAGGGTTGGCCAGCCATGGAAGGGTCCTCAGACAGAAGGAACAGCACCCGCTAAGCCCCCTGGAGGGACCGGGATGGATGAGCTGGGGTAAGGGTGGGGAACACAGAGGAAGGTCGAGCTGTATCCATATCATGCCCAGCTAGAAGGACTCCAGAGATTCAGAGGTGAGGGTCCATCCTCCTTGGAGCCAGCACTGAGACAACAGATACAGGGCTCACACCACCAGGGCAGCTAGCTTTCTCAAAGCCTGTTCATGACACCTGTGGACATGTCCTAAAGATTAGGGACCCCTCTGGTAGCTTCCCAGAGAATGCGCAGGCTTCTGGGAGCTGAGAATTCATCTTGTAAGGAGGCTCCACAAGGAAGGTCAAATCCATGTGAATGAAGGTTTAGCAGCCATTCCTGCAGGGCAAAAAAAGCCACCTGAGTTACAGGAAACTTCTCAGGAGCCAGAGACAGCAATATTACTACGGAACTGACCGTGACAAGGGCAAGCCCCAGAGCTGTGGATCCTGCTCTGCTCACACTGTGTCTACTTTTCCTGTTAATATGCCCTCATGCTTCTGTGCAACTTGCTGGGAGCCCTAAGTGCAAGGGGAGCTGGCTGGTCAGCTCCTAGGAGTCAAGGTGCACTGCTCAGTGTCTGCAGAGATCATCTGTGCCTGGTGGGTTACAGTTAGCAGAGAACTCACTCACTGATTCCCAGCTCTGTGGCCTCAGAAGGAAAACCCCATTTTCCCCACCACCTGACCTGAGTGCAGGGCACAATGTGAGGGGTGGCAACAGCTGCAGCCAGCAGGGTCTGTGCTCTGAGGAAGGAGTGAAAGTCCTGACTGCTGGCTGTCACACATCACCAAGGAAGCCCAAGTTATGAACAATGCACAGGCTGACCACTAATAGGTTCGAGGGCTCTACGGCAGGAAGCTAGCAGGGGGGAGAGACACAAGTGGGTTTAAGAAAGCTCTTAAACATCACAGGGGTCCTCCCCAAGTTGCTGGCCAGGACTCACCAGTTGCAGCTTGGCCCAGTGTTCTCTACCTGCTGTTACACCCAGGAGAGAAGAGCCCATATGTGACAGAGGAGGTGGAGCTGGAACTGGCAATGAAGTGTCCTTTGTGCCACTTAAGGCTTTATGAAGTTCGCTAATGTGCTTAGATGAACGCAAGGCAGGTACCTGCTCCCAGGACCCGAGCCATGAAAGCAATTTGCAGTGTAGCTTTTGCTGCTTAGAGTTCCCTGATGCTTCTGCCCCTTCCCAGAGGAGAGCTGGGTTACACGGTTGCCTTCTCTGAAGCAGCCTGATCGGGGCCTCACCACTCGCTGCAAGCTGCAATCTATCTCATAAATGGATCGGAATGCTCTACAAATTACCCACGTTGGTCCCTGGAGGTATCTTTAACTGGGGGCTTAGAGTTGCAAATGAATTCTCCTATGGATGTATTATTCTCTCAAATAGCGCAGAGAGGGGACTGGCTTGTACAATGTCTTCATAGAGCCTGGCTAAATTAGATCATGCAAAATCTAATGAGGCTCATTCAGTGAAACTAAGCAGGTATGAGAGGCGGGCCAGTCCTGACCTGGGCCACCATCCAAGATGAAGCTCCCAGGTGAGTTAATTCTAGGCAATACCGCCTGGTGTGATCTTTGGCACTGGGGAGGTGAAGTAACCATGGATACCAGCATCAGTAACTGGAGATCGGCTTGTTCTAGCAGGTATGTTCAACCTGTGGCTTGTGGATCACATGTGTATCAGGATAGCTAGGATGGTGGCTGTTCTAGTTCGATTTCTGAGGCTGTGATAAAAATATCAGGACAGAAAGCAACTTAGGGGAGAAAGGGTTTATTCAGCCTAACACTGATTTTTAATGCCATCACTGAAGTAAGTCACAAGGCAAGAACTCACGCAGCTGGTCACATTACATCCCCAGTAAAGAAAGAGCAGAGAGATATGAATGTACACAGTGGGGCTGCTTGCTCTCAGCTAGTTTTCTTCCTTCTTACACTATTCAAGATCCGCAGCCTAAGGAATGGTGCTGCCCACAGTGGGCTAGGCCTTTTTACATCAATTAACAAAAAGACAATCACCCCACAGACATGCCCACAGGCCAACTCAATTTAGAGACCTCTTCATCCAAACTCTCTTCCCAGGTGAATTTAGGTTGTGTTAAGTCAGCAGTTCAGACTAACAAGCCTGGCAGCCTGGCAGCCTGGTAGCCTGGCATCATTTTAGACCACAACATCATGCAATGTAAATACTCATTGTTAGAAGGTAGACCAGTCTTCTGCTGAATGCTACATGTCACTACCGTGGTGGGGGAGGAACATGAGAACTTCTGCAAGAAAGGTAGCTTAGACAGGCAGGAGTGTGGCTGTGCAAGCCAAGCTCTGTGAGGCTCTCCAACTCACCCACTGGGGAAACCACACTTTGTTTAACTCCTCCCATAAACAGGTGCTTTTACATACATCAGGGTCAAGTAGACCAAGTATTAATGAGAATGGACACCTGCGGGGGGTGGGGGGGAAGGGGTGCGCGGGGCTCTATTTTGTACTACAGGCTCTCATACACCTTGTCTTCCTTTTCTCCCCAGCCTCCCTCTTCCTTGTACATGGCATCCAGTCCGCACAAAGGGTTTCACACCCAGACTGTAGCACATTGCACTTTACCATGAGCTGAAGTGATTTTCAAGAGAGATCTTGACATTCGCAATCAAAATTCCAGCAGGTTTTATTTTCCAAAATTGACAAGAGGATTCTGTAATGTGTACAGAAATGTAGACGGCCTAGAAGAGCTCACGTGATTTTGAAAAGTACCAGGCCGGTGCTTGCTAGGTTGTCTCAAACCTCCCTGGAGGAGGGGGGCAGTAATGCAGATAGGAGGTGTGTGCAGGAAGAAGGCACCCAGACAGTGTGTGGAATGGAGGGACCAAAGGACAGCTACATATGGGAGGCTGCCCAGGGTTTAACAAGCCTGAAAGGGCAACTGGGCCTTAATTCACTCCACGCACCAGGAAAAACACAAGCCCTGGGTCTGAATGTACATCTAGAGAGAGTGAGTGATACATGGGCAGGGAAACAGGAAGAAAAGAGGCTATGACCCTGGAGTGAAGCACAGTCCCAAATCAGAGTACAAAATGCATGGACCACAGCTTGTGAGGTGAGAGGAGGGGACAAAAACAAAACTGGGTATGGATTCTATCCAAGTTAGGACTTCCACTCTTTAATACCTAACCTTAAGAAAATCAGCACATGCTTGCATCCTCCTGCTTTCCTCACTAAGTATCGATCATCTATGTGTCTACCTACCTACTATGTATCTATTTGTCATAAATGTATCTACAGTCTAATCTACTCTGTCAATCATCTATCTCTTAATCATTTACCTATCATCAAATCTACATCTATGTATCTATGCATCTATCTATGTATCTATCTATGCATCTATGTATCTATGCATCTATGTATCTATGCATGTATGTATATATGTATGTATGTATCTATCTATCATCTATCTATCTATCTATCTATCTATCTATCTATCATCTATCATTTATCTATTATCTACCTATCATCTATCCATCTACTTATATATCTATCAATCAATCAATCAATCAATCAATTATCTAATCTATCATTGAGTCTCCCGATCACTGTCTCTCTCAGTTTTGTATTTCTATAGTTTGGATAAGAATGTCTCCCATGGGTTCATATTACTTGAATGCTTGGGGAATGGCACAGTTTGAAAGGATTAGGAGGTGTGGCCTTGTTGGAGGAAGTGTGTCACTGCAGGTGGGCTTCAAGATTTCCAAAGTGGTTCTCTCTTCCTGTTGTAGGGTGCAGATGTAGAACTCTCAGCTACTTTGCCAGCAACATGTTTGCCTGTGTGCTGCCATGCTCCTTGCCATGCTAAACGACTAAACCTCAATGCTTCCTTTCATAAGAGTTGCCTTGATTATGTTTTCTCTTTACAGCAATAGAACAATTACTAAGACATCCAAGACCCTGGTATTTACCTGGGTCACAGTTGGTGGCTTTGTTTGGAGAGGCTTAAGAGGTGTGGTCTTGCTGCCAGAATTGTGCCATTGGGTGTGAGCTTTGAGATTAAGACTTCAACCTATTTCCAGTTTGCTTTCCTTCTCCTTTGTGCTTCGAAGTAAAAGGTGTGGGCAAGCTTTCAGCTTCCTGAGTTGGCTGCGAAGCCTCCTTGGCATTATGGACTTCAACCCCCTGGAACCTTAAACTAAATGAAAACTCTTTTTCTTTTTTTCCTATAAGGTGCCTTGGTCATAGTGTTTTATCACAGCAACAGGAAGCAACCTGTTCTACATACTCTCTATTGTTGATTAGAAGCAGGAAGTCCACATACAACAGCCAGCTCCAACTACACCTCTGGTAGGGCTAAGGTGCCTGTCCTTTGGGGAAGGAGAGCAGGAGGTGCTTGCCACTGAGGGGCAGAGGCATCAGGATATCTGCTCATCCCAGGGGACTGCCTGAGCTGTGGGGTTTGTTGGCACACAGAAATCCCAGCTTCTATCTGTATCTTAGCCAGTGGGAAGTTAAAGAACACACTTTTCGTTACATGAGAGCCGAGGACCATTTGGGAGGAGCGCTATGAGTTATAGGTAGACCACCCAATAAAATTCAATTATCAGGTAATGCGAGGGTGTAACGTGGAGGGAGCAACTACTTTGCATATCGCAGGAGACACAGTGGGTGATAAGGCGGGAGGCAGGACCAAGGACGGATCTGTGTCTAGCGAGGCTGAGATTGTTTCCGTCCTCCCTCTAATCGCACCATTGCAGTGTTGATTCAGAACACGGCAGCCCATGAAAAATGTCACTGTTCTGCCTACCGTGAGCATCTGCTGGCGATTGCAGCGAGCGGCAGGGCACGGGACCTCGAGAAGCCACTCCATCCTGCCACGCTCAGCAGGCTCCCCATTTCCTCCTACAATTACACATCAAACTGTTTTAGCTTCACAGGGCCTGGCTCTATAAATGGCCTGAGGCAGAGAGCCGCCAGGCAGCTAAGCAGCTTCAAAGCTGGGGACTCAGGTATGAGGTGGGCTGTGAAGAGCCAAGTCAAGCCCCTGGCCCTGCAGGCACACCCCAGGCGGCAGAGCTTTAAGATGTATCCCAGAAATCACTCTCTACTTATCAGTGCTTAATGCAATTAGCAGAGGGTTTAGGGAAAGTGAAGGCAGAGACAAATCAAGGCTAAGGCGGAGCCACAAGCTCTTGCCCCCTGGTGCAGCCTGCAGACAAGCAGTGGGCATTCCTTCCTGGGAGCCCTGGAGAGTCAAGGTCTTGATTTTGGAAACCCATTGTCTATGTCCAGCGTCTGCTTCCAAGCCCTCTCCTGGTGAACAGCATGGCTCCAGGCCATGTAGTGAGTGCTCAGGAAGTCTGAGCTTCTGGGCTTTTCTCAAGGATCCTCTTACCTCTGACCCAGATAGGCTCAGAAGACACTATAGAAGCATGACCTTTTGAAAATTCCACCCATCGGTCTGTCTGTCCACGCATCTACCCACTCATCATTTGTACAGCCACTCATTTATCCATCTGTACATATATCTCTGGATTCTTCTGTTCCTCCATCCATCATGTAAGCAGGTACCATACACTCATCTATCTCCACACCCATCCACTCATCCATCTATATCTATTTGTTTAAACATCCACCCACTGTCCATTCATCCATCCATCCATCCACCCATGTATCCATCCATTGATCTATCCATTTAACCAGCCTTCCGAGCATCTGTTTTTCTGCCTGTTCATTTATCCATCTATCCATCAACAAGTACCACTCCACTCAGTACTGCCCCTGTCTCTCAGTGGCTCATCGCTTGGTGTCTCCAACCCACCTTCCCAGAGGGCATGGAGCTTAGGAGTCAGCACTGAGCAAGGGAAATATTAGACAACTTAGATTGCTTCTCTGAGCTTCTGTCTCTTTAAGTCCTGGCTGCTTGGGTATTTCAGTTGCTTCCAAAGCCTCTTGCCCAGTTTCCTTTCCCAGTCCCCTTCCTGGTCCCAGCTACTCTGCTGCCTTAGACCTGGAGTTGCTGTAAGCAGAGATGAGCTGCCGTCAGGGCAGCATGCTGCTAGGAGAGAAACACATAACTGACTGGGTATGAAATCAGGGTCTGGAGCTGGCGTTCCAGACAGGACACAGAGAAGGGCAGCACAGCCAAGAGGCTCCAAACATGTGATTGTGATAAGGATGCTAGACAGAACAGTCTGATGACAGAGAGGGACATGTGATGTCCTGGAGTAAGAGATGTGACTGGACAGATGGACCAAGCCAACAAGCAAACCGATTTCAGTCAGGGATTTGCTGTGGGTCACAGATGCAGATTGCATGAACATGGTGCCAAAGTTCATCCTAAATTCCCCAAATCCAGGAGAAAAAGAAAAAACCTCAGATGCCTCTGGCTTTGGAGCTGCTAATGTTAAAGAGAAATTCATGCTCTACCTGGACCTGCAGAGAACCATGCCTGTGAGCCCCACCTGGGAAGCTACACAGGACAGGACATGGTGGGATGGGAGCCAGGTGCCCAGCACAGCACAGGGCAAAAATCCCCCAAAATCCAGAGTGCAGACACTCATGCCTGTCCTTATCTCAGAGTACATGTCAGGAAGAGATGTGGCGGGCTTTTGCATGGCTTTTAATTTCTTGTTTCAAAGACACCGGCTCGGAAAAATGCTTACTTCCTGATTTTTCTTCCTCCTAATTAGACTCGGAGAATCTGTCACACAGCGCTCATTTCAGTCACAGATGAGTGGCAGGGACATTATTAAGGAGAATCATCCCCTACCTGGAACACACTCCCAGATAGCAAAAATCGAGAGCACAGCCCAGGACCACGCAGATTTGCAGGAAGGGTCTGCCCTGTAGACAAGTGTGTCCAGGTTTGGAAATACTTACATGCAGTGCATGGCACACACAAAAACACTCTCCTTCTGACGTAGTCCAGCCTGGAGAATCAGCCACAAGGCTTACATGTGTGCCTTAATTCTTGGGAGGAAACTTGGGTTAAGCCTTCCTCCCCCTTGGATAGAGTCAACTTCTAGAGTCACCTCTGAGAAGCAGACAATTCTGCAATCCAGAAAAGCTAGGGATGGCCAAATGTGCAGCCATGATCACACTCTCAAGGAGAATTTTGCAGAGGCTCATTAGATGATACCCAATTGTTCATAGCTGAAACTTGGGACTGAAGAAGTGGCAAAGGTTCTGTAGCTCCACCCAGGGACACGGGCCCACTGCCACCCTGTACACCCCTATATCTGACAATGGGGATGCACCACAGCTCATATGATCCCAGGCATGTCAGGGCACAAGCTTTGTCCCTCCTTCGATCCACTGATGGTTTAATTAGACAAACAAAGTGCCCACCCACGAGATTACAACCCTTAGCTGTGTCAAAGAATAAGGCCACCGTTCTGTGGTCAGATCTAAAAAACACATGCACACGAAATTGGAAATTTCCATTAAACATATAACACCTCTCTCTGTGGCCCCTGATTTCCCTAGATGCTTTTTTCCCCCATAAAAAGCAATTCTCTCCATAAGTCTTTACCTGCAGAGAGTTTGTTGTTAACCAGAAGTGTGACTCCCGGCAGCTTCCCAAGGAGGGAGGCAGCTAACCCTTTGTGGCTTGTGCTAGGCCCTGATTTATTACATGGAGGAATTTCTGCAGTCACATAGCCCTGACTGCCAGCAGGTCAGTCTCTGCCAGCTTGCTCTGTGTGCCACAACTCAGGCCTTGGTGAATGGCAGTGCAGATACATCTGCCATCTGCATGTGTGCTCACAGAGACAGGTGTACAGGGTGTTCTGGGGCAGCTGCCTAGGGTCAGTGCTCTGACTTGTGTCTGTGAGTATCACTCTGCAGTGTGACAGACACCAGTCCTTGTTCTCATGGTCACACTAAACCTCATTGTGAAAATGTCACCAACCACCTGCCCCTTCATGATGTTAGGAAGACCCACTGTGTCCTGTCTAGAAAAGGACTCAGCCTATATGAGGGCCTGTGTTTCTGTCAGGAAGGAGGGTGGTATCTGGCTCACCACAAATGTGCAGACTTTTTCCTAGAAAAATGGAGCGAATTTCCAGCCTGACTACATATCAATATATAAATACATCTTAGCCAAAATCAGGGTTGGGCATGTCAACAGTTGACCATTATCAGCAAGGAAAGCTCTGGGAATCAGGGCCAAGCCCAGCACTGTGCCACACACATGCCCACTGGTGGTATTTTTAGAGGCAACAGCTGGTGCTTAGGCGTGAGTCTCTCAGCTCAGAACTGGCTCAAGGTAGAAGAGGAAACTTGAGTGTTAGTTGAAGGCAGGGCAGGAGAAAAAGGGAGAGGGGAGGAAAAGTGTGGGGGGCAGGAAGGAAGAAGGAGGGGACGGGGAGGGGTAATGGAAAAGGGGCAGAGGAGGAAAGGGAGAAAAGAGAAAGGGGGGATAGAAAGAGAGGGAGGAGTGGACCCAGAGGCAAGGCTCTGGAGGTATGGATTGCAAACCCTCTTGGGCCTTTTTCTGAAGGAGGAACTAGTACCTGCTTGTCTACAGTGGCCATGGTCAACGCTGCCACCTCTCTGTCTTACTGAGCAGCAGTGAAGGAAGGGCTTGGGTAGCTGCACCATCTCCCAGTCCATGCTTCCACTGGCCTTTCCAGATCCACCTTGCGCTTCACTGTCCCTGCATGAAACTGAGACTGTTCTAAATTCATTCACACAGATGAACAAGAGCCATATTGTGAAACTACACTCCCCATTTCATGATGGCATGAAATGGAATAGTGTCAAGAACATTAAGTCAATGAAAAGCAGAGACTTCACCAGCCTCAGTGCCAGGGTGGGGTTGGAAAGTGGAAGGATGGATGGTTATGAGATGATGGGTAAACAGATGGATGAGTGGATGAGTGGGTAGGTGAATAAGCAGGCAGGTATATAGATGGATGGGTATCTAGATAGTTGAATGGTGGAAAATTGTTTGGTCGATGGCTAGATAGATAGGTGAATGGATAGGTAGATGGATAGATAGATGGGTGAATGGATGGACAGATGTTTAGATGAATGGACAGATGGATGAAGGATGCATGGATGCAAGGACAGAATGGATGAATCACTGAGTAGACAGATGGTGTGGTAGATGGATTAATGGGTAGGCAAATGGATGTATAGATGAATGCATGGCTGAACAGATGGGCTAACAGACAAATAGACATTAGATAAATGAATGGGTGAGTAGATGTGTGTGTATGGGGGGGTGGATGCATGCATGGATGACTGAGTAGATGGATGGATGGATGGATGGATGGATGGATGGATGGATATATTATGGATGAGTGGGTGGATAGTGGGTGGATTGATAGACGGGTGGATGAATGCATTGTGGGTGGGTGGGTGGATGCAAGGATGGATGGTTGGATGGATAGTTGGATGGATGGATATATGCATGAATGAGTGAGTGGATAGATGGATGGTGGGTGGGTGGATGGGTGAATGGATGGATGGTGGGTGGATGGATAAATATATGCATGGATGAATGAGTGGATGGATGGGTGGGTGGGTGGGTGGATTGGGAGATATATGGACTGGCAGATTGATAAGGAGGTGTATGGGGGATGAAAGGATGGGTGGATCAGTGGGTGGGTAGATGAGAGGATGGATGGATAGGTGGTAGGTGCATGATAGACTGGTGGGTGGGTGTATAGATATATGTACAGATGAGTGGGTGGATGGATTGATAGGTAGGTGGGTGAGAGGGAGGATGGATTGATGGGTGGGTAGATAGCTGGGTAGATGAATTCAGATATTCTTTCTTCTAATAGCTCATAGGAAAAATCATTGTATTGGCAGGCTTCTCTGCACTGATAATCTGTCCATCCTGAAATGAGAACCAGTGGCCATAGTCAGGCAGTCCAATGTCTGTTCTGACTAAAGTCTTTGCCCCTCCCTGAGATGTAAACCTTCCAATGGCTCACTTGGCTTCTGTCAGGAACCTCAATTCTCTTCTAGAGAACATTTGTAGATGCCAGACAAAAGGGCCTGGGCTCTGCAATCATTCACACTGATCTATTTCCTGTAAGTTTGACTATTCTGAGAAACTTGTGTTTCCGCCTCTCTTTGTCATTTCCCCCATGGGAACACTGGGACACTGCAGACATTCTCTTGTTCCTGGAGACTGCAGGATTATAGATGCAAAGCTTCTGAGTGATTCCTGACCCTGCTGATTTCATGCCCAGCATCCCTGGCCTGCTTTAGCTGTGCAATGCTTCTCACCTGCCTCCTCTTGCAGGCTCTCCTGAGATGGACAAGGGAGGCACCAAGGACACACACCCAGTGAAGCCCTGGTCTCCGTGCTGTGCACCTGTCCAGAAAGGCAACATTGGTCTCAGGTAACAGTCTGTCCTTGAGACTGTATATGAATGTATAGTGTATCTGATGTACAATGTATATAGTATACAATGTGTACAATGTACACAAATGTACCCATGTGCATAATGTACAATGTATACAATGCACAATGTATACAATGAACAATGTATATAATGTACAGTGTATAACCTGTATAATGAACCTGTTTTGGGTCTCTATGTGGAGGGTGGACCCCTGCTCTAAGAGCATTGTAGAGTGTGCTGTTTCCACCAATCCCAGCTGCCTGCACACCAAAGTCTCATGCCTGTAGCAAGCAAGGGAGGAGCCCAGGCAGGAACATTGCTCTTGCAGTAAGACAATGTTGTCTCACAGCTACTGCACAAAGTGTTCCAAGTCATATGATGGTGGCATGGGGCCTTGGTATGTGAGCCAACTCAGGCTGGGCTCTGAAGACAAACACATCTGAGCACAGCCACCCTGCCTTTTACCTGACACGCTCCAGCAGCACAAGTCCCAGAATCCCTGATGCCACGCTAGGTGAAGGGCCCAGCATCGGCATCTGGAGGCAGGAAGAAATGAGTGTGAGTGGAGAAGCCTGCCCAGGATCGGCACTGTGGAAAGCACACATGCACACACGTGTAAGCTTCCCATGTCCCAGCAGGTCTCCTTAACCTGAAACCATCCAGCTGGGATCCAAGAAGACAAGGGGGTGAGAGACACTAATGACATCTGAAAGCCTGCCTTCCACACACACTGTAAGAGGATGGCTCTGAAAAAACAAGTGGGTCACAGGAGCCATTCCCAGGTGTGCCCTCCCTCAGCCTTTTGATCTTACAATAAAGTATCACCTGTAATCTTCATTTTTGAGAACCCCATAATTGAATTATGAAAAACAAAGTAAAATAAAAACAAATCTCACAATGTTTTGGGTTTGCAGTTTTCTGTTGGATATTCACGGTTGTACCTGGGTGCATGTCCCCCACAGGCTGTAGGATGGACACAGAGTCCTTCCCTACCCATCACTAGGGTGCTTCTCTGGCCAACAGGAAAGGGAACCAATGTCAGGCTGCAAGGCCATATCACATCAGCATCTGCTGCTTCACAACTCACCCCCCACCAGCCCCAGGTGTCACAGTAGGAGGCGACACAGAGCAGTCTGTGCCTTTGCCACACCTAGAGAGAAGGGATGCTGTGCCGAGCTCGTGGCGGCACAACATCAAAGGCTGCCATGGCATCTGCCTCAGTCCCAGCAAGTGCACATATGCAGGTGAACAGGGGGTTCAGAATACAGTCTGGTCAACATCTGAATCTGTCTGGGTTCCTGTCACCAAATCTGATCCCAGTGTAGAGTGCCAACCACTCCCCAACATGAGTCCATTCCCAGCAGTGCCCAAGGGAGCCCACAGTTCTACTGTTTCTGCTCAGTGTAGAAAGAAAGAAAGAAACAAATAAGCAAACACAATCTCCCAAGTGCCATGCTTTAACCCTCAGACTGTCTTAGTAGAAAGGACTTTTGGGATGTGATTACGCCAGGGACCTTGAGGTGGGCGGGGAACCCTGGGCTACATGAGTGTCCCTCAACACTTTCCCACCATACACAGGCTGAAGAAGACACTGGTACACTGGATAAGTGTTCTATTCCCAGCCACTGAGGACCCTGAACTGTCCCAACTAAAGAGCTTACAACCTCTGAAAGCAGTGGATGAGTCTTCCATAGGAATGAAGATCATAAAGGCTTTGATCCATACCAAGAAGTTGGATTTATGTGATAAGTGGCACTTGAGTCCACAGGTGTGTGTGTATGTGTGTGTGTGTGTGTGTGTGTGAGAGAGAGAGAGAGAGAGAGACAGAGACAGAGACAGAGAGAGAGAGAGACAGAGAGAGACAGAGAGAGACAAAGACAGATAGATCGAGACAGAGCGAGAGCAAGAGGGAGGAGAGTCGAAGAGAGACAGAAAGAGAGATAGAGAGACAGAAAGAGAGAGAGAGAGACAGAGAGAGACAGAGAGAGGGAGGGTATGTTTATGAGCACAGCCAGTGTGGGAGCTGACTCTACATCACAGAGTGGGAATATGCCCTACAGAAAGGCTAGGTAGGGGCCAGCTCTATGCTTTTGGACAGCAAAAGACTTTAGCCTCCCAGGACTACAGGCAGGGATCAATGACTCGGGTACCCATAGACTCCATCCCAGAGAACCAAACGCCACAGCTAGAAAAGGCTTTGGTTCCTGTGTATCAGCACCAGGAGAGGAAGGCTGTTTTCTCTCTGCCACATCATTTCCCGGAAAACAAAATGTCGAGAAAGGACCTGGTGGGTAATTTGGCTACGTAAACACAAGTGCATCAGCTTGCCCGTGGCATCTCTTGCTCCTGGGCACCTGTGTCAGGATAATCAGGGCTCTGGAGTCAGATGCTCTGGGTCACAATGCAGACGCAGAGCCCAGTGTCTGACGTGACTGGGACACGGAGAGCACATCTGCTGTCTCTGGAGATGCCAAGAAGATTAAGAAGTGTGGAATCCTCCTGATGCTCTACTGCCCATTGCTGCCCTCCCGGAGGGGAAGGAAAAGCGTGAAAGCCCAAGCAATTAACCCATCCTCCCAGAGAAGTGCCAGGGCTCGGGACTGGAACGCTGACCTGGCATTTGGGAGTGGGTTCAGACAGGCCTTGCAGAGAAGAGGGCACAAGCTCGGGGATGCTTCTTCTCGAGGGATGTGATGCCCAGCCAAGCCCTTGCCACCAGCCTCAGCTCCAGCCCCTGGGAGTCTGAGCTACACTTTGTGGCCAACAGTATGTGAAAAGACAGGAAAATGTGAGCTTTTCATTAGCACTTAACTGAGGCTGTCAGTCACCTAATTGCTTCAATAAAATATAATTAATTAAGAATAACATGTGGAGCCATTCACATAAGCTACAGAGCACACACTGAAACCTCTGGATTTTTTTTCTTTTTCTGATGAGCCTGCATCCTGACAGATACTATGTGGCTATAGTCAAAAGAGGGGGGATCACCGGCTCCTCCTATCAGCCATATAAGGTTTCTTTCTGCCCTTTGGGTACTGAAGATAAAGACCATTTAATAATGTCTACTATCCTCCAAGAAGAAACAATTTCTGGAGGAATCAGGGATCAAACTGAGGATCTCTGGAGGGTTTGAACTAGGAACTTTTAGCAGTGACCATCCATGCAAGTGTGTGGCCATTTGGGGTAACGCAGAATGTGGCACCTGAGGGTGTGTGTGGAGTCTTTCCTAGTCTTGGGGGTCTGGCTTCCTCATGGGATTGTACTGAGTTGTTGCCTTGACATGCAGGGATGGGAGCAGGAAGTGGTCATTGCAGAGTGTCTAGTCCCCCCACCCCCACCCCCCAGAGCTGTCCACATACCTTAGGGAGTGAGGATTACCTGCAAGAAGCAGTGTCAGGAACTCAGCACATGACCAACTCCCACAACCACAGGAAACATCAGGAACTCAGCAGGGAGGGCTAACCTCAGGTGTGAATTTTGCCTCTAAACTCATCAGGCTAAAACCAGGCCCAGAAGTTGCCAGCTCAAGAGAACTGAAGTGGTTGGTGGTGACACACACCCAGCTGTCTCCTGTTTCTCTGCATGCTCTTCCATTGTCTCTCTGTCTCTCTCTGTCTCTCTGTCTCTCTCTGCCTCTGTCTCTGTCTCCCATTCTCTCTGTCTGTCTCTCTGTCTCTGTGTCTCTGTCTCTGTGTCTCTCTCTCTCTATGTGCTTCAAGTTTACTTTATGGTCCAAGGCAGTCGACTCATATCCAACTTTTATTTTAGTGTTCCATATCTACAAACAGGGAGGTGTAGTAGGCAGAAGGGAAAAAGTAGAAAAAAAAAAAAAAAGAAGACAACCCACCAAATATTTCTGCTTAATTGCAGTAGACAGAGCTTATTCATGGAGCCATACCCAGCTATAAAGCAAGCCTGGGAATTGAGCCCTTTGTCTGGATAGATAATTGCTCCCATGAAGATCTGTGGAACTGTAAGTGAAGAAAAGAAAGGAGAGAGAGAGATTTCCTCTCATGAACTGTACCTAGCGGCCACTGAGGAAGCAGGGTGACCATGTGTCTCTTCATCTATAATGCAGCCTAGCACAGGCTTCAGGTTCAATGCAGCCTGTGCTCCCTGGTGGGTGTCTGGTGCTGATATCCAGTGTCAGAGGACTCTCCTTTGTCTACACTCCAAATGGCAGACAAATGTTTCGTGGTGTTGCCTGGCCTCTCCCAACAGCACCCACACTGCTGCCAGCTGGCCTCCCAATGTGCCTGTGTTCAAGATGGTTAGGAAGTATGAGATCATACGTTCTTGAGGGTGGGGGCCAGCTTTGAAGGATCTGGGATGCTGAAGACTTGGGGTCCACTGTTTGACACATGAGCCCTTCCTCACAAGTGTGATGCAGCCACGCAAGGGAACTACGTGGGTTGAGGAAACTAGGTAGACAGCCCAACCCTTAGAGACCAAGAAGGATGGGTCACTGGCCCTCCTGACAAGACTGCTGGTCTGTAAGCGATGGCTGGCGCCGGGCCCAGGAAATGAGAGGTAACTGTGAGGGTCATTAGGTTTGCAAGCCTATGTCAATAAAGAAACTAATGTTCCTACGCGTCTGTGTTCTACAAAGAAGGCCTCGCAGAAATGCAGGGACCCCGGAGCAGCAGCCTGCATGGACCCCCGAGGTTCTGGGAGAAGCCACCACCAGCTACCCCTTCATGGGGCTCCTCTGATACCATGACATGTCTGCAGAGGTCTAAAGCTCAGGACAAGCCTCCACGACTGTGAGCCAAAACCAAACCTTTCTTTGTGGTCACAGGGTCATCTTGGGCCTTCTGATATGTTAAAGAGAAGAGCTCTGAGTGGGACAACTTTCTTCCTCGCGAGCTGATGTGTCTGTCTTTCTTTACAGTGATAGAAAGCTGGCCAGACAGAACACTCAGCAGCAGCCTTGGCTTAGACTGTCCTGTTCTTCTTTCCTGGTCTCTTCTAGCCACAGAGGCCAGCACGCACACTTCAGATTCGCCAGATCACAGCAGCCTGGGCCTAGTTGTCCCTTCCTCTTCTCTTCACGGACACGGGTCCTATGGGGATGTTTCCATGGAGAACCCCAGCTAATCAAACCTCATCATGTTCCTGTCACTCTTCTAAGTGACATTACTGAATCTCAGTAAAAAATCTGCTTCCCTTCCTCTGCCCTTGGGCAAACCGTGTGCTCAGGACGCCACGGCTGTTATGCAAGAGCCACACAGCCAGAATGGGCATCTCTGAAGACGCAGAGACAGACTCCACAAATGTTTAGTTTGGGACTCTTGGAGGCACACTATCAATTCTGAGATAAGCACCCAAGACAGGTCCACCCAGATACTTGTTCTGTCCTAGCCTGGGAATTATGGCCCGCAGAGGAGCCCCTGTGAGAGGCGGGCTGTGTGAGCAGTCTCTGCAGCGAGGTGGGCAACAGCTGACCCTTGAGGATAGATGCTGGAAGGACAGACAGACAGAGATGAGGTCATGGGTATGGGGAAAGAACCTAGGAGAAAAATACACCCCAGAAGTTGTGCTTCACCTGGAACCCCAGCCCTTCCAGGCGGCTGGAGATAGGATCCCATGGCAGGTTGCTTGTTACACAGCCAGAACATCAAAAACTGATGGTAACAACCCTGACCCCTGGAGGGTGAGAGCAGCAGCCTCTGTTTCCTCCTATGCCTCTACACTAGGGCTCAGCTGTGATGTAACACACAGGCTTAACTAACTCTGCTCTTACATACATGAGATACAAAACCCAACGTTCCGAGAATGTAGTGGTGTACTGTGTAACATCTCATCTAACACCTGAGATCACCGTGGTGACAGTGGTGTGGACAGAGATGAAGGCTGATACCCCACTGGGTGCATGATAGAAACACTTGCTAGAAGAGGAATACCCAGGCAGGACAGTCTTTTCATGGCAGCAAAGGTGGACACTCCCCAGGACAGTCACTCACCAGGGGACATTGTAGAATGTAGCTAACGAAATGGTCTCCAGCTCTTAAAAACCCAGGTTTGAATGTAGGCTCTGTGCTGTGCCAGCTCAGTCATGCTGCTTAACCTCTCTGTTCCCTAGTCTTGGATAGTGGTGCAATATATACATGACTCTGAATGCTGACCATTTACTAGCTGTTGGTGGCATTGATGGGCGTGGTTACTGAACACTGACAGCTAGTTTAGACCTGCTCGGTAGGTTACATGGGCGAATTTCACTCTTGCTGGCCAGCTAGGCGTGAGTGCTGGGGTGATCTCTCAGGTTCTGCCTGCAACCCTGGATGTCCTGTCCCTCATTTAACGGTTGCCCTGTCCACATGACATCTGACCTAGCTGAAAAACACACTCAGCAAAGCTGTCCAGCAAATGACTCTGCTGGATAAAGACCTGTTAGACATGAAGCTGCAAAGTCTCCCTTCAGGGTGGCCAAACAGAGCCCCAATCCCATCAGTCCCTGGGACACCATGTTGATACTCCTGGGTGATGGTGGTCTGCACTGGTATCACTTCCTGTCCCGGGGACATGATGATGTTCTTGCTACCCTAGGTGAGTTCGTGTGAGAGCCAATTAAGACTGTTGTCTCAATGAGATGATGAGCCACACCCCTAGAGACGTATATCCAAATGACCACCAGGGAAAACAGAGGTGTCAACCGCTGAGGGGCCAGCAGGAGGACAGCATGGCACTGCCCCAACACAGATTCCTCTGTGACAAGGGTGACACCCGGGAGTGAGGTCCAGCTATGTCTCATGGGCACTGGGTGTCCATGCTCCTGCCCAGTAGGTCCTCCACATTAGTCATCTGCTTATTGCCGAGCGGAGTGATAGGTGGAGCTGGTGGGACAAATGGAAGACTAATGTTCTTGACATTTCCTGGAGCCATGGTGGGTGGGGGGAGTGCCGGGTTATCAACACAAGGTATTGTTGCGTTTCTGGTGACGGCTATAAGAAAGTCCAGGGGTCTCGGAAAATGTCAGATTTAACAGCACGAGAAAATGTCTTTTTTGAGTTGGAAGATGAGGACTCGAGGGAGTTAGATTAACAACATGGGCCAACATTTTACCAAGTAATAGGACCATATTTCCCCTTTATGGGACGCTGCTCAGGGCGATATTTAATCTCCAGAGCTTAATGAACTTTTAAAACTACCCGATGAATACTGAAGGCTGTGACAAGCCCTGTCATAAGATAAATCCAGCCGCACTTCAATGGACTGTATCATTTTTGTTATTAAAAAAGGTTAATTTTGATACTCAGGGAACTCACTTCTCTGGAAAATCATGCCCGGGTCTGGAACATTCCGCCCTGGTGGCTCCTTGTGGCGGTGCATACTGAGCAGGGTGACGGTGAGGAGCAGCTCTGTGGGGGCTGCATCTGCTTCTAGAAAAACCTGGAACCCGAGAGCAAAGCTCACTCAGGAGAAAACCAAGCCAGGAAGGACCTGCTCATGCCGTGCTTTGGAAACAAGGCTGGGGTTCCATCCTGTCAGTGAAGGCATCGGAGTTCAGGCTAACAAAGGGGAGGGGCATATTTGTCAAGACAGAGTGGTTATGTCCCACCCCAATCCACGTGTCTCTCCTGCTAAGTTACTTGGTATTTCACAGAAGGCGCTGGGTGTCCGTGTAGGCTCCCGAGCACATCTGAATTAGTTAATTTTCTTGCCATTATAACAAAATTACTGACCAAAACAGATTAAGGAAGTAGGGATTTTATTTTGTAGCACGGTTCCAGGTATGGTACATTATGATGGGGACATGCCAGCAGCCGGAGTATGGGGCAGTTGATCATAGTGTGTGCCCACCGTCAGAGTGAGACAAACACTGGCGCGCAGTTCACTGTCTCAGTTTTATACAGTTCAGGTCCCAGCCCAGGAGATGATGCCACCCATAATTTGGATGGGCAAAGACCCCACCTCCAGTAACCCAATCTAGAAACTTCCCCACAGACGTGCTTGGCGGTTTGTCTCTGAGATGATTCTAGAACCTTCCAAGTCAACAGTCAATATTAACCTGAAATAGTAGCCAAGAGGTCACTGTCGTGTGAGCAGTGACCCTCAGTTTTCATTGACCACCACAGAGCCACCAAGGGCCTTCTTTCTCCTCCCCCCCCTTGCTGTTAGCTTTCCACAGAAGGAAGGGATGGGAGAATACCAGGTAGAAACCAATTCCCAATCCTGCAGGCCAGGAGAGCTACTCTGTGTCCCCAAGAGCATGCCTGGGGAAAGCTGCCCAGCGCAGACAAATGGTTGTAGCCAGTGTAATGAGGGATACTGTGCTCCTGGTGTGATTTCATTCTAGCCATAAGAAAGTCCTCCAACACGGGATTCATGTCTTTGCCTGACAACCCTTCTGCCTGATTTTCCAAGGGAGATGGAGAAAGCCACAGAAGGCAGGCAGAGGGCATTCCCACAAGCCATGCATTGCATGGGTAACCAGCATCATTCCTAACCCTTTGTTACATAAGTGGTGGCTCCCAGTGCCCCACAGAGAACTTTCTGGAAATGCTGTGGTGGGTAGGTATCATTGTCCAGTTTTGGCAATGTCCCTCTTGCCAGCTGATTGTCACTCCAATCCTGTGAGGAAAGGGCCCTGGCCAGTGGTCACCAGTGAGGCCCCACTGTGCCTAACCATCTTCCAGCCTCAGGTGTTAGATCCAACATGTTTGGAATGCCCCCAGCTGGCACAGTCTAGCTCTGACCCAACCCTCAGCATCCTCACTGTATCAGTTTGTATAGATTATCACATGCTCTCTCATCTGGCAGCCCAGAGACTGGGCACATCCTAGGAGTGCTTTCTAGAACATTCTTGGAGAGTCTAACTGCTCTAAATCTGGAAGGCAAGTGTAGATATTCAAATTTGCAAGAAAAGAAATTCTGTATGTAGAACCAAGATGTAGCTGAAGCAAGGTGCTGGGCTGAGTCACCCCTAAAAGCCAATTTCTGATTTCTCTCAATATTGCATTAGTTGTATGTTTAATAAGCAATCTTTAACTTTAGTATTATCTCAGAGAACATGGCAAGACAAGACTAAGAGAAGTCAGCCCTGAGCTTGTGACTGGGGCTTCTCAAACTGGTATTCTGGGTTGATGGCTCCAGAGTTTGGGCCTGGAGCAATGTGTGTGCCTGTGTGTGTGTTCACGTGTAGTGTGATATTGAACAGTGTCCCTGGCCTCCCTGCACCTACTGGATAGCAATGCTACCCACCATCCGGTCATGACTACCAGAGTACCTCCAGACAGGGCCATGTATGTGGGGCCCTGGCGAGAAGCCTGAACCTATGTGAACAGACATGCTATGATGCGTCCATTTCATGATGCATCTACCAATCAAGTCATCAGCACATATCTGAAGCACCTACTATGTGACAGCCACTAGATGAGGCTGTGAACAGGAAGGCTGTGATCCCATTGACAGACTTAACTCCCGTGGTTCAGGGAGCCAGCACACTTATGAATCTTGCACAGTGGCTACAAGAGTCTGGCCAGGCATGGGGTGGCATTCCAAGTAGCCAAGCCTGGAGCTGAGTGCTGAGAAGAAAAGAGCCCCTGCTTTCTTAGCCCCTGCAGTTGCCACCTTCTGGCACAGCACCAACATGCCTGGATGACCAAGGACACCTACCCACTTAAAGAAGAGCTGTTTTCTTCTGCAGAAAACAAGCCAAAGCCAGCATCGAGGACCTTGATCGTTTTAACCCGACATGAAGGAAAATATCCAGTAGGTTCTTTGACTCGACATGTTCAGTTTTAAAAATACCTCCGGAGGGAATAAAATTCAAATGCAGAATAATTTAACAAAAAAGATTGAATGTCAAGGCTGTTTATACCAAAGCAATTTATAATTGTGAAAAGCCAAAAGAAAACACAAAGCATTAGTTACATTTGGCCTGTGGCAAGGGAGGTGTGCTTTGGATGTAGTTTGACTCCTCGAAACAGTTCTGGGGGTTGCTGTTACATGAAAAGAGACAAATATAGGAATGTAAAGTGTGTATGTGAACCTGTGTGAATGTGCACACATGAATGTTGGTGTACACACACACACACACACACACACACACACCACCAGCAACAATATCTGCAGCAGTCCAGGATGTCCTTAAGAATCGAATTATAGCTGGGCATGATGGCGCACACCTTTAATCCCAGCACTCAGGAGGCAGAGGCAGGCAGATTTCTGAGTTCAAGGCCAGCCTGGTCTACAAAGTGAATTCCAGGATAGCCAGAGCTATACAGAGAAACCCTGTCTCAAAAAAAAAAAAAAATAGAATTGAATTATGGCTTAATATCCAGTAAGAATGTTAACAGCAGGGCTGGGGATGGCTCAGCGGATGAAGCACTCGCTCTACAGACCTAAGGGCTGGAATCTGGAGTCCAAATAAAACACAGGCATCCATAGCAGCCCACCTAGGATCCCAGTGTTTGAGAAACAGAAATAGAATTCCTTAGGACAAGCTGGCCAGAGACAGTCAAGTCAGCAGAGTCTGAGAGGCCTTCCCTCAACAAATAAAGCAGAGAGTGATTGAAGAAGATGCCTAATGCATGTGCACACATGTGCACACACATCTCCCACATGCAAATGTGCCTATGTGAACATGCAAACCCACACAAGAAACAATGTAAGGGAGAAAGGTTTATCTTGGCTCAGGGTTCATTCTAAACAGTGTTCAGTTTGTCACAGTTGGCCAAGTGGGATGGAGTTCATGGTTCTGACTGCATGTGGTCCAGACTTTGTACAGGGAGGACCAGGCCAGGAGCAGAGGAAACCAGATAAGGACTGTAGGTGCTATTACCATCAAGGGTGCTTTCTACCACCTGGGCCCCACCTGTGAAGGACTCTTCAGTCTTCAAAATAATGCCTAAAACTGGGGATTGATTGTTCAAACATGAGCCCATGGGGTCACAGCAGATTCCAACCACACAGTAAAACATAGGCAGTGACATATGAAGAGATGCTGGCACCTGTGTGTTATTATAATGCAGTTATTACCAACTCACGTGTTGCCCTACGCTCACCCACCCACCAGCGGACTCAGGGTAAGAGCCCCAGCAGTCCCAGGCACTGGGGAGGACTAGGCTCAGAGACAGAACTCAGCTGTGGCTGGAGGGGCCCAAATCACCAACTTCCCAGCAGTGACCTGGCAGCATGGTAGGATGAGGTGTTAAGCATTCTGGACCTTGGATTCTGCCCAAGAGAGACAAATCCTCTCCTCTACACCCACTGAGGTTCAGGTCTGCCTAGATGTGAGGAAACCCCTGTGCCCAAGGACGGTGGAGGGCAGGCTGCAGAAGCCTCACAGTGTGACATCATCAATGTGAGTCTGAAGGATAAACTAGAAGTGCCCAGGAAGTGACACTATCACACTAAACCAACTGAGACAGAACACTGGCAGGTAAAGCACAGTGCCCTGGTGTCCCTGGGGACCGCAGGCATGCTGTCTCACAGGAAGAACTACCTACTCATAGGGTGCCAAAAGGTCTTGACCAGAGATGTGGGCTGAGTGTGAGTTATGATTGGGGTAGTTTGGGGGCCTCCTCGGGAGAGCCTTGGCCATCAGGAAAGGTTCGCCAGAAGGAAAGTGGCCTCAACGTAGGGTGGTGAATGGGTCCTGACTGACAACAGGAAGCTGACCATGGGCCCATAGTAGACAAGACGAGGGCTACAACAGCAGAGCCTTAACTAAGGCAGCATCAAGGCCAGGCAGCAAGTATTATAATGTACAACATCTTGACTAAAGTGATGATAGATTCTATGAATGCCAAGCTCAGAGGACAAGGCCAGGAGCTCTGCAGAGGATGGCAAGGAGGTGGAAGATCATTCCAGACAATGCATATGGAGCCTGTGAAGTGCCGCAGGCTGGGCACTTAGTGTGGGAGGGACTACCGTTAGTTAGTCTTGGAACCAGACTGCAGCAGGCCATCATACCCATCAGTGTACCAGGCAAGTACTCATTCATATCAACATCCACCTCTGACAGATAAGTGTACTGCATTAGACTAAAATAAGCAAGGGCCCATCTGTCTCCAGTCTTGGGGGCCTGGCGTAATGACCCTCGTTCAGCTGACATGGGTTCATGAGCCTTGTGTAAAATAAAATAAAATAAAATAAAATAAAATAAAATGAGAAACAAGGGCTAGATGAGGGGAGAGACAAAGCAAGACCTCTGAGGTGGGACTGGAGCGGGAAGCTGCCTTTTGTGGCGTTACCTAAAGGTAATTCCAATCTCCCCCCTGTAAGCTACAGAGCCTGGGTGAAGGCGGCTTCCTGGAGCACGGGGTGTGAGTGCTGTTCCCAGAGACCACAGACCACAGTACCCTCTTCTCCTGGTACCAGCACCACCCTGAAGTCTGAACTGGCAGCACCCCAAAGCCTTTTGATGGCCACTGTAAATCTTCAGGGGTCACAGGCTCCATCCTGCCTGGCCTTGGGCCTCTTATCATGTTCCAGCTCAGCGCAAAGTATAACTGGATGACTAAGCAACCATGCAGGGTGTCAAGGCGCGGTGACCTGGAACAAGTGCTGACCTCAGACAACCAAAACCTCCTTCCTTTCTTTCCCTTCAGCTGGTTTATTCATGTGTGATAACTATGAACCTCTTTTCTTTATTCAGGGTTACATTGTTACATTGCTAAGATTTGTAGAGCTTAGGATATCAGTTTACACTCCGTGCTAGGATTCTGAGATACTTGTGCTTAACAAGTTTAATGGTTTCTGTTCAATGAGCTTGAAGTATTTGCCAAGATCGGGAAGTCATTATAAAAAATGAACCAAAGAAAGCCATGACAAAGGGCATAGAAATTTCCACTGAAAGCTTCAAGGTGGGATTGACCTGAGCTGATGCTGCTAAAGAGAGAACTGGCAAAACAGAAGGCAGGTCTGAGGAAATCTTAGGATGTGGGAAAGAGAATAAGAATTGGAGAGAAAAGGTCCTTAAAGAGAGATGGGACCTGAAGCTGTGAGGTTCCAGAGAAGGTATTAAGAGAAGGCTGTGGCTCCCAGAACAATCCCAGTGTCTCCTGACCAGTCCTGGTTCCTAGATGAGTAGCTGCATGATGCTGGGTGTAGCACTTGCTCTCCTGCAGAGACTTGATAGGGAGCTGCCTATTAGCAACCAGTGGAGGGCTACTCTGAGTGTAGGCCTGACCTGGATTTCAAGCTGGGGAGACCTGCCTCCACTTTCAGCACTCCCCCAGTTCTCAGCTGTAATTGCCACCCCATGGGACTAGTTGTCCCTTCTTAAACTGTTGCTTTGTTTTTGAAACAAAGTTGCACTGTGGCGTTCAGGCTGGCTTTGAACTTGAGACTCTCTTTCTTCAGCTCTCAGTATGAGGACTGCAGGTGGTAGTGTGTGTGTGTGTGTGTGTGTGTGTGTGTGTGTGTGTGTATGTCTTTATCAATTGTTTACACTTTTGCTGCTGCAATAAAATACCCTGGCAATAGGCAACATAGGGAGAAAGGGGTTTGTTATAGCTTCTAATTCTAGGTTACTAACTATCACAGCAGCAGTGTCACTGTAGCAGGAGCTTGAAGCAGCCGGGTCACATCCACAGTCAAGAGCGGAGAGAAATGAATGAATGCATGTTCTTGCTTCCAAATTCTTAAACAGTTCGTGGCCCAAAGCCTGGGAGTGGTGCCACCCACAGTGGGCTTGATTTTCCTACACCAGTTAACTTGTGAGCAAGATAATTCCCTCAGGCACGCCCAAAGGCATCCAGGCAATGCCTCACTGAAGCCTGTCTTCCCCGGATGATTTTAGGTCCAGTTGACAGCTCACAGCACCACACCCGAGACTCAGACTGTGGCTTGGAAAGATTATCTTTGAAGGTCTATGGGATGATGCCCTCCTGGGCATCAGATAGGGCCTAAAGTCAGTGACAACAGGTGTTCTTATGAGAAGAGAGGCAACCAGGAAAGCTATGTGATCGAGAATCAGACTGGGTCAGTCAGGCTACCTACCAGAGGCTGGAAGAGTGAGGAATGACACCCTCTTTCCATCAGCCTCCAGAGCGAGTACGGCTGCCCACACTTTAATTTCAGGTCAATTTCCTGTATTTCCTGCCTTCTTATGACTGACATCAGCTGGCCTACCACACTGATCTTTGTAGAGCATTTGAACTCCTCACTATGAAAGCCCTGTAGGGCAATTTAATGTGTGTGTTTTTAAATTAGGAAATAAATGTTATTTTATTCTTCATTTGTTATTTTTGCATGTGAGCTTCCAAATAAGAAGACGATTTTGCCATGGGTGTTACGCATCTTTCCTCTTTGATGCTATTAAGTAGGTCTCTGTAATATTTGATTCTGAAGATCAGCTTGTCGGGATTAAGACATCTGTCTGTCCGGAAGGCATTAGTTGAGTCTGTGAGGGCATTTTCAGAGAGGATTAACTGAGAAGTGTCATCCTGAATCTGGTGGTGCTGCCCCAGGGCTGGGGCCCCACACAGCACAGAACAGGAAGGAGGAGGAGGCCTGCTGAATACCAACTTCCTGCCTTCCTGGGCTTCCTGACCCACCCACATGCGAACCAGCAGCTTCCTACAGCCACAGCCACCTTGACCAATGCTCTCTCCCCTCTGTTCTGCTCCCTCAAACCTTGAGGCAAAACAAGCCCTTCCTCCCTTAAGTTGGTTCTGTGACTCTATTGTCACAGTGATAAGGAACGTAAACACTATCATCGCTGGGAAAATCATCTGATTGAAGGTTTCCCCCTCGTCAGATTTACAGAAGAAAGTAACCCTCCATCATCCTTCTGGGTCAGGGGCTCAGATTTTCAGTGGGGTCCTTCCTTGTGAAACAGTGTCTCCCAGGAGCAGGCGGTGATCTAGCCATGGGTATCCTGACAAGGGTTGAGGTACCCATGCCTGGGCATGGTTGGGGGCCAGGATAATGAGATAGCCTTTTTGATTCTCTTCCAACACAAGGGCATCTTGTTAAGTGGATGCTTTTGCTTACTGTACACCATTGGGTTGTGTGTAATGGGCTAAGTATTTCTGCATTGCCTAAAACCAGCTGAAAATAACTGTGTGTGGTTTTCTCTATTCGTTTTCTCCCCAAGAACTCCCGAGTCCCTGACTGGGCAGTCGTGATAATCATGTAGGAAAATAAACAACGGCCCATCTCAGGAGTCCATTGCCACATCCTGGTAACCACACAGCCTGTTCAAGGTCAGTGATTCAAAGAAGGGTAGAGAAAACCAAGCAAGCATGCACATACAAACAAACTAGTTAATTAACGGATTAATTAACCAATTAACTAATCTGCTCTACCATAGGTCAGGGCTAGCTTTCTCAGAGTTCATTCTGAACTCCCAGCTGCCATGTTCACAGCATCATAATACTGCAGAGGTTGGAATTTTCAAATATTTTCTGGATTATAAAGCAAGATTCACCAGTATTTTCATGACTTGAAAGTAGCTGCACCTTCCTTCTCGGGACAAATGTCTCTGAAGATTTCTCCCACAGGTGTAGGAGGAGCATTTCCGATAGAACTGCGGGTAGACATCATGCTACTTTGTGGAATCCCAAACCCATCCTTTGCCTAACCCCTGACTGGCCCACACTTGTATGCTTTGAAACGCCCACAGGGCACTAACCCTGTAGGCTGCCAGATCGAGCCAGCTAACAGTTAATGTGGTCTTTAAAATGCAAACTGTGTGATGGGGAAAGCTGTGTATGTTAGATTTGTGAATGACGGTTTTTTATTAGAACTGCCTACCATCCTCCCCAAAGATATTATCTTCCTGTCATTGTGACGGGCCAACAAGATCTTGAAAGATGGAAGGTGGGGCAAGCACGGTGGGCGGGGCAAAGGCAGGGCCCAATCAGACTGTTGGCCACGGGTGGGCGGTGCTAGGGCCTTGGGTAGAAGGTGCCAAGGAGCGGTTTATGAATCAGAGGCCTGTGAGTGACAGGTTTACACAAACCTTATAGCTCATCTGTCCACAGATACAGATGTGATGATGTTATCAGGACGCCATCCAGAAGTGCCATCAAGATGGCAAGAGCTTGTGGCAAGTATGATTAATGTACCAACGGGGCCTATTCACCACTGAGGCAGGAACAACGGCGTTAATACAGCAGCGCGCCACTGGCGGCACACACTGAGATGGACTGCTTTTTACCAGCCCAGGTGTCATAACCTTAATGTGGTACATTAAAACCATTCATTGCTATGGATAAATAGCTTAATGAGACTTGAAGTATCATGCACACTCCGCAGGAACGTCTGATGGAGTGAGGCAGGCAGTGGCTGTCACCAGCACACATTATGCAAAAAATAATGCCCTTCCTTCCAGTCTCTGCTCCTGCATTGTTACTTCTGGTGAATAGTGGCAGAAACATCTCCCTAGGACGGTGCCAGATCAGTCTATGTAATGAGGAAGTCAACCACAAAAGTCCACACCACTTCCCTGAGTTCTTCTCCCCTTTAAACGCAGGTCAGTAACACTCTGGGTTTCTTTGGCTGAACACTGATACCTCCCAGAAATGACTTTGCTTTCTGTTTAAAGTTCCTAAACGTGACTCTTCTAGGACTTGCAACAAGAATTTAAACAAAGAGCATTCAAGGACAGGGGTGTTCGGCAGAGTTGGCTAAACAATAGGAAACAGGAAATGTGTTGCTGGAATTTTCTTATTTGTCCTTAGGAAAAATCTCCTTACATTAGTTCACGGACATGAGCATTCCAATAATCTCTGCATTATAAACTGGAAGCTTTCCCCTCTCCTCTGTTCATTGAAAATGGGAGGCAGGTGGGGGTAGAATATTCAATCTTCTGCCTTCAGCTATGGGAAGATAGGGCTCTGGCTTTCCTTGGTGATCCTCAGAACTAACCTGTGGAAACTCAGGGCAGACTCTAGCTGTTCCAGTCACTTGGCTTGGTATCTCTAGCAAGGAGCTCTGGATTGTTCCACAGAGCCAACTGCCAAACATCACCAGGCTTCATTTCCCCATGGGGACCAGAGCCTTCCCGAGACCCCACCAGACCCAGTGTGGCAGCCACAATGCCTGTATACATACCCTGTATATCCTGTCCCTCCTCCTGCTCCTTCCAGCGGCATCTTGAGCTGCTAGGAGTTTGCAAACTCTGCTTTGCCATGTACTAGAAGCACTAATACATTCACTGGCTAGGGAGGCCAAGACCAGAGCTCCAGTTCTACAATCTTATTGGATGTTCAAAACCAGCTGGGGCCACTGCAGCTGGAGTCAGGGATGGGGTGGGGATGGGAGTGGGGATGGGGGTAGGACTCTCATGTTCCTTATACACTGTAGAAAGCAAAACCCAGGGCTCAGAAAGGTTAAACAAAGTTAAGTCACACCAGGAGTGTGGTTGAAATACAGGTCTCTCTGATCTCCAGTTAAGCCCTCAGGACACAAACAAAATAAAAATAAAACAAAATGCAGCAGGCAACTGTATCTAAAGGCTGTGAACTGTGCCAGCATCAGGGCTGGCTGTAACCCTGAACTGCAAATGATGAGGTGGCTAAGGGAGAGAGACACTCCATACTGTCTGTGCCTCTTTTCTGAGAATCTGATATATATATATATGTATATATATATATATATATATATATATATATAGAGAGAGAGAGAGAGAGAGAGAGAGAGAGAACAGAAACAACATCATTATCCAAGCCCCTCCCCTACCCCGTCCTCCCTCAGTCCTTCTGCCCACACCTGCTTACAGTAAGTGAGACAAGGACCTCCCGAGGCAACTCTGCAAAGCCACAATTTCATATGAACAGTAGGGCCTTTCCCTGATGCCAGTGGTCACCCCGAGCCACTGACTAAGAAGTGCAAGCATCCTCAGGCTCTTCTGGTCTGAGAGGAACTTGGAAGGAGCATAAGGTGGATGGACGCTCTTCCTGGGAATGTAGCTCTTTGTATCTAATTTCAGAGAGAGTGTTACAAAGCTAGAGTGAGCAGGTGGTGGCAGAGAGACACCATAGGATACTCTTGTTTTACATCACATGACCCCTGATAGTCCCCAGTGACACCAGGAATTCGAATCTATAAAGTGATTGGATATGCTAGAACTTCAGGCCCCAGAGCATCCCTCGGCCACCCCACTCTACCATCTATCTAGCATGTAGACCTTGAACAGGGCCTCTGGCTGTGTCAGAGGTCAGGAGCTTCCGAAGGTGCTGGTTAGGCCAAACCTCTAGCCAACCCTCTCCCAGTCCTTGCCTCTCTGTTCTGCTTCCCCAAGCTCTGAATCTCTTCATTCAGATGGCGCCACAAGCCCTTCAATAATCACAGAGCCCTGCTTGCAGAGAGAGAGAGAGAGAGAGAGAGAGAGAGAGAGAGAGCTACACTTACTGTCCCTTCCAAATCCCCAGTTTCCTTGGCAACACAGACATGAAAGAGAGCAGCTCCTGGCACGTGCTGGGGGCAGGTGGACACAGGATTTTGGCCATCCCATGGCTGCCAGGCTGTCTTTTGCCCAGCAGTAGACCGGCAGACAGAAGCATGAGATGTGGCAAAATGTGGATAGAGAAAGGGTCAGGTGTGTCTGCCTCACACAGATAGCACGTCCACCTGCATGTGGTCAGATTGTCCCTGAGCTCATGTCCTTAGCCTGTAAGCAAGGGCTTTCCTCCTAGGCCCATCGAAGCCTCTGTGGAGAAACCCACAGAGCAAGATACCCAGGTGCAAGCCTCTCAGAAGCAGAGGACAGCTCTACATCGCCAGCTCCAACGCAGTGTCATAACTGTCAATGGTGCCACCACAACCACAGCCATCTCCATCAGTACCAGCACCACACCTCTTCATCCAGTGTTCCTGTATGTTCTTCTACACACCGACCCTGTGATGATTGATTGACCCATCTTACAGCTCACACCTGGCCTGGCCACCTTCAGTGACTTGTCCTAAGTCACAAGAACGCAGGTAGAAGAAGAATCAGCCCCTGAGTCCAGGCAGGAAGACCCCTGAGTTGACCATCCAAAGACCTCCTCAGACTCCTTGGAATTCTCTGGACATCGCATGAGGTCCCTCTCTGCAGCCGTGCATATCTAGTTTGTGTGACTCGAACAGATGGCTGGTCCTCCCCTCTTCCAGAAGTCCTCCCTAGATATATGCAAGGTAAGTCTCTGTTTTGCCTCTCCTCTCCAACTGGCCATTTTGTGCTCTGAGGAAGTGAAGTTGGGGAGTAGGGTGTTGCTTGACAGCTGCAGAGATCATGCACTAACCCCAAGTTCAGGGCCTGGCCTGATGGGTGTTAGGTATCGTTTCACTTGACCTGAACCCCCAAAAGCTCCCATACTTTTGTGCCCCACAGGAGAGCTCTCTTGCCTGGAACTGAAAGACTGTTATACTATTTCCTGGAGGGAGTAAGGGTTCTATGCAGTTAACAGGACCGGGGTAAAGAGTTTGCACAAACCCATGCATACCTGTCTCTTTAACTAGGAGTGAATCAAGCTGGGCACTCATGTATCATTAAGGTTTTCAAATGCATCTCCCCTCCCCCCCCCCCCCCCGCCCCCTACTCCGTGGTCTCAACGGCCATTCAAATCTCAACCAAAGAGGAGAATGGTCCCTGTGTTCTGAGTCTGACAGAACAGCCTGCCATCCACAGTGGGCCAAGGTCACTCTGGTGAGAGTGTAACCACACCTGCCCTAGGCTCCTCTGTCTGTGTGGCTCCGCAGCTGGTGATACAGGAATCCTACAGCCTGAATTGCTGCTTTTTCTCCATTAAGTCCAAAGGACCCGAGAGGCCCAGGGGGCCATTCATTATGGCGATGTAATGGAATCTCGGCCACATTATCTCGGTAGAACAAAGAATATCATTGCTGTTTTTAGAACAATGAAAAAGGCTCTGAAATAAACCTTTAAGAATTCAAAATGGGAAGGGAAAGGGCTTGCCCCTGTTCACTCCTCCATGCAAAGCAGAGCAAATGCCTGCCTACCTAGACAGATACCCAGAGCTACCCTCCCCCCTGCCCCGCCCAAGGGCTCTCAGCCGGGAGCCTCAGTAACTCCAAGTGCAGGACAAAGGCCAGGAAGGATGTGTAAGCTGCATTGAGACAGCTAGTCCTTGAGGCCCTGATAGCCCAGCACCCACAGCCAGTTCTTGGGGAGCTGCTAGCCCAGCACCCACATCCAGTCACTAGGGACCCAGTGGAATATGAACCCTGACATTCCCCTCTCCAGTGTTTAAAAGCTAAGCCCAGAAACAGAATTTTCTGGGAAAAAAAAAGTGACCAAGAGGTCACAGTTAAATTTTTAAAAAATCAGAAAGAAGCAGCAGACAGGAAAAATAAAAGAAATGGCCGGGATGTGAGCCCTGACTGAGCTACGACGGCCAGGTGATGTTAAAGGTCTGAGGCCTTTGCTCTCATCCCAAGACTCCAGGGCCCGGCAACAGACATGGGAAGAAGGCATGCACCCTTCTGACTGACTGGCAGCCACATCTACCTGGTGCCAAACTGAGACCCAGCCTAGCTCTGCTGTTCCTCACAGAGGAGTGAACACTGGTGTCTGGCCTGCTTGTGGGTGGGTGGGGTGTGTGGATTGAGTGGGCCCTGTGCCTGGAGGTTCCTCAAGAAGGCTTGGTGACCAAGATCTCTGTGCCTCTCCAGGACACCGAGAGCACTCAGGGTGCTCCGAGAGCACTGAAGTCCAGCAAAGTCTGAGGACCAATCCAAAAACCGCTGTTGATCAATCCAGACCTACAGGTGCCGTCTGGGCACAGCTCCAGTGCAGCTGGATGTAGAGGGATGTGGAAGTCACATGCAACCCTCCCTGCCCTGACACATGCATGAGGCTAAGACTGGGTGCTGGGTATGTGCGCTAGGATAAAACCCTCGATAGCCTCCACACGAGATATATACTGAGCAGGGAAATATACTGCATCATCCTGATGCAGCTGCATTATATTCAAGTGTGACACATAGGCCATGTCACCAGCCTCTGACTCCCAAACAGGCAGCCAAGTCACAAACAAGGGCTGGGCCATTGGGAAGACGTGGCACTGGGGCCTCTGGGGACCATCAGTCAGCCAGCTGGTTCACATGCTTGACTCTGGGGCCAAAATGCCAGCCCAGCAAAAAGGGATTGTGACTTTTATGAAGTGAGAGGGAGGGAGGGAGGAGCTAGGAAGAGTAGAGAGAGGGAGGGAGGGAGAGAGGGAGGGAGGGAGGGAGGGGGAGAGAGAGGGAGGGAGAGAAGGAGGGAGGGAGGGAGAGAATCCTCCATAAATGTGGGGACAGAGACAGAGACTCAACAAGGGATGAAAATACATTTCCACCTCATGTAACCCCTTTAGAGAAAATTAATCTTTGGTCTTGAATTGGTACTGCTAATAAAACCCGAGCCAGGCCTGTCACCAGATCAAAGAGATATTAAGTCACCTCCAAGACTCTGAGGCTCCGAGACTCTTAGCCTCAAATGACATGACATGGCACATGTGTTTGGCCCCACTAGGAGCTAGGGGGATTTCTGCTAATGTCTTCCATTCTGCTCTATGCAGCATTGCTGTGGGTGACCAGAGTTCCACTGAGGAAGGATACACTGTCTCCTTCTCCAGAGGTGGGTCTTGGTGACAGAGCTGATGCTATACCAGTCTGTGATGTCAGGAGCCTGCCTGACATTCTCAGAGTGTGACCAGTGCAGACTGAGCCAAAAGAAAAAGCAGGTGTTTGGAGATCTGCCAGATGATGCCCAATGGGACACCAGCACCACTTCCTCCACCCCCATGGCTCAAGAGTAGGTGAGGTAAAAACTATCCACAGTATGTCAGGTTCCTGCGTGGATAGGGAGGCTATCTTCCCAAGCTTGATGAAGGATTATTCCCCAAAACAAGACCCCCAGAATAGCCCAGCCCCCAAGACAGCTTCTGTGGTAGCTACTGCACAATGACAATCGGCTCCCACCATCAAGGGACTGAGGGAGGAGGCTTGTGGACACGGAGGTGCCCACCTCTCTCGCTTGCCATCCTCTGGTGCCCGAGGCTGCCAGCACGGTGCAGCCCGGGCCAAGCCAATCACGGCTGTTCCGGAGCCTTCTGCAGGGCTCTGAGCACCCGGCTGCAATCAGATTACACGCACCAGCGCCCAGCCCTGCTCACTCCAAACAGAACGAATCCATTCATTAACACCAAGGCCAATTAAAAAGCAGGCATGCTCCCAATAAAGCAGTCCCTCAGGCCAGGCATTCTCATCCTTTCCCAGGAAGCCTTGCTAAGCGACCACTGCCCAACGCAGCGTGGCTCCTGGGGAACAAACGGGCAGAGGGAAGGGAGAGGGGCCGGACAAATAGCCACCACTATTCCATTTCCCTAGCAATGACAAAAGGTTTGTTCATCAGCTCCCTGGAGCCCTCACAGCCTTAACACAGCGTTAAGCCCCACACAGCTTGCTTCAGATCAAGTTTTATAGAGAGCCCATTTGTGTATTTTCATTAAAGCGCTTAATATCCAAGTGACAGAGAGAAAAAACAAAAAAAACCAAAAAACCCTGCCTTCCCATTATGGGCTCTATAAAAGCAATATTGTAAAAAAAAAAAATACCATTGAGTTATTTACAAAGCCAAAGATGTAATCAGTATTTAAACACTCGCTGGGAAGACCTATCTTGTGGTAATACTGGTCACATCGATAGTGAGATTGGCAGCTACTATTCAAATGCTCTCTGGATCCTAGGACACCAGGCTTCCTCCTTCAAGAATAAAATCCCAGGACCCCCTCCTGCCATGATCCCCAGGGTTGAGGCCTTAACATTGGAACAAAGACTCAAACTACAGCCAGGAGGGCCAGCAGAGCTCTCTGATGTTCAGTGAAGGGGTGGGGTGTGGGGGTGAACTGGAGTGTCTGTCATTCATTTTGTGTTTCTGACACCGTTGATTATTGTACGATGCCTGTCTAGAGGTGGTTTCTTTTTGTTGTTGTTGTTGTTTGTTTTTTGTTTGTTTTTTCAGAGGTGGTTTCTAACCTCACTATTTGTCCTCTATTTAGGCCAGCATGGCATGGCCAACAATCAATCTATCTACCTATCTTTCTTTTCTTGTCTTGTCTTGTCTTTTTTGGTTTTTCGAGATAGGGTTTCTCTGTATAGCCCTGGCTGTCCTGGAATTCACTATGTAGACCAGGCTGGCCTTGAACTCACAAATCCACCTGCCTTGGGATTAAAGGCGTGCGCCACCACTGCCTGGCCAATCTTATTTATTCAACAGCTGAAGTTCATGGTTTCTATAATTTATCTCCCCTTTAACTGAATTTACTTATTTATTGATAAGTGATGTGTATATTCACATGTACAAGTCTAGTTATCCTGGTCCATTACTTACTAATATTCTTATTTAGGCAGTATCTCTCTAACTGACCCTGAAGCTCAGCTGGCAGCCAGCAACTCACAATGATCATCTTGTTTAAAACACCCACAGTGCTGGGCTTATAGGTATGATTGGCTACATCTGGCTTTTTACAGGACTGCTGGGGATTTAAACTCAGGTCCTTATGATTGTGCAGCAAACCCCCTTACAAATTGAGCCATCTCTGATTTAAGTAAGTCATGACTTACTTCTGAGGCTCACCTTTCTCCAGACTGGGAGTCTGCAAGCCGGCTGCTGGTACTCCTATCAGGAGCCTGCCACTGTGAGAGGCCGCCCCAGCTTTCTGCAAGTTTCTTTTGTTGCTTTAATTGGTTTCACTTATAATTAGCTGGGGTTTTGTTGCTTAATCGCTCCCCCTCTGATAGTATCTTGCCATCAGCTCCGTTCATGGCTGAGTCTTAAGCCTCACAAATGGTTTAAGTGCAGATAAGCACCTGAGGGTCATTCACCCACCCTGGGAACACGCAGTGGGGAAGAGGTATCCACAGACATCTCCGTGGGCAGCTGTGGGCTCTCCTGCTGTGCAGCCCTGCCCTGGCCTCTCCTGCTGTGCAGCCCTGCCCTGGCCTCTCCTGGGCAACTCTGGCTTGTTAGTCTCTCCTAGAAGACATTGCTCATCTACTCCACCCGTACCTGGGTGGACTGGGCCAGCTACGGACTATCCCAGGTTCATCTTTCACTGACTCCCGGCTGAGCCCCCATTACTGTGGTGAACTTTGTGTAGTCTGCCATCAGAGGGTCCTGGCATAGAGTTCCACCCGTCCATGGCTGTGTCCCATAAGTGCACACATTTTCCATTTTCTTTCTCTTTTCTCTCTAGTCTTCCTAGTCTCCTCTTCTGCCTCCTCTCCTCCCCCTCTTCTTCCTCTTCCTCCTTCTACCCTGCTACTCCTTCCCTCTTCCCCTCTCCACCTCTTGTTTCTCTTCCTCTTCCTCCACTCCCTCCTCCTCCTCCTCTTCTTCTTCCTCCTCTTTTCCTCCTCCTCTTTCTCTCCCTCCTCCCCTCTGCCTCCTCTTTTTCCTCTTCCTCCACCCCCTCCCTGTCTGTAACTGATATTTCTTTTTCTTTGTTTTTTTTTTGTTTTTTTTGTTTTTTTTGTTTTTTTTTTTTTTGAGACACAATTTCACTAAGCAACTCAGACCAACCTTAAGATCACTAGCCTCCTGCCTCAGCCTCCCAGAGCTGGGATTATAGGCATTTATCACAGCACCTTGTTTCTTAGGATCAGCTCTCTCAGCAGCTGCTTACACTCAGCCCCTGCCATGGGATGCAGTGTTAAGAGTCCCTAAATCAAGATGTAATAAATCAAGATGTAACTGGACCTTAGGATGCATGAAGGATACCCTGCAGAAGCCCAGAGAACTGACTTGGGGCCACATCTAGGAGGGGCTTTGGATTCCCGGAGAACTGAACAAACGTAGACAAAGCCTTCTGCAAAGCTATGCTTCAGGTGCCACAGTCTCTTACCACAAGGGAGTTGATGTTAGCCTTCCTTCAGATTCCCCCAGCTTTGGCAGGAGAGCCTAAGACTGCAGAGGACGCTTCTGAAACACCAACACTGCTGTCTGCCCATCGCATGCTGCTCCAGGCACTTCTCTGGGCTCAGGCTTTGTTCTGGCTGGGCCTGGCTTGTCACTAGAGACAGCAGCCTCAAGTCCCTCAGTTTTGGCTGAAGACCTCTCACTTAGCACTTCTCTTGGTCCTGGGGTCAGGGTGGGGCACTGTCTGGAAGCCCCTCTGGCTGGATTCTGACTCAGTGGCTGACAGAGACTTTATTCAGAGAATTTGGATGCCCTGAGCAGAGCATGTCCTTCACTTCCATGCAGCACCAGGGCTCCCCCTCCCCCTGTTCTTAGTCACCCATAAGCTTGGCCCTCAGGGTCTGGTTCTGCATCTGCCTCCCCCACTCTACCCTGAAATCCTTCTACTCCTTCCTAATGGCACAGGGGCTGTTCCTCCCTGTTCTTGAGCACTGGACACCCATGGTGTGTTCTTGTGTCCTTGGGTGGCCCATGCCCAGAGCTGGTGGCCCTGCCTTAGAGTCCATGCTCAGATCTCCAGGCCTCCTGCTTCTGTGACATTAGCTCTGCCAAGGTGTGAGCCCCAGCAGAGCATGAAAAGGACGGGTACAATGGGTGCCATCTTGAAACCTGAAATAGCCAAGAGGCTTTGGCTTTGAGTAAATTCACCCAGAACTTACTACCCATTTTGCTCACAGATTCTCAGACTCCATTTCTCCCCAAAGGGCATGGACTGGAGGGAAGTGTTGGTGTCCATGTATGCATAGGGCCTTGTAGGCTCTGGACCAGATCCAAGATGGCACAGCAGGAGTGGATGCCAGGAACACAAGAGGGAGAGAGACCAACAAGCCTGGGCCACCATGCAGTTCGGGCTTGAGAGCAGACAGGTTAAAACAGAAGGGCGACTGGCTGTGACAAAGGCTCAGGCAGAGACACGCAATCTACGTGGATAGAGATGGAGGGAAGGGCCTGCAATGGGTCAGGGCAGAGACATACACAGAAGTGACATTTCTCTGTACGACTTAGCAGTTAGGAAGGGCTAGCAGGCAAAGAAGGAAAACAAACAGCACATACAGGGGTCCTGAGGCAGGAGAAGGGACCAAGGATGTGGGGGTCGGTCAATGTGGTGTACTGTAACCCAGTGTTGAGGACAAGCTGGTCTGGATCCTGACTTGGATCCTGTGTTTCAGCTCTGCTCTAGCTGACAACAGGCAGAGCTACAGAGCTAGAGAACTTGGGGGACAGTTAATGTGTGAGCCCAATCAGCAGGGCTCACTGGCTGTGTGTCTAGGGCTCAACAGAATGACTTCTAGAAAGGACAAGTCTAGGAAACTCTAGACACAGGTCCAGGGTGTCACATTCAAATATGTTTCTTGATTGTTGTGGCATGTGGTATGGAGTGGGAGAAGAGGGGGAGCAGGGGAGGAGGATGTGGGGAGGGGGGGAGCACAGGAGGGGGAGGAAGGGAGGGGGAGTATGGGAGGGGGAGGAGGGGAGGGAGAGGAGCGGAGGGCTAGCAGGGGAGGGAAAGGAAGGGGAAGGGGAGGAAGAGGGAGTCATGAAAACCCACTAGCCAAGCAATGAGCCATGGGTCCCAGGACTAACAGCAGAATCCCAGAAATAGCCACCCCAAGTGTGAGTCCCACGCAGCCCTGCCTTCTCTCTCCTCCAGTAAAGACAAAACTAGTGCTTTAACAAAGGCAGTTTCTTGGCTAACCTTTGAACACAGGACAGGGACAGCAGGTCTGGAGTCACAGGGATGGGAGCAGAGAGTACAGAGGTCATCAAAGAAACAAGAAGCCAAGGACAGGTGCACAGGCAGGGCGCCGGGGCAGGCAAGAGGGTTTCCCTTCTCTTACTCTTTCTTTCAAAAGAGCACACAAAGGTGTCATAGAGAAATCTCTTTTGTATACTGTCTGAAAAGCTAGACAATCAATTAAAATCATTTTCAAAGTGTTTGATATTGGTTATGGATGACAGGTGAACAACTTTATCCATGTTTCTTATTCTCTCAGAAGCACAGCTATTTGTCATCAGTATTCTTTATCAGTTCACAAATGAGCCTGTAGCCATGCCTACCTACACTTTCTGTGTCTTTGCTTTTCCTCAAGGCCACAGAATGTAATGTTATAATGACCAATTGTGCAACAAATTCTGATTAGAATTCTCGGAACATATAAAATTCTCTCGTTACATAAAAGCCAAAAGAGAGCCAAACAGATGAAAAATGACTTGATAGTTAACTGCTGAATCTCATGGCTCCACAACTGTCAAAAGGGCAAGTCAACAACCTGCACACGTACGTACACACACACACACACACACACACACACACACACGTGCACGCGCGCGCATCACACACGGGCTCAAGTGTGCACACACATCCACAGGAGGGGAACGCCAACTGGCATGGCAGCCCTAACACCCTATTGCATTTTAACTTCTCCCAGAGAATGGGGAGGGAAAACCCGTCCATGTTCTGAAACAAACCCAGCCTGAGTACCAAAACCAAGCAAAAATAAATAAATAAATAAATAAAATAAAAATAAAAAAAGCAAGCAAGCAAACAAGCCGTGGCAATATGAAAGGCAAATGCTTTTGAACTCTAAGTCCAGAAGGGCTGAATGAAGTAGCTATCACGGCCAAGCTGACTGTCTCAGTGACACAATTTTGGTCCAACTGCAGAGTGTTTATTAGTGTAATTCCCACGATCACAGATTAAAGAGAAAGCTGCATGGCTCTTTCGCTGGAGGGGAAAATCCTGACAAAAGTTTTAGCAAAGCGAATTGGGCAAGGCTTCCAGAATTTCATGAGAGGTGTTTTAAAGAAATCTCCAGCAAACATCATTTGCCATGATGGACCATCAGAACCATCGCCTTTTAAATTAGGAACAAGACAGCTACCCGCTATTAATTTACACCTCTATTTAACGTCGACTAATTAACAAGAAAGAAGAAGCAGTGATTAGAGAGAGATAATTAAGATTAGCATCACTCATAGACGCTATGATTTTCCACACTGAAAAACTCCAAGCAATCTATGGCTCATAAGAAACCAGAAGTTGAACAGCTTGGTAGATATAAGATAAATTTACAAGCGTCCACTGTATTCAACACAGCGGAACAGGGAGAAGATGTATTTAATAAGAAGTAAGGCATGGAGCGCTTACAAAGCACCCACGGGAAACCACAGCAAAGGGTAAGAAGAGAGAGAACATACATTACAGGGCTCCCAGGACACGTGCACCATCTGAGAAATGCCCCTCTCATAAATATGCAGGTTCTTAGCTCTTACTTAATTGGACCAAAGTTTCACAGAAATCCCCATCAAAGCTTCAGGGTGGTTTTCGTAGTAGGCATTTCCAATTTTCCATGGAAGAACAGAGGTGGTGGAGTTCAGCAGATGGCCCGGGGAGGGCAGTTGGGAATCTGCCAACATTTTATCCAACCTCAGCTCGAGAAGAGGCCATTTCCCATTGGCCTGCACATGGAAGTGGAGAGATCAGAAACCTGTGGTATTTGTTAGATTGTGCTTGCAGTGACCTAATAGTTTACAGGAAGCAACTTGAGGGAGGTTTCACCTGCTCTCTGTCCTTGCTTGCTGGTGCCAGGGAAGGTCTGGGTGTGTGAGAGGCTCTTGGCTGGAGCAGCAGGACCACAAGGCTCCTCACTCACATCTCAGCTGCTTAGAAGTGCAGAGAGATGAAGCCGGCCGGTGTGGCACTCTCCTTAGTTCTGATTTGATCCACTTAGAATCCTAAACCCACTCACCTCCCCTTCCCCTGTATCATCCTCCATCCTGTCAACCCGTCCCCCTCAACAGAGGACAAATAATCTCACTGTGGAAGCTGTACTGTGTCACAGTGTGTGTCCACAGTGCACCCTTTGCCCACACTTCTTTATTTGCAAATGTTCATTGCAATAACTCCTTGGTCTGGTACAAAGCCTCTGACTTCTGTTACTCTATCAATACTGGAACCTCACTGGGACTCCTCTCAGATATCCTGTTGCCTCTTTGTGTCCTGGAGGTCCTGTAGTTTTGGATCTGTAAGACCAGACCGGACCAGTCTTCAAGCACTCCAGCATGCTGGGGTAGGTGTTGGGTGAGCTAATTCAAATCCCTGGATCTGGGCTGGAGAGGTGAATTAGCTGGTCAGAGGCAGGCAGCAGACTCTCTCACTCTCTAGCCTTCCAGGATGGCTCACCAGTAACTCTCTGAAACCAGGGCCAGCTCTACCCTGCTGCCCAGGTGAGGTGCAGGGCCCAGTCCACAAGTGTTGCAGCTGGTGAGAGGCAGGGCCACTTCTCCCACTCTTGGAACCTCAGGGCCTGCTCTTCTGTCTGCAATAGGTGGTGAGGAGAAAGGGCAGGGCAGGGGAGGGTATCTCTCCTCTACCCATACTGCCTCACTAGAGACAAGTTACATAGCCAGCTCTCCTAAGCTCACACCTTTGGGGCCAGCTCACCTGCACCCCCGACATTGAGGGCCGGGCCCCTAGCATTTCTTAATCCAGTCCATCAGAATCAGCAATTACACATCACAGCCATGAGTGGTGCATATGGAAGGTCATGTGCTTGTGACCCTTGTGGAATGTCACGTGGCTGGTGCTGACAATCCCTGTGGAATGCTGCTGCTGCCCAGTCAGCTAAGGGACATAGCCAGAGACCCTCACAGATGTTTCTATCTCATACTCTTCCCGTATCAGTTTTGGAAGGACAAATGATTTAAATGCACCAAAAGTATGAACTCTGAGAGAAATCTCAGATGTAAATGTAGAGGAATATTCATATGACCTTGGGTTAAGGGAAGATTTCCGAAATGAGATACGAAAACCCCAGTCTATACAGAACATGATCGATTGTTTTCCCACACTCAATTAAGAACTTACATTTACCTGGAGACACCAGGAGGATGCTAAGGGAAGGGCAAGGTGCTTATTGGAGATGACAGTCACTGTATGCAAATCTGAGAAAGGGCTTGCGTCCAGGGAAAGTGAGCACCTCTGCAGACAGTGACAAAATGCCAGTGAGGAAAGGACCCAACAGGATTAAGAAAGGAGACAGGCTCCACAGCTACAGACTGGTGTGAGCCCCATTATAATCTTGGAAAGCGAAACCACCCAACTGCAAAGCATGGCATTCCTGAAGTCATTGATGGAAATACTTGGGCGTGGGCTGGGGGATGCATGTAAAAGCTGTCCATACCTGTTTATAAATCCCGCACTAAAGAAGCAGAGAGAGAAAGATCCCTGGGGTTCCCTGGCCAGCCAGCCTAGACCAGTCAATGAGCTCCAGATTCACTGAGAACCCTGTTTCAAAAATGAAATTGAGACCTGGATGGACAGAAGGCTCAGCAGTTAGGAGTGCTTGCTGCTCTTGCAGAGGACCTGGTTTGGTTCCCAGCACCCACAGGGGGATGGCTCACAAGTGCCTGTAACTGCAGCGCCAGGGATTTCATGCCCTCTTTTGGCCTCTGTGGGTATCTGTGTACATGTGTGTGTGCACAGACACACACAGTGACAGACAAACAGACAGACAGGCACACACGCATGCACATGCGTGCACACACACACACACACACACACAGAGTGAGGAGGGATTCACGTGAAACAGGAACAAAGTCTACCATGCCTTCACAACTGGACAAATACCTGAGAAACTGGAATGGAAGTGTGCAAGAAGGCAAGAAAACAAACCAACTGTCCATCAAGGGAAGGATGGATAAAGATAGAATCTATAGAACAGAACTATAGCGGTGAAAACGGAACTCTAGACAACAATGAAAATGGAACTCTAGACAGCAGTGAAAATGAGTCACTCTGGCCAACGCTGAGTGATAAAACTTAAAAACTCCACTTGTGCTGCATACCCTGCACCCACAGGCAGTGCTTCAGGAACACAGGCAACATTGCCATCACCACAGGAGCCAGCGCTGAGGTGGACAGAGCTTCCAGCTTGCATATGCGCTCTGGCCCTCCTGGGGGTAAACCTAGGAGACTCCCGAGTCAGCATGAGAACCCTTGCTGGAAGAGAGCTGTCTCTGGACTGAAAGTAAAAATCCAACGCAGAAGGCAGGTCATGTGACTCCATCTTCAAGAAGCTCAGCACAGGACGCAAACCAGACTTGGTGTGAGAGAGGGCAGGGATGGGGCAGGGCACACTGTGTTTCCTCTGGACTTAAGTTCTGCTTTCCTGGTTCTTTTTACATATGTATTTTTCTTTGCATAAAATATTTTGAAACTCTTTCAGACAAAACAAAACAGGAAACAACAACAACAACAACAAAAACTAAATAAAACTAAATAAACCGTGCAGGGATGGCACACGCCTTTAATTCCAGCACTTGGGAGGCAGAGGCATTCGGATCTCTGAGTTCGAGGCCAGCCTGGTCTACAGAGTGAGTTCTATAACAGCCAAGACTACACAGTCTTGAGAAACCAAAGGGGGCGGGACTGGGGGGAGAAAAACTAAGCAAAAAAATCAGTCACAGGACAAACAAGATTCCCAACCTGAACTCTGGTCCTCCAGGCTGTGGTCCTGGGTTTGGATGACACCACCCTCCCGATATTCCAGCTGGTATCAGAGATGGGGCGCGTTTGGTTGGTGGTGACAGCTTTGATCTCGAAACCTTAGTTTGAATCACAGCACCCTGAGGCAGCTGGTTCCCAAGCGTGGAGCTGCAGAAGCAGGGACTCAAGGCAGAGACAGGGGGGTCTGCATTTTTGGCAGGAACTGCCACTGGTTTGGGCACCATGAAATCCACATTTGTGACTGCCCAGAGCAGCCTAGTCCCACCTGGGTGTAACCACAGTCTAGCTTCAAGGTGTGCTCCCAGGAGGAAGGAGTAGGCATCCCATCCCAGCATCTCCGTGAAGAACAAGCAACGCTCAATGCATGCTCACACCATTCAACATTAGCCTGCAAGCCAGGAAAAGCACAGGCAGCGGGGGAGGTGAGCTATGGCTGAGCAAGTCCCCTGCTTCCCTGGCACCTCTCTCCTGACTATAGGAGGCAGACAGTGGGCGGTGGGTGGTACGTGGTCTGGGAAGAAACTGAGCCCTGCTTGTCCAGGAGGAGTCTGGGCTTACACAGGATCATGCTATTCATGGTCAGAGCAAGACCAGGCCCAAAGCACTTGAAACCCCTGTCTGCTGTGACCCAGTGAGTGTCCAGAGCAGTTGTACACATGTTTGCCCTGGGAGACAGCCTTTCCCAGAGGCCTCCCACTGAGCGTGAGCTCCAAGTGAACTAAGCAGAGAGAAGCCCGAGGAAAGGGCTCTACCCAGCAGATCTTGCTTCAGATGGGGCAGTGGTTCTTGGTTATTCTAGGGGAGGGAGCTGTGCAACTCTAGCGGGAAGAGTCTCCGCATCAGGCCTCCCAACCCACTAACCTGAAGGAATGCTTGTCCGCCCTCCTTCAATGGCCTAACCATCCCTGAATGCCCCAGCCTCATTCCCATCAGAGAGGAAGGACACCCCTCCCCGCACCCCTGCCCCGGCTTTGGCATGCACACATGTACAGCTCATCTGTGTGGACACTGGTCCATCTCTGGCAGACTCCATCTGCTTCTCCTTCAGCCACAGTATAATTCTGACCGCCCTAGGAAGTTTCCAGTCCCCCATATTGGCTATGTCTTTCTTAAATAACACTACAGTTGAGCCTAGAACCTTTTGGTAGCACTGTTTTTGTTTGTTTGTTTGTTTGTTTGTTTGTTTGTTTGTTTTTTAATTTAATTTTTTTTGAGACGGGGTTTTATAGCCCCAGCTGTCCTGGAACTCACTTTGTAGACCAGGCTGGCCTTGAACTCAGAAATCCGCCTGCCTCTTCCTCCCAAGTGCTGGGATTAAAGGCATGTGCCACCACCGCCCCCGCCCAGTTTTTTATTTGTGATCAGTGGGGGAAAGGGCAGTGGAGAAATAAGAGAGCCAGGTTCTTTACTGCTTCTCAAAGGACTGAAGTTTCCTCCGTGGCCCCTGTGGCCCCTAACCACAGTTCAGACCTTGTAAGGATGCTCAACACCGTTTGTTGAATGAATGAATGAGGGTGCTGCTGTCCAGCAGTGACCCTCAAAGACTCAAAAGTAGTAGGAACCCCAGAATCAACGCTAAGGCTCAGATACAGCAGGTTTCACCCATGCTAAGTTGCAGATGGGGAGGGATCCTGGGTCATCCCTGCGTTCTGTATGAAAACAACAGAATCCAGAGCCATTCCTCAAGCTACCAGGGCCAAGTAACAGTCCAATGTGGGGTACGGTCGGTTATGTGCAGAGAGCCTCGCTGTTCACAGTTGGATGAAGTTAGGATTGAAAAGTCTAGATTCCCACTCTGTTATGTGCACATTGTCCAGAGCATTCTTTACTTACGGCGTTTGACTTCATGTCCTTCAGCCCCAACACAGAAGCCTCACCTCAGGGGTTTCACCTCAAGAGTCTCATAAGAGCCTCACTCCAGGAGCACCACCCCAGGAGGTAAACTGCTCAAGCCTTGCTCTAGGAAACACTCCTTTGGCTCCTGCAGACCCTGGCCAGGACAAACCTGCCCTCACTTTGGGCATTGACTGCTTTGCTGGCTCCCAGTTGAGCCTGTGCTGTTTTCTTAGCCCCACTCCCCTCTCAGACAGGCCCACTCTTATGCCCTGCTGATAACACTTTCTTTCCATGACCCACAAGACCAACACCCCTGGTGTGCACCTCTTCAAGCCTGGCGCTTACTGTGTTCATTTCTTTAACTTCTTGTCCCACATAGTCTCTTTCCTGGCTTTCCTTGTTAATCTAGATTCAGTCCAAATGCCCCCCCCCCGAAAAGGCCTTTGTCACCTTTGCTAAAGGCTGTCACCGCACAGTGGATGCTTTCTTCCTTTGCTTCAGCCCCTAGGAGCTGCACTTGCTTGCCGCTTCCCTCTCTGGCCCTGAAGTGTTGGCCCCATGAAGGCAGGTAACCTTCTTGCCCTGTACTGGACACCCAGGGCTTTGAGCAGTGCTTGAGCATAGGAGTGAGTCAAATGCTGGGCCGTCCCTCAGCAAGGCAGAGTCACAGGTACCCCAAGGCTCTCTCTATGGGCCCTGAATCCCAGGCCTGGGTGTGGAGAGTGCTCTGATGGTGCTCTCCTTGGCTTCACATTACAGACAATAGCATCTCTCTCTCTCTCTCTCTCTGTGTGTGTGTGTGTGTGTGTGTGTGTGTGTGTGTGTGTGTGTCTGTGTCTGTCTCTTCTGTTTCTCTCTATCTCTTTCTATACACACACACACACACACCCTGTGCTTGCCTATTTCTGTCACCTGTTGTTTAGCTCATGCCCACTCGAGGAGGAAATGGGGTTGGCCAGCTTCACGCTCCACACAATCCAGAAACTAATGTTAAACAGGGAGCACAATCAGTCTCAGGAGTCGGCGATGGCCAGCGCCCAGCAAATGAGAAAACAGGCCTGGGAACACGAGTGATTCATGGACCTGACAACTAAAGCTACATCCATCTCCCAGGAAAATCACACCTACTGCCCAGAGGAAGCTGCCTCCATTGGCCTAGAAGGCCTATGCTCCATGTGGCTGGAAAGAGTAGGAAGGGAAGAAAAGGGAAGGGGAGGGGAGGGAAGGGGATGGGAGGGAGGGAAAGAGCCACCCAGGGCTGCCTCTCTCCAAATCTCCTTGTCCATCATTGTGCCGAGGCCATGGGTCCCCCCAAACCCCACTTGCACACTTGAGAGTGTCTTCTCAACCCCAGCTCACAGTATCTATCAAGAATCAGTCACGATAGAAGGAAGGACCTACAGTTCTCATTACCGTCCTCTGCTCCAGGAACACACAGTAGCCTCTCGGCAACTTCCTCCACAGGACAGATGTGTCCACCTCTGCCACTTGTGTCTGCCTACACTTTAAAGCCCTTTCAGATTCTGCACACACCAGTATATCTCCTAATTGCAGGTGTGCCTGGCCCAGGTCTCCTCTTACAGATGAAGCCAGCATGCCCTGTCCCCAGGCTCCCAAGCCTCAGGCCTCACCTGCTCAGCAGGCTGAGAGTAAGGAGGTTGGCCTCAGCAGTATTTTCCTGCTGTGTCTTAAGGACTCAGACTATCTCTTGGGTTCAGTGGGAAGAGGAAACCGCTCAACCCTTTACACACCCCTAGGGCCATTCCCCTGCCAAAAGTTGTCGATTTCATCTTGTTATTATTTGCAGTGTGCTCCAGAAGGGTCTGGTCTCTACTCTCTTCCCCTCCAGTATTTTATAACCCATGCTAATCTCATCTGGGTTTATTATGGCTCATTCTCAACAATAAACAAACAAACAAATTACTCATGGCTGGAGAGATGGCTCAGTGGCTAAGACTAAATACTGTTCTTGTAGAAGAGCTGAGTTTGATTCCCAGTATGCTTGCTGGGTGGCTTACAATCTCCTGAAACTCCAGCTTGGGGATGCACCTGTTCTCACATGCACAAACCCCAAACACAGATATGTGTGTATATATATATATATATATATATATATATATATATATATATAATCTATGTATGTGCGCATATATATGTGTGTGTATATATATGATATTAAAAATGAAAGTCAATCTTAAAATGTAAAAACAAAAGAATTTTCTTTCCCAGGCCAAATGCCACAGCCTGGTAGAATCATTGTGTCCTCTGGATTTCGCTCTACACTGCCTACTTCATGTGAACACAGGGCACAGGGCAGACTCCTACAGGCAGTTAGAGCACCCTTAGTGTTCTCTCTTTCCTTTCTCTCTGGGGGAAACAGAAAACTGAAGGGTGTGGGAGCAGAGATGGTGCCTCTAAATCCCTCAACTCCAAAGAGTCAAAGATCTGCAGTGGTGGGTGCGGGCTGCAGGGGTCTGCAGTGGTGGGTGTGGGCTGCAGGGGTCTGCAGTGGTGTGGGCGGTGGGCTGCATGCCTCATTTGCTACTTTGTGGGACATAACAAAGACTACAGCCTGGACCCCAGTACTCTTGGGACCTACCACTCTGAGGTGGTGGGAACGAACCGACCTTTTATTCCCAGCCATCCCTGTGTGGGGAAGTGCATATTTTAAAGGCACATGTTAGGCAGGCAATGGAGGTACACACCTGAAATCCTGATGCCTGGGAAGGAGGGAATGGAGGAGAATCAGGAGTTGAAGGTCATCCATGGCTGCAAAGTGAGTTTGAAGCTAGCCTGGGCTACTGGAGTGCCTGTCTGCGTGAACAACAGATGTCACATGTTCTTAGTGTGATCCTGAACTCAGACCTATGTGTTTCTCACTGTGGCTTTCCCAAGGCAGGTGGACATGTAGGGGACACTGGGACTGATTGTCCGATGAGGGACCCTCCCCACCGGAAGGAATCCTAGCTCAGGTTTACAAGGCTTTCTGGGTTGCCCTACTGTGGGACTGTGTGAGCAAATAACTAAGAAGAGAGGCCAGAGACCCCAAAACTCCTTTTAAGGTAATGAACTCCAGCTGCCCAGGAGTGAAGAATGGGCATGAGCTTTGCTGGAAGATTTCTGGGTTTCATTGCAGATCTCTCAGCCTCCTGACCATCCAGCCCACTTTTGACAGGAGTGAGGATATCTGCGCTGTGGAGTAGTCTCCTTAAGACACACTTTGCCCCAGGCTCTGTAGCGGTTGCTCTATAGCGGATTCCGGTGTACGGAGAAGCAAATGCCTCCCTTCTCTCCTACTGGGCCCAGAGTTGAAATTTATGGAAAACAGTCGGTAGGACGGCTCCCCGTGGAGAGGAGGTTTTGTGCAGCTCTGTGCAGGTTTCCTCTGCTTCCTCCTTGCATTAATGGGATTGTTCCCTCCGGTAAGAATTACTGTCTCCGGCCCTAGGCCAGGTTCCCTGTTGCCTGAAGCTTCTAAACCCAGCCTGTAAAAACAGAAGCAAATCTGTTTCAAGGTGAATTTGGCAGAGGCTTCCAGGACCGGGAAGACTGAGCGTTCTACCCCGGAGCAGAGTAGAGAGCGTGGGCATTCCTGTGCCCAGGGGCTGGGTTTTAGGTTTTGCTAATTAACAGTGTGATGCTGATTGGTTTAGAACATCCTCCTCTAGACTCCAAGGCGAAGAAGTGGATAATGAAAAAGTCATTCTGCATTTGCTCAACACGCAGGGATGGGACAGTTACTGGGCTGGGGTGCAGCAGGCACCTTGTCAGGTATGGACTGGCCTCCCGGGAGAGCCTAGAGTGCATGAGGTGTCACAGAGACTTCAGAGTGAGTTTTCCTGAGGCCCAGCGCTAGGCTGGGAACTGGGAGCGGGATGAGACTGAGAAGGGGGTAGCCGTTCATCATTCATCATTCCAAACCAACCGCTTGGAGGAGGAGGGCTTTGCAGGGAAGTGTGCTGGGAAATGATCTAGGCAGATCAGCTCGTAGTCTCTGTCAAAGTTCCCGAGTTCAGACAAAGGAGAATGAGAACAATTCCTCCTGACAGTCATTAGTGGGATTTTCCCACTGCAGTGAGCAGCTGGGGTGATGGAGGGCTGTGTGTGTGTGTGTGTGTGTGTGTGTGTGTGTGTGTGTGCTCGAGCGCGTGCGTGCATGTGTGCACGCGCTTGTGCTTCCCGACACAGCACACAGTGACTACACCTCTTCCCCAACCTCAGTACTTACTAAGAACCACAAGTGGTCAGAGAAGGACCTGTTGTGAAGGACACAATGACAAATAGAAAAGCAAACCTGAATTTAAGAGAGTGCAGACAGATTCCTGGTTTCCTAGGGGCTTAGGGCTTGGCCCGGATGGCACAGCTTCCTGGAAATCTGAACCCCGTGCCACTCCTGTCTGAATTAGGTGTCATATGGGGTCATTATTTCCCTTCCTTCTGGAAACATGAGGAATCTCAACACTGGGCTCATACCTGCAACTTTCTACCTGTCCCAGCTTCTTGGTGCCAGGTGCCCCAGGGAATGCCAGGACCCTGTAGGAGGAGTCGCTTGGAACCAAGAAGAACCAGCAGAAAAAGGCAAAGGCACATAGAAGAGTTTACCTCAGAGGGTAAGAAATGCCTAGTGAGCCTCAGAAAGGCATGGGGGGGGGGGGTTCCCAGGAATAGAAGGAAGAGCTTTGCAATGAATCAACAGATGGACTCGGACAACCACACCCTGTTCTCAACGGCAATGGTGTCTCTCTCCACACAGGCTGGGGAGGCCAATAATGTCAGGCAAGATCCAAAGCCTGAACAAGCCCAGGGTGGCTAGTAACTGAACTCAGGGTGGGACAGAAATTCCTATCAGTCTTCCCTGGGATAACCTGGGCTTGCATCATAGGCTTCCACCACCACATAGAACTGGCGGGATGTGAAAGTCGAAAGTCTGTGGTGGTAATGTCCAAAAGGGCATAAGCCCTTTATAGCTGATGCATATCCAGGAGAATATATCCAGCTAGAGCTTTTATACCTCTATAACACATCCTTCTGTAAGTTCACCCCAGCCCCCAGACAGCTCTGGCAGGAAGGGGTGAAATGCCAGTCAATCTCTATACTCCATTTTCCGCACATCAAGTCTGTCCAGTCAGTCCCTACCCAGATACTATATGCTGACGGCAACAATCCTAAACCGGTTGAGTTTTTAGTTACCCCCTTTTTTTAAAGGAATATTTTCTAATAGATGAAAAAATTCCTTTTCATGCTTCACTAATGCAAAAACAGCTGAACCAATTTAGCTCAAACTTTCTCAATAGCTTGTTACAATCCTAATTAAAATATTCACATACGGTGCAAGCTTTGGGGAACATAATATCGTGCTGTCAGTCAAATTCGGCCTGAATATTTACAGCCAGCTAAACAGAAAAATCAACAGCATGGCTTTTGCCCTTTGTTGCCTCTTGAAGAAAATGAAGTCAGACAATTAACGGTGAACAGATAGAGGTGCAGAGGAGGCACGCCATTTCTCCGCTTGGCTTAACTCATAAACAAAGGGTCCAAGGAGCCTGAGCTGCTCCAGGTTGTGCGTGGGGCAGGTCAGTGCTGCAGCCTTCATCTGCACGGAGCCTGAGGGGCCAGCTGTCTCCTCAGGGGTGCCTGGAGGTGCAGAAGAGAAGACACAGCTGAGCCCAGCTGCCTCACCTGGCAGAAGCACTGAACAACAAGGATTTTCCATGATGCAATCACTCCTTCCCCAACTACCTGGAATGAAGTCAGTACCCTACACATGCTCTTATTCCATCACAGCACGCCATAGCCACACCCTGACAAATTAAGACAATTTCTTGAAATGAAAACTGTGAGGAGAGCTGGGAACTCTAACGGTTGAGGCTAGTCTTGACTACACAGAGAGACCCCTGTCTCAGAAAAACCAAACCAAACCAAACCAAGTAAGCAATAAAGCAAACTAGGAGGAAAATGTTTTATCTTTTAGAAGAAACTATTTCCAAGTCCATGATAAACATTGTACACCTGAAGCAACCAAGTACGCTCTCATGACTCCCTCTCCCATCATTTATAGAACAATCTAGAACATTCCACGAGCCTTCTGCTTTGTTCACACCTAAAGCCTTTATAGCATGGGCTATGAGGAGAGCAAGCACATTTTCATAAGAAGTGTCCATGTGGCTAACACTGTTCAGGTCTTGTGACTGGGATGTTTAAGTCTGTGTCGCCAGATGGAAGCCAGGCTCAGTGATGGTATCTGTACAGACAGACAGACAGACAGACTCCCAGCTTTGTCCAGGATGCTTCTTTCTGCTCAGCTCCCAGCTGCTGGCTCTTCATGTGTGCATCCTATACAGCCAGCCCAGATGCTTCTCCTGAAGCAGAAAGCCAGATGGCTCCCGTGTGTGGTGAGGCCCATGTGGAGCTGGAACTGACTAGGTGGTTTCTGTCTCTGGTGCATTCTGTCTTCCGCTCTTCTTGTTTCGGTTGTCATAGATTCCTGAACTTCCACAGGGGTGGCCTGCTGGGTCACCACTATAGATTCAAGAATGTGCAGAGGCTGTGGGTGCCTGGCTTTGCTGTAGATGTTGTTGGAAGTAGCTGGACAGCTGGTCACTTGAGCTTTCTCATATTCTCTCTCTCATATTCTCCCCCCACCCCCATCCTCTCATCTGCTTGATGCAGAGCCCATCTGAGGCAACGTGATTCTCCAGGGCAGGTTCGTCCACTGCTTACTGCCAAGAAACTAAAGGATTTGGGGGTCTTTGCAAGAGGAACTAAAACAGTACATTCCTCTCTGCTCAGTGAACACAGCTACATCGGAGGAATTTTATCCCCACGGTGACTTGGTTGGATGTGCTGAGCGAGAAGCGAAACCCCAGAGCCAGCAAGAATTGCGTCGGCCTTGCTTTTCTTCATGGGAAAATGGCCTATAAAACAATGCACGTGGCTCCCAGGGTGGCTGACAGTGCCTAATTAGGAGGGTGCTCTTAAGCACGGGTGGGGGTGGGGACTAAGTCTCTTGGCAGCTGGAGGGTACACCCGGGCTCTGCCTCCTCTTCAAGGACCATTTTCCTAGTCTCTCTCGGGCACTCTGTCCCAGGGACAGAAAAGCATGACATGGAGGATCTGAGCAAGTATGGAATAGTCCCCACTGGGACAAAGCTCAATGAAGAGCTGGAGGGACCAGACTCTGTTCAGACAATGCAGCCAGTGTGAGGGCCCCTGGATGACACACAGCATCCAGCGGCCAGGCCACAGGGATGCAGGCAGAGGATGTACAGGGTATAGGGCTGCCCGGGCTGCCTAGGGTCTGGAAAGGAGGGAGCAGGGAGCACCTTTTCCTCTCTTGTGTTGTCTCTGAGCCACATGGGCTTAGCAGGGACTTCCATTTGGATGCCACCTGGATAAGCCCTAAGGAGAAATTAGTTATTGATTCTCACCAGGCCCGCCAATTAGGAGTGAATTACCAGGAAATGCCCGGGAGTGGTCAGGCCACACAGAAGCAAGGCTGAAAATTCTGTATCTCTGTTTCCTGAGTCCTGGGGAGCCCAGGATCTTCTGATGGCATGGTCTCCCAGCCACAGCTGCAGGAAGACAATTCTAGTCCATAGAAAGCAATGCTCTGGTTCTGTCTGGGGGCTGCAGGAAGGTGGAGGTGCACTGTGCAGTGGCGAGGGCAAACTTGGGTCCACCGACAGAGCCAGTACCAGCTCTACTGGTAACAAGCATTGCTGGAGGGTAAACGATGACGTTCAGGGTGGGGTCAGAATCCCTATGTGTAATTTGAGTCTTCTTTTCTTTTGAAAGATGTATTTATTATATGTAAGTACACTGTAGCTGTCTTCAGACACACCAGAAGAGGGCATCAGATCTCATTACAGATGGTTGTGAGCCACCATGTGGTTGCTGGGAATCGGACTCAGGACCTCTGGAAGAGCAGTCAGTGCCCTTGACTGCTGAGCAATCTCTCCAGCCCCTGTGATTTGCTTCTTGCAGCCTCCCATTAAAGGTGGGTCCTTTAGACACTGGCAGGGAGAAACATTGTCTTCTCTGTATGCTCCAAGATAAATTTCACTAAGGCAGCCAAGGCAAGGATGACTGTCATTCTCATGTGCTTCTGAGGCAGCACAGGAGGAGGAGAAAGAGAGGACAGGATGGAAGAAGGGGGGTGGGGGGTGGGATAGAGGGAGGAGGAAAAGGAGGGAGAAGAATGAGGGTGAAGGGGAGGAGGGTGGAGGAATAGATGGAGGAGTAGATGGAGGAGGGCTAAAGAGTAGACAGAGAGGAGGGGAGGGAGGAGGGTGGATGAATAGAGGGAGAAGGAGAGGGAGGAGGGTGGAAGAGTAGAGGGAGGAGGGTGGAAAGGTAGATGGAGAGGAGGGGAGGAAGGAAGGTAGAAGAGTAGATGGGGAGGAGGAGAGGGAGGAGGGTGGAAGAGTAGACAAGAAAGAGGGAGAATGGAAGAGTAGACAAGGAAGAGCAGTAGGGGAGGAGGAGAGGAGAGAGTAGAGAGAGGAGAATGAGGGGGAGGAGGAGGATGGAGGATGAATAGAGAGAGGAGGAGAAGGACAGAGCAAAGGGGAAGGGCTGTCACACAGGAAGAGAAGGGAGCAAGGAGAGAGAGCAGATGAAGGAGAGGAAGATGAGGGGAGAAAGGGGTGAGAATGGAACAAAAAGGAGAGAGGAAGGGGGAGGAGGAGGGGGAAGAGGAAGAGAAAGAGAAGGAGGGGCAGGAGGAAGAGAGGAGGGAGGGGAAGAGGAAGAGTAGAATTTACCTGAATTAAAAGCCAGGCTTCAAGAAGTGATTAATTTGAAAGGCGTCCACTCTCAGGGCTGTGGAATACAATCTCACCTTACAGGAAGACTGTCTTCCAAGGAGCCTCAGTATATTAAGGCAGTTTACAAGGTAATGAGTTTGATAACGGCGGTGGAATGGATTTACAGCCCGAGCCGCAGCCGTTACGCAATCCGTGATGGCCTGGTGTGTTGCCAGAGACTGTGAAATTAATTTTAATGGAAGAGGAAATGTTAAGTCAGGGGACAGGCTGTTTTGGGGAGATGGGCTGCCACCTCAGGTGCCTTCACTGCCCCAAGCACTGGCACCTGTAACCTTGAGAGTCCTGCATTCCCCAGTCTGGCATTGTCTGTGGAAGTAAATAGATATATCACTTACAAGCTATGGAAATCCAGGACGTGGAGCTGACCCTGGAGTGACACATGGCCAGGCATAGGGGCAGTGTTCAAGAGGCAGCCATGTTGGGAGTCAGAAACCATGGGCACCAAGAAAGCCTCCTTCTCTTCACTCCAAGCATGGAGGAGGGAAGAGGGAAGTGCTAGAGTCCCAGAGATACCTGGGGGTCCTGCATGCCACACTCATGGGCAGGGAGAAGTGCAATCTCTTTACTGAGGTTTCCTGGGTCCCAACCTTCTGTGCCCGATGTGAAGGTGAAGCAGAACTGTTTACTGCTCTCAGTGTCACACATGCACAGGGTATCAGGTCGTTGGACACTGTTCAGTTGCAGAGCTAACAGGAAAGGCCAAACAGCCGATCAACCATAAGGAATTAAGTGCCACATGAGGTGATTTGGAATATATAAAGAATATCCACAAATCAATAAGAAGACACTTATCTACTTTGATGGTGGGTGTTAATTTATTGTCAGTTTGATAGTCTAGATAGTCAGATAGTCTAGAACCACTTGAGGAGGGAGACTCATCGAGATGGGTTTGGCCTACGGGCATGTCTGTAGGGACTGTCTCTTTTAAGTTAATTGAAGTTGGAAGACCTGTCCACTGTGGATGGCACCATTCCCTAGGCAGGATACTCTGGACTACATGATGTTGGAGAAAGAAAGTGGAACTTTAGTGTACATTACTTCATCGCTCTTGACTGTGGGTGGATGTGACAGGACGCAGCCTTGACCTCCCTGCAGTGATGGTAACCTGGGACGGTGAGCTGTAAACCCTTTCTTTCTCGTGTTCACTTTGTCAGGGTATTCTATCGCAGCAGCAGGAAGTAAAGCTAAGACGCCCGCATAGAAATAGAGTCACTATAAAGCATCGGGTGATCCACTCTGCCAGTCACCGGAAGAATAAAAATTAAAACAAAACAACAAAAAGAATAGCATTCCTCCGTCTGACATCCAAGAGCTCAAAATACCAAGTGGTGGAGATGCTGGGCAGGTCGAGCACGGTCCAGACTGCGGCGGGGCATGCGGACTGGTGTTGTGGTTCTCAAAAGCCAAGCGTAGCCTCTGCCACAATCTAAAGTGTGCTAGCAGGTGCGGCTGAGTAACGTCCTGGAGAGATGCGAACAGATCTCTATTCACCGGAGACAGGGCACAAGCAGCAGGTCAAAGTAACTACTGTATCCAAATCTAGTTTAGTGAGCCAGTGAGTGAGTTTACTGGGGTTATTTACAGAAGTGTGGATGACTCAGAAAGGCTGCGTTCCTGGAGTCCCACACACAACGTGCAGGCCATTCCACCAGAGTGACTCCCACCCCCAAAATTATCACTGCTTTCATAACCTGGAGAAGGGTTCTCTGATGTTGGGGGTTTCGCAAGTTTCCCGAGCCTGCTAAGCTTTCTTAGCTTTTTGAGTCTCTCTTTCTCCTCCCTTTAGGGGAGGATGTCTCAGTTGAGGGTAATCAGCCCCAAGACAACCGAATCTACTGATGTTAGGTGTAATTAAAAACACACACTGGGAAGGATAACCGCCGAGAAAACTGCTGGCCCTCTACTCTCCCCACGGAGTTAAAAGGTAGAAGTGGAAACAGGGCCAGCCGTCAGAAGTCGTGGCGTCCCAGGGGCAGTAAAAGTATTCGCTATGGGAACTTTGTGCGTTTTCAGTCTTCCCTGCAAGTATGAAAAACGCTGGCCTGACTGTGCACTATTGGAGGTGTTCCTGACTCCCGTGCTTCCCAGGATAGCTTCAAACTCGTCAAAATCCCACAAACTTACTTAAAACACCAGCTTTTAATTCTGTGCTTACTTTTGTAGGATGCGTACGCAGTTCTCAGGGAAACAAGTCATGTGATAATGCCAGAAGGTGGAAGAGAGGCTCCATTTCACTGTGACCATCAGACCGGATTCAACAGGGGTAGCCCTGTTCTATGCCTAGCTTTGGGGCCACACTACTGCCAGTCAAAACCAGCTGAGACTGAGGAGGCTGAGGTCATGTCCAGATTTTTTAAAAAAGAAAATTCTACCAGCTGTCACCAGGCAAAGGAGGGAGCCCACATCTAACAGACACTCCAGCTGGACTCATTTTGCCTGGTAAGTACCTGTGATCCTGACTCACAGGCATGTGTGTCCAGGTAGGTGACAAATTAAAATCACCTCAGATGTCTGTCTCCAGGTTTATTACCAGAGTGGGGGCCACAAAGGCCTGATCCATTGGAAATAACACCGACAGCTGTCATTAATGATTCCTTCTGCGATTTGTCACAGATATTTATATTTAGTTACCACAGGAAGAGGCGTGGGAGGTAACATCCTGCTCCAGTCCCCACTTCTCTGGGAAAGCCCAAAGAGAGAAATGTGCTCACAGGTTTGTTTTTTTTTTTTCCTTCTAATTCTTTTTAAGCAAAATCGGAGGAAGATTGATTAGAAGTCAGAGGAGAAGGTGACGTACCTGCATACCAGGAAAGCTATGGGTGTGTGTTCAAATAGCCATCCCCAAACCCAGTCACCACTAACACACCCACCACTAACTCACACACCTATACCACTAACACCCCCCACTAACACACCCCCTATTAACACACACACCACTAACACACACACCACTGACACACACACCACTGACACACATACCACTAACACACACACCACTGACACACACACCACTAACACACACACCACTGACACACATACCACTAACATACACACCACTGACACACAGACCACTAACACACACACCACTGACACACCCCCTATTAACACACACACCACTAACACACACACCACTGACACACCCACCACTAGCACACCCCCTATTAACACACACACCACTAACACACACACCACTGACACACATACCACTAACACACACATATACCACTAACACACGCACACACACCAATAACACACAAACACACACACACACACCAATAACACACGCACACACACAACTATCACTAACACACTAGGGAGTATTTTACCAGACTGAGGGATAGTTCTTTCAAGTTCAAGGTCACATGGGGCATGACATTCAGAACTGATTGCAGAGTCAGAGACTCTATGACATCAGGACTCATACTGGGGAGCTAGTTCTGTGGTAGAGCGTGCGTTAGCATGTGGAAGCCTTTGGCTCAACCCCCAGTGCTGCATAAGACAAAAATGAACAGAAAAAGAACAATAGCTCAATAAAGCTTGGAGCATTCCAGGCTGAGGAGGCACGGAGTGCGAATGAAGCTGTGGGCAACACTGTGAGGTATGGCTTCCCACACTTCTGCATGCTGCAAACAGCAAAGCCCCGTCTGTGGTCTGTGTGACAGTGGCGAGGGACCAGACTGGCTAACATGTCTGTATCCACACAAGGCCAAGAACTGGCTGTAATCTGCCACGTGACAGTAGAGAACTGCTGGCACTCTGACCCCACACTGCTACTCCTCTGAAGACTTGTCCCCCAACAGAGTCCCCAAGGCACTGCTCCTGAGAATGGCTGCAGCTCCCCACCCCTACCTCTGGTCAGGTGCTGAGCCCTGCTCCTTTTCAGGGCTGGATGCCAGAGCCAGGTCCTCCTTGCCATAGTCCAAGCTTCCCCTCTCTTCCTGTCTCAGTTGTTACTACACTATTCCCTCAGCCGTCAAATTTTACTTCTGAGGCTTGATCAAGTTCCTGCTCAGCAGCAGCTGGGGCTTTCCTGTCTGAAGGAAGGAAGCAGAGTGAGGCACTGAACTCTTGACCTCTCCTGCACAAACCCACTGTGCTGCCCTGCGACCTGTGACATTCAGGAAGGAAACAGTAACAGTCTGCAGCAGCATGCCTGTGGGACAGATGCGGACTGCTCTATGCCACCCAAGCTCTGGAACCTCAATTCTTGCAACTACGACCTCCCCAGACCCATGTTGAATAAACAGGGGAGTGGGTGTCAGGTGTCTACACTCTTGCTCTCATATCTCAGCCCCATAGAAACTGTTTCCCTAGATGCAGGACAACCATTGGCCAGGTTCTCTGTTCTCAAGCACAACCCACGCACATGAACACATTCACCTTCTCACTTAACTAAAAAAAAATTCTAACTCAACATTGTTCTTTCTGCGGTTTTGGCCCCAGCCAATCTCATGAATAAATCTGGATGAAAGATACTGGGGTGTTTTGTTCTGTTTTTTTTTTGGGGGGGGGGGAGTCAGGGCCACTAACCTGAGTTTCTTTTACCTTAATTTATATATATATATATATATATATATATATATATATATATATTTTTTTTTTTTTTTTGTCTAATTTCTGGACCTGTGGCAGAAATCCACCAACTCATCCACAGTTCATTTGCTGAGCAAGAGGACTCCCCAGAGGAGATCACATGGAAGGCCTCCTCTCCAGCTGTGGTGCGTGCATCCACTGCCAACAGGAGCTTTGAAGGTCCCATGGGACACCATGAGCCCATCACCTCCCAGAAAGTGCCCAGAGAAGTTAGAGAAATATGAACGGGCCATGTCCCTTACCACCAGTGTGGAGGAGAGAAGCCATTGACCTCATTAGGCCACAGGCGGGTAGTTTCAAAAGCACAGATGGAGGAGGCTTCAATTCCTCATATTCTTTTGTTTAAATGGAAGGGGACAATCTTTACTTAAGATGTACTAGTAGCTTTCCTTCCTTCCTCCTGTTGCTCTGATGCAATTCTGAAAAGGAGGAAGGAAGGAAGGAAGGAAGGAAGGAAGGAAGGAAGGAAGGAAGGAAGGAAGGAAGGAAAAAAGGAAGGAAAGGAGGGAGGGAGGGAAGGAGTAAGGAAGGAAAGAAGGAAGGAAGGAAGAAAGGAGGAAAGGAAGAAAGAAAGGAAAAAAGAAGAAAGGTAGGAAGGGAGGGAAGAAGGAAGAAAGGAGCAAACAAGGCAGACTGGATCCTGGCTCCGTTTTAAAGCACTGTCCACCCTGGCAGGAAAGCACTGCGGCCAAGCGTGAGGCAGCTGGCCACACTAGTCAGGAGGTAGAGGGAGAAGAAAGCAGTGCTTGGCTTCCTCTTGTTATTCAGTCTAGGGCTCCAGCCCAGAAAATGGTATGTCCCCCACTCAGGGTGGGCCTTCCCACCTCAAACCATTGTAGGTAACCCCGCACACACATATGCCTGAAGGTCTGTCTCCCAAGTGCTTCTCCATCCCACCAAGTCGACCAATATCCACCATCACAGATGCTATTTCTGTCTGTCCTAGCGAACCACCTAGAATTTGGGAACAGAGACTTCTCATATCGAATCCCTTGACTACATCACTGGGCTCTAACACCATCACTTCAGCTGTTTCCCACAGCATGGGCTCTGGGAGAGCAGGGTCGTCTCTACTGGAAGGATCACAGTCCATCTCTGCCTACCATGGCAGGATGGATAGTCAGAACTCCCTGGTCTCAACTTCTCGCCCAGTGCCCTCCCAGAAAGTAAAGTTCCCAGAGCTCTTCAGGCCCGGTACACCATATTCTGTAGGTCATAGGGCCTTGCTAACCACAGCCCATTTTAAAGAGCACGCCGACTATGACTATCTCCCTCCTGAGTCAAACAGCCAGGCCTCAGTGTGTACTTGCATCCATAGTTTCTGCCCGTGAGACGGGAGCAGGAGTGGTGCTGGATTTTAGGGCCTCCAGCACAGGGTCTCTGCATTGCAAGGCCTGCTGCATGCAGCCTGCTGCCCCACCACCCTGCACACTCTGCATTGCGAGCAGCCATTAGGATGCAGTAAGCAGATGGGCCAGCCATCTTCTGCCAATCACCGCGATTACTCAGCTTCCTATTAATAGCACACGACAATTAATCAACAAAGGTGTTTATCATCTGAGGAGAGAGCGCCTGTGTTCTGCAATCACGGCGTCCTCATCTCCGTGTCTGCCAGCTCTCGAGCTGTGAAGAACCTCCAGTCCCAGCTCCCTCCTTGCTCTTTTATCTGAAGAGCCGAGTGGTGCGGGAAACCAATGGTCTTTTTCTGACACCACAGTAGAACAGGTGTGCCAGGTTTTGATTGTCTCACATGCAATGCCCAAATTTGTTTAATATTAGGCCACGACACTACTGTTTTTGTTATAGAGTGACTTATTTCTCCCACAAGTTTATATTTGAAGTGATGCTATGTACAAGTGGATATAAGGCTAACATGCCAAGATTGAGTTAGGATCTATGTGGAAAGCCCAGGGGATACTCCCTTTCTGTCTAAATCCCAACAGAGATTGACACCTTAACTGCCAGTTGCATGGCCTTGAGAACCAGGTAGGTCCTTGGAGCCATTACAGCACCTTTGCTTGGTGCTGAAGAGTTACAGAATCATCTAATCTCCCCAGCTAGTAAGACAGGCAGCTGAGGAGGCTAGCAGGGGGCAATATAGAGGAGGAAGGGTCTTCCAGTGCTGTTCCGGAAGCCCTGCTTTCTGCCGATGGAACAGTCGCACTTGTTCATGAGGCCTTGATGAATCTAGCCCTTAGCAGACCGAACATTATAGCTGAATTCTCTGCACACTGTCCAGGGCTTTACACCAAAAGAATTAAGCACAGACCTCAGAGGCCAAGAAACCATCATCATTCCACAAGGTGTGTCGGTCCAAGGCGTGTGTACCACATGCTGCCAAGGGCGACTCTGAGTGTAACCCAGCACAAACTCATGAACTTACTTAAAAGTTTACAAGAACAAGTTCATTATAAACCACCACAGGATCCCATGTGGAAGGTCCACAGAACTACCTCGGGGAGGAGTCACCACAGCAGCAGCCGTGGATGCTGGACCTCTCCCTATGCTCCTGAGACATAGGTAGGCAGCCATGTGTATAGGCAGTGGCCTGATGTTGGGAGACGCCTGGCTGGGGTGGTCTATCCATATGTTCACTGTCTCCTGGTACCCTCAGTGCTCCACGCAGGGTCAGAGCTGCATGCTGTCTCTCACCCTGGGTCTGTTCTCTAGATTCCTCTGCTCAGACAGCTCTCCTTCCCCAGCCCCACCTTGCTGATAGGATTGCTTGCTTCATTCAGTCAGAATGGCATCTCAAGCCTCCCGTTCCATTTAAGGTTCCCAATGATGGGATTACACCTACCTGGGTTTTAAAATTATGCCAAAGAGGCTTTCTGGGAATTATAATTCCTTAATTAACTCATCTCATGCACAGTAATACCCATCCTGTTCATAAAAGGAACTTGAAAGCAACGAGGTGGCACTTGGAATGGGCAAGCCAATAACCCGTGGCGGGGCCGCTCCAGCAGGGCCTCTCCCTTCTGCCCTCCCTCCGCATTGGCTACTGCACGTGGGATGCAAAGCAGCAGCATCCAGCAGCAGGTAGTGGGGGAGTGCTTCTCAATTTCAGCAGAATGTGCACCTTACTAAGACATGGACTGTCGGCTGTGCCCTGTAGGGATCCCTGCTTGGGGAAACACCTGTCAGCCTCCATCACAGAACAACACAAAGGCAAGAAGATGGCAGAATGCTTGCATTCCTGTGGCTTGTCAGTTTCCACAGCCCTGTAACCTCCTCATGCCTCAGTACCTGGCACTGGTTTTATCTGGATCCAAGAGTTGTATATACTTTTTTGGATATTGGGTTAGGTGAAAATCATTGTGGCCATCTCTTTATCAAGGCCGCGACTGGACCAGCTCAATGAAATGTTTAGGTCCATAGAGACATACAAGAGCACACATGTGCATGCAAGAGCATGTGCATGCAAGAGCACACACACATACATGCACACACGCACATGCATGCGAGAGCACATACACACACACACACACACACACACACACACACACACACACTTCCATGTACATACCCCTAAATCAGAAAGTAAGAAAGAACACTTCCCATCTCTGCCCAGACTTTCAGAAACCATTATGCCTTAGGGAAGAACAACTGTTTTCCCACTGTCCTTAAGCTGGTCCCTCCATCCATGGTGGAAACTTCCACTTGAAAATCAGTCTGCATGCCTGTTCATACTCCCAATTCTACTCCCCAACATAAACAAAATAAGTATTTGGAGATTTTTTTAAAAGCATCATATAAATGGTATCAGAAATAGTCTTGTTGATATGAATTGGCAACATTTTCATGTGTCTCTGCTGGAGCTCTCAAGGAGAGATTTGTGTATAAGGTCTCTCACAGAGTGTCACCACAGGGTCACAGCATGATGGCTGCGCCCGTCTCATTGGGGAAATCTTGGTTTTCCCTGGCTGCATGTCCTGGATGTCATGGATGCATATAACTTTCCTGTGTAGCCTCCATGAGCATCACTGGGCATTAGCTCCAGGAACAGCCATCCTCTGCGGGGCTTGTGGGCATGCGAAGTGCCTGGTGAGGTTTTCTCCAGAATTCTCAGCCTCCCAATGTCATTTTGGCCCTCAGGATAGCTCAACATTTATAAGAATAAGTGCATTCTGGGGAACCATTAGTATAATTGAGCAGACTTCCCTTTTCAATTTCAATTTTTATCTCTGAGCTGGGCAAGCACTGGCTATTATAAGAAAAGACACAGGAAATGGTCAGTAGGGATCGGTCTCATCTGGAGGATGAGGGAAGACATGATGAAGGAGAGGAGCACTGAATCTAGATTGGGGGTCAGGGAGAAGCAGGGAGGCGTGATAGTTTGGCAGGAGAAAGGACAGGAGATGTATATGGACCCCTGGCATCCTGGTGTGTTCTCCCGTCCCCACACTCAATGATAAACCAGCTGGCTGCCCGGTCCTTCCCTTAAGCTCCTGCTTGAGTTCCGTTCGGCACCCAGCTGCACTGAAACAGAACACAACCCCCTGGGGGTTTTAGTCCTTTTTGCTGATTTTAAACTCCAACTTTCTTCTTGACAGTCTCTCCCCAGCATCCTCCCTAAAGAATCCTGATAACAGGGACTTTGTCAAGGGTGGTAGAGCTGGGTCTGCAGCACAGGAACAGCCAAGCCCTTGGCTCATGGTGACTGATAGGCCGCTCCTTGATCAGACCAAGAAGGCACACTAAGCCCTGGGCCTCTCCTTCTGAGGTAAAAGGGGGCTGTGCCAACAATGCCAAGCTCTCCTTGGTCCTAGTACTCTGCAGTCCCACCAAGCCCTGTCATTCAGAGCGCACAGAAGATCCCAAGGAAGGGAGGAAGGTTTTTGAGCATCTGCCCAGTTAATAGGAAAACTGTAAATGCTATTGTGAAGAAACCAAACTAATTAACCCCCCACAGCCACAGAAAACTAAAAACCCCAGGGCAGAAACTCCCGCCTCTCAGAATTACCAGGGAAAGAAGGAAGCATTGCGCCTGTGCTCACAGCCAAGCACATCCTTGGCACAGGAGAGAGCGGAGAAACCCATAAGTGGGAGCCATGGCTGCAATAAGTGGAAAAACACGCGGACCATAAAGGCCACAGATGAGAGGTGGTGCTTCACAGACAAGGACAAGGGATTTGTGTGAACCAAGGACAAGGGATTTGACTGTGCGTGCACATGTGAATGTGGAAGAGATCACTGGGCTGGACTCAGGAGTCAGATCATGGCCACTGTGAACACCACAGTCATCATCATCACCATCTCCTCCACCACCACCATCAGCATCACCACCACTATCAATCAGCATCACCACCACAACGCCATCATCAGCATCACCTGCATTATGGTCACCGCTATCCTTGACATCATCATAAATACCGCCCTCCTCCTCATCCTTACCATCATCATCTTCTCCACTTGTCATTATCAGCCTTGACGTCATCATGGCAACCCTCACCCTCATCACCGACACCTTGTCATCATTGTCACCATTTTCACCGAATCCTTATCTTATAGCCACTTCCATCCCAATCCTTCCTCGACAATCTTCATCAATGCCATCATTATCTTTATCATCAGGACGGCTAACATCTCCATCAAAGACAAGATCACCACTCACTGTTATCTTTGACATTGCAGGAACGGTCACCTCTGCCATTGCCATCGATATCACTGCATCATCTTCATCCTACCTTCATTATCACCTGTCTGCTGTCATCTCCATAGTCACCATCACCACCATCAGCATAAGCACCATCACCATGACCACCAGCAGCAGAATCATTGTGGTCCTTACCATAATGACCATGCTCGCCAACTTATCACCATCATTTTATCCTCAGATTATTATTATTATTATTATCTCCACCACCATCATCAGCACCATCACTATTATCTTCATTATGGCCTCCACCATGTCCTCCACTACCACCACCATCTCCTTTACCACCTTAACCATCTCCACCACCACCATCACCTCCATCTCTACCATGTTCTTTAACCCCATCAGCACAACGACCAACACCTCCTTCTTCACTATCATATCCATGGTGTAGAAGACTTTACCATGTCTTCTACACCACCACCACCACCACCACCATGTCCTCTACCACGACCACCACCATGTCCACCACCACCACAATCACCAGCACCACGTCACCATTGCAACCATGGCCTAACAGAGTGTCACTCACAGTAAAGGCCTGTCCCTCAAAGATGATATCCTTGTTCAGGGCCAGATGACTAAGGAACAGCGAGGATGGAGCTCTAACCCAGGCCTTCTCTCTCAAACCCTTGTTGTGAATATCACAGTGAAAGAGAAATGAGCCCTGAGGAACATGGAAGCCAGTGGATCCGGTCCATTCTTGCTAATCACCTAGACTATGGGCAGAATCTCCTCAGTCGGACCTCTGTCTTTGCTGGAACATCTGCTGCTCTTTCCTGTGATCTGGAATGATGAGCCTCCCTGGGGAGTGGTGCTGCTGTGGAGAGACGGCAATGGCCACGCTTAGAGCTCTTCTCTGTAATTTCCAGGGGAGAATAATACGACAGTGTCGACTGGCCCTCAGGAATTCTGACATTGACCTGACTCAGTCATTAGCCAGCCTGGAGTGTCTGACAGAGCCTCCCTATACTCAACCCACCAAAGCAAGCAAGTCCTGGCTAAATATCCATAGATTTGGGCTACAGGAGGTACTGGATCCTCCTATCAAATACTGAGGGCCTACTGTGTATGTGAGCTCAGCACCGATAGAAGGAGACTGAGCCATGGTCATAACATGGTCTTCCGCACAGGAGATGTAAATGGACTTACAAGTGATCGTGTGTTGGACTGCAGAACAGATGCTAGGAGAGAAAGAGCTCTGAGGAGAGATCTGTGTGGTGGCAGGCAGTATAACAACTGAATGGGTGAGACACTCATAATTAAGACAGTGTTGTGGACCAGGTGGTACTTCCAGGCTTCAGGTAGGAAGCCAAGAAGTCCAGTTGTACGTGCTCAGATTGGAGGGGAGGGCTAACTTCCCCACCAGCTCACCTTTTCCCCAGCCAGCCTTCTCTGGACGAAACTGACCACAGAATGGATCTCACTTACCTCGTCTTTGGGATGTCTCTGTGGAGGGGGCAGGCATCTGTGTATGAACGCTGTGATCTCCCGGCTACAGGGGCTAACAACTCTAACTCATGTCTCAGCAACTTGGTGTGGTTCAGTACCAGCACTTGCACGGAGTCAGCAGGAACAAGGTGTGGACCACTAACAAATGCCACTGTATTCAGATTGATTTCTTTCTTAATGGCCCAGCCAATTTGGAATGAATGAGCGGAGACCATCAGCAGCTCTGTCTGCGGCCCATGTAGTCCAGCCATGATGTTCACAGAGGACAGTCGCAAGTAATTATAGTCCCTTTGCTTCAAAATTTAAGAATAACCTAGACAGGAAGGCTTCACAGGTTCTACCCACAGGGATCTGATATTTTAAATTTTTAAATGTTCCATTTCAATGCTACACAAAAGGTGGCTATCAGTACCATGAATAAGTCATGTCAGGCAGGTTTGGACACCTGCTGGCCAGTTCCTCAAGCTATTCTTTGGGGACTGTGGTAATCCCCGTGCTGCAAGGTAGCCCTTGACAGCACTGTCCCCAGGAAGATGACTAATAAGTCACACTGACAAGCTCTACCCCTCTCTCAATGTTCCCTGAGGAATCACCAGGGACGTCCAAACCTGGACAGAATGGAGAAAGTAGGTAGAGTGCAGGAACCAGGCCAGGCTGGGGACAAGGCCCCATGTACTGTGAAGGAGACCTAAGAGGGTTCCTCGTCTTCCTGCTTAGAAACATGGCACCATCTACAAAGCAGAGGGAAGCCCACCTCAGACAATGCGTTTGCTGGCCCCTTGACCTTGTCTAACTATAATACTGAGCAATAAACTCCTATCTTTTAAAATGGTCGGCCTTAAAGGGTTTTGCCATAGTAGCCAGAACAGATAGAGAAGACACACCCCACTTTGACCCTCTTTGCTATATGACCTTGGCTGCTGCCTGACCTCTTTGAGCTGAAGCCTGCTTCTCACCAAGGAAAAACAGCAAAACACATCGATCCCTAGGGCACGGGCCAATGAGACTGACTTGGGTTGGGTTTGACGTGGGAGGGGCTCTGCAAGCTTCACTGTCATGGCTCTGCGAATGATGGCTAGCTCTCCAGCTAAACTCGCCTGGCTCTTCTCAGCTAAAGTCCATCACTGCTGTTCACCTGTTCCTTGGGGAAAGCCTGCAGTCTGTAGACTGGGTTGAAGAAGACCCGCCTCCATTGGGGAACTCCATTGGTTCATACTCTCACCCTTGAACTCCCATTCCCCTCAATATTGCTCAGGCTCTTAAATCAGCCGTGGAACCCTCCAGGGGATGAGGACTCCAGAGAGAGATGTGCAGCCTCCCGGAGGTCCCGTGGGATCCTGCCTGGAGGTATAGGTCCAGGACCCATTTATAGGAGGAAGATCCAGTCACAGGGGTGGTGCGGTGGTGGCTGGGGCAGGGGAGAAGCTGTTTTGAGAAGAGGGAGCTAGGACCCAGAGGGCCGTGAGAAGGAAGGAAACAGCCCTGTGGTGCTGGGTGGGCAGGCAAACTCTCCTGTGCATCTCTGTTCTCTAAATCTCATCGCTGGCCGAGGCACACAGGTACCCGTGAGCAGAGCCTAAGCCTGACGACACTCTAAGTCCAGCGGCTGATCTGAGGCCTCACGGGAGAAGAGGTGAGCAAAAGCACCTGGCCAGGAGAGACAAGGCGCAGCCAGGTCAGATGAGGGCACAGGGCACTCCTAGCAGCCAGGTCAGATGAGGGCACAGGGCACTCCTAGCTAGATAGAGGGCAGAATGCCTTCCTGCTGGGTGACAGAATGCCCTTCGTGGTCCTTGAAGGGTCAGGTTGGTACAAGCTCCCTGTTGTCCCTGGTTATGCTGAGACACTTTCCAAATGGGTCACTTCCCAGTGGCTTCCCAGTCGCTCCATTCCTAAGCTCTGGAAGAAGGCATCAGACATGCTGTGCACAAAGCTAACAGAGGCAGAAGAGCTCCATGGACCTGTGTCCACAACTGGCCTTCAAGCCAGCCCCAAGTTTAATGATGAGCTGCTACCAGGACAATAAACTTTCCACCGTGATGCACCTACTTTGAATGTCTTCCCAGGGACACATGTGGCTTCCAGTGGCAGAGATAGCCTATGAACCCACTCTCCAGCTCTCCCAGCCTCCACCTGCCCCCAGCTGCCCAGGCCTGCTTGTCAGCACTTGGCTGTGAAACATGTATTCCCACCGGTGTCTACCCTCCTAACTTAGACCGTGTTCACCTCTGATTGTCCTGTGTCCGACTCCAGTCAACAGAGCCACACTCTGAAACACCTAACCTGAAGGTTTCATGACCTGCATTTGGTTGAATGCCTAAGAAAAGTGTACCTGCCTGGCTTGCCAGCCCAGGTGTGTGCTTGTGAATGTGCGTGCACAGTATGCATGCATGAAGGCAGTTCACTTGACCATTTATTTTGTCGTTTTTTTTTTTTCATTAGAATTGCTAAAACCAACTCTGAACAGCTTCCTGTTCTCCAAAGTCCAAGACAAAGATCCTGTCTTTTCCTAATAAGCAAATGTCTATCGAAGTCATAGAAGAGAGGTCACCCCTGCTCAGAGTGGGAGGGGCTCTGTGTAGGGCCAACCTTCATGACACTGGTGTGTGAAGGGATGGAGCCTCCCAGGTTTGGGCAGAGAGACTTCCTGGAAGCAGTTGTGTGACCATAGGCCTGGCCTGAAATAGCTTGTAGTATCTGCCTACACAGGAGGCCAGAGATGGGCTGGATCCACAGCACTGACAGGGATAGGAACACCCACATGAAGGATAAGTCCAACCTGAGAGAAGTGAGAGAGCCAAGAATCTAAGCAAGGAGGTGCTTAGTACCAGTGGGCAAGGGGCAAGGGGCAAGGGGCAAGGGGCAAGGGGCAAAGTCAAAACCAGCACAGGGCAGGGTCCTACAGATGCTAAAACATCCACAAACCACCCTCCTCTAAGGCAGGCAAGGAAGCTGAAACTGTGCCTGACCCTGTACCCTGTACAGGCTTGAGGGGGCTGCAGCCCTGGCGGCTGCATAGAGGAGCATAGGGGAGGCCGAAAGGATTTAGAAAGAATCCACCTTCAATCCTTAGCCACACAGAAAGGCAGAGCTAAGCGCTCTTTGGGAGGAAGTGTCCCTCCAAGTGTCCCACTTGGGGCATGTCCCAGGAACCAGGAGCCTTCTGGTTTACATTGTTAATTCTTTCTTTTCAGGATGACAGACAAGTTTTACCATGTCTTTAACGGTGCTGGAGACTAAACCCAGGGCTTTGACCACACGAGGTAAGCAATACCAACGCTGTGTTTTCGTACATATTCAAGGAAGAAGGAGGGGACATCTCTGTGGCTGGGAACACAGCCTACAACTTAGAAGGCTTTTCAGTTTCAGAGAAGTAGCCCAGAGGACATAGACATGGAGACCTAGGTGTCACCTTGGTGTGCTTCTTACCATGCTCTGGCATGAGAAGACACCAGGGTGAGGTCAGTGCTTACACAGGGTGAGGGTGGTAAAGAGGAAGATTGCTCTGGACAAAGTATCATGTGGTCAGTGAGCCCCTCTGAGTCAGTAGCACGGCTGGAGTGTTGGCAGAGGCCCTTCCCCTATGTCAGTAGCACGGCTGGAGCGCTGGCAGAGGCCCTTCTCCTACAGGATGTGGGCTCCAAGGCATTGTGGAGGTACAATCATTTGAGAAATGGCGTCTGATAGCGTCTGCTGCTGTGAGGAATGCGTGTGCCTTTCTCTAGAAGCTTGCTTTACAGATGTGCCCCCAAAGTATCCTAGAACTCTCTGGGGAACTTGTCTATAAGAGGAAAGTGGGAACACTCATCTCCTTGTCCCTTGGGGACAGTTTCAATATGGAAGTTTCGAGTCACAGGAGACAGAGGGACCACTGAACTGCAGGAGGCCATGAGACTCTGATCACCATCTCATGGGATGGCTAGTTCTATATCTAGTTTCACGTGAGAAAAACCCAAGTGTGCGAGCTGGTATCTATGTTACCATCATGGTGAGACTTGGAGGCATTGTTTTTTTCTGGGGCAGAAGAAGGCAGAGAGGATCCCTGGAGGCACCTGTGTCTTCAGGCTCAGACTTGCCCAGGCAGTGCTGCCCAGTATTAACCAGGCCTTCAGGCTTCAGGCAGCAGAAGCCAGACACAGTACTCCTCCCATCATACCCTGAATCACTCTCAGCTCCTTCCAAAACATAACCCAGGTCTGAGAATGTGGGTGGCCGAGTCCCCACATGCTTAGCTCCCTGTGCCCTGAGAAGAACGTTCAGTTAAAGATAGGAAGAAGAAAGGAAGAAAGCAGGGGGGAGGGATGCTTCTCTTCGCTCTTGGAAATGGCAAAGCACACCCAACCCTGCTATGTAAGGAGATGGGTGAGACAGGGCCAGGATTCAGGGACCTACACCTCCAGTCTGAGGTGGGCATTCTGTAAGCAGCACTCGGCAGACACCGATGTAGAATTATAATAAGCAAGATGCTTTGCCCTCTGGAGGGCCAGACATGGGTCCTGATAATAGTTCATGCTCCCTGGACAAGGCTAAGTTCCCTCCCTCAGCACCACCAGAAGAACTATGCAACTTTATGGAATGGCTTCTCCAAAGTGGTGTGTCCACGTACGCACGTGTGACCAGAGTCCCATTTCCTACAACCTTGGTCCTATGGAGTATTGTCTAGGGAGCTTGTTTTCTTCACAGGAGATTATAAACCAAGTTCTGTGTCACCTATGGAATTAAACTCCCTCCTTGTCAATGTGTGCACCTGAGATCCCAGCAGCTACTTGTGGGTTGGTGACAAGATTGGAAGCTTCCAGACCCTGGAAGCTTCAGGCCAGCTAGCTTAGTCAACCTTTAAAACTACAGGACAGTGAGAGACAGACTGTCTCAGATGCAATGTGGGAGGTGCTCGAGGACCAACACCTGAGGTTGTCTTCTGGCTTCCACATACCCACCATACCTATGCTCCCTGTACCCACCGGTGAATTACACACGTACACACACATATACACGCATGTACACACACTACACACACATGCACACATATGCACACACATAAGCACACAATACATACATTTCCACAAACACAAATACATGTGCATGCACATGCACACACATATACATATATATACACATATGCGTACACACAAATACAAACACACAACCACACAATACACACATGCACATGTACACCAGCATACACAGATATACACATGCACACACACACACACACACAGAGCCCAGACTACTCCCATCAGCCATCTGTGTGTACAAAGCTCTGTTGCCCCCTTAGACCCTCTAGGGCCTAACTGTAACCTTTGCCACTCATTAGTAAAACAGGAGGTCAGGAATGATTTTTGCACTTTTGGTATACATCACACAAACCCACTTTTCTTTCCTACTGGTATGTGTCACTTTGCCATTGTTTAACACACTGCCCAAACAAATTGAATGGGTAGTCTTGCTCTCATTTATTTTTGAAGAGCTCTTTATTTATTAAGGAAACGTTCAAATACATTAAATATTTCCCCTAAGTTACTCTTTTTTTTCTTTACTATAAAAATTAAATGGCGTTTTCCATCATCAGTGCCTTTAATTTTTATAGTCAAAGATATCTGCCTTTTCTTCTAAGGCTTTTGGGCACATGAATTTTTCAGGGAAGATATGAGAGTTCAAAGCAACCATTTGCTTCTAGCAGACCACTGCAAGGGACTTCCTCAGAACCTCAAGGTCACCCTCCCTCTCATCCCTTGATGTGGAATTCTCATTAGAAGGCATGGAGTCTACTGAAGTCTACCGGAGCATGGCTACTGAGGGGACCCCAACCACAAAGCCAGTAAACCTGTCCCTGGCACCCAAGAGGCTGGGAGATGATGCCCTAGGAAGGAGGGGCAGGCATGTGTCCTTCCTTCATGCCTCTCGATGTGCCTCATGGCTACTCTATTCAGTGCCTGGCAATGTTCCAAGGTGGCTGAGATGAGGGGTCATAAGAATGACACGGTTCATATTTACCTGGGACTTTGCTGCACTTGAAATCAAATAGAGTCTTTCCTCTAGGGAAACAGAGACAAGCCATTTTTATGACTCTCGCTTATGAGCTAGCAAAGCAAACAGTGTCCTGAAGGACCTAATCCGAGTCCCCACAATTCACGGCAGAATACTCATGGAAACTCAGAGTCTCAGTGGCTCCCCGTATTTTCTGAAATGCCTGGAACCCTCTTGGAGGGAGCAGCTTAATCTATCTCTACAGCCCTCACAAGTTCTGGTTTTTTACACTGAAACTCTGAAATGCTCATCCTCTTCGCACGGGGTAATTAGGTTGAGATCAGACCAAGGCAAACTAAAATTAACCTGCTCTGCCAGACCAGGCAGTCTGTGGGACCCAGGAGGCTGTGAAACCCCCTGGCATATCTGAGCAACTGTTAGGCATTTATTTCCTAGGAATCACATGTCTTTCCTAAGCAGCTCTCCCATCGCAAGCCATGTCCTACCCGTGGGTCAACACCATCATCTGCTTGTTCAATATGTGACCGTGGAGTCTGAGCTTGGAACAATTTGTTTAGCCTCCTAAACAAATCAGAGGCAACAGAGGGATGGCTGTGGAAAGCATGCTTAATACCTCTAAGCAAAGAATATAGGCGAGGGTCTTTTTCCTCATCTGGCTGTTACCAGAAGTCCACTCAGGACACATAGTGGACTGCCATCACCAAGATCCTCTCTGATGTCATCACAGCTGGTAGGAGCCAGGCCCGGTGAGTAGGGGGAGTAGGGACTCCCAGGAATGCAAGGCCAAACCCATTAGAGAAAGTGCGTGTGTTTAAAAGTCCAAAGGCAGGGAAGGGGCAATTCCAGTGTTCCATAATTCCCAGTAAAGCCCATGGACTCCCTGGAGCCAGGCCTTCAAAGTGTGCAGTCACAGAGCTGCAGAGAGATCGGCAATTGCATTCACAAACCTCCAGCATGCCTGTGGCAATAGTGTTAATGCCGGAGCTTCCCGGGGACCCTCTGCTGGCAGTCAGCAGCTCTGCCAGAACACCTGGTTTGCATCTAGCCTAAGTGCCAACCCATCCCCAAAACTGCAGACACAAAACCCCAAGGGGCCAGGGTCCTTTAGGTTCTCAAACATCCTCTGGCCTCAGATAAGCCTCCCATCCTCAAGTCTCTCGAGAAAGGGGCACAGATCTGGTTCTCTTTTTCCTGATGCCAGAAAACCAGTAAGTCTCCAGCCCTGCCAACCACACAGTGAAGTCACACAGTGTCTTCCTGACACATGAAATATGGCTTACACAATGCTGGGTGCCTTGAAGCCTCTTCACATAAGAGTTTAAATGTCAGAGCTGGGCTGGGCATGGTGGGTCACACTTGTAATCACAGTGGGCAGGATGAGGAGATGGAGGCCAGTAAGGTTGTGTGGAGGCTGTGAGGATGTGGAAGTCACAGTGCTCTGAGCAGTCTTCTCTGCACTGACAGCCTCCTTCAGGCACACTGACTCCAACTGGGGATGACCCACCCAAGAGTCCTGGCGAGCACCCCATGCCTCTGTGAAGCCCTGCTGGCTGTTACAGTTTGAATGTGAACTGACCCACACAGGCTCATGTGTTTGAACACTTGGTTCCACACTGGTGATGCTGTTTTGGAAAGTTGTAGAACCTTTGGAAAGTAGAGTTTGGCTGGAGGAAGTTGGTCATGAGGGGGTGAGCCTTGGGTTTCTTAAGCCCACCTACCTATGCTGCACAGCCAAGATACCCACCTCCCCAAATTCAATGCTGACAAACTTTGCCATCATGAGTCAAGAGAGGAACAGGGACTGGGACGGGAAGGTCTGGCTGCTGAGGCCCCATTAGCAGTACACAGGTATGCAATGCGTTCAGCAGAGTCAGGATGAGGGGCAGGAGATGACCCTTGCTGTCCACTTGGGTTGCCAGGTTACAGCCAGTGATGACACCTTAAGAGACATGACAGACGTGGAGCTGGTCTTTGGGCAAGCCATCACTGTGTGGAAAGCTTCAGCCTTCCTATCAGCCTTGATTTCGAGGCGGTGGGTATCTTGGCTGTGCAACGTAGGTAGGTGGGCTTAAGACCCCTGAGTGCCACTGGGGCTTCGGCTCTTCCTTGTGGAGGAGAGCTATCTGAGTTCTCTCTGTTCTGCCCAGTCTTGCTGGGGCCACCGAAGGGTTAATTCATACCCGGGACAGGTATATGGCGCTTTGTGGCTCATCCTAAAGAACTCTAATATCCTAGTCTCTTTGAGGTCGGCCCCCACCCTTGGCCTGTGGTTAGCCAAGTCTCCCAGAAGTGCCAGCCAGGCCATGTGGGTCTCCTCAGGCTTTGCCCCTCAGGAGAGCCCCTATGATCTCTCTCTTTATTGCATACGCAAACACACAATTTGCATTTTTTTAATTAAGGAGACATTTAACAGATTAACATTCTGAGGGCCACATTTAGAGGACATTAGAAAAGCAGAGATGATCACGACTTTCTCTGTTGTTAAAAGGTGACCTCGCCTTCGGAATGAGCAGAACCTTGCCTCCACCCCCTTCATACTCCAGGTAGAGGGGGCAACTCCCCGGATCAATGAGAGGACTACATTCATTTCCCAGGAAATTAACTGGTCTAATTTGCAGAGTTAAATAAATGCTAGAGAACTCTGACCTCCATCAACCACTAATGAGCCCACGGAGTCGCTGCCCTCCTCCACCTGCCCCCTCCCACTCTCTGGAAGTCTACCTTATGGCTAGGCAAGGTAGGACTAGGTGGGTTACAACTGCCCCACAGAGAGTTCAAATGTCAGGAGATCCGGGGAAAGGAGGCTCTTGACTGAATGGACTAGAGTCAGCCAGAGCATAGTGGCTGGGTTTGTCATGTGAGACCTCTCCGATCAGGGCAGTGAGACACACTCTCTTACTGCCACCTGAAGAGCCAGCACCCCTCCCCGTGTTCTGGATCCGAGTCGGAATGATGCCTGTCTTCTCTCTCCTTCTTTCTCCATTTCCCTTCCCTCCTGAACGTTTCCTAAGGCATAAGCAGCTCCCTTCAAGTGGGACGCTTTCCTCCCTCTCCATCTAGTGGGAGGTTCCCATTCCCTCACTTGAACTGCAGCTGAACCCAGGCTTTCGGGGCCTGGGTTGGGACAGGGAGGACAGAAGTGTCTGGAAGAGAGCCTCTGGTTCAGGTGACACTCCAGTCATTAGCTATTCTGGTCCCTAGCCTGCCTAACCAGATCTGGGCATTCCTTGGAGGCAGCCTGGCCCTCTGGCTCCCCAGGATAAAAATTGCTGAGTCACTCCTGGCACTCAACTCAACTGTGACTTAGGAGAAATCCTCAGGATGCCAGCAGAAGGGGCAGGTGTGTGCTGGGAACAAAACAGAGCAGCAGGAGGGAGACACCCCCCCAGGGATCATCGGAAACTGAACCCCACTCCAGGTGGTACCAAGGGGCACATCCTGCTGGGGGAAGCCCAGGGCTGGTGCAGGGGCATTTTATTAAAAGTTATAGCAGAAAGCACACTTACTAGGAGGTCCAGGGGATTGACAGCTTTCAAAATGTATACACAGTGCTCAACCATAGTGGCTTTGGAATGATAGCACTCATCAGAAAGTGACCCCCCCTTCCCCCCACATGCACGTGCACTCGTGTGTGCACTCTCGAGTGCGTCCACATTCTTCTGACCCTCAAATACCTCTGCACTCCTGTGCTGCACCAACTGGGACCAAGACCTTCACTGGCATTGCTGGAGGTTGGGGGAAGAGGCTTTCAGCTCAGCCCCCCACATCATGCCTGTGCAGACTAGGATAGCTAGCCTGATCCTTGCCAAAAGAATGGATGGAGCGGGCTGGGAAGGAACAGCCCAGCTTTGCAACTGAGGAGCCAGCAGCAGGTCCCACTCAGCATTTCTGGTCTAGACTCAAGCCAGCCGCACACACTTCCCTTGACCTCTTGGAGCTTATAAATTTCCAGCTTGTGCTGTGTAAGGGGCGGATATCCTGCCAGAATCTACTGATTCCAAGCCCTTCTGGGTAGAAAGCAAGCTTGTGCCCCCTCTGCTCTTTCCTAGTGTACAAACACACAACAGGCATCCAGCTACCTGGACTCCTGCTCTAAATAAAACGGTCAGTGGGCAAGGTTTCCTTAAGAGACATGAGATAAAGAATTAAGCGCATATGTATTGGTTAAGTTCTTTGAGTTTTTAAGTCATTCAAAGCAGAAATCAAAAAGAGACTCGAGGATGCATCCCATGATGCTCGGTGCTGGTCAGTCAAGCTCTCTGTGGATTCCCTATCTCGAAATGAGATATACGGGAGCTTGGCTCCAGTTAGAAAGGCTCATGTGAACCATGTGGAAGTACGCTGTAAAGATGTTGCCTAGCTGGTCCTGGGCACTCAACTCTCCCTAGCACAAGCTCTGCTTCCTGGCAGCACAGGGTGGAGGTGTGTCTGTAGCCAAGAAAGAGAGGATAACCTATTTCTCCTGCAGAGCAGACTCTCTGGGCTCACCTCAGCTTTCCAGGAACAAGCAAAAGAGGTAAGCAAAAGGGGCCTCTGTCCCCAGGGATTCTTGGTGTCATTCAAAGACATTCTGGGTTGTCTCACAAGTGTGTGGGGGATGGGCTGCCCATGGTCTCTAGTTGGGAGATATCATGTCACTGTTCGACATATGAAAATGCCATGGGGAGTCCCCCAGACTCAGTGCACTGTGGCCAGGGAAGCTGACCCAGGGCAAAGTCAGCTGCATGACAGCTGACTGGACTGTGTCTACCTGCTCATGATCCACCCAGTACATGGCAGGGGCTTCTGAATAAACACTTTAAACAGGATTTGACAGAACTTACAGCAGGGGTGCCTGGGCTGGTGTGGAAGTCTGAGGCTACATAGAGTTACAGTTCTGGGTCTGTGTTCTTCACACATGTGGTCAGGTGCTGCACATCCCTGAGAGTGCCTGAGGGTGCCTGAGGACTCATGCCCAGGTGCCCCCATCTGACCAGGTGCCCCCATCTGACCAGGTGCCCCCATCTGACCAGGTGCCCCCATCTGACCAGGTGTCCCCATCTGACCAGGTGCCCCCATCTGACCAGGTGCCCCCATCTGACCAGGTGTCCCCATCTGACCAGGTGCCCCCATCTGACCAGGTGCCCCCATCTGACCAGGTGCCCCCATCTGACCAGGTGCCCCCATCTGACCAGGTGCCCCCATCTGACCAGGTGCCCCCATCTGACCAGGTGCCCCCATCTGACCAGGTGCCCCCATCTGACCAGGTGCTCCCATCTGACCAGGTGCCCCCATCTGACCAGCATCTGGATAAAATAGAAGACAAACAGGTGGACGTTCCCAGATGTGGGTAAGGACTCAGAGGCAAGAGTCATCCATCCACTCCCCACAGTAGCAGGCCCCAGGCACTTTGAAGACAGTGCAGCCAGGTTCCCCTCTCGGCCTGTTTCACTCGTCAGTGTGTCTTTGATACCAATTAGCTTATCTTTTTGATCAAACTTCACTCCCATCAGCCAGCAACACTGGTGGCCTACTTAATTAATTGTGCCGAAAAAGCAACTCTTTCCCTTTAACAAGCAAAGCGATCCCTGCTCAAAGTCCAGGCAGATGTAGGCAGGGAAGGGAGAGGAACACAGATAAGAAGGCGCTGACGCTGACGGCTTCATTCTTCCCTCGGCCAGAGGTTCATTCCACCTCTGTTGTCTTTGCTGGAGCAGCACATTTGTTCTGCAGCGCGAACCTGACTGAGGGGGACAGACTGCTTTCAAACTTGTTAGAGCCTTCAGCTTACAAATTGGGTCAGGAGTAGGCTCCACCAGCAATGACTGCAGCCCTTCCCAACTGGGTGGATACGGGAAGCTGGTTTTCTCTCCTTAGCTTCTGATGAAATGGGTTTTGAAAAATGAAGCTCCATCAAATCCCTGCCTGGAAGCATCCTTGTTCTCTTGTCAGTATCTGTGTGCATGTGCATTAGTGTGTGTGTGTGTGTATACATGTCTGTGCATGTGGGCATATGTGTGCCTGAATGTGTGAGTGCATGGGTGTGAATGTGAGTGTGTGTGTGTGTGTATGTGAGTGCATGTGTATGCATGCATGTGTGCATGCTTACATGCGTGTGCATGAGTGTATGTGTGCACACATGTGGGTGTGAGTGTGTATGTGTGTTCATGCATGTATGCATGCATGTGTGTATATGTGAGCATGAGTGTGTGAGTGCATGGGTGTGGATGTGTGTGTACGCGCGTGCATGTGGTATGTGTGAGGGGTATGTGTGTGCATGAGTATGTGAGTGTATGGGTGTGTGTGTGCACATGTGCATGTATGCATGTGAGTGTGTGCATGCATGTGAGTGCATACATATGAGTGTGAGTGTGTGTGCTCATGCATGTGTGTGTGTGTGTGTGCGCGCGCGCACATGTGCGCACACACGCACAGGTTTCCATGCATATGCATGCATGTTAATGTGGAGGTCAGAGACTATTGCAGTTATTGTTCCTCAGGAGCTGTCCAGCTTGGTTGTTTTATTTTGCTTGTTTTGAGAACTGGCCTGTAGCTCACCAATGTGGCTCAGCTGCGATTACAGTAGTGAGCAGATGAAGGCTGGTTTCCAGCTCAGAGGCTCTGCCTTCTCCCTCCTCCTCCCTAGTTCTGGGATTAAAGGCATGCACCATCACTCCTGGTCCCAGGACTCACTTTTTGCATGTGGTCTGGTAATCACACTTAGGTTCTCACACCTGTGACAAGCACGTTACCCACTAAGCCATCTCCAAGGCCCCGGAAAGCCCTGTGCTATTTGGGAAGTGAGCTTCCAGATCTTGTCCTCTGAACTGGAAAGGATATGATGGAGGTGAGGTGGAAGGGACAATGAAGGGATATCTATCTTCACAGGGCTGTAAGCATCCCCTCAGCTCCATGTGGGCAGCCCACAGACCAGTCATCCTGTTAGGCACACCCCTGCCAGCCTCAGGCAGGGCATGACTTCCTGACCCTCTTCTCCCCAGTGTAGCTCCCTCTACTCTGAGCTTCATATCCCAGCTCAGTGATGCTGCTGAGAACTCTGTCTAAGAGCTTACTCCCAGCTGAGGGCCAGGTAACTCAGAGCCTCTCACTAGAGCTGGGTCACAAGCTCTGCCCTCGTGCTACTGGAGGAGGTAGGGTCCCCTTGGTCCCCAACATACACCCAACCAGGGAAGAGCCCAGTGCAGACCACCCAGCTGCAAGTGTTAACTGTCAAATGAGTCAAGCAAGCAAACAAACAACCCAATTAAAAAAATGGGCAAAGAACCAGAAGAGATGCCTCTTCAAAAAAAGACATGGAAATGGCCAACCAGTTCACAGGGGAAGGGGGAGTGTTCGGCATCACTAATTAACAGGGAAATGCAAATTAAAAACACAAAGATCTATCATCTCACACCTGTTAGGACGCTGTTATCAGAAAGATAAGAGTTGAGTGCTGACAGGTTGGTGGGAATATAAACGAGTATGTTTATTATGGAAAACAACATGCAGCTTCCCACAGAAATTAAAAATAGCACTACCCTGTGAGCCAGCAGCCCCATTGCTGGTAAATACTTAGAGAAAGATAAATTTCAATCTCAGAGTCATATGTGCACTCCCATGTCCATCAAAACACGTTTTAAAACAGCCAAGATATGCAATCTACCTGGGTGCCTGAGGATGGACGAATGGGGATAGTGAGGCTCACTTACCAAAATGGAATACTGTTCAGCCTTTAAAAAGGAAGGAATACTATTCAGCCTTTAAAAAGGAATGCCTGGTATTTGCATTTCCAACATGATCCTGGAAGATACACTAAGTGAAAGAGGACAGAGAAAGAAAAATACCACAGGATGCCGCCCATACTCATAGGCTAAGGAAATCAAAATCAATGAAGCGAAATAGGGGGTAGGGCATGGAATGGAGGGGTGACTGTGAAAGGGTTAATGAGCTCAGATGTGAGAGGTGGAAGTCTGGAGAACATAACTGCAGCTCAGCTACTCAGGTGAAAGTTCTGTATTTTCTGTGTGAAATTTGCTTCAGTGTTCTCACATGCACAAAGGTAAGCAGGTAAAATATATATCCATTGATTTAATGGAAGTGGCTATGTATTACATATCGTATATATCTAACAAATTATCAGGCTACAGTCAAGGTCTGTGTTTCTCCCCCTTGTGAGCTCTGGGGATTCACCTCAAGTCCTCACGATTCCACAGAGCACATGCCACTCACTGAGCCATCTCCCCAGCTTGATTATCTGATCTTTACTCGATTGCATCTCAACAAAGCTACTCCGGGTCGGACAGCCCTTGCTTTGCCTGCCACAGACTTCGATGGCTTATTCTGAGCGTGAAATTAACAGCCTCCTCCACTTAGTTTGAGAGCCTTTATGAAGAGGTTCATGAACTGGGAGAAGTAGTGTTCGGGGTACAAGATGGAGACAGAGCCAGTCCCTCAGGAAAGAAACCCAACAGCTCAGTGGGCAGTGTCTCACTCAACTCTGCCTTCACAGTGGCTGGAGATGCGTAACGAAGTATCGTCAACCACCAGGGCTTAGCAGAATGCTTATCGGACACGGCTAACCTCGGCCTGTGTAGTACATGGGTTTGAGACGTGACGGCACAAATGGGATTTTAAACACTGGTAGGCTGCCATAGCCCAAACAAGAAAGCCCTGCTGGAATGGAGCCAGACTGAAATAGGCATTCATTATGGCACTGCTGGCCCCCCTCTGGAAGGCCCATCGAGAGGAAATGCCTCTGGGTCTGCTGGGAGGCGGGGAGGGGCTGCAGACACAGAAGTGTTTGGCTCGTGTCTGTCCAGCAGGGAGGTATAATCACCTAAGGTGTGAACAGGGCGGTGTGAACAGAAGAACAGGAAGTGAGACCCTTCTGCAACCACACGGGTGTGGTTACTCAGCGCTTGAGTACGGGGTTAAGAGCTAAGAGAGTCAAGGTCACGACAGAGAGAGGCCTGGTATCCTGCCCATTCCCCTAAGCTCCCAGGAGTAGTGGCTCATGTCCACCACACAAGATGAACTTTGTGGAACACAGACGGGGGGGGGGGGGGGAACACACAGGCCCAGACAGAGGAAGGGGGCACGGGGGTGGAGGGGAAGACACACACAGGCCCTGATCAGAGATGCTCAGCACCTGGGGTGGAAGCCCACAAGGAAGACTCGGACCATGGACAGGGGAGCCAGCTCTCCTGTATGTGGGGACGGGGTTCTAAGTTGGTACCTGACAGAAGAATAGAATGCAGTGCTGGGAACTCCCAGACACTTGCATTTAGGAATATGACGAACCAGGTCAAGAGATGGAAGAGGAGAGCCTCCCAGGGCCCCAGGGCCTACTTGCTTGGTTTGGTTTGATTCTGCCAGCCCTCCCAGGCTCACACAGAGGGATGCACCCACAAAGATACACATGCATGTATCACACAAAGACATCTACATATCACACACAGCATGCTCACAGTCCATATATGAACCACACTTACCCACCTACCATGTACACGCACACACACACACACACACACACACGCACACACACACACACACACACACACACACACACACACACACACATTGAGCCTTTCAGAGGTCAGCAAGCCACTCACCTCACCCAGAACACATGACCCCCCCCCCAGGGTTATTTGGCTGTGTGTGTTCCACCCTAGCTATACCAGGGTGTCTCACCACTGTGGTTGTCAAGAGAGCCTACGACTTTGAAATCTGTCTTCAGAGTTGTGAAAAAATAGAAAACTTCCTGTCTGGGGATTCCTTCTGCTATCCAAGCTGCCTGGTACCCATTCTTTCACAGGGCCCTGACTGAGCTTTCTAGGTGACCTGGTGGGTACAGCCAAACCTCACCCTGGCTTGTTGAAAGGAAATATCTAACTAGCTCATTACTAGCCCCTAAATGCTTTGAGGTTGGCCTGGAGCTGGCCCTCCCTGGGCTTAGCCAGGGGACCGAAGATAAACAAGTGACCTGAACCATCAGACCACATGCATCAGTATCAGTCTTTGGGTCTATCCTGGCCTACCCACCTGTGTGAACCAGGAAGTAGTCATCCCGCAAATACCATTCTGCAGCAGAGAGCCAAGCCGAGGGCAGAGAGGACACACAGATCTAGTCGTAACATCCATAGAATCTTCCTCTCCATGAACTTTAAAAACCATTTTATTACAAGTATGTATGTATTCATGCATGCATGTATGCATGTATGTATGTATTATATCTGCATGTTGGGGTGGTGTGTGTGTGTGTGTGCACGCACGCGTGCGTGCGTGCCACAACTTGCATGTGGAGATAACAAACATCTAGTGGGAATCAGTTCTCTCCTTCCACCATGCAGGTCCCAGGAATAGGACTCAGAACATCTGGCTAGGCATCAAGTGCCTTTACCAACTGATACACCTCACTAGTCCCTGCTGTGAGCTTTTAAGGCCATCTTGTGCAGCAGTTAGCCACACTCTACCTCACAACTCCAAGTAATATGTCTGTCATGATAGGCATGTTCTCCCGCTGTTCCCAACACGCTTAATGCATAGGGCAAGGACTAACTCTCATAGTGCAAGGACAGCTGAGAAGGTAAGCTCAGATCTGTGGTGGGGTCCAGGTGGGATCACATAGACACTGATCCCATGGTGACATTGTACTTGGAGCTGTTGCCAGGTCACCACTATTGCCACCAATGCACCTGAGCTCCTGTAGGCAGTCGGTGGCTGGGCAGTCAGTGCCAATGGTCTCGGGCCTCTTTCCATAGAGATCACAGCATAGTTCATCATAGCTGATCCTCTAAGGGCTGGCCTGCCATGGGGGGGGGGGCTGCTCACTTGATGGCCTGTGCTTGCACACTCTTGGGTCAGCACTCGTAGGTAAGCCATCAGAGGCTTGCACTCACAGGTAAGTAAGCCATCAGAGGCTTGCACTCACAGGTAAGTAAGCCATCAGAGGCTTGCACTCACAGGTAAGTAAGCCATCAGAGGCTTGCACTCACAGGTAAGTAAGCCATCAGAGGCTTGCACTCACAGGTAAGTAAGCCATCAGAGGCTTGCACTCACAGGCTTACACCCTGTGTCATGTCCCTGCCATCTTGAAACTGCACAAGTTTTGAGTGACAGGCTCTGATTTCTAATGTGCTCGGGACCTGCAAGTCTGCAGGCAGTGCAGCTGGGACCAAGACTCTCGAGAAGGGACAGACCTGGGACCCCTTCCAATAAGGCATCTTCCCCACCAGGGCACTGTAAACCCTAATTCCTGGGCTCGGCCTTCCAGCAGACCCAGAGCAACTTCCCATGCACAGGCAAGGGACACCTAAGGACTGGGCAGGCAGCAAAATCCAAGACCCCAAATCCCTACCTTTCTGTCACCTGTAAACCTCAGCTATCTGTTCACACCAGACCCTGAAGCAACCTGAGCTGACCCATCAGCACATAAAAAGGGTGCACTCAATGGCTTGTGTGGATCATGACACCACAGAGGTCCGTCTCTTCCGACTCCACACCACCCTCAGCACAAGTACAGAGAAGTCGCTGAGTCAACAGAAAAACGCTGGTGGGTCCAGCTTTCTCGACACTGCAGGTGGGCAAAGGTGAACTGCTGGCATACTTTCCTGCTCAGTGCTTTGAGAAGGACAGGATCTGGCTTCACAACTCCAGGCCTCCCCATCCCCTGCTAATTTGATGGCGTGAAATCCAGCCCAGCCCGCTCACCCATGGTGCTGTTGTGACAGCTAAATGTATATCCAAATTAACTATCCAAGAGCTCATCTGCTGAGCCTCTGAATCTCACCATCACCAATAGGCATGACACAGAACTGAGCTACATAAACTCAAAGCCAGAGGCTCCTGAGGAACCCCTAGAAAGATACAGAACGCCTGGGTCTTCCCCAGACCACACCCTAATACCCGCCTTTCCTAAGGTTCCTGGAACCCTGTTCATGTCATTTCTATAAGAATTTCTGTTCCTCACCAGGCCACTGTTTTTTTTATTTATTTAAAGATTTATTTTATATATGTGAGCACACTGTCGCTGTCTTCAGAAACACCAGAAGAAGGCATCTGATCTCATTACAGATGGTTGTGAGCTACCATGTGGTTGCTGGGATTTGAACTCCGGACCTTTGGAAGAGCAGTCAGTTCTCTTAACTGCTGAGCCATCTCTCCAGTTCCACCAGGCCACTATTGAGGTTGGCAGTCAGCCATTGAGTAGGAGGTTCCCATTGACACTGGCATCTACCTTAGTATGCACCTTCAGCATCACACAAGTGTCCACAGAGAGAGCTGACTGGATAAACCGAGCCTGGTGCAGTCGTGGGAATGCTGGCACAGAGGGAAGGAGCAATTACAGAGCCCCCAACAACAAACCTCAGACAGAGAGACTGGGGCCATCCCCACCAGGTTCAGAAAGACAAAGCCATCTATCATGGACTCCCTGGAGAAGCACGGTGATTAACATTGACAACTGGGAAGGATCTAGAACCCTGTGACATAAGCATCTGGGTGTGTTTGTGAGGGGTTGTCTAGATTAGCTCATCTGAGGTGGGAAGATTCGCCCTGAGCTTGGATAGCACCAGCTCACGGGCTGGAGTCCTAGGCTGAATAATAGTAAGATAGTAAACTGAACACCAGCATTCCCTACTCTGCTTCCTGGCTGTGTGGACAATGTGACCAGCAACCTTACACTCCTGCTCCCATGTTCTTCCTGTTGTGATGGACAGCATTCTCTCCAATGCTCTCCCCGCTGTTGTGATGGGCCACAGTCTCTCCCATCCTCCCCCTGACCTGATGGACCACATTCTGTTTGTCCTTAAGTTGCTTTTGTCTGGTATTCTATCAGAGTGGGTAAAGGTAACTGACATGAAATGGGAGCTGCTGCTTCCTGCTCTGACTGGAGCCGGTGCCAAGGGCTGCCTCCTCACATTACTATTCACATGGACACATGACGTGTGCTCCTTGGAACGCTTGAATAGGACCATGAGAAGTTCCTAAAGGGACCACTGCCACATCAGCCAAAGGCATGTGGGATGTTCTGCCCGTGAGACTCTACAGTTATCTGTCATGTCAAATTCACAATGGCCACTCTTTCAACAACCTTCAAAAGACTCCAAATCAGCAGATGAGAAAGAAAGCCCGTGTGGCAGAGAGGCAGGGGGGGAGGGACAGCACTCGGAATGTTCTGGAAGGGCAGCCAAGAGCTGAAGTGCGCAGCCCATCTTGGGACTCTGAATTACACTAGAGTGCCTGGCACTGTCATAAAATATTAAAGGGACTAAGAAAAAGGAAGGGTGATATTAGAAGGTTTGCAATGCTCAAAGTAATTACAGGCAGGACAGTCACTAGCAATCCGATCAATCTGTGGCCCAGATTTCCAGATCAGAGGCCAAGACCACAGATAGGAATCAAATCCTCAGCTCTGAAGGCCCCACATCTTTGCTGACACACAGTCATATCGGCCGGGGATGTGGATGCCTCCTCCATTCATTTGCTTCTGTCTTCACCTTTCCAAGTGAACGTGACGAGCTCCAAGTCCCAGTGGCCAGTGGAGGTCTTGATGTTACCCAAGCTCTGAGGCGCACACTATTCCCAGCACCTGCCAGGTGGTGACGTCATCTCTGGAATCTGCAGACCCTGTGACTCAGGAGCAGTGGTTATTCAGTCTTGCTTGCAGTGTGACCCCCAGAGACACTTAGAAGCCAGAGAGTGAGACCGGAGCCTGAGGTTCAGTCACACCATGCATCCCTTCCCCAGGGGACATGGAAATGCCAGTCACAGGTGAAAAGGCTTCTCAAGGGAGCCAGGCAAGCCATTTTCACAGATTTTTAGGGTCAGGATGAATGATGCTAAGAAACTCAGATACCACATAAGACACACAGTTCTCAACAACACACATAGACCACAGAGAACCACACCACACATAAACAAACATAATTAATACGTAGCTCACACAGAATACCACATGGGACACAGCACTCAACAAAACATGTATGCATATGCCACCTAAGCATATGAAGAACACATAGCATACTTCATGTGATATTGCATACACGCACATTACACACATACATAGCACAATACCTGACACAGACATACCTAATACATGATACATGCATATATAACACATATAACATATATAATATACCCAACACCACATGTGTGCATATGTATATCTACACATATGTAACATGCACAGATGTGCACACATCCATGTTTATATAATGCACACAAGATACACATACACATATAATATACACAGCATACTCACAGCACAAATATGCATCTAATATACACATTGTGCACACACATGTGGTGCATACACATGTAACATACACAGAGAACAGATATGACAAGACAGGCTTCCTGTGTTCCCAGACCTCTGCTCTGGAAGGGAACACAGAAGATGCCAGAGCAATGGATACCAATGGAGAACAGCAGCAAGTTAGGACCAGGAGAACTAGGTGCTGAATGACTGAGACCGAACTTCTGGTGATTAGCTGGGGAAAGAACCTTGTGTGACCACAAGCTGTCTGTCATTTCCCTATAAAACCCTGACTTATAAGAACTGAGCTCCTGAATATTATGGAGAAAGAACTGAAAACTAAGACGGGCTTTCGGGGCAATGTGTAGACAGAAGCGATTCTTTCTCTGTGGCTGAGGACAGGCGTGCTTGATGTTGGCCTCGGACTGATGCTGCAAGCCTGAGGAGGTCTGGAATGATTGACCACCTTTGTCCTGGTCTCTAGGACGCCCCAGGCTGTAGATAAAAGGGAGGCAGTTTGCTTGTAGGGTGCTAATTGGGTGCTTTATTAGATTGCATGTTCTCCAAACAAAGCACAACTTAGATTCAATTTGATCTGAGAAGATGGCTTGGTGGATGCTAATGAATTTGATGCTCAAGTGTGGGAACCTGAGTTTGGATCCTCTGCACCCCAATAAAAGCTGAGTATAGAAGCATGTGCCTGAAACCCCAGCTTTGGGAGGTGTGGACTGGAACATATCAGGGGCTTGCTGCCCAGCCAGCCAAAGCTGGTGGTTCAGTGAGATCCAGGTTCGTCAAGGGACCCTGTGGTTGAGGAAGACACCTGATGTTGACCTCTGGCTGTCAGGCAAACACGTACAGGTGAGAGCACTTCCCCCTCACAGATGTGCACACAGCATCTGGGATGAGTCAAGCCGAGTTTCTGCTCGTAGACATTTGTGCAGAGAGGCAACACGAACGTCCACGTTCAGATTATAACTCTGATCTTCCTATCTGCCTTTGGGAGCAAACTTGGGACATTATGGGGACAGCTGGCATGACTTCACATCTTAGAGTCCACAGCTTCCACCTCATCTCCAGAAGTCACTGCTGCTGCTGCTTAAGATGGCACAGTCACGGGGCATGGGTATCATGGGGACACCTCTCAGCCTACCACATCGAAGGGCCACATTGAGACCATGAAACACGAGCTTCATGGGGGACCCAGGCTCCTCAGTTCCACCTCCAGGCATGACCTGGAGTCTCAGGATGACTTGAGTGGAGAAGCAAGATAAAGAAAGTCTTATGGCCCATCTGTCTCCATCAGAGGGTGGAGGTATCCTCCCCGTCCCAGGAGTAAAGCTTGGGACAACAAACAGCCACCGAGGTCAAGGAAAACACAGGGAACACAGCCTTTTGGCCTTTGACTTTCCTGGCCAATCAGGAGCCACATACAAAGCAGCTTGGATACATTTACTTCACTAAATACTGCTTGTGAAGACATGATCAGGTTTAACGAAGTGACAGGCGGTAGACTACACTGAGGCGGCTGGCCCCATGTGGATGGGGCCAGTTGCCCAGAAGGAAAGACCTTAGAACGAACGAACAGCTCCCTGTAAAAGGAGGTCTTCATTGGCAGAGGAGCTAGCCAGCCCTACAGGTCTCACTCCCCAGCACTGCTTAGAGTGCGGTCTCCTTCCTTTGTCCAGATCTGACTGGAGACTCAAAGGAATCTAGTCTCTGCTTTGCCGTATCCTTAAAGGACCGAGGTTTCAATAATACCTAATTCTACCTTTGGACATTTGGGGCAACTTCCACACTGTAAGTCGGCAACAGAGCACAGTGTAAAAGCGTGTGTGATTTCCAAGCCCCCAGTTGTTAATGAAATCCCAAACATTCAGATTTTAATTGAACTAGATAAAGATTAAGAAGCTTAGCAGCAGCTGGCATTACGAATTAGTTCTCAGCAGAGTTTTATGTTGTACCCTAAATCACCGCTTTTGTAATTGTCCTAAATTGTCCTTTATCTTGCTAATGCAGATACGATTTCCCGGGGACCATCGGGCTCCCTGTCTCCACACCGCCCGAAAGATTTTGATGAGTAAAGTCTTAATAGTAATTTTAATAATATTATGACCTATACGTATGATGTATATTCAATAAATCCTTACACTAATTAGAAGAGAAGCCGAGGCCTTTATGCGACCTATTTTTAGAGATGAATTTTATTGCCCGAGAATAATCGCTGGAAACAACTTAAAATGCAGGAAACTCTCCAGAGGTCTCTGACCGAGCCAGGGCACAATGGGCCAGCGAAGGCATTGAGCAAGGCAGGTGCGCCATGCGTGAATACAAGCAGAAGGGACATGTGGCATTGGTGGTCACCTCCCTGAAACTGAAGGGACATTTGTTGCCAGACAGCCAGCAGTGTGTGCCAATGCTGCACCCGTGAAAATATGTGAAGGCTGTGGCTGCTGTCTCTTTTGATTCCAGAGAAAAGAGTGAACGAGGCCTTTTGTGGTTCCCCCGGGAGCCAGGGAGCTATGTTGCTCCCATATTGGGCACTTTCTTGGACAGCTACTAGAATTCCATGGTGGTGTAAATCTAAGCCTTTCTCAAGGCTTGCAAGAGAACGGGGAGGGTCCTATTGTCCACTGTAGTGGGTGGCTCCAACTCTGGCTTGGAGTGTTATAGATGTGGGGGGGGGTCAGGGAGGGAGGGAAGTTGGAGGGGAGAGGGAGAGGGAGAGGGAGAGGGAGGAGAGAGAGAGAGAGAGAGAGAGAGAGAGAGAGAGAGAGAGAGAGAGAGAGAGAGAGAGAGAGAGGAGACATTTGGAGTGTGAGTGTCTGTAGACATGTGTGGGGTCAGGGGTGAGTATGAATGTCTGTGTCTATGAGTCTCTATTGAGCATGTATACTACTGTGGCTATGAGTATGAATGTCTGTGTCTATGAGTCTCTATTGAGCATGTATACTACTGTGGCTATGAGTATGAATGTCTGTGTCTATGAGTCTCTATTGAGCATGTACACTACTGTGGCTATGAGTATGAATGTCTGTGTCTATGAGTCTCTATTGAGCATGTACACTACTGTGGCTATGAGGTCAGAGGTTGACTTTAGGATCTTCCCTCAGACATTCCTCACCTCTATTTCTGAGATTTTCTGATTTTTTTGGGGGGGGGTTCCTCTCCCTGAACCCAAAGCACATCTATTTGCCTATGGTACCTGGCCAGTGAGCTTCAAGAATATGCCTGTCTCTACCAAATCTGACCCACAAGCTGGGGATCCAGGCACCCAGCACCACAATCAGCTATTTATGTAGATTCTGGAGTCAAAACTCAGGTCCTCAAGCCTGCACAGTAGACTCTCGCCTTTTGAAGCCCATCTTCCCATCCCAGAATGTTTGAGACTTTAATGAAAGGCACAGGAAGTGGGCTTGTTTCCTGAATCCCTGCCCTCTATTGACTGTGTCAGAAATCCTTCTTTTCTCAGTCAGATAGGATGGCATCCTAGGAGAGCAAGAGAGTCTGCAACAGCCTTGCAGAGGTCCCCGAGTCTGGAGGCAGGGGAGGGGGAGCAAAGAGGAAGGGGGCTGGGTATGCTTCAGGGAAGGGCAATGCAGGGCAAGGCAGCAGACAGAGGGGGGCATGACATGTTACAATGGAAGGGGCACAGCAAGGCAGAACAGCTGGGAAGGAGAGAGGCATGAGTGACCAGTGACTTGGGTTACAGGAGGCTTGTGTCAGAGAAAGTAGGAGGTCTCCTTCTAACGCAGAGGTGGGATCATTGCAGATATCAGGCAGGCAGAGCCTGAGCCCATGCAGCCAAGACTCCTAGACATTCTGTGGGGCCGTCAGGGTCTTTGCACCTGCTGTGTCCTGACCACCGACCCTGTCCACCTGCAGGTAGCTCTTCTCTTCACCTACTTCAAGTCGGAGCTGCTGTTAGGTGCCCAACCTCTAGCTGTGGATCCTGAGTGCCTGTCTCACTTTGGACACTCACAAAAGTGCAAGTGTGTGTCTTCAGTGTTGCCGTCCACTGGCAACAGTAAATTGTAACCAGGTTAACATCTCCACTGTGCGCCAATAGACCATTGGTAGATAAAACCTAGTCTAAGGTTGTTTACTGAGTGAATGAACAAACACATTCCCTAAATAGTAATCTCTCCCTATGAGAACTCTTTCCAGGTCCTAGAGGCCGCATTTTGAATAGTCTTAGGAGACAGTGCCAGCCAACTTGTGCAGGTTATCTAACAGAACCTTAGTAGTAGATAGCCTGCCTCGCTCAGCTCTGCGCTCCCTGTCTTGAGCTAGAGGCAGATCCAGGCTGTGAGTGTGTACAGCTGGCTTCTCTTTCTGAGGATCACAGATGTCCTTGTAACAGCCCCTGGGTACTGGTATCAACCCGAGCATGGGATGGAAAGACTATCGGCAAGCAATCCAGGAACAGAACACATCACTGCTAGGAGTGTGACTCACCTTCCTACATTCACTAAGGCACAGCTACAAACCGGCAACTTAAACAACAGAAGACAAGATCCAGAAGCCAAACTCCAGGTGTAGGCATGGCCCTGCTTCCAAAGAAGGCTCCTGCTTCCTCTTCCACCTAGTGGTGGAGGGCAATCGTGGGGTTCCTGCTCTGTCTGATAGCACCAGCCTCTACCTCCAGCCTTTACCATGCCAGCCTCATCTTGAACTTGACTCATTGCATAGATCATGTTTTCCCAAACAAGGTCAAATCTGGGTTCTGGGTTTGACTACAAAATGTTCAGCCATCACACTAAAAAAAAAAAAAAAAAAAAAAATGTTCACAGGGAAACTGGGCCACCGCGGCTGCGGCTTGCCTCTTTCAGAAGCTAACTCGCTCTCTCAGCTCCAGAACTCCATCAAGGCGCCGTGTTTATCACACACAGACACACACAACATTTGCTTTTCCCGGCACTGTGAAAAAAGCAGGCTCTCACCCGCGATCCGTTCCGGGCCACTCTGCAGCTTGACTTGGGAAATAGTCTCTTTGCTTTGTGTTCTGTTAAGATTATTTTTAATATATTTTGGCAGGAGGAAAGGGTAATGATCAGAGTAAAATCGGAGAGTGCTGAGCGCCAGAAGTCTCAGTATGTCTGTCAGATGCCGTGTTTTCTTTTTCAAAGGAAATGAGGGGCCATGGGTGCCTAACTGAGTTGGGCTGAAGAAGCTCCCGGCAAAAAGATGTCTGGCCTTTGTTTTCCTGGGGGCACAGACAGGCTGTGGCCTGTGAAAACCTTCTGGAAACTAGATCCAGACGGAAGTGGGAAGGAGCCAGTTCTACTGCCGAGCCATAGTTTGCAGATCTCTGGAAGGCTGAGAACCCAGACACCTAAGATCCAAGACAAATTACTCTAACCTAATCCTGACACTTTACACACTCAATGTAATTTAATCCATACACATGAAGAATTGGTGGCCAGCAAACCTGCAGTTGACAAGGGCTGGGTCATTGAGTGAACATACCTAGGTTGCTCCTATACAGGCAGAGATCAGCATGGGCTAATATCTGTGCTTCTATTATTCCAGACACCAATGAATATGAGTTGGGAGTCACCAGCAGAAGCAATTGCACAGGGGTGTGAGAGATGGCTCAGTAGTTAAGTGCAGTTCCTGTTCTTCTAGGGGGGATCCAAATCCAGTTCCCAGCACATCTGACAGCCAACAACTGCCAGTAACTCCAGCTCCAGGGACTCTGGCACCCTCTTTTGGCCTCTGTGGGCACATGTACAAACATAACAGATACCCACACAGACACATACATACATACATATAAAATAAATCTTAAAAAGTGAAGCCAATACACAATGACAGAAGCCTCCCGGGATACCTAGAGCCATTTCTGACATAGAACAACAAGGCCCTGAACCAAGATCACAAGTCCCAAGAAAAGAATGATATACTTTAACATCAGCCAATGCACCACTCCTGATTGTCATTCACTCCACACCATCTGATACATTAATTCCAGGTCCCCATGGACTGGTGAAAAGTTCAGCCAAGGGCAGGTACTTATCAGATTAAAGGATAGAGCGAAACAACGGGAATCCCCAGCAAAGAGTCTGACGTGTGCTGATGTCTCTATCACACTAGGGTGTGTGTGTGTGAGTGTGTGTGTGTGTGTGTGTGTGTGTGTGTGAGAGAGTGAGTGTGAGTGTATACATGCACACACCGCTCTTGAGTACATAGAGGAAGCTCTGTAGGCTTTTGGAAGGCATCTGGGAGGTGAGTGATTGAGCTTCCTTCTGTAGCTTCTAAAGTGTGCCAGGCGCTGTCCTTGGTACTAGGAATAGCAGTTCACATGGGGCAGGCAGATGCTCGTGAGTTTTAGCACATGGCCGATACCGCTCTGTTGCCTCAGAATCAATGTTTTACGTGAGCAAAGCCTTTCTCTCCTCTAAGACATGATGCCAGCTGTTCATGCCACAGGAGCAGTGCTTTTTCCTATTAAGAATATAAAACTAAGTCCTGGAGAGACAGCTCAAATGGTTCCACGGTTAAAAACACCGGATGTTCTTGCAGAGTAAGGTTTGGTTCCTAGCACCCACATGGTGGTTCACAAACATCCATAATTTCAGTTCCAGGGAATCCACCCATCTTCTGAGCTCTGTGAGCACCAGGCATGTATGCCATGCACAGACACACGGGCAGGTAAAACTATCATAGATATAAAATAAAATTTAAAAATACTTTAAGGATATTCCCTGGGTGGGAGGGTATCCAACTATAGACCCAGATACTCAGAGGCAAAAGGATCCTTGAAGGCCAAGAGTTTGAGGGCAAATAGTGGGACTCTGTTCTGGGAAAGAGGAAGGGAGGGAAGAAGGAGGGAGACAGACAGAAAGAGACAGAGACAGAGAGACAGAGAAAACACAGAGAGAGACAGAGATAGAAAGACAGAGACATTCCCAGGGCTTTGACCACATGTTTTCCAAGCATGCCCACAACCTCAGAAAATCTGCTGACTGGGAGCATTAAGAAGAAGTTTAAGCAACTCACCCACCCTCCAGCTGCCCACCCACCCCACGTCCTGCCACTTTTCTTCCATACAACCACCCTCTATATGCCCACTTACTCTCCATCCACTCATCCATCCATCCATCCATCCATCATCATAGACCCACAATCCTCTTCTATCCCTTCACCCTTTTATTCAGTCACCTAACCACCCAAATCCTCTATCCAAATTCCCCGTATTTACCTACCACCCATACACCACAATCCATCCATTCATCCATCCATCCATCATCCACCCATCCATCCACCCACTCATTCACATACCTGACTTGGTCTGCACCATGAAACTTTGAGCCCTTCTCCATGTTCTCCCATTCACTCTTCCTAAATTATTCTCAAATGTCCTCTCCTAACTGGGCTCCCAGTGGGTTCCACTCACATCATTGGCACTGCTAAAGTAAGTGGCAGTAAATTTCTATTTTAAAAATTAGGCAATATGAAAATACACATTTTAACGGTGTCAATAGAGCCCTCAACACTATTCTGTAACACTCACTTCTGCTTGTGTTTTGGTCTCATGAGCAGCTGAGGGTGTTTACTGGTTTACACTCATATTCTTTTCTGACTCATGATCAAAAGATCTTGAGTGGCAGCCCTGGGTAGGACCCACCCTGTTTGAATGACAAGTTCCACAGGAGCAAAGACTTGACACCTCAGTGATGAGAACAGTGGCCAGTTAGGGTCAGGCACACACACACAATTACTCACACACAGTGACACACACACACACTCTCACACATATATATTCACACACACATTGCATATATACACTGCACACATGCACAATACTCACACAGACACCATACACACATACAAACACATTCACGCAGATACCACACACACACTGAAAGTACACCACACATACACACTGCACACTAACATACACTCACACACAAACACTCACATATACATACTGCATACATGCACTGCACACACATACACACTCTCACATAGACATATGCATGCACGCATATACTGCACATATACTCTACACACACACATTCACACATACATACTTATACCACACACACATACACACATACACTCACACATATGGACACTCACTCTTGCTATTTGATATAACTTTTTTTGTCTAACCCTAAACATGCGCGACAGCTTTCTGTCTGAACCCCGAAACTCAGACACTTCCTCTTGTCCCTCAGTCCATCTTAGCCCCTGATCCTCTGTCTCCTTAAGCTTGACACCTCTTGTAGCTGGCATGGGCTCTCTCCCACATGGTCCTATAGTATCCAAGAGCCAATTACATCATGCTTTATCCCTCAGCTCTGGCCACTGATTGGTCTACAACCTCCAAGAGGTTATGGGATGACACCTCAGGGAATCAGTCACAACTGAAGTTAAGGAGACAGGTCAGGAAATGCTCGGACTCAGCAGCGCAGTAGCCGGAGTGGCAGCTGCTGTGACCTGCCTGGCCCTCACACTGTCTCTGTCTCCCTTAACCTAACTTAAGGACTCCACTGCCTGCGACTTGAAACATCCATAAACACATCCCACCCACAAGCAAATTAAAGCCATTTCCACGAGCAGAATGAGGGTTTAATTGCATTTTAGAAAACAAAGCAACTTAATAGTCCAATAGATCCAAATGATCAATACGTGCATACATGCTAACAATCACACCACCTTATGCCACAGCTCACACAGATGCACCGCTCCAGTGAGTGGCTTCTCACACCATAGCATTAAGGATACACTCCAGGAAGCCAACTCTCTCTATTTAAAGAAGACAACTCTAGCTCATTCTTCCAAGAAGCGCCATAGCCACACCAGCACGCAGAGCATCCACTTGCGAGACCAGCGACCTTTTACCCAATGCTCCAGCTAGAGTCGATGTCAAGGCTGGGGCTTGTGTGTGCCCTGATGCCCGTGCTTTGTCTCATGTTGAAGGTCCTGGTCTGGCCTAGCCTTGGGGATTCAGTTTCCCCAGCTCAGTCCTACGGGCATCAGTCTCGTCTCACCAGCTTGGGCTTCTGCAGTGATAAGAGCCCTGTGTGTAAGGATTCCTGTACTATGGCCCTCAGACAAGGTAGTGTCAAGCATGTGTACATGGGCGCCTCACTCTCCAAAGTGGACTGGCCACATGGTCCATTGGAGAGTGTATCTGGGGCAAGCTCTGTGTCTAGGAGAATTGAAGTAAGGACAGTGTAGGGCTTCCCCCAGAGCCCTGAGTGATGAGTCCCGTCAGTCTCTCTGGGGTCAGTCTCTCTGGGAGGTGCTCTACCCCATAGACCCCTGGCACCAGGGAGATGCTTCATGCACAGGCTGATGTCCTCAGGCACAACAAGACCACTCACAGATAGGGGAAACATTTAGGGACAGCTTAGTTGGCTGGAGCTGTGCCTGCAAACCTCGGGCCTGGCACCTTCTGAAGATCTGCTCACAGAAGCACTTCCCATGATAACCACTCTAAGGAGCCAGGCTTTGTTCTTCCTAATAGGATCTGTGTAAGCCACTCTCCTCCTTGCCCCAGTTTACTTTCCAGGAGCGAGTGCCTGTGACTTCTACCTGAGAACATGATGATTTTATTACTGCCTGCAGACAATGAATACCCTTGAACCTGCCGACACAGATAAAAGTGGAAACTGCTTATGTTTGTATTGTTCCAATCACCCTGTAAAGTCAGTGCCAGGTGTGCGTGCTCCGGGAGCAGGCTCCTTCATTTGCGGTTTGGTCTGACGCTGCTTCCCTGGCCTCAGAAAGCTAGGTTTTGCACAATGATGTCTACTTCCCTTGCCATTTGAGAGCTACTAGGGCCCAGGGTAGCTGGGTCTCTGGCTGGCCAGCCCAGGTCCCTGGAGACAGCAGGAGGCTGCTGGATAAGCATTATTGTTAATCAGGAATTGTTCAGCATGCCCCCTATTACCACTCCTGGGTTCTCTACAGCCAGCACCCAATGAACAATACCATTAATAAGCCAAACTCCTTCCTACCCAGACCCAAGACCAGCTCAAGAGTGGCTTGCAGGCCACTCTATAGTCAACAGCTACAGTTCCAAACACTAGCGGTCTGTCAAGTGTGTGTAGTTGTCGGCCATGAGCAAGCAACAATATTTTTTTTTCCAGCTAAAGCAGGTTACACAGACAGACTTCAGGGGCTTGGCCACAAGACTAAGAAATCCCCATTTATCCAGCTCAGCCAGAAAATAGGACCAGTCCCGTGAAAAGGGATTTTTCATGGAAAGATATTCCTGGTAATATTCATGGTAACAGTATAGACTCGGAAGAACACACTGTGCTCGGTAAAACCAAAGCACGTTTGAAACGGTAGAGAGCTTTTCACCAGGTGGATTAGGGGGAATGGAATGGTTGGTTGGTGTTGTTTTGAGACAAGGTCTCAGACTTGACTGGAACTCATTATGTAGCCCAAGCTGGCCTCAAACTCACAGCAATCCTGCTTGCTTCAGCTTGCTGAGTGCTGAGTAAGCTACAGGCATAAGCCACTATGCCTGGCCAAATCCAATGACTCTTAAAAGCAGATAATTCTCCTTTGAAACCCAACTGTCTGTCATTTTCTTCCCTTCTGTAAAATTCATGCTTCATGAGAAAATATATGACTCCAAACATATTTTTACTATGGTCAGAAGCCAAGAAAGTATCGGTTTCTTGACTATGCAGCTCCGTGCTGCTGAGCACCTGATCTGGCCTCTCTGCTTCTGGGTTTTCTTTCTCAGTCACTTTGGAGGCCAGTGACAGGCACATTCTTCTCTCATGGGATGCCCTATGAAGGGTTCACCCAATAAGCTTCACCTCATAGGGTGAGATGTCTTGTCTGTCTATCCCAATGACTACCCAGGGTATATCAGGTAAGCCTAACACCCCATAAGTAACATGAGTTCTTCAGCTTCAGGGAACCACTAATGCCCAGCTATGACCATACCTGTACTCATAGGGGAGAGTGGAGATCACCTTCTGATCACACCTGAGATAGAACACACCTGAGATAGATCACACCCAAGATAGAGCACACCTGTGATAGCTCACACCTGAGATAGAGCACACCCAAGATAGAGTACACCTGATATAGCTCACACCTGAGATAGAGCACGCTTGAGATAGATCACACCTGAGGTAGATCACACCCGAGATAGAGCACACCTGAGATAGATCACACCCGAGATAGAGCACACCTGAGATAGATCACACCCGAGATAGAGCACACCTGAGATAGAGCATACCTGAGATAGAGCACACCTGAGATAGCGAACACTTGAGATAGATCACACCTGAGATAGATCACACCGAGATAGAGCACACCCAAGAGTGCCATCCCACCAGGAGAAATAAACAGAACTTGGGGAGGCCCACAACCTACTAGTGCCTTTGAGACTGCCCTTCTTTTAGAAAGTGCCTGGCAATAATAATAATAATAAGGAGGAGGAGGAGGAGAAGAAGAAAGAGGAGGAGGAGAAGAAGAAGGAGAAGAAGAAGAGGAGGAGGAAGAGGAAGAGGAAGAGGAGGAAGAGGGTAAGGGAAGGAAGAAAAAGGAAGGAAGGAAGGAAGGAAGGGAAGAAGGAAGGAAGGAAGGGAGGAGGAAAGTAGTGGCTACGAACCAGGCATCCTGGAAGGTGACCACTGTGTAATACTAGACCTCACAGAAGATACATGGTTTTGGGCTCAAGAAGCAAAATGGAGAGGGCATGGGGAGCCTGTGGGTGTGTCAGTCCTGCATGTCTGGGGATCAGCAGCCCCATGTCAGGTGGCTGTTCCGCAGAGCAAATGTTTTGAGAAGTACCAAGAAGAAATCTTCCAGGAGCCAGGTCACATGGCAGCCATTGTTTTCCTGGGGATGACCTAGCTGCTCTTCCAACTGCCCTCCTTGGCACCCAACCTTAGGGCAGCGTCAGTCTCAAAGCATCCAAAAAAAAGAAAGAAAGAAAGAAAGAAAGAAAGAAAGAAAGAAAGAAAGAAGGGAGGAAGAAAGAAAGAAAGAAAGAAAGAAAGAAAGAAGGGAGGAAGAAAGAAAGAAAGAAAGAAAGAAAGAAAGAAAGAAAGAAAGAAAGAAAGAAAGAAAGAAAGAAAGAAAGAAAGAAGGAAAGCAGGCTGGGAAAGCAAACAACCCCAGAGGATGTCTTTAAGCTCACAAAGAAGTAACAGATGTGACTCTGAAATCTACCCATAAACAAACAGAAATGAAGCCGTCAGCTATTCGGGGATCTTCCCGCAAGCTGCCGCACATCCTTCCCCATTGTTTTATTTTGGGTTTAGATGCCTTGTGAACCAGACCGATGTGCAGGGCTGTTAAAAAGCTCTTCCACTGCTGTGTGTTTGTTTCCCTAAAGTTGCCGAGCAGACACGTTTGCTCGTAATTTCCCTTCTTGAGCAAGGAGGCCTGAACGACCCCTCTTGGCTCCCAAGCCACCATTAGCACTCCCCCAGCACCCTCCCAACCTTGCCCCAAAACATGTAGGCAGAACTTAGAGTCACTTGATCTGGAAGAGTCACACGTATAGATGCTGCACACGTGGGCTACATATACCTAGCCACATCTGTGGGGAGCACAGGTCAGCCTGCTGTGTCATCTGCACCTTAGACTTGTGCACTCAGCACTGTTACTGGAGTCATGCCTGGCTCTGAACAGAGTAACCCATGGTATGACATTTCCTGTCAGTTTGGTAAGGCTACTGGGGAGGGATGAGCTAATCTGCGTTAGTCAGCTCACCAGCAATTGGGAAAGTCCCCCTCTGTTCACCTGCATCTCCCTGGGGTCAGCTGGCACAGAGTCAAGATAGCATTTACCACCTGGAATCCCTTCCTTACATGTACACAGCTGTGGATGCTGCCTACAAGGTGCAGGTGACCCTAGGCTGAGCCAGAAAGACAATGTAGCACTGGAGAGAGAAACAGTTACACGCTTCACCTGCAGGGCACCTGCTCCCAGCTGGAGTCTGCTGCCAAGTCACACCCCCCAACTCCCCTGTGCCCACCTAGGCCCAAAGCTGGTCTCAGCTCTCAATGTGCCCAGAGCCTAAGGAGGGTGTCACTTTTTCAGTGCTCTGACCAAATATGTGACACATTAAGGAGGAATGACTTGTTTGAACTCAGACTTTGAGGGTGCCTTCCTTAGTGCAGGGCAATGAGGAGGGGTGGGTCTTGGCCATGGAAGTGGGAGGGTGAGGCTGCTTGCTCACATCTGGGTCAGCTGAGAAGCAGAGAGGACAGGAAACAGGGTGGCCATCACCCCCCAGGGAACACATTTCTTTTAGTTAGGTTTCAACTTGCAATGGCTCCTGGACCTCCTATAATAACGCCACCAGCTGAACACTAAGTGTCCAAAGCAGCAACTGAGGGTGTTACCTCACTGTCATGGAGTGAGGTGGAGTGACATCACCAGAACCTCACGGGTTTCTCGGGGCACTGGTACTGCTTCCTCTAATAAGGCGGAACGTGACATCTGAGACATTAGGGTTCTGTGCACTTCTTCATTTCCTTATCTGGGATGAACAGAGCAGAGCGGAAGTGAGGGATTGGCTCATTCTTAACTACAGATTTGCACTCACAGATCATTAAACTGCAGACTGAAGGCACTATCCATCAGCGCTTTGCAATGTTTCATTTCCTTTATCTCTCGTTATTATGGCCATTGGCATGGTATCACCATTATCATCTGCCCTACAGAAAGCACTCCATGGCAGGGATAGCAGGGCAGCACTGGGTATCCCTCCCTGCTGCCTTTGGGTCCTTGCCTCCTCTGCTTCCTGAAGGCGGGCGGCACTGGTTGAGCTGTGGTTCACAGGCAGCCACCACGACCTTCGGCTCCACTTTCGAATTTACATGGGCAGTGTCATTATTGGGTGGCAGCATTTCAGCCTCAGCTCCCCGTCTCTCACAAACTTGTGTGGAGGACTCAGGAGCAGGTGTGCAGGCAGCATTGACACCCAGAGTCCTCTTCCTCCAGACACACAGAAAACAGGAAAGAGGGGGAGATACGCAGTTTGATAACATGAGTGGGCAGCCATGAGAAGCTCGGTGTTCTCAGTCACAGAGAGGGAGGAACGGCAGCTCAAGGGGGGAACATAGTGCCAGTTGCTGCCACTAAGGAAGTTTTATTAGCACATACACCCGCTTGTTTCAGCCATGCACTGTCTGTTCTCTGTGGCATCTTCTGAGCCAAATGCAGAGTGAGTGACCAACCACATCCTACCTGGCCTAAGGTTTTCACTCTCTGGCTTTTTATGAAAACTCACACAAATCCTTTCTGTAGAGATGGAACTGTCTGAGGAATCCTTACTTTGTGGCCTCAGACAGCTCCATTCCATGTCAAATAAAAACACATCCCACCAACCACATACATAGACAGCACTCTCATGCTGCCTACATGCTAAGCAATGAGGAACAAATCTTTGAGAATGCACCAGGACTGTATAAATCCTTAGGCATGACTGAAGTGCCAAAGCTGTGTTGTGAGTGAAGCCAGATGCCCACATGACCTTGAACTGTATAAAGCCTTCCTGGTTCTGGCCCCCAGGAGAGAAGCTGCCAGTCACAGGCAGGTAATTCACAAAGTGGGAGAAGGAGAGAAGGAGCCAGAGGAAATATTGCTCCACAGGTTAACAAACACCAGGCTGAGAAACACCATTTCACGCACGCCTGAGAGGAAATGGTGCAGAAGAATGACCCCTGGCAGAATTCCAGGCCAGCGGGCACCCCTGCCCTCCCCTTAGCAAACAGACTGGTTCCACCCCTCTGGGACATTTACATGCCTGGATGCAGAGTCTGGATGCAGGGCCAATCAGAGGCAGAGCCTTCTCTGAACCAGAAACTGCACTGTGAATCTAATGACTCAGCACATGGAGGTGAAGGAGATGCAGCAGGTGATGCTTACAGATGGCTTTCCTCACAGATTGCATCCTGAAGCAAAGGGCTGCAAGTGCCGGTCTCCCTACCATACATAGCGTGCATGCATGAGCGCACACATACATATGCACACTCACTAATACACACACAGACACACACACACACCTGGTACTCTCCTATGCATGCTTTCATGTGTGCATATGATACAGCACAATGCATGAACATAACACACACTTGTACACACAAGTAAACACATAACCATGAATATATAATGTATGCACACAAATAATGGCTTCCCACATGTGCCTGCCTGTACATGCACATCCATGCATGTGCACACACACATACACACATACAGCCACACACATATATACCTAAACACACACACACACACACACACAAGATGCCCCATGATTGAAGGTGATTTGCTTTGCTCAGGGAGATGAGATAGGTTACAATACTTTTCTTTGCATTTGGGGGTCAGCATTTAAAAAACACAAAATACTTAAAGCCTGGTTGTCTTAGTTGAAGTTTCTACTGCTGTGATAAAACACCATGACTAAGTCAAACTGGGAAGGAGTGTGTTTATTTCGTCTAACAGCTTGTAGTCCATCATTCAGGGAAGTCAGGTCAGGAAGTCAAGGAAGGAAATTGGAGGCAGGAACTGGAACAGAGGCCATGGGGGAAGGCTGCTTCCTGGCTTGCTCCTCAGTGCTTGCTCATGCTTTCTTTACACTCTAGAAACACCAACTCAGGGGTAGCATCCTCTCCCCAGTTAGCGGAGCCATCCCACATCAATCACTAATCAAGAAACATGCACAGGCTTGCCCACAGGCCAGTTTGGTAGAGGCATTTTCTCAGTTGACATCCCTCACTCCAGATGACTACTTTGTATCAAGGGGACCAAAAACCTAATCAGGATATCAGTGTAGAAGCACACCCCTTTAACCTCAGCGCTTGGGAGGCTGGGGAAAGAGGCTTGCAAGTTTGAAGTTTTGTGTGTGTGTGCATGTGTGAGTGCACATGAGAGAGAGAGAGAGGAGTAAAACCACAAAGATCCCATTAAATAAGAGGGCGGCTGAGGGTGGATTTTTAGTATCTTCTAGATGCTAATGCTCCATTTATTCCACCCTCTGCTGGTCCTGACTGATGGCTTTCCTAATTCCTTCCTATCAACTGGACTTCTCAAAGAAACACTCAAGTGGATGTAGTGTTTTACAAAGAACTTGCTAATTTGCAAGCCCAGTGTGTTTTCTCCTTTGGTTAGCATGTCAGCAATCATGATGGACAACTGACAGTTCCCAGCTGTGCCTGTCCTGTTGGAAGCTTGGTGTGACTCTGAAGTGAGAATCTGAGCACAGACCTTTGGTTCTGGCTTCACTGAACTCCCTGCCTTCAACATCATTGCTTCATTTTGTTATCCTGGAAGCAGGTGACAGGTACACCCAGAGAGATGGATGGGGGTGGGGGGAGACATCTGGCTACTAAGGGTCACCATAGCTGTACTGGCTATTTTTGTGTCAACTTGACACAGCTGGAGTTATCACAGAGAAAGCTTCAGTTGAGGAAATGCCTCCAAGAGATCCAACTGTAAGGCATTTTCTCAATTAGTGATCAAGGGGGAATAGGCCCCTTGTGGGTGGTGCCATCTCTGGGCTGGTAGTGTTGGGTTCTATAAAGAGAGCAGACTGAGCATGCCAGGGGAGGCAAGCCAATAAAGAACATCCCTCCATGGCCTCTGTATCAGCTCCTGCTCCCTGACCTGTCTGAGTTCCAGTCCTGACATCCTTTGGTGATGAACAGCAGCATGGAAGTGTAAGCCAAATAAACCCTTTCCTCCCCAACTTGCTTCTTGGTCATGATGTTTGTGCAGGAATAGAAACCCTGACTAAGACAAATTGGTACCAGCAGAGTGGGGTATTCCTGTGACAATCTGACCATGTTTTGGGGAGGACTGTGGAAGGACTTTGGAACTTTGGGCTTGAAGAGCCATTTGTTGTTAAGAGCTCTGTCAGATGTTGTGTAGGAGCTTGGAAGATAATGTTGAGAACAGTGCAGAAGATGGAGGTCTGGTTTGTGAAATTTCAGAGGGAAAATTAAAGACTCTTTTCAGGGCCATTGCTGTTTTGATTGTGAAGATTCTGTAGTTCTGGTTAGCTGGGGCTGAAGAATCAGCTGTGATTAACAAGATACCAGAACTACTAAAGCAAAAACTTGGCATTACTGGGACTATTGATGCTGGTTAGCTGGAGCTAAGAAATTAGCAGTGATTAAGAAGAGACCAGCATCGTTGAGGTGACATCTTCTGGGAAGTGTTTTCTGAAAGCACAAAGAGGCTGTGTTCCAGAGATAGGCAAGGTTGTACTCCTTCTGCAGCAGGACTTGGTAATGTGTAAGGGTCACCCAGGTGGTACTGGTTTTGAAGGCATGAAGGGGTCACACAGAGCAGCTGAGGCTCGGCACTGTGAGAGGTCATGGAAGGCCATTGGTGAAGGTGCAGCCTCAGTTGTAATTGAAGGCCCAGGACTGAAGGGGTCATGCAGTGTTTTGGAGATGCCAGCACCATGAGATGACCACCAAGAGCAGCAGCAGCAGTGGAGTACAGGCATCTGGAGCCCAGAGGAAGATGTGTGTGCTACAAAGGGCATGGCTGGAGAAGTGACCCAAGCCCTTGGAGGAGCCCAGAAGATTGTGAGTTGGATCCCAGACGTTGGACGGTTGGAGATTGATTTTTGCTTTGATTGTGACTGTGCCCTGATATTTTCCCTCTTGAAGGAAGAAACTGTTTTAGTGGAGCCCACAGTTAATAGACTTTTAATTGTAAAAAGACTTTGGATTTTAAAAGAGATGGATATTTTAAAGAGATTGAAATTTTAAGAATATGTAAAGACTGTGGGACTTTTAAAGTTATTTAGATCTTGGGGATGAATAAGAATGTAAGGGTTGAGGCTTAATAGTGATGTGTTTGTGTGTCAAGTTGACAAGGGGTCAATTGTACTGGCTATTTTTGTGTCAACTTGACACAGCTGGAGTTATCACAGAGAAAGCTTCAGTTGAGGAAATGCCTCCAAGAGATCCAACTGTAAGGCATTTTCTCAATTAGTGATCAAGGGGGAATAGGCCCCTTGTGGGTGGTGCCATCTCTGGGCTGGTAGTGTTGGGTTCTATAAAGAGAGCAGACTGAGCATGCCAGGGGAGGCAAGCCAATAAAGAACATCCCTCCATGGCCTCTGTATCAGCTCCTGCTCCCTGACCTGTCTGAGTTCCAGTCCTGACATCCTTTGGTGATGAACAGCAGCATGGAAGTGTAAGCCGAATAAACCCTTTCCTCCCCAACTTGCTTCTTGGTCATGATGTTTGTGCAGGAATAGAAACCCTGACTAAGACAATAGCCTAATCCTTTGGTGCTACTGTTACAAAATACCACTGACTGGGTAGCTGAGAAACAGTACAAACCCTTCCTTCTGCATATTGGAGGCTAGAAAGGCAAAGTGATGACACCAGCAGATTCTGTGTCCCATGAAAGACAGTTCCTGGTTCTGCATCCTGACAAAGGGGAAGAGAGGTTAAGGGCTCAATATCCCTTGAATAAAGTCTTGTTCTAGAGGGTTCTGTTCAAAGGACTAATTGCCTCATGTAACACCTTCCCTTCATGGGTGGGGATTCTGATGTATGGGCTTGGGGGTACACAAAGATCCAGGCCACAGCACTACATAAGAACAGGCTTCATCCACAGGCTATGTTATTGAGAGGGAGATGACAGTAACCCTCCCACCTTGCATATCAAGGAAGCCTGTAGTCTGGACAGCCCAGCCAGGCTTTATGCCCCATATACAGCCCCTGTCTACACATATATCTTGTTTCCTTTAACAAGCCATAGCCTGAGTGGGAGGTGGGAAGTCAATAGTGTAGAAACCTGACAACAGAGACAATCCTATTAGGAGGTTTTGTGGGGACCCAACACTGCTCTTCCCTCTTGCAGGGAAGCAGTTAGAACCTTGATTAGGGGTTCATACAAACATATCAGCTATCAGCACAAACTCCATACCAGAAGGCAAGCACAGTCACCACGTACATGCCATAAAAATGCTTTAGCTTAGGGTGGCTGCAATGTTGGTCACCCCCATGGCAACTTCCTAGATTTCCTATTGTGTTTATTGCATTTAATCTACTGTTATTTAACATAAATTCATGTACAATGCTTATACCATGGCTCTAACACGGTGCTGATGAATAGCCATCAGTAAACAACCTGAACCTTTGTTTCAAACAGGGCTTGATTTGGGGAAGTGGGACATGCAGGAGCCAAGACACCTGACACTAAATTGGACATGGGAAGAGAACTAAAAGCCTCTCTGCAGAGAATTGTGTGCATGCTGTGACGCATCTACTGTACTCTGCATGAATCATGGGTACTTGCTTGGAAAAATCAAGAGATAGCCAAATGTTTTGGATAGCTTCTGGCTCTAACAGCCCACATTCAAACCAAATATGTCCCAAATCCTCCACTCCACTATGAGCATTCAAGGGCAAGATAAGCTGTCCTTCCTGATCAGTACCCAGCTGTACCCTGTGTGTTCCATCTCATACCTCCACAGGGAACCCATCTCACCAGACCTGGGTTCACCATAGAGCCTCACTCAGCACTTCAAGGCAAGCAACACCGAGAAAATCCACAGCCAGTGGAGGAATGTGGATGTCCCAGTCTTTCTTTAGAGACCCACAGCACTCTGATCCATCCTTTGCTACCTGGCTGACCCTTATTTCTAGTGCCTTCCTGTGCTTGAGCTCACCAACTAGAAGATGCTCTCTTTCCTGCAATACCAGGCTCAGACTAAGAAGTTTCATTCTCTCCTGACGCTCTTTCCAGAAGGCATCAAAGGCAGACAGTAACACTGGTTTCTATGTGGTCACCATGCCTTCACAGCAGGCTACAGGGCAGGAAAGAGCTTGCGGACCCTTACAAATGGAGATGTTGCAAATGGAGGGCCATGCTGCCTGTGCATCTCTGGAACTGGAAGGGAGGTCAAGTCTATGCTCCCAGAGAGGAATGTAACATTGTAGCTGGAGGGGAGGTTCCTAGTATGGACTCCATACCATACATACCTCTGTCTCCTCACTCCTCATCTGAAGCCTTACCTTGGAGGCATCGAGGGTGATCCACATTAGTTTTGGGGGTCAATAACCTTCACTCAAGAGCTCCAATAACTGAGCACCAGCAGGTGCTATATGTAGGAGACAAATCTTGTTCATGACCTCCAGGGCTCTGAGTAGACAGAAACCAATAATTCAGGGTCTGGGAGATTATTGACACCATAGCTGTAGCAGGGGTCCCAGCCATGAGAAAAAAGAGTGAAGGGTCCAGGTAAGACCAAATGTCCACGAAGGACAAATAATCAAGTAAAGATAAGAAGGACCAGGAGAGAGGGAACATTTAGCTGTCCCCTGGGAAGAGCTGTGACACTCAGCAGGACCAAACACAGGGGACAGTGATGGAAACAATATCATGAAGAGGCTGGTGGGCAAGGGTGCACTACCTTCAACCTTCCTCCGTGGATTAGGATTGGGAAGGTTTATAGCAGAAGGAGGCTGTGAATTCAAATCCTAATTGAGTCTCTGTAGCCACGTGCTCTGGTATCTAAGACTGGAGCACAGGCTTCGTGCTCATAGAGCCCATCACATCAACACGTGGGACAGAGCGGTGGTGGCTCTGGGTAATCATGGGCTGTGCACAGGCTAGTGTGAAAGATGAGGATTAGGGAGGGTGGGGAGACCTCTGTGGGCAGGGACCAGGTCCAGTTACACAACAGCAATGATCACAGGCAGAGGCTCCTGAGTCAAAGGCAGGATCCCACAAGAGGTCCCAGGATAACTTCAAGCAACAGAAGAAAGGAGAGGGCAGAGTATGTAGCTTGGTGTTTGTGAGGGGTGGGGGTGGGGCTCACACACAGCTTGCTTGTCACCGTATGTGGCAGGATCCACTGGGCTGCTGAATATAAAGCTCATCCCAGTTGGAGAGGGAGGAAATAGAGGATAAGAGGTTCAGGGAAGACTTTTGCCAACAGTTTAGGCAGGAAGAATGACACACTCCACCATGTATCTCCTGAGCTCCGTCCTTACCCAGTGTGTGAGATGTTCTCTGGTAATCATTCAGTTACATTCAGTGATAAGAGGCTATGGAGATGACGGACAGCTCTTAGCAGTGAGTTGAGAATAAGGGACTCCCTGTCCCTAGCAACAAAGACATATGGGCAACAATTTAGGGGGAAAGAAAGGGGACTTGTCTGTATCATAAGCTTGCCAAAAGTGTGCCTCTCTATTTACACATCCACCAGCTTCAGCTACTCACGCCTGCGTGGGTAGAGGCTTCAAATGCAAATCTCATTTCTCATCGAATAAAGAATTTCTTGCCACAAAGGTCCAAAGATAGCCTTTACTTAGGGAATAGATGTTGTCAAACTAATACCCTTTAGGTAACAGACTTTCAGCCCATGAGGTAAAACTGCTGGGTGATGTTATTCTCTGAGCCCCTGGTGTTCGTGGGCCTGTTGCTCAGACAGGAGAGGAGACTCTACAGTCTCAACTGCAAATGGAAGAAAGAAAATATGCTTTACAGAAACTTGCATTCTCTCCAGTTTTTCCCCGCAAATGTCCTCAATTTGTCTTTCATTTGGAACATCCTCATTTACTGTCATTATTGTACACATTTTTAAAAAGACTTTAAAGGGATGCTAGTCTGGTTAGGGGGATTCACAGTAAGTATAAGAAAATGATTGTTCTCAAAGAAGTTCTAAATCATGCAGCCATGTGAGATGCCGCCTGCAGGCATCAGGGTCATGACAATAATCAATGTCCCCAGCCTGCAAACACATCACTTCAGTGTCCACGGTGAGGACATCTATGCCATGGTCAGCACCAACACATCAGTACCGCACCAGGGAGAACTCTGGCTCAGGGGAGCAGAGGGAGGGAATGAATCAATAAATTCTATCAGCCGAGCAGCTTGGCTCCTGGACATTTAAGCACATGAGCACTTGTATATCTCGGCTTCTGCAGGTCAATATAATTTTATAGTGGTGCCTAATCCTCAGCAGTTGAGATGAAACTGGAAGACAGCACCACCAAGAGGGAGGGGGTTGAGGTTGAGGATGACCAATAAGTCAAGCACTTTAAACAAGGTAGACATTTAGAGGTGGGTCTCCTTGGCTGCCTGGCCCTGAGAGAGCCTGGAGTGCAGGCTCTTGAAACAAGAAAATACCCATGGAGGAAATGTTTTTACCAATGGCAATTGAAATGCTTTTCTGTGAGTTTGTAGCACTAGCTTGAATATGAGAAGAGTGGAAGGGACTGGAAGGTTGAGTCCAGCAGGCTTGGCTGGTATCCCTCTTGCTGTTTCGAGATGGGACCAGAGCTTGAGACTCAGCCCTTTCCCTGCTTCCTTAGGATGTACGGCTGTATGCAAAAGAAGCACAGAGGAAAGGTCTGTCCTGTCTGAGGCTCTCAATGCAATCACTGCCATTGTTATCCAATTATGTGCTGGATAACTGAAGGTAGCACAGCCCACAAGGGGGCAATTTCATTAGATGAAAACCCACTTGTCTTCCTTTACTTTGATAATAGCTTAATAAATAAACTGAGTAAACCCTAATACACCGGTGCAAAACAAAAAATATTCTAGTTTGCCCTTTTATGTCTAATGTTCTTCAGTTATCATGCTTTCATATCTTCTTACTTGTAGGTTTAGCGAAATAATAGCATGACCTGTTTGGGAAGGCATGAAATAGAGCACAGTTAACATTGTAGCATTACACATTTAGAAAGATCACGAGAAAATATTGGTGGAAATATGTTGACTTAATTTAGACAGTTGGGAAGAGAAGTCAGCAAGATAGAGAATAAAAAAGTGGGGAGGGTCATGCAAGTTAGAAGCCCCTGAAAGAACATAGGGAAAGAACACAATGGAACAGGGGCTGGAGAGATGGCTGACTGGCTAAGAGCACTCTCTTGTAGAGAACCTCATTTCAGTTCTTAGCATAGACATGACAGCTTACAACTGTTTGTAACTCCAGTTCCACTGAGTCCCATGCCCTCTTCTGGCCTCTATGGACACCATGCACATGCATGGTACATATACATACATGCAGGAAAAATATTCATATAAGAAAAATACAAGAAAGTAGATCATCTTTTAAACAAAAACAAAAAAAAGCAATACTACAGGGAAGAAGTGGTAATTCTTGCTATCTCATTGAGCAGTAAGTAAGGGTCTGGTGTCTAGAAGGGAGTGGGCATGGCCCAGGGAAAAAGGGAGGGGTGTGGCAACACTGAAGGAAAGTCCTGGAGGACAGCATCTTGGTCTTAATTTATAAGATCTTAGGGAGTCTAAGAAAATCTAGGACTTTTGAGTTAGAAGGAAAAAATACCCACAACTCCTTTGATATCCAAAAATTCCAATACCTCTGAGTATCTAATCAGTAAAGCTGTAAAGATAACAAAAAATGAATAATATGTATTAGTAAAAAGTATGCACCTTGCTAATCCTCCATCTCCTTTCTTATAGACCCTGGAGCCACTGTTATAGAACTTCTAGAATCTACTATCCAGAAACACAGGAACTTTCAAGAATGCTCATCTTATCAAAACAACTGGCTTGGGTATAAAGGAATTAGTATTTCCTGCAAGAGAAATATGGGATACCAGCATCTGAAGAGAGTAAGCTTCCTGAGCATGGCACTTACTTCCAGAGGGAGTATGAAGTTAGCAGGAAAAATGGATGGCATTTACTCACTGGTCAAATGGGTTCCTCAATCTTCCTTCTCCCAATGTGAAGAAACTACCAAGAATAGTTCCTTGATCAAAAATGCCTACCACAGATCAAGCCACTTGTCCCAAGTCTAGCCATGTATGTCTGAGGTCAAAGCTTGAGGTCACCACAAAGATAAGGCTTGGAACCTCTGTATGTGCATTTATCTCTAAAGTAGACAGAGGTATTCTGCCCTTCCTTTCTATCTTAGGAGTTCAAACAGCAATGAGACTTTAAATTATACTCAGGAAAATAAAAATAGATTAATAGAATCCAAGTCAAGCTGCTAGAAGAGTTTTTTCTTTGCCAAGAGACAGGCGCTGAGAGTTTCCCTAAACAGGTTATCATTTTAACACCGTAAAGCACTACATTTATTTTTTTTAAATAGCAAAACTACAATTATCTCTGCATGTCTGTATCGCCACTCTGCAGTGCTCCAACATAACGAACCAACTGTCAGCGATACGGATGGATGAGAGTATCAGAACCACGCCAAACAGCCGGCCTTATCAAAATCCACCCGTATTAATCCTTTTTCTTACATCAAAAATCAAATAACTTCCTGAAGAGAGGCCACAGTCTCACCAAGAGCAGTTCCACAGAGAGCTGCAGTGGAGATTAGCAGTGCAGTATGTTAGGAAATAAATAGATAAGGCTTTATCTTCCATCCTACTGATGTTCAGAACAAGGATTCCATCCACAACATGCAGACAAGGGTCCTGAGCCACACTATTCTTAGTTTCCCATTCCTGGGGGCAGGAGAGGACACCTACAATAAACAATGCAGTCATTCAATGCACCATTTTCCAATGACAAATGTTTGACCCAGTTGGCATTTAAGCAAAAGGAATGAATATTGCTTAAAACCTGATAAGGGGGCTACACTACAAACCCCTCAGTAACTATGGAGGGGGTCTTTCTGGTGAAATTCAAAGTGGGGAAACATGGTGATTTCCTGCCTGGTGAGGAAGAACTGGTAGACAGAAGGTGGCTGCAGCCTCCAAATCTTGGGAGCAGCTCCTTGGCTCCCCTGGGGCTAGAAGAAGTGATTAATTAATGCCTCCTTGAAGTACAACCTTGGGAACTACTAGGGACTTTACCCACGCAACTCAGAGAATGATATCCTTCCAGATTCCTCCTTTTAGAACCCAACAATAGGCAAGTTTCTGAAAATCCCCATTGCCAACAGGCTGGGGCCCCAGGGCTGCGGAGGAGTCAGAGGCTCTGAGTACAAAGGGCTCTTCTGGGAACTTCTTTTGTAAAGATAGGAAAAGCCATTATTGACACAATTTTAGGGGAAATAAAGAAACAACCTAGTTCATCCTGCTCTTTCTGGCTATTCCCCAGCATCGGTCTAGTGCCGACCCCAACTGTTAGCTGGCCCAGCCTCTCCCTCAGATGGGCAGCCTCATTTGAGCACAGTACATAAAAATAGAAATGGCTCCATCTGAAGTCCCACTCAGTACCCAAAAGCAAGCCTTGGCACAGAGAGGGCTGTCCCTCATGCTTCCTTTTCTGTTATGAGAGGGCAGCATCAGAATTCCCCCAAGTGGTAACAGCCACCTCATTAGTGACACCTTCACTCCCATCCAAGGAAAGTCATGGCCTTCAGTTTGATACTGGTGAAAATCTAATTCTTATTTTATGTTCATGCAGCCTTGAGCAGAATGAGAGGGTAGAGGGCCAGAGCCATAGATGCAACATCAGGTGAGCACAGAAGATTGTCAGAATTTAAATGCAGACACGTGCGCTTCTGGCCTGGATCCTCATATTCCAAGACAGCAAAGCCAGGGTCTGTGGCTCCATGCCAGCCTGCAGGGTAATTTAATCCTGCTCACAAAGAAATTACAAAGACAGCCCACTGGCCTGCCGGTTACGCTGATTCAGCTGGCTGGATGCAGAGGCCATCTTCCATCACTTAGAAAGAACTCTGTTGTCAATGGGTTCGATTTAATATAGCAGAAGATACTGGACCCAAAGGGCTCTAGGAAATTAGCACAGAGAGCAATTAATTTTTAGCTGGGCTCTTTGTATAGCCTCAAGATGCAAAGGCCTTTGCTCTGACTACTCAGACTTGAAGCTGTGTTAAAGCCAACAAGTTAGACCAAGAAGGTAGAAATGCTCAGGCAAGGGACTCTGAGTCTCTCGTTCCTGTCTTTCCCTTTAAAAATCTTAAGCTGGCAAAATGGGCCAGTTGAGTAAAGGAACTTGACAGGCAAGCCTGAATTCAATATACAGAACCTATGTAAAGGTGGAGGGAGATTACTAACTCCACAGAGCTGTCTTCTAACCTCTGTGCTCTCTCTCTCTCTCTCTCTCTCTCTCTCTCTCTCTCTTCCCCCCCTCTCTCTCAGACATGCTCACAGTCACATTTACACACACACACTCACAGACATACTCACAATCACACAAAATCATATACACTTACACACACTCACACACATATACGTACACACACATATATATATACACTCATACACATATCCACACACACTCATGCATTTGTATGTGTATACACACAAGCATGAGCATACATGCATGTGCATATATGTACACACATGCATGCACACACATTCATGTATTTTCACAGAGAGAGAGAGAGAGAGAGAGAGAGAGAGAGAGAGAGAGATTCCAGAAACTTTTAGAATGTCTATGTTGAGTTAAAATCTAAATAATTCCTTTCTGTTTGATGTTCAGTATAGCAATAGTCTCTTACTACCACCACATTGAAAACAGAAATTTGCCAAGATTATTATTGTACTATGACTTTGAAGAACACTCTCCCCCTGACCCCACACACACATGGGGTAGGGGCTCACCAGAGACATTTGGAGACAGCCTGGGTGAATTAGGACTAGAGATCTAGGGATTATGTTAAATTTCCCCAGATACACATGCATACCCCACTATGAAAAGATGGGTATCTTTTTCCTAGGAGTGCCAAGCCTCCACCATGAAGAGATGATGCTCAATGCTCTACGCACCAATTTCATTTTTTAAAATAAATTTTATTGGTTATTTTATTTATTTACATTTCAAATGTTATCTCCCTTCCCAGTTCCCCCTCCACAACCCCCCTCTCCCACCCCTCCACCCTGCTTCTATGAGGGTACTCACCCACCCACCCACCTACTCCCACCCCACTGCCCTATCATTTTCCTATGCTGGGGCATCAAACCTATGCAGGACCAAGGGGCTCCTCTCCTATTGACGCCAGATAAGGCAATCCTCTGCTACATATGCAGCTGGAGCCATGGGTCCCTGCATGTGTGTACTCTTTGGTTGGTGGTTTAGTCCCTGAGAGCTCTGGGGGTCTGTTTGGTTGATATGGGGTTCTTCCTATGGAGTTGTGAACCCCTTCAGCTTCTTCAGTCCTTCTCGTAACTCCTCCATTAGGGTCTTCACGCTCAGTCTGATGGTTGACTGCAAGCATTTGTCTATGTAGCAATTTCAAAGGATGCAAAGCTTCAAAATGGATTTTAAACTCCTCTGTAATTCTGGAAGCGTAACACTTTATGTCTTGTAAGCTATTTTTATTAGCCAGGATTGTAGAAAATTGGTGTTTACCACCCATTAACCTTTCAAGCATGTACCTACATTCTCCCTGACATGAAAGTCTACCTTACACTCCTGAGGGGACCAATCCCTTAAGCTGTCTAGTTCCTTTAAGAAGAAAAAAAGACGTCACTGAAACCACCTTTCTCCTCTCCAGAAGAACATAACCTCTGCAATTTTACAGACTTCTGATCACAAGTTTATACCTCTCAGCCCTGCAGTGGCCTCAGCCCTGTTTATCTTAAAATATAAGACCCAGATAAGGCAAGCTTTATAATCCCTTCTTTGTTAACTGGGAGGAAGATAAGAAAGGATAAGATAAGAACTGAAAAGTCTATTTTTAAACAGTTAGGGGCCCACAGTGGGACTAACAGCAGGGGTCCCACAGAAGGACTATCTCTGTAGTAAGTTGTTTCCAACCCCACAAGCTCATGAGCATTTATACGCATTAACCCATTAACCATGACAGGATACTTCATGGATCCCAGTGCAAGTAAACAAGAGAGTGAGTGACTGGTGCCCACAATCCCTCCCATGAAGCTTTAAACAAATCACTCCATCATCTATTTATATACACATACATATACACACATATACAGATACATATGCACACATATACACACACATATATACACATATGCATATGCACATATATACATACATATACACACACATATCCCTATACACACATAGACACACATACACATATATACACATGCATACACACATATATACACATACATGTGCACACACATATGAACATACATATACACATATAAACACATGCATATATATACATATACATATGCATATACACACATATACTCATACATATACACATATATATGCACACACATACACACATACATATACACATATAAACACATACATGGAGTTGGTTTGCAGACTGTAAGTTTGCAGAATGTAAGGGTTAGAGGGTTGTGGAGGCTTGCACCAATGTTCCCGAAAGCCACTGGCATCAGGCAGTATGTGCAAGGCTGGGTTCCCCACAGTGAGGCCATGAGGGTGTTATACAAATCTGTGACAGCAGAGTCCTGAGTTGCAATGAACATGGTAGAAAGGAGCAGGGGGTATCTGAGGATGAAAGCTGGATGAATCCAGCTCCCCCTGAGGAAAAAGATGCTACAGGTGCTGAAGGTGTCAAAGATGGAGGAGTGGGGCTTTCAAGTCTGCTGGCTGGCACCCAGGAGGTCACCAAGATCTCCAGACGTCCAGTATGGAGCTGCATGGCATGGTGTTTGCCCTGCTGTGTCTGTGTCTTATTGCCCCCCCCCTTTCCTTGTTAGGATCTCATCCATCCCTTTCAGAATGGAAATGTTTACTCTGTCCATGTGTTAGAAACAGGTAATTTAGAGTCTGTTTGTTTGTTTTATAGTGGTCCACAGCTAAGGGATCGCCTTGATTCTCAGAAGACTTCAGGCTGCATTTCTAAGCTGTTAAAACTCCTAAGACCATGGTGTTTTAGACTCTACAATGGATGTATCTTGTGGTATGAGATGCCTAATGGCCTGTGGGAGCCAGAGATGGATTGTTATTTTATAAAGTGATATATTTGGGTGTCAGGCTGACAAAGGGGTGGACCCGTGGAAGTTAATTTTGATTGCCTACTTTATTAGGTTATAAAACATCTGGGCCATTCATGAGGTCCACCTGTGGATGTGTCTGTAGAGGAATTTCCAGAGTGTTAAATGTGGGGGTAGTGCTCACCCTGAGTGTCGGGAGCTTTATCTTATGAGCTCGGTCTTTAGTAAAACTCAGCTGAGCACCGGCAGTCTTCTGTCTCTACTTGATCCGCACCCGGGACCAAGCTGCCTATGCCATCATGATGTCAGACTGCATCCTCCATGAACCAAAATGACCCCTTCTTCTATCAAGATAAATTGTGTCAGGTACTTGATCACAGCGATAAGAACAGTCACTCCTACAGGTGTTACACACTTATATTTAGGCAGCACAAACAAGAGCCCAGCACTTCTTCTGGTTGGGCACCTGAGACAGTTGTGGCTCAGTTTTCTCCAGGTTCCTGGAACAACCAGGAACCAAGCCTTGGAACGCTCAGAGAAACCAGGAGACAGGTTCATGCTCAGGACAAACACAATGCCCACGTTCTAGGGCTGGAAGTTTCAAATGGAAGAGGCACCCTCTGGGGGCAGAGGGAAGGACAAGTATACCTCGCATGCCTGTAGCTGACCTGTGCCACCCTCCTAGACAAGAAGCACCCAAGATCCACAAGGCCCATCTGACTATTAGCGAGGTAAAGGCATCCCTGGAGTGCCTGTGGATAGTCATCTGTCTCTAAAGGCTTACCTTAATCCTCCCTAAATCCCCACACACTGTCAGTAAGGAAACACAGTGAATACGAAGGAGGCCAAGTTAAAGAAGTCAGATAGAAAGTCTTGTAGCTGTTTGGCAGGGTCTATCTTCCCATGTCCCATCTCTTTTCAGATAGATACTGGGATGCAGTTGTCCTTCTGAGTCCTAATTATGGACACTGGGCAAAGCAGGAGACTGCACCATTGTGGGCATGTAGGGCAGGATGGACTGAGAAGAAATGAACAGCTGTGAAGGGCTGAAGTTCTCTTTTCACAGTGTTCTCTGGCAGTGGTGGCTCTCTGCCTCAGTTTCCCCTGTAGGCGAGCCAACATGTTATGCTGCCTGCTGCAGGGAGCTCAGCAAGTCCTCATAGGTGACAGCCAGAGAGGCTCTCAGAAGTGGCTGCCCTGCCCTGGCCCTCTGCACAGGGCATGCTGAGACAAGAGAGAAGCTCTTGGTTAAACCGAAGACTTTGGAGCCGGAGACAATCATTGATCATATCGTGAGCCACTGCCATCCCAGATTGTCCTAAGTTGGATGAGAAGAAAAGCAGACAGAAGCATGGCTGGATCAGGCATGAGGCCTCCTGGCTGGGGATGGAAGGAGGGAACAATAGCCACTGGAACTGGAAAACTCTCCCCTGGATCCCTCAGGAGGAGTCAGTCTGCCACCTTCACTTCAGCCCACTGAAGCCCATGGCTGCCTCTTGACACTCAGAAGAACTGTTGGCTGCTAAACTCCACATTTGTGTGAATTGTCTTACAGTAAGAACCAGTGGGGGATATCTCCAGAGCCTAAGTTTTTGGCCCGTGACCTGAGAAATCCCCTAGAGCCACCTAAAATCTGTGGGTACCGAAGCAGAATCACACAAGGAGACATAGACACAAGCTACCTCCTCCAGACACCAGATGTCCCTTACCCTTGACCCCTGATGGGGCACTGGAAGGAAATGGCCTTTGTAGGTACAGCCTGGTCACAGATAGTCAAATGCCTTGTTCTGCTTAAGTTTGTGGTGCTGGTGAGGGAGCCTGGGGCTTTGTGAATGCCAGCCAAATGCTTTCCCACTGAGCTATATCCTCAATCCTTCATTCTCTTTAAAATTTTTGTTTATTTTTACATATTTATGTGTATCTTGTATATGTATATATGGTGTGAGTGCCCTCAGGGGCCAGAAGAGGGCATCAAAGTCTCTGGAACTGGAGTTACAGGCAGTTGTGAGCTGTCTATAGTGGTTTAAATAAGAATGGTCCTCAATGCTCATATATTTGAATGCTTTGTCTCCAAGGTCTGGAAGTTTTTGATAGGGTTGGAAGGATTTGGAGGTGTGGCCTTGTTGGAGGAAGTGGGGGTTTGAAGTTTCAGAATCCCAAGCCAGGACCTGTGTCTGGCTCTCTCTATCCGCCTACGAATTGGGATGTAACTCTCAGCTCCAGTGCCTGCTTGTGTGCCACCATCCTCCCCACCATGGGGAGAATGAACTAAATCTATGAGACATTGAGAAAGTCCCCAGCTTTCTATTAACTCCTTGGTCATGGCGTCTCTTCACAGCAACAGAACAGTGGCTAAGACACTGCCCAACATGGGTGCTAGGAGGCACAGAAACTGGAGACCTCTGGAAGAACAGCAAGTACTACTGACCGCTCTAGTCTGCTTTGTCCTACCTTATGTTCTGAGTAAGAACATGGAAGACAACAGATGTTCGTGAGGGAATGGGGACTTATTTTCTGTTGGTGGGGATGCAAACTGGTGTGGCAATTATGGAAATGACATGGGGGGTGTTCCAGAAAATTAAAAATGGAATTGGTATGATGTAGCGATACTGAGGCTGGGCATACATCCAGGGGTCTACATCCTAGAGACATTCCCAGGTCCATTGCTTCTCTGCTCCTGATACCAAGGAGGTGAAATCAGCCTAGATGTTCATTAATGGAGTTTATCGTGAGAGTGGGGTATGTGTGCACAATGGAAGTTTATTTAGCTATAAAGAGAAACGAAACCATGAAAATTTCACACACACACACAGACACACACACACACCTGATGGATTTGGAAATTACTATGTTCAGTGGGGTGGCCAGGTTTTCAGAAAGAAAGCCCTATGTTCCCTCTCACATGAAGATCTCAGCTTTCAATTGCTATGTATGTGCATCTGTGTGCACGTGTACATCTGTGTGCACATGTATGGGTAGAGGTTGCAAAAGCCAATGGGAGACCATGAGGAAAGAAGGTATTGAGGAAGAGGTGAGGTCACAGAACACGTGTGACATGAAAGAGGAGGTGGGGCAAGCATGAAGAGCTCAACACAAATACATTTACACGCTAATTCACAGAAGCAAACACACAGTAACAGGCTACCAGGAAGATGGCACCTTGGCTGATGTGGAATCCCTGAAACAGTACTAGAGGGAGCAGGAAGAGGGCAGCCCAGGGTCAGGGTTTGCAACACAGGCCAGAACCCCTCTAGGGATAAAGAAGCAAGCAGATGCCCTGAAGGCATCCAGGGAACTTTATCACCCTCCACAGACACAAGCTTCTCTAGGCTCATGGCATTTTTTTTATAGTGGAATTCACTCACAGGAAAAATAGCTCCTTCAAGAAGTCAGAATAATAGGCACATTCTCGGAAAAGATGAATGCCTGTCTGCACTCACCTCTTGACTAGTTCTGCCATTTGCTAAACCATACTTCCAAAGGAAAAAAGAAAGAGATGGGGGAGGGTCACCTGGCCTCACCTTTAACCTAAATACACTTGCAAATTTGGGGAATTCACATTCTGAAATTAAGACCTTGAAGGATCAGGAAACACCACAGGTGCCTGTACACTCCACACAGTTCATTTAGACTGTATTATGAAGTTCATTGTGATCTTTTGTAAAATTTAAGAACCTGGCAGAGCAGAATTGGAAAAGCACTATTTCTGAAGCAAAATAAAATCTCCAATGTCTCAGCAACTGATACAAAAGTCCCAGCCTTGGAGAGATGGCTCAGTGATAAAGAGAATGGGCTGCTCTTGCAGAGGACCATGGTTCCATTCCCAATTCCCAGCACCTACCTGGTAGCTCACATCTGTCTAGAACTCCGATCCCAGGGCATCTGACATCCTCTCTGGCCTTCACAGGTACCAGGCATGCATATGGTACACAGACATACAAGCAGGCAAAACTCCCACGCACATAAAAGTAAATAAAAATTTAAATAAAAAAATATATAACAAGTGCTACTTGTTGGGATGGATCCTGTGCCCTGCTAGAAAAGGTAGTAGTTGGAGCCTCAGACAGAGGTACACAAGGACAGGGTCTGGAGGAACTGGAGAAAGACCCTGGCCCCTGGATGCTTCATATCACACTGAGGGAATAGCATAAGGGGGCTCACCATCCAGCCAGGACACCACGACCCAACAGAAAGGATATATGTGTGGGGAGATGAGAACTGTACATCTTCAGGTCCTTCAAGAAGTGTGTCAGGCAGTGGAATCCCAAGACCTTTATATGAATCAGTGATCAGCCTCCCTCAGTCCCCTAGTGCCAGCCAGGGGTCACAACATGATGTAACAGTGCTTCTATGCAGCTGGGAGCAGTGTGTTCAGGCTTCTACATCCTGTTGCGCCCTGTGCCCAGTGGCACAACCTCAAAGCCAGGGGAGAGCCTGGCCCAGGACTGGCACTGCAGAGTCTTAGCCTTCGAATGTCAGAGTTGTCAGTATGAGCCCAGTGGTCCTGTTAGATCTGAACAGGAGCAGTGCTGTGGAGGGCTGCTGACATGCAGTCTCTGTTCTGCAGCTGTCTGAGCAGAGGGACAGGCGACACACCTCCTGGTCACCCTCATCTGTGCCAGTGGCTCTGAACACACAGGGGATCCAACCGTGCACAGGCATTTCTGGGCTCTCTATGCCATCTGCTTTGATGTCACAGGGAGCTGAGAAGCAGGTAGGAACATGAGCATGGGACTGGACAATAGGAAGGAAAGTGAGTCAGCCAATCGGCCGCACCGACCCTCAGTTCCTGATCTAGTAACACACTTTTGAAGACAGATCTACTGAGATATCTGTGATGGCTTCTCAGAAGCTGAAGTCTCCTGGCCCTTCATCTTATGGTTTGATTAAACACAGAGAATCTTTAGTGTGTTCCCACACCTTACATGGGACTGGTGTGCTAATCCTAGACACTACAAAGAATGCTATTTTTTGACATCAGCCTGCCTCAGGGGTAGAGTATGGAGGGAGCTGTTGTCCATGGTGGTGGGGTGGGGAGTAAAGAACCACAGTCCCTCGATTAGGCCTTCATTTCCTTATAGGCAGCCTGACTCTGGGATCCGTCTCTCAAAACTGTCACTTACAGACAGGAACTGGGGAAGAGGTGGAAGAACACTGGGGTGTGTGTGCACTTTTTTCCTTGGCTGCCAGGATCCTCTGAGTGTGAGCCACACACTTGGGGACAAGCACTGTTTCTCGTCTCCCTGGGCCCAGCTCCCCTCTGTCCTACAGAGCCCTGCTGCCCATTCCACATGGTAGCCTTGTATAAGACACCAGTTAGAGAAAAATTGTCCAAAAAAAAGAAAAGAAAAGAAAGAAAGAAAGAAAGAAAGAAAGAAAGAAAGAAAGAAAGAAAGAAAGAAAGAAAGAAAAGAAGTCAGTGATTGATGCTGAGACAGGCCCTAGAGACAGTGTGGTAACCCTGGGGAGACCCCTAAAATGACAGCCAAGAGAAGCATGGTACCACGTGTTAACAACTTCCTTCGACCCCAGGAGCAGCAAGCAAGCCAGCATAGTGTCCAGGGCTGTGTCTCCCTCAGCCCCATGGCCACTCTGACCTTGTCAAGACTCTGATGTGTTGATGGAGAATTGGTTTGTTAAGGTAAGACACCCAGCATGGCCTCTGCTCCTGCAGGGTGCCAAGGACACTCCTGGAGGCTTGGGTGAAGGCCCTGTGCTGATACATTCAATGTATCTTTGTTCCTGGCTGGATGAGAATCTGAAGGGGTAGCTGTTTGTTTTAAATATCAAATATTTTCCAATGTGCCCTGCACGCTCCCTGCACACCAGTGTGCCAGCAGGAAACTCCAAAGCACAAAGGAGCGGAGGCCAGGTCTCAGGCTGGGTGGAAGAGCCAGAGACAGAAGCTTAGGTAGGGGCTCGACAGCTAGCGCCTACAGCTATTACTGCCCCTTCCTTTGGGGGTCGCTCTTAGTCACTCACTAGGCTGTCTCCAATGTACCTATCTTTACCTTTGCTAAGGTTCGAGGGTAATCTGTGGCGAGGCCAGCTCCACCATTCTGATAGTCACAAAAAGCTACTTGAACAACAAAAATTATGTATGTATTCCAGACAGAGGGGAAAGGACACAGCTATGGCCAACTTAGTTCTTTTGTTCTCTGTCACAAAATTTTTTTTCTTAAATCTAGCTTTCCCAGAAGCCTAACCTAATTAAATACCACTGACCAGAAAGAGGCCACATAGGCATGTGGGTGTAAAATCCTATAGACATTTTAAATGAGTCCCATAGTCAGCCAAATAGGCCGGTACAGAGATCGAGTGAGGAGAGCCATGGCCAGGCGGCCATGGGGTCTAAGGGTTCCAGACATCCATTCATGTTTTGATTTCAGTCTCTGCAGCAGTTCCCATTTGGTCACATGTTGAGCAAGAATGCTACCCCAGGCCATTTACTAATCACATGGCATGCATGACCGAGCTTCCCAAAGAAGCTCAGCGCAAGACAGGCACTGAACACATTCACACCTGCCCAAGCCTTCCTCCCTGTCATAATCACTGGGGTTTAGAGTTGGGTCCCATCAAGCCACATGGGCAAAAGACACTTCTTGATGAATTATAAAAGAATGGTTGGGGGTGAGGAGCCATGGCTCGGTGAAGCTCAGGAAGTACCAACACTGGCTGTTCTTGCAGAGGACCCAGATTCAGTCCCAGCACCCGCATGATTAGGTAATGGCCTCAAGTTCAGTTCCAGGGCATCTGATGCCCTCTCCTGGCCTCCATGGGTACTGCATGCACCTGGCACATATACATACATGCAGGCAAACACATATACATAAAATTAAAATAAATCTTTTAAAAATAGGAAGATAGCATGTCTGGAATGCAGTGCTTTCTAGGATTCAACATGTCTTAGACATTGACCCCAGGTGCCTTTTATGACCTTTGCCCAGCTGTCTTTCCATAAGGATATGGGTCAGGGGTCAGACATAATCCTCAGGTCTTTGAGATAGATGGTTGGGAGAGTTCAGGGTCATTCATAGCTTCATGGTGAGTTTGAGGCAAAGCTGGGCTACAAGAGAACTAGAGGGAGAGAGGGAGGGAAGGAAGGATGGAGGATGGGAGAGACAGAGAGACAGAGAAAGAGAGAGTGCAACTAATTCATGGCCTGCCTGCCTTCTTCAGGCACAGACCCTAGGACTGGGAAAGCAGCATGGCATCTTTCCCTCCCTCCTCCCTAAAACGGAACCCTCAGTTCTTTCCCGAGACAATTGATTTAAAACAAGTGTAACAGTGCATTTTGTGCAGCTGAGAACACCATGTGACCTGGTGATAGCCGGTGAGAACCCTTAGCCGGTGAGAACCTTTGCAGGGATTATGGGAAACCGCTTTCCTGAGACAGGAAAGAAATGCAGAAAAACAGTCTTCAGTTTCTTTTTTCCACCCTGAACTCAGATGCAACACACAGAACAGCAGCAGCTGGTCTAGAGCGGCGTGGCAATAAAGTAGCAGTTTTGACCGCAGAGTGGTAGGAATAGAGATGAGGCTTGTGATAGGCCTGGGTCTGATCTGCTGCCCATCCCTTGGCCATAATATCTCAGCACTCGTTGTAGTGTGAATAAAATCAACCCCATTTATTTAAGGGTCTGTTAATTAGGTCTTAGCCCCCCCTTTTTTTAACCAAATATGCCTTGGAATAGTAAATACGATAAAAACTGAATAACAGGCCCGTTACCCTCTGCAATCCTCAAGGTTTATGTAAGAGACACAGCTGGTTGACAAGGAACAAGTGTGGCCACTACACAGACTGTCCCTAATAGGCTAATAGAGGATGGAGACCAGGAGGAAATCTTTAAATGAAGTCACTAATGGCAAAGCCTTTCTTTCTAACTTCTTTGAACTCAGCAAGACTCTTCTCAGGTGACTGCCCAACCCCAAGCCCTCCTAGTACAGAGCAAACAAGGCTAGGACTGAGAGTTATCTTTCTCCAAGACTGTGGTGGGGACCAGACCCACATATCCTTTACTTTTCCAAGACACCTGAAACCTTACTACCTTCGGGGTTCTCCCCTGTGAGATTAGGCAGGGTGGACCAGACTCATCCCCTCTTGTGGGAGGACAACACAGGACATCACATTGGCCTGCAGCCTCTTTGGGCAGGCTGACCATTAATAATTCACCCAGTAGAGAAAGAGATGCTGGCTTACGGACTTGCCCCAGCCTGACACAGGGCTCAGAGCAGGCTGCTCGATAGCCCTCAGAACCCGACTGTCAAATTTAGATATTAGCATACATCAGTCATCATAAGTAAATTATTCTAAAAACAGAGCCACGGCTGCACTGCGGGCAACTTTCAGTGCTCGCCAGCAGAGGCATCAGGAAGATACAAGGCCAAGAAGGCCTGGAACAGTGAGGGCCCAAAGAGCATCCTGCCTTCTGTCCCTGGTGGTTTTGCACCTCCAAAGGGCAACTATACACGCACTTGTTACCCTGTTGGGGAAGACTATTTTAAGCCTAATTAGCAGGATTTTTTTTTCAGAATGCAAATGCTTTTCATTTAGACATAAAACAAAATGCCACGACATTTCCTCCACCCATTTATCACAAACAAGTTAATTACTGTGTAACAAATCTCTCCCGATAGAATGTGAAGGTCCTGGCTGCTGGTGAGCTGACTCAGGCATTGAGAGGAAGCCACAGCCCAGCCTGTAATAGCTCATGGCGTGCTCACCGTAAAACCACGACTGGGAAGCTCTGCTTGTCAAATTAAGTAAGGTTAAGCTCTCTCGCTCGGAATAACTCAATTATCAGTAGTCATTATCTATTTAGCACAGAACCTACCAGAAGCTCCGAGCTCTGGGCCTGCTTCTGACAGAGGCTTCCTCACTCTGCGCTCAGAGTGCCAAAGTTTTCTGCACACCCAGCCGTTTCTGCATGTCCTGGCTTGAGCGTGCTGCAGGCCTCCGTTCTCACCTCCATGTGTGCAAAATTATTTCTAAGATGTAAAAACATCCTCGCTCCTGATATCTTGCACCTCAAGCTCAAGAGGAAGAAAACGGGGAGCGGGCAGAGGGTGCTGCAGCTGGGGCTGTAACCCACCACCACGCTTGAGCAGATGAGTGCAGACTCCAGACACATGGATGTCATATTCTCCTCTGATCTAGGCCTGCTGTATGAAGTCCACCCAGAACACATCAGGTAAATCCAGGACGGTACCCTCCATGCCTACCAGGACCAGAGTACACAGGAGGGCCTGGCTACACACATGATGCTAGTGTAATCTAGGAAGCAACGCAAAAATATAGAAATTTCTTATCTGTTGCAGATGTCCCTTGTTAACATTGTTTTTCTCTCTTGAGTCCCTGGTCTTTGGGCATGGCAAGATCTCCATGGGTTTGTTAGGTTCACAGAGGCCTTGTGCCTCAGGGTCAGTGTGTGGGGGAGTCCAGAATGCAGTAATGGCAGGAATGAGCCACATTAGACTTGAAAAGGTGATCTACCTCATCAAAGTCCAAATCAAAACACATATACAGCTCTTGGAGTGTCCTGAACACAGTTTCTCCCTGAGGCCCACCCCTTAGCCAACTGAATAAAGTTTCTTTCTTTCTTTCTTTCCTTCTTTCTTTCTTTCTTTCTTTCTTTCTTTCTTTCTTTCTTTCTTTCTTTCTTTCTTCCTTCCTTCCTTCCTTCCTTCCTTCCTTCCTTCCTTCCTTCCTTCCTTTCTTTCTTTCTTTCTTTCTTTCTTTCTTTCTTTCTTATGATAAGCAATGGTCAATGACTTCTGCCTCACAACAATAAAACAAAGATCAGGTATGAAAAGTTGGACATTGTCTTCATTCACATAATTTGTAAGGAACAAGGATCTGAAAGATTCCTGCTAGGAGGGGGCATGCCCAGCAGGCAGGACCAACCTGGCATTGCAATGGGATGTTGTCTGTGATGTTTACACCTGAGACCCATACAACCAAGCCAACACAGACACACACGAAAGAAAGAAAGAAAGATAGAAAGAAAGAAAGAAAGAGAGAGAGAGAGAGAGAGAGAAAGAGAGAACAAAAGAACCTCACAATGGTTCAAGTCTAGGATTTTATATCAAAGTGAATTCATAGGCACTCTTGAGTCAGGCAGACCACTGCTGCAGGTTAGATGTGCCTAGACCCTGCATTCAGTATGCAGAGAAGAGCTTCCACACACCTGTGCACACCTGTTCATAGACAGCCGCTCTGTTTCTTAGAACATAAACCTCCTTGGGGTGGGGAGAGTAGTCAATAGCCTTAGGACTTCAGAGCCAATATGGAAATTCACCTTTTAGACCTGTTTGAAAGCCCACTTCCCTGTCTCCATGAAAACAGTTCAAACTTCTAGGAAACTAGAGGTCACGAGCCAGAGCTCTTAGACTGTGAACCCCTAGAACCCAGCTTCTTATCTCCTGCCCTATGAAACCAAAAAGAGCTTAATCAGTTTGTCTGGAAAAGGAAAACAGATAGGTTTGCAATGAGTTTTCCAGCCATCTAGTTCCTTCTGCCCCCTGCACACCGCCATTCCAGAAGCTCATGGATGCCGATCCCCATGGGTTTTTCTGTCGCTGGAGGGGCAGTCGTGAAAGCCACATGCCACATTTGTGAGCAGAACGTCTGTGGGCTTATTTACCGAGCTCCCAACAACATCGTCTGCTTTGTCACACATTTCGAAGTGGGGATAATTTAAGAGTCCTGCATCTCATACATAAAAATACTTAGAAAGGAAGTCTCCCTGCACAGCATTGGGTGACAGCGTTCCACCCAAATTCTCATTTGTCGTACAGGAAATGATTCACCTCAGTCCAAAATGACAGGCAGGCCTTCCGAATCATTCAGCACACGCAAAGACGGCCCACCGGAACCTCATCGATTTCACAGCCATCTCTCCGCAGAGAGCCGTGTTCCGAGGCCAGCCAAGCCTTCCGCTTCATCCCCCCACCCCTCAGACACCCCACACTACCTTTGAGTAGTTTCTCTCCTTCCAGGACATTCGGGGAGATCAACGCAGTGTAGCCTTCTTCGGAGAAGCCAGCCTTACAGGCCTCTCTGACTGTAAGATCCTCTCGGTGGGCCTGGGGATGGAAAGGAGACTGTTAAACCAATGTAAGTCCACAGAAATGTAATCCAACCTACATTTGTCATGGCCACCTCACAAGCCTCTGCCCCCAGCACAGGTAAAGCACCATCCCCACCCAGAGATGGGATGGGGATGCTCTGCTCTCTGGGGGACTTCAGGTTGTATTGGCCCAGGTTTGGAGGAGTTTCCCGAACTGGAAAGCTGAACCTACTTTTATGGGAAGCACAGGGTCAGCTGATGCCTAGACCAGGTACCAATGGGGCCATATTGACAAATGGCAGGGGGAAAAGGCAGAGAGGTTCCCAGAAGTGGGTGAGCAGCAGCAGCAGCAGCAGCAGCAGCAGCAGCAGCAGCAGCAGCAGCAGCAGGAGGAGGAGAAGGAAGAGGAGAAGGAGAAGGTATCACCAGACGTTCACCCATCCACAGGCAAAGCCAGGCCCGTGGAGAGAGAGGGAACTCTGCTAAGAACCTTCTCTCCAGGCTGCAGAGCTCTGCCTTTAGGCTAGGTGAGGAGGAAGCCTCCCTCTGCAGGCCACAGGGGTGGAGTTCCAAGAAAAGGAGCTGGCAAATTCAGTGATTCCAGGGCTGTTTCCAAGCTGAGCGGGAGAGTGACCAGTTCTGCCACTAGGCTGCAAGGAGGCAAGGTGCTTGTGTGTGTGTGTGTGTGTGTGTGTGAAGTTCACCCACACCCACACAACGTCCTGGGCTCTTGCTCACTCTGAAGCCCCCATTTAAAGCCTCGTCAGGAGAAAAGACCAGAAGCCTCTAACAGACCAGAAGGGTTTTCTGTTCCTCTGGAGTCTGCATCTTTAGAGAAAGGAAGGCAAAGGGTAAGGGGTTCCACCCAAGCTGCCAGGAACCAAGGGAGATAGCATGTGTCCCCACTAATCCACTCCGCTAAGGAGGAGAAGGCGCACCAGGCTCCCGATCCCTGGTGAGCAAGCTCCGGGAGCCGCGGGCGCAGACAGCACCCTGCAGTCTCAGCTTCGCGGGCCGCCAGAGCGGAACGCGCCTCCCTGCCGGCCGAGTCCTCCAGCTGCGCGCAACAGCTCCGCCCGGGTTCGGCTGGGAGGCCACCCGCAGCCTGCAGCCTGTAGCTCGGGCTCGAGTACCCGGCCCCGGAGGCTAGGAAAGGGAGGGCCGGGTCGGGGATCTTCCCCCCGGCCAAGCTCAGAATGGCATCTGATTCTTGGGGATCGCAGCTCTGAAATGCACTTGCAGCCCGCGAGAGACAAAAGTCGGCCGGGAAAGTTTCTGTCCCCCCGGGGCGTGTTCCCCGCGCAAGGCGATGGTCCGGTGGCCTCGGAGCAGCCGGTCGCCAACCCTGGTTCATCGCAGAGAATACCTCGGCGTGGCAGCGAGCAGGCCACCGGACCGATCGGCCACGAGAGGGGGTTCAGGCCACTCGGTCTCCGCCCAGGGTCGCTGCGGGAGCTCCCGCTGAGCGGTTCGGAAGACCCGCAGCGAGCTGGAGTCGACCGAGGGAGCCGGCTGGAGACCGCGCAGAGACTGTGCGGAGACAGCGAGGGTGTCCAGCTCCAGTCCCCGGGCTCAGTGCCTCGCGCTCCCGCTGCGCCCTCCTCCCGAACCCTCTCTAAGTCGGGAGGACCTGCTAGACCCCGCGGCTACAACCCGCGCCCCTTAGTCGCCTCCGCCTCCCACTGCAGCCGAGCTCCGCGGCACCCACGGGACCCGGGAGAGCGCCCCGCGCAGCCGACCCGACCCGGCGCGCGGCTGGAACTCGGGATGCGCGACTGCCGGGCGGCGGAGGAGAGTACTACACTACGGAGGGCGGCCCCGGAGCGCAGATCGGGCAATGAGATGGCACCCAGGGTCCCGCCCGCTCAGCTTCGCGGCTCGCCGCTCCGATAGCGAGCGGCTTCGCGCAGCGCGGGCGGCGGGTTGAGAAGACCGGGAGACACCAGCTAGCCCCACGGGTTCCCAGATCGCCCGCGATCGGAGAGGCGGCAACTTACCCGGAGCGCGCCCGAGAGCCCGAGCAGCAGCAGCGGCAGCACCGAGCCTGTGGTCATCGTCCCCGCCGCGCCGCCCCGGCGCTCGCCCGGTGCCCGGCTTCCCTCGCCGCGGCGATGCTCCGCCCGCCCTGCTTTTCCCCGCACTTGCCGCCCGGGCTCCGGGAGCCAGGCCAAGTGGGCCGGCGGCGCGCTCCCTCCGGCCGGTGCGTCCGCCGGCCTCGCAGCCGCCCGCGCCTCTGTTCCGCGCGCTCGGAACTGCAGGTGAAGCCGAGCGGCGGCCCCGCCGAGGCCCCGCCCCTCCGGCCGGGCCTGACGCGGGCCTTAAAGGAGCCGCTCCCGCGCCCACTCGCTCAGTCGCTTGGCCTGGTTGCTCGCTGGCAGGGCGGCCTCAGTCCCGTGGGACAACTAGAGGCCCGTCTGAGCAGACGAAGCCAGGGAGACTGGGTTTCTAGGAGCAAAGACGGTGTGAACCAAAGAAGACTGTTGTCTCTGCCCAGCAAGTTAGATGTCCTTTGTAGATTGTGGGACCCCTCCTTGTGATCACACCATGATGTTAGGTCAACTTCTTTTCAGAGCCCACAGTGGAGAGTGGACACTTCCTTCATCCCTGTGTCATCTAAGTCTCCGGACACAGGCCTTTGCGATGGCCTCCAGCCCTCTGAACAGCTCAGGGATCAGAAGAGAGGGAGAGGGGAGGGGTCACTCTCCAGCTGGCCTGGCTCAGCTGACCCCTTATAGTGTGGGCCTGGCTCTGGCTATCCTCCAAGGTCTGGGAGGATCCCTGCCCATTCCTCTGTGTGTGCCAAAATGTAGTTAGGTCTTCTGTGTAGGCAAGGAAGAAATCAGAGGCCCCAGAAGGAAGGGACTCCAGCGGGCAGAGCTGTCAGGCCCGTCAGCTCCCTGGGCAGGCCAGCTCCATTTGCTTCGCATGGGCAATTTCCAACCCTGACTGCAGGCATTTCTTTAAGCATCGTATTGCTCTCGCAGAAAAATAAGGGCAGCTTGGACTGTGAGTGAAGGCTTCCCCATCCCTCCCTTGGCTAAGCAATGTACAGAAAAGTGGAATGTTTGCTCAGATGTTTTTCAAATGTTCTTTGTCTCTCTTCTAAGAAAATCTGTGTCCAGAATACAATAGTTCTGGTTTGAGAAGAGTGAATTAAATTGCCCCAAGGTCATAGTTAACTTGGACAGAGAGACCTTTTCCTCCTTGTCCCCCCTCTCCCCCCACTATGGTGGATGACACCCTAGGTCTCCTGACTAGTACTCAAGCCATGGGAAATCAGGGTAACCCAGGGTGCATAGTGGGCTCTGTCCAGAGGTATGAGACTGGGTTTAGCTTGGACCACCAAGTATTTGAACACCAAGCCTGTGCCAACCTGGCCCTATGCCACAGACTATCCCAGTGTTGGCCTGCTAAGGAATGAGAGAGGCTACTAACTTAGCGTGGCTGGCGGGGCAGTCTTCAGACTCTTCTATAGAAGTCCTTCCCTGGGGAGACAAAGAAACATTCACTCTCGATAGAGAGGTACCCAGACCAAAGCAAGACTTGAATACAGCTTGGTGAGTCAGTGAGCTTATTGGGGAGGTGTGAAGGAATACGGAGACCTAGAGGAGACAGCTACCCTGTAGACTCAGATACACTGTACAGTCAGGGGGAGATGGGAGCAAATCCTTTTGGAGAGTTCTGTTCTGCTTCTAGGGCACATGTCCCTTAAGGAGATGCCTCCCTCCTGAACACACTTTATCCTGCCCACATCAGCTCCTTCACTCTTCTTGTATTGAGATGCTGCCGTGGGGGCCACTCTGTGTTCTTAGCCCAGACCTAAGGCAACAGTAAGTCACCTGGAAGAGCCTCCTCCTCTCTCCAACTTAGGTTCTGGGAAGACAGCCATGTCAACTTGAGGGACAAGCCATGGTTCTGAGGAGGCAGGTGCCTCCTAGCACATCTCACCGTTGCCTACAGTTATCTATCTGAGAGCTTTGGCCCTCCAGACAAGCACTGTGACTTCCTGATAGAGCTTACTATCCTAGCATTAATCAGCCCTACTGTGAGTATAGAAGGGCTGTGTAATTTAATCTGCCCCAGGTGTGCAGTCATGAGGTTCCCTTTATATAGCCTGCAGAGGGAAGTTTAGAGGGTTCACATATCAAGAACGGACTCCCAGCATTAGCACACAGACCCCAGGGCCCATGGCATGGGCAGCATTCTCCAAACTTACTTATTCAAGTCGTTGGCTTAGGCTTCTTACAGGAATCCACGTTTCTAAAAGCATGGCTCAGAAACGTTGCAGTAACCCATGCGAGTCCAGCAGAGAGCATTGCTTTGTCAGGCTTGTTCTGAGTGAAGCAGAGAGGGCGTGCTGAGACAGGCAAATACAAAGCGGCTCTTCCCAGGGACTGTCCTAGCCTGTTTCTTATAGTCTGGCCAGCATGACCAAGGGAGCTTGTTTAAAAATATGGGTTCTTGGGCCCCTCACCCATACTCCCTACTAAAATCCATAGGATAACACACACATACACACACACACACAAATCCCCCACACTCACACACACTCTCTTACACACACTCACACTTATATTCACATACATTCACACACGCACACACTCACATGCTCACATATATTCACACACACTCACTCTTACACAGTTATACACTCACAGCCACATGCTCACACACACACACACTCAAACACACTCATACACTCACACACATTCATACACACTCATACACACTTACATACTCTCATACACTCTTACACTCACACACTCACATGCTCATAGACACATACACTCACACACACTCATACATACTCACATACTCTCACACACACGCTCACAGACATACACTCACACACATACTCTCTCTCACACACACACTCATACACTCACACACATCCATACACTCATACACACACTCTCACACAAACTCTTACACTCACACTCACATGCTCACATACATTTATACACTCACTGCCACTCTTTAAGTTATCCTTTTACTCAGGAGGAAATATGCAGAACCCTAGTGAGAATACAGATTCTCCAAGCTCCATCTGCAGCAAACAATACTGCCTTTTCCCTCCTTCCCTCCTTCACTCCCTCCCTCCCTCTTTCCCTCCCTTCCTCCCTTCCTCCCTTCCTCCCTCCCTCCTTCCCTTCCTCCCTCCTCCTCTCCTCCTTTCTTTTCTTATTTTAAGGCCCAAGTTGGCTTCAAACTGACAGCAATCCTCCTGTCTCAGCCTCCTTGCTGTGAAGATCATAGGGTTGAGCCAATATTATTATCTTTTCCTTAAGTTCCTCTTTGACTCTTAATGCCCATACTAAAATCTATAGTAAAAAACTCTTTCCATTTATTCATGTATTTATTTATTCATTCATTCACTTTGCATCCCAGTCACAGCCCCTTTAGTCCTCTCCTTCTACTCTTACCTTTCCCCCTTCTCCCATTCCCCCTCCCCTTCTCCTCAAAGGGGCAGGTCCCCTCCCTAGGTGCTAACCTGCCTTGGTACATAGAGTCTCATCCTCTCCCACTGAGGCCAGACAGCCCAGCTATGGGAAAGGGATCCACAGGCAGGCAACAGAGTCCAAGTCACAGACAACCCCCTGCTGAAGTTGTTAGGGGACCCACATGAAGACCAAGCTGCACATCTGCTACATATCGTTGGGAGCCTACATCCATGCATGCTTTTGGTTGATGATTCAGTCTCAGTGAGCTCCCATGGGCCCAGGTTAGTTGTCTCTGTAGGACCTCCATCTTTACTTCATACATACATACATACAAAGAAAGAAAGAAGAGCCTGGTACCAACAATGTTGTGCAGGGAATATGGTCTTAGACCCTTGGGCCCCTGCATTTGGCAGCCACCCTGTGGACAGTAAGCATTTGAACTGTAGGCATTGATTCCATAGACATTGCTTCCCGTGGAATGTCCTGGACCAAGGAGCCTAGGAAATGCTGCTTCCTGGGCCTTGGGGTTCTGTGGGTAAAAGATGAGGCTCTGACCTACCACTGCCTGCCAGTTCTGCATGGAGCAGCCACTGAGACCTCAAACTTCAGAATCTGAGTCGAGGACCCTAGAAGTGTGCTTTTGTTCCAAAGAGAAGTTATGAAAAGACACCAGGGAATGGGTGTTGCACACATGTAAAACTGTGGAGGCTTGAAAGCAGTGAAGTCTTCTATACCTTCCACTTGGGGCATTTGGCAAGGGACTCGGCTTCCACAAGTCAGATGCTCAAAGATCTCTGACTTCTGTCTGTAGTTTTGCAACCCTTACCATTTATTATGTGTGTGTATAAATGGTCATGCAGATACATATGCATGTGTGTGTATGTGTGTATGTGTGTGCATGCATGCATGCATGCGTGTGTGTGTGTGTGTGTGTGTGTGTGGATACAAATGCATGTTGCCATGGGTGTCCTTTTAAGCTGGTGCTGGAGATCCAGACTCAGTTCCCCATGTTTTTGTGGCAAGCGCGTTAATGACTGAGCCATCTCTCCAGCTTGTGTTTATCATAATCTTTTAGGCATCTTAGTGTTAAAGGAAAAAAGCTGTCTTGCAAAGAAGGTAGAGCTGGCAAAAATTGTGCTCATAAAATAAAGCCAGGTCCTTGGGGAAACGTGGTTGAGACTATTTGAGGCAGGATGAGAAGGAATGGAATCAACCTGCTACCGGCTCCTGAAAGCCTCTTTGCGCAGAAGACAGAAGACTCTTAAGGGAAGAAGCAAGAGAGAGATGGAGAGGGAGTGAGCAGAGCACAGATATCAGGCTGCCGCAAGTCTGGCATCATTTACCAGCCTGGCCATGCTTCCCTGGAAGTCAGAGGGAGGAAGCTTCTTCTGGGAGTCAGAGGGAGGAGGCTTCTTCTGGGAGTCAGAGGGAGAAGGCTTCGCTGGACTGTTCGAGTTTTCCTATCTCAGCTGCTCTTCCCCTTCAGTATCCTTTGTCACTTGCAACCCTGCCAAGCCTTGCTCTGAAAGCCTGGAACGGTGACCTCACCTCACACAATTCTATGCCCCACAATAGGAAAAAGACCTGAATATGTGGTGGCCTCTCATGGACCGATTGTCAGATATCCTCTCAGTCACTTCCAACTTCTTGCAATCCTCCTGCCTCAGCCTTCCCAGTGCTAGCATTACAGACTGGTACCACTGTGCCCAATTCCATCTGAGCTTCTGCAAACAGGGGCAGTGGGGCTTGGACCCGCCGCTTGTCAGCTTGGCGTCGGGTGCAGAGATTGAAGGAAGCAAAGGGTATATAAGCAAATCTCGACTCCCCATCTTCTCTCCCCTCCACCTCAGTCCCACTACAGCCAGGTAGGAGTTCAGAAGCCATAACAGGCCTCACCCTCTGGCCTGCACTGCTCTTTCCCCTGGGGTAGGAAAGTATTTGGAAGGCCATCATACCCACCCCTCGCTCTGCGCTGTAGAGGATAGGGACACAAGATGCTCACCTGCTTCCCAGGCATCTGGAATTTCCACCTGGCAGACACCTCCAGCGATATGGGCTGTGCATGCCACTTGGGCACACATCCCATTATCCCATTTTGCAGAGGAAGAAACCGAGGACTGAAGCTAGCCAAGGAGTTCAGACTGGAGCCTCGTGACACCCCCTTCTACTCTCTCACCATTAGCTGCTACACTGGGATGTTTGCCAAGGTAATGGGAAGGGAAAGGATGTAGGATGTTGGAAATGTCTGAGAAGTAGGATGGACAAACTCAAAGTCAGAGAATCAGCTGTCAGAGTGGATGGGGCTGGTGGGGAGAGAGATGCAACAGCCCTGTGACCCGAGTCATTGCCCTGTTTTGTTGCTGCTTTGCTTGTAAGGTTTGGGTCTGATGTTAGAAAAGGGGGTACCAGTGGCAGCATGGAGCAGACACCCAATGGTACTGGCTCATGACCTTGCATTCCATCTGTCCAGTCACTCAGCAGGAGGAGAGGTCAGAGCAGAGTCACTGGTGGATAGCATCATCGAACTCCCATGAGGGTAGGGACCCTGTCTCCCAAGAGTGTGGCTCTGCCCCCACTCACCCCTTGTGGTGGTTTGCTTGGCCCAGGAAGGTGCAGCCTTGTTGGAGTAGGTGTGCCACTGTAGACTTGGGCTTTAAGACCCTTACTAGCTTCCTAGAAGTCAGTCTTCCACTAGAAGCCTTCAGATGAAGATGTAGAACTCTCAACTCCTCCTGCACCATGCCTGCCTAGATGCTGCCCTGCTCCCACCTTGAAGATTAATAGTCTGGACCTCTGAACCTATAAGCCAGCCCCAATTAAATGTCCTTTATAAGCCTTGCCCTGGTCATGGTGTCTCTTCACAGTAGTAAAACCCTAACTAAGACACCCTCTAAGGTTTCCCTATATGGCTAGAGCGGTGTCCCTCTTGAATTGAGCACTGTGGGTGATCCCAGGCCCTCGGTGGTTTGAAGATTGACTGCTAACTTTTTAAAAGGCCCTCTTCCCTTTACCTTTTTTCTCCCAAGCACACTCCCAATCCATGCACTCACTCTCTCTGGCCAGTGGTTGGAACCATCTCTCTTTGCCCCGATCCCTGCAACTCCCTTTTCTTCTATGTAATCTTCACACCAGGGCTGAGGGGTCTACATTGGCTCTGGAGTTGCCTCAACATTTTATCCAGATCTCTGCTGAGTACAGCTCTTCATAAAGCTCAGTGTAGGGTCTGAAGAATCCTGACCATGCTGAGAGACACACCTGACACAGCCAGGAATACTCTGGCTCTCAAGCCAGTGGGGCCATTTCTTCCCAGAGTCCTGTGCAGTCCTCAGCATCCCCTACGTGCCCTCAACACATATCTGACTAAGTTCTGGAGAAATAGCTGAGAGAAATGGACTCAGCAAGGCAGCCTGGGCTGGGGGGTGGGGCCGTGTGCCTGCAAGGACTGGGGGGAGGGGTTGTGTGCCTGCACCTTTCTGAACCACAGCCCAGGGCTGAAAGAGTAGCAGTGCTAGTGGGTGGGTGGGCTCCTAATAGTGACAGAGGATGGGATTCCCAGAGGCAGTGGGGGGAGGGAGAAGGTAAAGATGAGCATCCGAGGAGAGGAAATGAAATTAAGCAGCGAAGTGGATAATATCAGATTTAAGGGAGGAAGAACATGGGGGAAGCTAGAACATGAGCAGACAGAGCAGCCATAAAAAAAGGAGTCACGGAGAAAATGGAAAGGAAGTGGAAGTGAGCTGTAGGAATTTAAGCATCTGCCTGGAATTGTGAGGCCTGCCCTGAAATGATGCTCCTGGCTTCTGCAGTTCCAGAAGGACTTGGGGATGCAGCTTGCACCCTTGCACGTTAGATGTAAACAGGTCAGTTGCTGAACTTGGACACCATTCATGTTCTCTCCCATGCAGAAGGTGAGGCTGGGCCCCTGAGCGACAGGTATCCTCAGCCTATGTCATGCCGCCTAGGTGACATTGTTTGAGACCTGCTCTACTCAGCACCCCATCCCAGGAGGTGTGTAGCAACAGCTGCTGAAAGTGTTACAGTCTCAGGTTCTGCAGTAACTCTGATGGAGAAGAAACTGCACAGGCAGAAGTAGGGAGCCCTCTCCTCCAGTATCTCTGGAGAACAACTCCCTGGGAGAGCAGGTGAAGGATGATGAGTGGTGCCTCTAGGCCAGTCTCAGACTGTCACCGTGGAGAATGAGCCCAGCCCCAGGGGCTCAGTACAAGCTGGGTGACTGACACCAGTGTGATTCCCCCTACTGAGTATAATCACCTCTAGAGGTTCCCAGCACCTTAGCTCAGAAGGAGTGATGCCATCTTTCTACTGAGGGGCTTGCTACAGGAGGCAGAAAGATGCTGTCTTAGCGTTTCTGTTGCTATAATGAATACCATGACCAAAAAGTAAGTTGGCAAGGAAAGGGTACATTGACTTAATCTGCCATGTCACTGTTAGTCACTGAAGAAAGTCAGGACAGGAGCTCAAACAGGGAAGGAACCTGGAGGCAGGAGCTGATAACAGAGGGCATGGAAGAGTGTTACTTAGTGGTTTGTTCCTCCATAGCTTGCCCAGCCTGCTTTCTTATAGAACCCAGGGGTGGCACCACCAGCAATGGACTGGACCCTCCCCTTTCAATCACAAGTTACGAAATGTCCTACAGCCAGATTTTATGGAGGCATTTTCTCAGTAGAGGTTCCCTCCTTTCAGATAACTCTAGGCTGTGTCATGTGGACATCAAACTATCCAGCACAAAGCCAGGCATGATGGTACACACCTTTGGCTCTTGGGAGGCAGAATCAGTAGGATCTCTATAAGTTCAAGGCCAGCCTGGTCTACATAGTGAGTTATAGGAAAGTGCCAGGGCTACACAGAGAAACAAACAAACAAATAAAACCTAGCCAGCACAGATGGACATATGATGAAGGAAATGTGGCCAGAGGGAAGCACTTGCAAGCGTAAGGACCTGAGGTGGAGCTCCAGCATCCCAGCACACAGAGGCTGACTGTGGTAAGGGGACATCTGCAATCCCCGCACTGGGGAGGCACATTGGCCAGACAGTTTAGTAGAATCTGTTAGCTTCAGCATTAGTGAGAGACCTTGTGTACCAGCTGACTGTTACTGTCAACCTAGAGTCACCTGACCAGAGTCTCAATCGAGGGAATGCTCTGGTCAAGTCCGTCTGTGGGTACGTCCATGGGGATTTGTCTTCATTGTTAATTGCTGCAGACAGCCTGCCCATCCCACTGTGGGCAGCACTACCCCTAGACAGATGGACCTGGGCTACGTAAGGAAGCTAGTTGCGCATGAACCTTTAAAGGAGCCAGCAAGCAGCTCATGGTCTCTGTTTCAAGTTCCTGCTTGAGCTCCTATCCTGACTACCCCCAGTGACCAACTGTAACCTATGAGCTGACCTTTCCTTCCTAAGTGGCTTTTGGCAATGGTATTTGTGACAGACCTGTCTCAGAGAGTCAGATGGGAAATGACTGAGGAAAGCACATCTGGACTTCTAATACATGTGCACACCTACCTATTTGCATGCTCACGTGAATATACCCTACACACATGCACACACACACACAGATAGAGACAGAGAGACAGAGAGACAGACACAGAGGCACACAGAGAGAGAGAGAGAGAGACAGAGACACAGAGACAGATAGAGATAGAGACAGAGACACAGAGACAGAGATAGAGACACAGAGACAGAGAGACACAGAGAGATAGAGGCAGAGAGACACAGAGAGACAGAGATAGACAGAGACAGAGAGAGTTCAAAACTGGTAACCACTACATGTGGGGTGGCAGCATCAGGCACTAGACACACTATGCTGAAAGCTGGGCATGGGGGTCACCAGATGTCCTCCTCAACTGCAGAGAAGGAGCCCCCACCTCACCCCCTTCCCTCGTCCTGGGAAAGGGCCCAGCAGAGAGTATCCCAGCTGGGATGTAACTCCTTGTGGGATGTAAAATGTAACTCCTTGTGGGCCCTGTGCAGGACCAGGGAGAACGAGTAAAAGGCTGAGCAGATTCAGGGAGCTGGTTATTCCCCAGGCCTGTGTCAACCTGTGGAGAAAGCCACTTCAATCCACCAGCCAGCATCTTAGTCTAGTACAGATGGACTCCTGTGCAGAGGTGAGGTTCAGAAGTTGGGATCAGGTAAACTGAGGGAGTCTGGTCTAGTTCTCTGAAAGGCCAGTGTCACTGATCCTGCCATGCCAGCATCTTCTGTATCCCTGCTATGACCACAGTGCTATGCATGCTTCAGGACTGCAGAAGGGTTGAGTGGGGGCATTCCCTGTCTAGCCACCCTTACAGTCTGGTGGAGAAGCTGGGTCTAGGACAAAGACTAGTTGGCTCAATAGGTGCACACGGTAGCCACACCACAGATTCAGACCATGAACTCAGCCTGTCTTTACTCCCTAACATGCAGAAGGCAGCCTTTACGCACAGAGGAGTTTGGTCAAAACACAGGTACCTCTCACCTACAGAAAGGGACAGAGGCTTAGAAGTTAGGTAGTTGTGGGTAGTCCAAGCTCCCCAGCCAATGGAGTTGCACAACCGCAGGGTCAGATGTCTATCTTCTGTCTCTGAGATCTCATTCTATACTTTCCCAGTGTAGCCTCTATTTCCTGTGCTAAGTAGACACTCCCTCCTACTTTTGGAAAATTAATACTTTATCTCTAACTTAGTTGGTAGAATGCTTGCCCAGTATGCTCAGTGTCCTAGGATCCATCTCTAGTGCCACTTACCTTGGGTATGGTGGAACGTATTTGCAATTGCAGGACTTGGGAGGTAGAGGCAGACAGATAAGAAGGGGCTGGCAAGACAGCTCAGTGGACACAAGTTCCTGAGGACTTGAAGTTGAGAACTGACTTCTGCAAGATTACCAACTGACCCACACACATGCACACAGGCACATAAAATTCAGACATGAAATTAAATCAAAATTTTAAGGCTTTATTCTTAAGAATAGCTTTAGGTTTGCAGAAAGGTGGGTCAGAAAGAATGGAGATTAGACAGGCTTCCCTACCCAGTATTCACAGAGGTATGCTTTGGAGGCTCACACCAGTGAAATAGTCCCTCCTTACTAAGGGTTCAGCCCTGTGGTAAGATTATAGCAGGTCCCAAACCTGAATGGCTACACTGTTGCTGAGATCTGGGCTTTACAAGGGAGCTCCCATGTTTGACTGGAAACAGTGTGGCCAGTTTGATAGTGCCACTCAGAAAAGTTTCCTGGCTAAGCACCCTCCATGCTTCCTTCTAGCCTGGTCCCTAACCCTGGAACCTTCTGCTCTTTCTAAAGACTCTACAGTCTTTTCTTCTCTGGCAAGTCATATCGCTGGAACCAGAACATGGAGCCTTTTCAGAGCCTCCCTCCACTTAGCAATATAGATTTGAGTTTATTTTATGTCTTCACAGCTAAATAGCTCCTTTTCATAAATGGCTAATATTCTACAACATAGAATTGGGGGGGGTGGCAAAGGCAGGCATTTATCCCCCTCCCCCGACATGACTGTCAGATAAAACTCTGGTCTCTTACCTTCTTCACCTACCTTCCCAGCTGTAGAGTTGCTGCTTTCTGCCTTACCAGGTGGATTGGCACTGAACAGCTCAGCCTGGGAGCAAGCTATCTGGGACCTACTACGAGCACCTATGTGCTGTGATACCCTGTGAATCCCCACGAACCTTTGTGAGCCCCCACAAGCTTCAATGAACCCCACAAACTACAAGTTCTTTGAGCCCTAACAGTCCCGTGAAGCATCTTTCATAAGATGATGCTTTAGCTACCAACAAACACAATCATCTCGTCTTTTCCACTTGAGAACTTTAGCTCCAGATAAAGTGTTTTGCATCCAGGTTAGTCCTCTCATCCAATTAAAGTTATGAATTTTCTGTCTTGCTTATAAGTCCTAGCTAGGAAGTCCTATGCTAAGTAAACAGACTTTGTTCTTAGCAATAATGATCTTCAGTGGTTTGACATGGTCCTCTCTACCCAGCTCATTGGAAATTTGGTGTTCTGAGGAACAACACCATGAGACACTGAGAGAAAGCCCAGCATAGCTCACTTGGTCTGAGACACTCAAGAGGCTCAATATTCTGGAATGTTTCAGTCCAGTCTGAGCCCAGGGAAAGAAGTGATGCTCTGGCCCCTCTGTAGATTGATTAGTGTGTAGTGGCTCAACTCCCCTTGTCCCCATTCTTCCTTTTGAGGTGGGCAGCTTAGCCTTGGCGTCCTGGGAGAATCCCAGACTCAAGGAAGCGACAATGTCAATGGTAGATGAGTGTTGATTGGCTGAGAGAAAAATCCATGAGGAGAACAGGACAGGAAGACCCTCCTATCAATCCTGGATCCCCAGACATCCGAGTCTGAGGGTCAAGCCTGGGGAATGTGGTGTCCTTGGGCTCGTCTCTTCATTGAAGTATCACCAAAGCCAAGTCACATTCCCAGGAACCACTGAACAGTGGAGCCAGTATGGAAAGGAGACTTGATTGTAGGTGACATGCCTTCTTCTACCCAGAGGGTGGGTTCAGAATGTTTGGTCAAGGAGGGACCCTCTGACTAGAGTGAACACACTGGTGTCCCCCAGTACAGGCTGCCTACCCAACCCAACTTCTTTTCACTTCAGGCAGCTCTGTGGCTGTGTGTAGGCTGAGCTCAGGGAGGGGGGCTGGAGAATGAGAGGGAGAGCAAGAGACAGAATGAGTCCCACATCCTTTGTGAAACTCATCTAAAGTTGTCAGAGTGGGAAGTGATCTGATTATACGAGCTAAGACGCCATATGGCCCCAGCAGGGCAGGGCCTTCTGAGTGTGTCTGTGGGACGCTAACAATGTCTCCTGAGAACAGAACCCCACATGCACTTGCACGTGCTTGGTCAGTACCTGCTCTACAGCACAGCCTTGGCTGGCTTCACATTCTTCCTGGCCTTTCCTCCTGACATGATCTCACAGGTCTTCATGGCTGCGTCTGTCTGTCTTGGAATCTCAACATCACTCACAAATAAGGCAAATGTACTGAGCCATACACTGGGCCCATGGGGCTTGCTCACCTTACACAGCCCAGACTTTACACCTATGAGCTTGCCTTCTCCCCATCCTGAGCCCTGGCTCTACCAATCCGTTTCCAGTCTCCTGGACCTACCTCCTGCAGCCTGCCCATATTGAATCAGGCAGTAGTAGGCTTATTTCAGTTAGCATGGTCTCCAGGGTTCATCTGCATGGCTGCCCATGGCAAGAGTTCCTTATTTCAGGTTGACTAATGTTCCTTTCTGTTTCTGGACCACATCATCTGCCACCAATCGACACTTGGGTTAGTTGCATAGCCTTGCTGGGGGGAAAAGGCTGCTGGGGACCTGGGTATAGACACATTGTTTTCAAGTGAGTCTGGGACACCAACCCAGAAATATTGGACATTTCACAGAGAAGCAACAGTCTGGGACACTGAAGGGCCAATGGAGAGACAAAAAGGTAGTAAGAGAATATCTTGAGACCCACAAGGATGAAACATACTGTATCAAGATGAGGGGGACACAAAAGGTGGCCCCAAAGTCCCACATGTCAGGGAGAGCTAGAAAAAGAACGCACCAAGCTTAGAGTTAGCAGGAGTAGGGCTCTGGCAGTGCCCTATGTGAGCAGAGAGTGGGCACAGAGCTTAATCATAGCTATGTAAATAAAACAAAGTCTTTGTTTCAAGCCAAACTACTGTGATCAGCATTGTGCATAGGGGGATGGAGAGTGGGTAGAACTCATCTCCATTTTCCATTGCAGTCTAAAACCTGCCTTCCTGTTTTCCTGAGGTCTGGAATAGTCAGAATGCAGGCCAGAGGCCTCAGGGGCTTTCATTTGCATGGTCCATTTACATAATCATGCATATTCATGGACATCGATTTTCCTGTTGTGTTCAAAATACCATTGACTTCGGTATGTAAAATCAAATAAAATTAATAGTTCAACCTAAGCCAAGTGTATTCACACATATTACTCTAGGCCAAGGGTGAGAAAGCACAGGGCACCATGGGGCAGAAGGTTGGTGGTGGGCCCTGTTAGCTGATTCCAAGGGGCAGCCCTTCCATCTGTGGAGAAACTGGGAGTGCCCCAGGCAGAAACAAGGGGATGACCGGAGGCCTGAAATATTTGGGCAGGAAACACTGTGAGAGGAGAAGCCCACAGGAATGGGCGGGGAAACTCTGTGAGAAGAAGAGATAGTACATTGTTCTGTAACTCTGGAGTGTTGGGATTACAAGTGTGAGCCACCACTCGGACTTAACCTTTGATTTTTAAGACTTTCTTCCTTCACATGACCATATGAGTGAGCGCTCTGAGAATAGGAGAGGTTGCTTTTTATTGCCTTGGTAGTGCCCAAGAGAATTAAAAACAAAACAAAACGTCAACGACAACAACAAACTCCATCACTAATCTAGAATCAGACTCTTGGACTTGCAAGGGGATTTTTGCCATTGTGAGAAGGGTTGGCAAGTCCCGACCAAGGCTTGGGATATGGACTCTAAGGTGTAGCATTAGGATATTGCTTTTCATTCCAAAGACTGCGAACCTGAGTTCTCCCCCCCCCCCTTTTTAATTTTTTTTTTTGGTTTCTCGAGACAGGGTTTCTCTGTGTAGCCCTGGCTGTCCTGGAACTCACTCTGTAGACCAGGCTGGCCTTGAGCTCAGAAATCCGCCTGCCTCTGCCTCCCAAGTGCTGGGATTAAACACGTGCACCACCAACGCCCGGCTTTCTTCCCATCTTTTGAAAGAAACAGAATACATTTTTAGCTCAAGTAACTCGAAAGCCACGATCTATATTGGGTTTGGAAAGTGAAATCAAACCTTTACTTCAGGACTGGCTGGATCTGGGCACTCAGTTGTTTGCTCTGGACCCATGGGCTTCTGCACCATTCTACATGAGGCTGTCTCCTAGGGGCAAGAAGGTCATATGCACCTGAAAGCGTGTAGACACTACATTCGCAGCAGCCTCCTGCTGGTGAGCAGAGCTTATTTTATTGCTTCAGCAAAAGTTCTAGAGAGGAACCTCCCTCGATGCTGCAGTCCTGCTAAGCCAGTGAGTAGACCACTCAGTGTTCTGTGTGGTCAGGCTAGAGAGACAGCCAGAGGCTTGGTGGAGTTGGCTGAATCACACCAAGGAGGAGTAGAGTTCCCAGGAGATCAAGAGTCTTGTACCTGGAAGAGGATCAGATGGGGGGGAAGAAGCTTGTGCATTCATGGAGGGGGTCAGGACATTTCAGCTTGAGAGTGGGAGCTCCTGGGGTCCTGCTTCAGCAGCTCAGGGTACTCTCGAGGAAGGACCTGAATCTGGAAGACAAAGCTGGGCATCTCCTACTGTAAGGATCTGAAATCACCAAAGGAAGACCCCAGACTCAGATAGTATGCAAAGACAAAGAACATTTATTCTGCAGAAACATCCAGTATGCAGGGGTAAACCATTCTTCAAAATTGTGACCCCCAGACAAAAGTTGTGCAGGCTATATTATAGGGAACCAGGGGAATTCTTTAGAAGGCTCAGGTAATCTCTAATATGTCTGGTAGGGGCCAAAGCACTGACATTAGTATGATTTAGATTAGCTTCTTTGTTACTATGTTAGTTCTTCTATATTTAGAAAGTGGGTTTGGTAATCTAAGATTTCATTGGTGGGTGCTGGGGAGGTCATAGGGGTCAGCTTCTGATTGGCTCGTGCCAGGTGGTCAGTGGTCATTCTTACGTCGAATATTTAACCACAGAATGAGACAAGGCTGCCCAGCACAGATGGACCATCTTAAGATATTTTTCTATTTTTGTGGGTATCTCTAGGCTGTCCTTTGGAAGGGGGTTTTATGACTTATTCATTGAATTTATGGTCTATTTCTGGAGATGGTAACTTATGGCCAAGTTCCTAGAGCTGCTGACCTATGGTCTAGTTCCTGGGACTGGTAGGTTTCTTTTTAAATCAGACCGGGTCCTAAAATGGACAAATGGGGTTTATGTTTTTCCTTTTATTACCTTTTATTATTGATTAGGCCTTAAAGGAAAAATGAGGGCCTGGAGAGATGGACCAGTGGTTACAGCATTGGCTCCCCTTGCAGAGGACCAAGGTTTGGTTCCCAGCGCCCACTTGATAACTCACAGCTGTCCGAAATCCAGTTTCAGGGGATGCTGAGATCTACGTATGGCCTCTTCAGGCAACACATGCACATGTGCACACACACCTGCACACATATACACACTAATGGACACATACACTGTGTACTTACATATCTACCAAAATGCCCTTACATAGTAAATAAAATATATTCAAATAAGAAGGAAAATGAGGGGGAGAAAAAGGAGAAGGAGGAGCAGAAGGGGAGGAGCAGAAGAGGAGGAGGAGCAGAAGGGGAGGAGCAGAAGAGGAGGAGGAGCAGAAGGGGAGGAACAGAAGAGGAGGAGGAGCAGAAGGGGAGGAGGAGCAGAAGAGGAGGAGGAGCAGAAGAGGAGGAGGAGCAGAAGAGGAGGAGGAGCAGAAGGGGAGGAGCAGAAGGGGAGGAGGAGCAGAAGAGGAGGAGGAGCAGAAGGGGAGGAGGAGCAGAAGGGGAGGAGGAGCAGAAGAGGAGGAGGAGCAGAAGGGGAGGAGGAGCAGAAGGGGAGGAGGAGCAGAAGAGGAGGAGGAGCAGAAGAGGAGGAGGAGCAGAAGAGGAGGAGGAGCAGAAGAGGAGGAGGAGCAGAAGGGGAGGAGCAGAAGGGGAGGAGCAGAAGAGGAGGAGGAGCAGAAGAGGAGGAGGAGCAGAAGGGGAGGAGGAGCAGAAGAGGAGGAGGAGCAGAAGAGGAGGAGGAGCAGAAGAGGAGGAGGAGCAGAAGAGGAGGAGGAGCAGAAGGGGAGAAGGAGGAAAGAAAAAAATGAAAGACTTGCTATCCTCATGGACCCAAGTGTTAAGATCCTTCCTGTGGTCATTGCTCACCCTGACTTAAGTGTGGGAGGTTCCCTGTGGTTTCTTTGAGCTCCTAGGGCTGAATCCTGTTGCTCATCCAGGTTAGCCCCACCTCAGGTCCTCACCTTGTGCAGAGCCAAGCAGTATCTGCTCAGGTCACTGCACAGATGTGACAGAATCCTGGGACTGGGAGGCGACCCTTCTAAATCAATGGAGAGCAATGACTGTGTGCTTCACCTTCAGAGATGCGGCTCAGGCAGAGAAACTCGACAGCAAAATTGAAAGTAAATGGAATTTCAGGGGTGATGGCGGCAGGGCTAGGGTGGGAAGGTGGCCTTTGTAGCATGAATTCATATGCATTATAAAAAAATATCGCCCGAATCTAAAGAACTTGGCATGCTTCCAGGAGACATGCAGACACTTGAGCTGTGTTTACCCAGCATGCTTCAGTAAACTTTCAATCTATTTACAGGTATGCATGACAGAGTACCTTGAATGTATGAGTTATTGGTTCTGCTATAAATGGAATTAATCATATGAGGTGGAGACCTGTAGCAATAACAAGTTGCTGAAGTTAGCTCCGCTTGAGACAAGAGCAGCCCCCTCCCCTGGGAACCTTCTCACCATCTACCGCCCTTGGCCAGCTCACTAGCTACCCCAGGGGTTATGCAAACAGGAAGTGAAGCAACTGTCTGGAACAGGTGGCTAGTGAGAAATAAATCCAAAAGCAGGGGAGGCTGGGAAACTATTTACCCCAGGATGGAGCTTTTCCAAGACAGAGATGCCCAGTGTACTCTCTGAGGTCATCAGTCTCCAGACAAGGCCCTCACTACAGTTACAGAGGCATAATCGTCATGCAGAGTCACGGGTTACATCACCCAGATGGTCAGAAGTGAAGAAGAGCAGGCCCCAAGTTCATTACGTCCCATTGGGTAGAGAGAAGGGCTGCTCCAATGGTAGCCAACAGGTACTGGGGGCTCGGGCAGTAGGTTCTGTCCCATGAGAGGATGAGGCATATCTTTTACATGGTGCTCTGAAGCACAAGTAAGCAGGTGACCCAAACTGAGATAATGAGAATCATGCCAACCCTCTGCCCTAGTCGTTACTAACATTTACAGAGAAGCCATCTGAGGCCCAGGTTCACACCATTGTAATTCCAAAGCCCAGCTGTTGATGGGGCAGATGCAAAAGCCAAGCAGAAAATATTTCACAGGCTGTGGACTAGGGGGTGCTGGAGCCAGTGTCTGCTGTCCTGGAATGTGTGAGCACACTCACCCTCAGGTGTTTCTCCACAGGTGTCTCCCCATTCATCAAAACACTGAACCTGAGTAATTCACCCCAACTCACATCCAATCATGTAGAGCCTCACTGTGATTGACAGGGTGGACCCTGAGTACCAAGCCTGCCAGCTCTCTGTTTCAATTGCTCTGGGCAAACACCAATTAGGAAGAGCAGAAGCACACAGGGGGGCCAGACATGACTTTGGCCACCTCCTCCCAGGCCTGGCTGCTGACTGAAAGCCTCTTTCTTGTTTGTCAGGGGCCAGACAGCTTTATAATTATTGAAATAAAGTCGTGGTTTGAAAGTGATGTCAAATAGCTGGCAGTGTAATGATCTTGTGACTATGGCTGTCAAAGAGCTGACAGGTTGGGGGTGCCTGGTGGGCCCTTGCTTTGGGAGGGCTGGGTGTTCCTTCCTACCCTGCCTTAGAATGGGCTGTAAGAAATTCAGGACAGTACGCACTGCCCAAAGGCATTGAGAGCCATGACAGGTTGCTTGCGCCCTGGGGTTGTGGTGGTGCGTGGGTGAAGGCCAGTCAAGCAAGTTAATGTGCTTTGATCTTCCTGGCTTGAGGCTATGGCACTGTGGCCTGGGGCTGGTCTGGGTGGATTTTGGTCAGCCTTGTGGCTCCTGGGTTGACACACTCACATAGTAAGTATAGCCTGGGCGGGACCACTGCCCTGGGTTGACTTCTGGTGACCTGATTTAGGCAAGGCTGCTTGCCTTGGCTTTTGCTGGCCTGGTAGAGCCAGGATGAGCTGGGTGGGAGTGTGACATGCTTGTCTCTCTTCGGCACTACCCTGGGTTCTGTGTTTTTGAGGCACCAAATAGGAAGGGCTTCATTGGCAAGCCAGTCTAACCCAAGATGGTTGAGTTTCAGATCAGAGAGACCCTGGCCAGGGGCACGGGGGGGGGGGGGGGGGAAGGAGGCGGGGAAGAACAACCAAAAATGTAGAGATTGTATAAAGTGACTAATAAAGAAAGATACACTTGAAGGCGACCTCTGGCCCCAACACATGACTGCACACATGCATATCACATACACACACACACACACACACGCGCGCACACACACACACACACACCACAAAACTTTCACCTCTGAAGGCAGATGACTTTTTACTCTATAAACATCATCAGAATCTTTCTGGAGTGAGAAAAATACACATGTCACCGTTTTTCCTCACGCACCAGTATTGAGTTGGGCCACTGGAACACTTTTGATGTCTAACGTGACAGTTTTACAGAGGCCTGTTGACCACACCGACACACATATGAATGCATTCTTTAATTTTCACTGATTCACAGGTACTGCCTGGGAATACCACCATAGTTAGTGGTCCCAGGCCATGTCCCCATACCTCAACCTGGCAGCAATAATTGCTGCCTTTCCCAGGCCAGGGGCACTTGGACAAAGGAGGAATACATTCCCAAAGACAATGAAACCCAGAGAAAGTCATAGGGACCCTGCCCAGAGGCTGCCAGGAAGAAAACCTTCCTTCAAATGTGCTAATGAAGTATGAGACTGTGTAGCTCAAACCTGGCCTTTGTTTTGTTTTGTTTTGTTTCTGCAAAATAAAAAAGAAAATAGAAACTGGGTATGGTTGTTCAGCCTTCCAGCATTGAGAGGCAGAGGGAAGAGGATCAGGAGTTCAAGGCCAGCTTGGGCTACATGAGACCCTGTCTTACAAAAGGAAAAAAAAAAAAACTGACAAGAAAAAAAAAAAGGACCTGCTGTGTGGTCCTCTGGAACATAGCATGATCTTTACCCCCTAGAAGAAACTAGCATGGATTTTCTGCTTCTCCCAGCTCTGGAGGGCCTGGTGGACATTCCTTGGGCCATGACTTGATGTCCTTCTTCAGGGCAATCTCTAGTTCCATGGTTCTTCTTTTAAACAAACAAACAAACAAACCTTAATTTAGATTGAATTTTGTGTATATGTGTGTAAATGCCAGAAGTCAACTTCAAGAGCTGTCTGCCTCATTGGGGCTGGCTTTCTGGTTCAGAGGTTCAGTCCATTACCATCAAGGTGGAAACATGGCAGCATCCAGGCAGGAGGGGCTGAGAGTTCTTCATCTGAAGGCTGCTAGGAGAAGACTGGCTTCCAGGCAGCTAGGAGGGGAATCTTAAAGCTCATGCCCACAGTGACAAAATTCCTCTACCAAAGTCACAACTACTCCACCAAGGCCATACCTACTCCAAAAGGCCACACCCATTCCAACAATGCCACACCTACTCCAAAAGGCCACACCCACTCCTAAAGGCCACACCCACTCCTAAAGGCCACACCCACTCAAACAAAGCCATATCTCCTAATAGTGCCACTCCATATTGAATATGCATGTTCAAACCACCACACCCACCTTATCCCTGACAGTCTCTCTCATTGATTTGGATCTCACTAACAGCACAGGTCTGGTGGGGCAGTGAGCCCAGGTGTCCTCCTGCCTCCACCTTCCTGGTGCTGGGATTACAAAAGCTTACTCCACACCTTGTTTTTTTTTTTTTTTTTTTTTTTTTTTTTTTACATGGCTTCAGAGGGCTGACAATGGAGCCCTCGGGCTTGCATGTCAAACACAGGAGCAATGGAGTAATGTCCCCATACTTCAAGGTGCTCAACTACACCTGCATAGTTCCTTTTGCCACACCAGGTAAGACATTCATGACTGTAACACTCTGAGAGCATTCTTCTTCTCTCCATGCAGCCCGCCTTATAGCTAACATGTGGTGTCTGCATGAGATGGCAATTACCTTTCCAACAGCAATTTACACCCATTCTATCTTCATAATCTGCCTCCCAAACCCTTCCCATTGGCTTGGGAGGGGTTTTTCAATTCTAGCTATAAAAACAGTGGCCTCTGTTTTAAACGCTTCAAACACAGTCTACATTTTTCACATTCTGAGCAGACAATTTCCTAAACCCATCCACCCATCCAAAACCGTTCGCAGTTCTCTCATTGTTTGGCATCTGCTAACCCTGCTGTAAATTGAAACCCAGAGCCATAAGGTAGATGGGATTTCCCGTGGCCAGTCCCCTAAAAGACACCCAAGGGAGGCTTGACTTGTTCATTTGTCTGATCCAGATAATAGTCTGAGTGTGGCAGACCTGGTTAGCATGGCCACGCTGAGCAGGAGTTTAGTCAGAATATTAACTCCCTTTAAGGCAATTTCTGCTTGATCTGATTTAATTCTCCCTACGTATGTGTGAGACAGTTTGAGCCTGAAATTGATGCAAGGATTCCAAGCATGTTCTGAGCAGCAAACAGCAAGAACAGCAAGGGGGGGGGTCACAAAGATAAACAGAGAGCTTGGGGAGAGGGGCTGTTGGACATGTTGGGATGTGGACAGGGGGACAGCAAGAATGCTCAGAGCCAGCCGGGCTCATTGGTACTTCGACATCTCTTGCCACAAACACAGTCCTCCCCTCACCCCCTGATTCCCTGCAGATGTTACAGATGGACTTGGGTGAGGCAAGGTGGTGTTCAAGAGCAGAGGCACCACTCAACCTCTGAGTCAGGACCCCTGGACGTCCCTTCAGGCTAGTGTGTCTTCATTCCCAACCCTGAGGACAGACGAGTGAAATGTTACTATACGTTGTTTGCTGTTCATGTTTATAATTTAATTTGGGGCTGATACATAACGTCCTGGTTAGTCCTTATTCTCAACTTCACACAACCTAAAGCTTAGAATCATCTGAGAAGAGGAAGTCCAACTGAAGAAAAGCCTTCATTTGCTTGGATTCATGTCTGTAAGAGGGCATTTTGACTGTTAGTTGACGTAGGACAGCATTCTAAACCTGTGGGCCTCGATCCCTTTCACAGAGGTCGCCTAAGAGCAGTCAAAAACACAGGTATTTGCATTACATTCGTAGCAGTAGCAAGATTACAGTTGTGAAGTAGCAACAAAAGTCACTTTACGGTTGAGGGTCACCCCAACGCAAGGAACTGTATTAAAGGGTCGCAGGGCTGAGAAGGTTGAGAGCTGCTGATGAGGGAGGAGCCAGCGATTGAGAACCTCTGAAGTGGGAGGAGCCAGCCACGTGGAGTTGGATTCATTCTTTGGAGACAAAGTGCCTTATGGGATTCCCCCAGGAGACTCTATGGGGTGCCCGTTAGAATACTCGTCTTTCGTCTTTCGTGGATGGGAACAGCTTAGGACAGTGCTGGTTGGCTGCTTTGGTTCCTCTGTCTCACCACAAAATACAACAACAACAACAACAAATACCGACTCATAGTCGTCACTCGGAGTGTGCACTCTGTCCCCCACACAGCAGAAGCCCAGGCTAGCTCTGACACCATTGAGAGTGTTTGTACCGGGCTTGTTGTGTTTACCCTGTGCCCTTTAGCTGGCTTTGAGCACAGTCGCAAGCCTCAACTGAGCAAATATTTAAGAGCTGCCTCCAATGTGTGTGTGTGTGTGACTCGCTTGGAGAGATTACCTTTTAACGGCAGCCCTGATCCTATGAGAACAATAAAGTAACTTCAGGCAGGTGTGAGGAGAAGAACCCACAAGAACATGGAGCAGAGACTTACCAGGGAGCATGGTGGGACGAGCTTGGCTAATTTCGACAGTGGCATAACCAGCCGGAGGGGACTCGATGCTGCCTTTCCTCACAGAAGCTCAATCAGACAGTGTTCTAAATAGCACTTGTCAAATGTGCACTGCTTATTTGAGGACCAAAATGCGGATGCTAGCGAGGATCTATAAATCTCACTTTCCTCCTTCGAAAATGTCATTCAACCTGGATTATGGCCTGGGAGCGCTTACTCTGGAGGTGTTTGTGACTGCCAAAGTGTAGTTGAAAATGTGTGCCTCCTGTGGTCTTTATCATAGTAAGGTGATAAGTAAGTAGTAACAGTGTCCAGGAGGCCCCTTTGTCTCCAGATCCCCAGACTGACACATGAAGACAAGTTCTCTGGTGAGGGAATTTGGGCAGAAGCTCCTCTGTGTCTGAGCTCACTCTGCCTATCTGTCAACTCCAAAACATTCAAAGGTTCTTTGATTATCGTGAACTTTGTTTCTAATTGATGATAGTGATTAACATTTATTAATTTTGTGTGTGCAATAAAAAGGCCCCAAGAGCTGGTCCCTTGGGGCAGGATCCCGTAGGAGGTACACTGTGTAATACAAATTGACAGGTACATACCCAGTGACAGATGCAAGACATCCAGACTAAAGGTCTTTTTTTAAAAATGACAAGATGATGGATGGGTGAACACAGCTTTTCACAGAAGGATTATTCTTCTAGATCCCGGAGGCTGGGATGAACCTGTCTGAAGCTGACCATTCTACACGCCCAGGAGCCTCCTTGGATCCTGAACACGTGAGCCCACAGCTCCGTGCCCCCAGTACGAGGGCCGCCTGGGATATGTGAATTTACACAAAGTATAACTGAATGTAAACCAACCACACCAACCAGTGTGGTTACTAGAGGCTCCCATACTGGCGTGGGTAGACAGGGAACATCTTCACCATTCTAGAAAGTTCTGTTGAACAGAACAGCTCCCACAAATTATTTCTTTTCATCTTGCATCATACAGTAAAGCACACAGCTGCAGAGATTCCATGTGTGTGTGTAGTACACAGTGGTGCACACATGTATGAATAAACATAAGGCCTTTCCAGAACTCTTGATGAGCCGGTGTCCATAGACCATGCCATCCTGCTTTTCTAAGAGAGTTCTGAGTAACCAAACTCATGGTTTTTTGTTTGTTTGTTTGTTTTTTAATGTTCATACAGCAAAAACTTCACTCACTGAGCCAGCCATCTGAGGAACAGCGTGATCTCATGTCAGTTCTGAACTCTTGAGACTAATTTTGATGTAAATTTAAGTCCCTTTTTGTAAGACCCTTTAAGGGGGAGCAGGCAGGATGCAGAGGACAAGTTCAAGGTAGGTTCCCTACACAAAAGGTGATGACTCTAACCACTTCCTCAACTGATGGATATGAGAACCACACATCGTGTGTAAAGGCACACTAGTGTATCAGTGTGGTCAACAAGACAGGTGTGGATGAAATGAGAGCCAATGGGAAAGAAATCACATGATTAAGAGAAACTGTACTTTACTCTGGATCAGGAGAAAATGTACTTGAAGGGTAAGGACCTCACCCATCACATGGGAGGCCCCAAGGTACAGAATGCAGACTCATTAGTGGGAAGATTTAGGCTAAAAAGGAGAGTGTTTGAAAGAGAAATTAATGGGCAGAAGGAGCCTGGGGCTGGCTTTTCAGAAATCTGGAATACAGGAGTCACAGGTTCAGGGAGGCTTGTGCCAAGGCTCTGGAAAGAACACGGAAGAGGCCAGTCCTCACAAATCCGGGCTGGCTTCCTTGCAAAGAGGCTGGAGTGTGGACCTTTCAGGGTGAAGCTTCATGTTGCAGTAGAGACCCCAGGATGACGGAAATGTTAGGAATGTGGGGTTTCTGTTGAGCAAAGCTGTAGGGCACCAAGGGAAGCTGTCCGAAGAGAAGCCACGTTGCCTCGAATTAGGAAGGTCACAAGGACAAGGTTGCAAAGCCCATTAGCGTTCACTGGGTGCTCTCCATGCTGACTATCGGATGTGGAGCCACGGGTTTCCATGTTTGTCCTTCTTCCTTTGGTCTGTTCTTTCCTGCTAGTCTCTTTTGTTTATTCTGCTCTACCATGTATTGGTGTGTGTGTGTGTGTGTGAGCTGATCTTTGTTAATTCTGCAGAGCCTCACACTTAAGTGTTTACCTTAACTCTCAGAAGCATTGGAGCACCATTAAACAGTGTTGGGGCAAAATGCAGGGGCTTGCATAGCTTGGTCGTAGTGTTTTCCATTATGAGATGGACATAAGCCTGTGGTGCCAGGGGCCGAATGAATGTCATTACTTGAACCTGACTGTGCCCGTCCAGGCTCATGTGTTCCAACACACGGCATCCAAATGGTGGCGATGTTTTGGGAGCTTATGGAACTTTTGGGGGCTGGGGCCTAATTGGTAGATCAACAGAGGCAGGCCTGATCTCTTGGCTGGTCTCCTACTTCACCATGATATGAACAGGCCTGCCACATCTTCCTGCTGCCATGCCTCACCATGAGGAATGGAGATCTTCTCAAACCCTGAGACAAAACAAACCGGTCCTCCTCTAAGTCACTCAGCCATGGCCTCTCAGCCCAGTACAAAGAAAAGCAAGGTTGTGTCGATATTCCTTCTTCATGCTTGCACCACACCGCTGTTTCTGAGTTAACCGACTAAGGCACACTCTGAGTTAGTATTTTGAGGGCTTTCTTCCTTGCACTCCTGTGCCCCTTCTGTGACTTTCGAGTGGTGGTACCTTATTTATTGATTAATCTTCAACACGGAGTCCTCTGTAGCCAGCCCATCACAGCCCGTGACAAATAGAGTTTGTCTAATGATACTAGTTTTCCAGTGTGATAGTTAAGGAGATTATTTAATGAGGCTGAAGCCAATGTTACTTAACATAACATTACAGCATTATTTAATAAAACAAATTTTAAAGCGATGCCAGGGAATTAAGTGCATAGCTCTCATTATTGTGAATGGTTGTTGCATACCTAATTCCCCTGCTCAGCACACTGAATCTCGGCCGCAGCTCCTCCTCCTATGGAAATGAGCTCCTGAGCATCTGCGCAAAGCATTCTGGCCGGCCATGGGTATAAATAACCATGGTGTTGTTTCTTTGTGTATGCAGAAATTAGCCCTGACCCTGATAGAGGTAACGTCTGCATATAGATTCAATTTGACAATTAGTGGCATGTAAGGGTCATTACCAAGGAAATGAGGTAAACATCTAATTAGTTTTTATTGACTTTCACACCCTGGATGTAAATCTTGGGAATAGGTAGGACTCATCACCCGCTAGGGCCTCAACGCTGGCATTTATGTGTGCTCAGTGAGATGGTTTATGTGTCCAGTGGCAGCTGCTGAGCGCGCAGGCTTGAAGAGGACACACTTTGCCTGGAACACGGGTGGCGAGTGATGCTCTCTCTAACAAGCCTTGGGCTGTGTGCGTTACTCTTGACTTCAGTTAGAAGAACTGAAGAATCTGGGGTTCAGAGATGGGGAAAAGTCCGGCCGGAACAGAGGCAGCCTCTGATGTTCTCTCGGCAACTATGAGTAGCACAAAAGAGCATGCTGGGAGCTCAAACGAGTGAAGAGAACATATTAGCCTATATACAACGGAGACATCATCAACATAAGCATAATGTGCCCACTCCCAGGTACCTGCCCCTCATCTTCTTTACTCTTACTACGAAGGGAGTGCTTCTTCGTCCTCACTAGCTACAAACACACCTGGTGCTGCTCAGCAAGGCTCAGGACACTGTGAGCCGTCAGTGCCAATCTGAGACGGGACAGATAAATGACTTCACGGTGGACACACCCACACGAGCTGCTTCCAGAACACGTTAAGAGGATGTGAATGCAATGTATCGGGCCAAGAAGGCAGCGAAGGGAGGATGAAGAGTTTGTTTTCCAAATCCCAGCCCTCAAGTCTGGAAGGCGTTTCGTACAGTGTAAAGAAAATCAACTCAGACTAAATAAAGGAAGTGTGACTTCATGCCGTTGGTATTAGGCACATGGAAATCATTAGTTGAAGGTCCCAAGTATATCTGCTCGGAAGGGGCTTCAGTACCGTTACTTGTATGAATACTTACTCTGTGTGTGTCCCAGTGTGGCTGGCCCAGGGGATGCGGGAGCTCATTCAGGTGAGTAGAGAGAATGTCACCCATCTGCATTTATATATCACGAGTCACAATTCCTGCCGGTTCTCAGAGGGACTTTTTTTTTATTCCTGTGCAGCGTGGTGGCAGCTGGATCTGGGGTGAGTTAGACAAGATTTAAGTTTGTATCAACGTGGTAGAAGGAGCCTGGGTGTGTGCTTAGGACATAGCTACACATGGTCATTTTGGAGGTCATGTATGTTTGGCTCTTCGGTCGATCAGCTTAGCACCCTGCCTTTAGACTGCTGAGCCTCAGCTGTGGCACAAAGACAGAGAAAAGCATGAAGAAGCCTTGTTGGGTCTCTCAGCCCATAACCCATGGAGTCCAGCATGTTGACTTGGCTTACCCTCTTTAGAGAACACGGCCAGCTTGGCAGGTGCTATGGTGTTCCAATAGCATAGGAGTTCTCCCAGACAGAACGTAGTGTTGCCAAGGGTCTCATGCATTCTAGCATGAAGTTCTAGCAGGGAGTCAGGCAACTGTGTGGATGAAAGCTGCAGCCAGAGGGAGGTGGAGAGGGGAATTACATTCCAGACATTTCTGGGTCAAGCTGGGCAGATTTAATGACTTGGTAGAGATAGCAGGTGTCAGAGAAAGAAGGTGGCGTGTAAGCGTGAGAGGCTGAGTGCTGGATTGGGAACCACTTTCCCCATTTCAGACACTGGGGGGTGAGTGGAGTTTCCAAGAACAGGAAGCCAGAAGCAGCTTGTTACAGTGCCAGGGAAGGTCACACAGGAGCGAGATCCATCCTACCCGAAGAGGCCCAAACTCAGCCGGATGCAGAAGAGGGACTGTGAGATGCAGCCATCGAAGTCAAGCGAAGAATGGTATACAAACGGGCAATGAAGCCGTGAGGCATCCATGATATCCCCTAACTGCAAGGTAAAGCCAGGACCCAGAAGGCTTCGGGGCAGATCATGTGACCACCAAACCGGGAATGCTGGGAACAGAGGAAGGGCAGTGGAATAGCCGAGCTGGCTGGAGGAGACTCCAGCGATCCAGGCTCCACGCAATGGTAGCATGGGAAGAAAGATGAAAACTTATCCCATCAAATAGGGGGACTAAAATCCATGTGCATATCCACATTCAGCCTTGCCAGCCAACTAACTTCTAAACAACCAAATAAATATGAGTTAGGCATGAAAAAGCTTTTTTTTTTTTTTTTTTTTTTTTAAGTGTAGAATTATCTGCTCCTGAAGGAGCGGAATGAAATGAGTCTTCCCAGCCACAGTGATCAGAACTGATTGAGGCAAGGACATCAATGGATGCTCACAGCACGCGATGAAGGAGCCCGCTGGAGAGGTTGTCTATACCACCGAGAAGTCCAGTGTCATGGTTACTTATTAATTACTGAGGGCAAAGGAGGACTTAATAAGCCGGGAGGCTGACAGACACTCCAGAGTGGTGATCAAGCTCGAGAGACTGAACAAAGGACTTGGTGACTTCTTAAACCCCAGTGGACTGCGCAGTAAGGGGACATTGCCTCACGAACACGATTATCCAGGATCAGATCACATAAGTACAATTGAGGGGTCGTCTGCAAATTAATTATCCAGATGTACCAGGAGATCAGTGCCTTGGCAGAAAATAGAGACGAAGTCTGGGGAGCTATTCCAGATTCGAGGGGATTAAAGGAATCGTGCAACCCAAAGAATTTCTGATCCTTAATTACCCTGGATTTTTTTTCCTGGATTAAAAATTAAAGCAGATATAAAAAGAATTATTGAGACAATTGGAAAAAATTGACTATGGAAATAATTTCAGATGATAAGATCGGGTCCTATAACTGTTGCCAGGGTGGAGGCACAGTGAGTAATACTGTGTTGCAGCGGGCAAGAGGAGGCTCGTTTATTTTTCCCCCTGCTTTTCATGTGTTTGCATGTGTCTCTGTGTGTATGTGTGTGTGTGTGTGTATGTATGCATATATACATATATGTATATATGCATATGTGTGCATTTATGTATGTGTGTATATGTGTGCATATTGTATATGTGTATGTATATGTGTGTATGCATATATGTTTGTATTGTGTATTTTGTATGTAAGTGTGCACTTGTATGTGTGTGTATTGCATGTGTGTATATAGGTGTGTATGTATATAGGTGTGTATTATGTATGTATATGTGTGTATGTATGAGTATATGGGTATATGTATGTGTATACATATGTGTATGTATATGTGTGTATTATGTATGCATATGTGTGTATGTATGTATATATGGGTATATGTATGTGTACTCATGTGTGTATATGTGTGTATGTGTATATATGCCTGTGTATATATGTATGTATGTATGCATGTATTTATATGTATATGTCTATGTCTCTATATATGTGTGTGTGTATGTATGTATATGTGTGTATGCATATGTGTATATATGTGTGTGTATGTATGTACATATGTATGTCTATATGTGTGTATATATTCATGTGTGTATATGTGTGTGAATTTATGTATGTATGTACATGGGTGTATATATATATGTGTGTGTGTGTGAATGTACCTGAGGTTGATAGCAGTGACCACTGCTGAGTGCTCTTCCATCTTATTCATCACTCAGTGTCTCTCAATCAAACATAGATCTAACCAATAGACTGACTCTTGTTCACCAGTTCATCCTGGGGATTGTGGTCTCCTCCTGCTGAGGTTGGGACTGCAGCCAAGTCAGCACAGCTGTCCAGGATTTACACTGCTTTCTGAAGGGGGTGTGGCAAGGGATCGGAACTCTGCTCCCCGTGCTTGTATAGCAAGTATTTTAACATCATAGCCATCCCAGTCATGGTGTCTGCGTTTAAGGACATGTTATTGATTTGCTTATTAATAAAGTGACCCAATAGCTATGAATCTAAGAGCTCATTTAGATGGTGTACAAAACTGTACAAGTGTGTGTGCATTTATATGCATTTGTATGTGTTCATGCATGTGTATCCATGCATATGTGTTTGGTGTGTTTAGTGTGTATATTCAGGTGTGCATTTGTATTTATATATGTGTGTTTGTTTATGCATGTACGTGTGTGTGTGTGTGTGTGTGCATTGTACCCATCTCCATGTGCACTCAAGTGTGTATAACAACCATCTTACAGCTGGTATGTAGGTATAACAGTTTAGAAGTAACAAGTTGGGGAAAGGAGGATATATCTGGAGACTGTCAGTGTCTACCCAAAACACATGTGTGGGTGTGGACATAAATCAGAGTCAGACACTCTGATGTGAGAACCGATCCTTCAGAAACGAGAGCACACGCTCATGAATATGCATGCCCAAGAGTCTTTTGGTATCAAAAACAAACAGAGCAGTCCAGAAACAAACTGACTATCCGTCCATCAAAGATTAAAATTTGGGACATTTATAATGTGGAATTTTATGCAGCTATTAGAAAGGATGCCTCTGGCAGAGCGATGGGTGAGATATGACAAACTACTAAAATCCGCCCCAGATGCTGATGAGAAAAACATCCCTTTAAAATGCATGGCTCCCAGAGAGAAAGTGAATTCCCCATGAAGGACAGCACCCATGGCTGCTGGGAACCCAGCACAGTGGCAGGGACAGGCAAGAGAGACAGGAGCTTACCACCTCTCAGCAATGGCAAACCCAGCCACACTTCCATCCCGAAACAGGAGCCCAAATATTGGCTATGTCCACATGAGGTGAGGTGCTCAGTCTCCCCTCAGGGCACTGCACAGTTCACAGTGCACAGTGGTGGGGGTAGGGATGTGGGGTGTGGATGGGGTCGGGGAGGTCTACTTAGATCTAGAGGAGGGAAAATTTGCCCTGGAAACCCATGGCCCCAGACTTCAGTGCTGTGTGGACTGAGCTTGCACGGCCGTCCACCAGCCTTACATATGGTTTTGAGCTGTCCTTGCTACTGACCACTGCAGACGGGAAGGGGAATTCCTCCTCCCTCCTCCCATACAGACAGCAGGAAATTCTGTGCTGGTTAGTCTTGTCAACCCGACAAGGATGGAGTTGCCTGGGAAGAGGAAACTTCAACTAAGGAGTTTCCTCCATCAGACTGCCAGCGAGCCTGCGTGTCTGGTGTTTTCTTGACTGATGATTGACGTAGAGGTGTCCAGCCCACTATGAGTGGTACCAACCCTGGGATGTCGTCCTGGGCTGTTTAAGAAAGCAAGCTGAACAGACTATGAGGGGCAAGCCAGTACCGGTCCTTCCTCAATGGTCTCGGCTTCAGTTTGGTCTCAGGTTCCTGCCCTTGCTTTAGTGGGTGATGCTCTATTTCCTGGAAGTGTAAGGGGAAACATGCCTTCCTCCTCCAAGTCTGTCTTGGTCAGTGTCATGTCACAACATCAGAAAGAGGCACACTCTTAGACGGAATTCCAAGTTGGCACAAAGTCACCAGGAGCAGTGGGGAGCAAAGTGACTGCTGTGATGACTGGGGTTGTGTGCTCGTCCTACGGTTCCTAGTTTCATCTTTGTTGCTGTGATAAAATATCCCGGGAAAAGAAACTGAGTGGAAAAAGGGCTCATCTTAGCTCACGTTTTCAAGTCACAGCCTCTAAGGTCAGGGAAGCTGCAGAGGCAGGGTAGTGTAGTCACACTCAGAAAGAATGACTGCTTGCTAGCACTCACCCACACAGTCCAGGGCCCCAAACACCAATGAGCCTCATGCTTTCAAAAGTGAGGTTTTCCCACATCAATTAATGCAAGTCATGACCTTAGGTCAACTTCATCTAGACAATCCCTGTGATAGTTTGATATCTTTATGTTCTTAAAAACCTAATGTGCTTTAAAATAATCTTTATGAAATGTAATGACATCACCAGGAGACAGGTGTGGTGTCTCCTTTTACGGTTTATCTTTTTTTGTCACGATGTCTCCTGTGGATACGCAGCAGAGCTCAGGACAGGACCAGCTTACATTTCCTTACACCACCATTCCTTCCTGCAGACCTTGCTCAGCATCCCATGCGTTACTAACTCCTCCAAGTGGGCTAGAGTGGGTGCTTCTGCCCCTGGCCCTGAGCCAGCACCCATCACTGTTCCCTCTGACCTTTCTAGATTGCCCCTTTAGCAGTGTGGGATGCCCTGTCCTCAGGCAAACCATTCTAGGGCATTGCTTAGCACCAGCTCCTCACTCCACATTCTCTGTCTCAAAAGAACACTCTACCTGAAGCCAAGGGTGCACAAATACACCTGGCCAAGAGCTTCAGAAACTGCAGTGGAGTCAGCTCATTCTGTCCCTTGAGCAGAATCCCAGCATCCTCTTGGTTTCTTGACCTTCCCATGAATTCAAGACTTAGCTGTTAAGAGTTCTGTTATTATCATGGAGTAACATTGAGATGGATGAGTGAAGCAAGGACCATGCTAGCCTGCTCATTAAAGAGGCCGCTAATAAAACTATGGCACAAGGCACTTCTAATTAGTTAATTAAAATCCCCATCTGAGATAGGGATGAGTTGTACAGAAATCTGGCCAATTAAACTTATTAATTGCTTCTTTAATTTGTTTGGTTGTTCTTGTTGTTAAACTAGAACATATGTTCTATAAAAAATAAATAAGCTGACTCCCCTGCCCTACTGACCCCACAGTGCTGATGGTTCTTCCTCTGAACCCAAAGGCCAGTGGGGGCTGAGTGTGCTGGGGTTGGCATGAGCTGCACTTCATCTTCCTGTATGATTCCTGTGGTCTCCACCCTCAGCAGAGAAAGGTGGAAATATCTAGAAGTGACTAAGCTACATGTCCACTCTACACACTCACTGACTGGAGCAGACCACAGCCCAGCTCCAAATATCAACACAGCTGGCCTTCACTCTAGATATCAGCCCAGCCTCCTCTCCAGATATCAGCATAGCCTCCACTCCAGTCATCAGCCCAGCCTCCACTCCAGACATCAGCCCAGCCTCCACTCCAGATATCAGAACAGCTTCCACTCCAGATATCCACTCAGCCTTCACTCCAGATATCAGCCCAGCCCCCCACTCTAGCATGACATCCACTGCACCCACTGGACATAGCAACATAGTCTCCACTCCAGTTATCCACACCAGCCACCCTCCATATCTCTTTTCTAGCAGCTTTGAGGTTTGGTACTCTGCCCACTTACCTTGTACAGCTCCATGGTTGTAGTTCATTTAGGGTTCTGTCCAACATTACAGTCAATTTTGAACGCTTTCATTATTCCAAGAAATTGCGCATCCTAGCCCTCTCCTTAATCTCTGAAGACCTGATGCCTACCCACAGCAGCTGTCACTCTAGTTCCTATTTTTGTAAGAGTTGAGTTTTATTTTTAAAGTGTGTGTGTGTCTGCACATGTGAGTGCACATCTGAGTGCCATGCTCATGGAGACCAGAAGAGGGTATTGGTTGTCCTGGAGCTGCAGTTACAGGAGGCGTTTAGCCTCCCACATGGCGCTGGTAACTGGAATATGTCCAGTGTGAGAGCGGCACACCATCCTAAGAGCTGGGCCACCTCTCTGGCGCCCCCTTTTCTGTTTCTGTCTTTCCTGAATATTTCTGGCATATGGTTACACAGAACATTGGCACTGTTCATGTGTATGCTGGTGGACCCCCATTCTTTATTCCTTAGTATCCAGGTCTACCCTAGGCTACCTGGTGATTTATTCTTTCGATTTCTTGCTCCTACTTTGGCCAGACAAGAGCAACACTGCTTTGAACACTGGACACGTCTGTAAATGTTTTTATTTCCATATCTGCATAAGGTCACTATGAGTAGAGTTGACGGCTAGTTCACACAGTAAGTCCATGGGTGACCATTTGAGGGGCCAAATGGGCTGTCCTCTGCACAGTGTGTTGTTTTAAATCCCCACCAGTATTGTGTGAGGGTCCCTGTCTCTCCCCATCGGCTCCCTCTCCGTGAGTACCTGGTGTCTCTCTGACAGGCTGATTGACATTTCTCTGGTGGCTGATGGCACTAAGCATCTTTTCATGGGCTGTTGCCCATTTATGTGTCTTCTTTGGAGAATCTGTCTATTCATATCGTTTGCCAGTTTCTAAATTGAATCATTTGCCTTTTTATTATTGAATTATAATAGCTCTCTGTAGCACCTAGATGCATGTTCGGACTTATACAATGATTTCTACCCTTTTTTTTGTGAAACCTTTCCAATTTCCTGGTAGTCATTCAGGGCATAATTTTGGGGTGTTTTTGATGTGGGGTTCCTCTATGTCTCCTTTTTATTTTTTTTTCTCTTGCATCAAGTCTAACAAGCTTCGAGTAAGCTATGAAAATTCTAACTTTTCCCCTCAGAGTTTTGCAGTTTCAACTGGTGTTTCCATTTTGACTTAATTTTGTTATACATTGTATACAATCCAGATGTATTGTTCTACACAGGTGTCCAGTTGTCTTAGCTCAGTTTCCTGCAAAGCATGTGTTGTCCTTGTTGAACTCTCTGGTGTCTGGCTGAGAGTGAACTGGCAGTGGTGGGAAAGTTCACACCACCAGCAAATAGGTCTGATGCAAGAGCTGACTGTCCTGATGAGTGCATGTCAGGAACCGGTTGTGACAGGGGAACATGTGAGTCCCCCATGCTCGTTTTCTTCCTTCCTGCTAGTCTTGGGATAACTGTTAATTATACTGACCCCACTATAAAATATGGGACACAGCCTACTTCTTGCCACACTGTGATGCTTGCCAAGGACTTCCCTCCCTCCTCTCCTTCTGATACTACTCTCCTGGGCTCTGCTAATCACAATAGCTTTTGAATTTGTGTGTGTGTGTGTGTGTGTGTGTGTGTGTGTGAGAGAGAGAGAGAGAGAGAGAGAGAGAGAGAGAGAGAGAGAGAGAGAGAGAGAGGCAAAGAGAGACAGAGACAGAAAGGAGAGGCAGACAGAAAGGGAGAGAGACAGAGGGACAGCGAGACAGAGAGGGAGGGTGGGAAGGTTAGAGGACAGCTTTGGGAGTGAGTTCTTGCCTCCCACCCAGTTTCTGCTTTGTGCATCCTGTCTGCTAGCTGGTCCATTACTTCCAGGTGGGTCACCTGTATGGCGGCTACAGGTTTACACCACTTTACCTGGTACTGCTCAAGGATGGTTCTTGGAATCACGTCTAGCAAGTACTTTCACCTGTTGAGCACTCGACTTCCCTGTCTCAGAAAGAACAGTCTTGTGAATTTTGGGTACCTTGGAATTACATGTGTTTTACTGTCAATTTCTAAAGAAAAAAAAAAAGAAATAGAGATTGGACATAGGTGTTCTAGAAACAGTAGTGTCCTAGGAAATGTGAGTCTGGAAGTCTAGGATGGCAGGACCCTCTCATTTGGGTTTTCTTGGTTTCTCCAATCATGTTTTATTGTACCCAGAATGTTTATAATACAACCATTTTGCTAAAAAATATTTCGTGTCTTTTATTAGTCCAGTGCTATTAGGAATGGAGACATTTTCTCACTTTTACCTTGGTATGCTCATTGCCACTGCATAAAAATGCAATATATTTCCTGCACCGAGTTTATATTTTGGATAGTGGATAGAATCATTTATTATTTCTATGACTTTTCATTTCTTAGGATTTGCATATCCAAATTATGCTATCTGCAAGAAGGGATAGTCTTAGCTCTTCCTCCCCAATTTAGAAGTCACGCATTTGATTTTATTGTTTGATTGCCTTGCTATCATCCTCCAGGGTGTGGTGGTGGGAGGTAGAACAGAGGAGATGCCCTCAGTCTCTACACATGGCTCCTGATGAGCATTGTTGGCTGGAGAAGTCCTTACCAAGCCAAGATGTCTCCCTAACGTACTCACCCCATGGAGGCCAAACCCTGGTGGAAGCTTTTGTGTATTCACTGAGATGACTTTACAGGTATGTCGCCTTTTCCTACTGACTTTAAGTATTCCCTTAGTTGAGCCTCAGAAATGAGACCAGCTGTGTAGTTCAGGGAGGGTCTCAGCTGGTCTCAGTGTACCGTTCTTTCCATATATCCCTCCACTGAGTTTACTAGCTCTTGGTTGGGACTTGTACAAAAGTTTTAAAACCCTTCTTGAGAGAATTTCAGGTTGAGCTTTTTCATTGTGCTGTGGCCAGGCTTTGGTGCCAACCATGCTGGTCTCAGGGTGAGCTGGAAAATGTCTCCTCTGCTTTGAAGATCTTTCCCTCATCCATGTTCTCAGGTCATCTGTGGTTCTTCTCTGAGAGAATGATCACATCAAAACTTGAGGTCCCCGAGGCTCTTTCTGGCTTAGTGTTCTAAAATCCAAAGCTCCAGGCAGACAGCAGGTATGGGAAAAGAACTAAATATCTGGTGACCCTCCTGGAGCCTGGGGAGGTGAGGGTAGGCAGAAGGTGATCCATCCAGGGAAGTCACTGCTGGGTACTGGGGAAATGGCCTCATCTCTTGTTTCATGGTTGAGTCACTCATCAGGCCAAGCCACAAGAGCCCAGGGAACATGCTTGGGACCATACAGAGAGCATGCTGGGACCAGATCAGAGAGAATTCTGCAGTTGCTGTAAGGCTAGTACTGGCAACAGGGAATAGTCCTTCCTGTATATCACTCCATTGAGTTTATGTGGCTGCTGAGGCAGGGATGGTGTGAGGGACCACTATCAAATTTCTGAGGTCAGAGGACATAGCTAGAGCCAGAGCATAGAAGCAGAGAGGGGCTCTAGACTGTGGTGTGGGGAAAAACACTTGTACATGGCATGAGTGGGGTTTCTCAGCAGTGTAATGCCTCAGCTATGGGTGGCCTAGAGGCTCTCACGTTCACCAGTGTCTTCTGTGTACATGTGTTACTATAACCACAGGGCTGAGTACACATTGGCAGAGACATCGTTCCTCATGTTTGAGGGGATACAACGTGGGGATCAAGGGTTGGCCAGGGTTCTCACCAACCATGCTTGTTTTGCAAATGCATGCCTCTGAAGATGAGTGCCAGGAAAGTTAGTACCCAGGGAGGTTATCTTTCCCTGCTGTTATCACAAACACATGACCACAAAGATGTCAGCAGTACAGGAAAATTAGCTGGTGGGGGCTGGGGGTGCTGCTCTGTCACCAAGTGCTTGCTGTGTAGACATCTGAGATCAACCCCTTAGAGCCAGGTGTGGTAGTGTGAACTTGTAATCCCAACACGAGGGAGGTAGAGAAAGAGAGGGTTCTAAGGGGTTCCTGGACAGCTGGTTAGCCAGATTGTCCAGCCCCAGGTCCAGTGAGGGACTTTACTTCAAAAAAGAGGTGAGGGGGAGGAACAACCAACAAAGATACTCAATGTTGATTTCTGAAGTCTATATACACGTGCACACGCATCCAAATATACCTGCCTATAAATGTGCACACACACGTGAATAGGTACACACACACACACACACACACACCACATGCTCACACATGTACACACACACACATACACACATACACCACACACATGCTCACACATGTACATACACACACATACACACACACACTCCCTGATTTCCTATGTGTCTATGCATTGATTGGGTTGGTTTGATGGTCTCCTCTGGACTCTGCTTGACCATTTTAAACTACTCTCCCAGGCTAAGAACTGGAACACCATTCCATCCACAACAACTTCCACTGCCCAAATCAAATGTGTGACCAAATCCAAAACCTAGGAGCTCTAGTGAACCTGACGTTTATTAGAAGGAGCTGAAAAGCTGTAAGCAAGGGTACAGCTTGGGGAGTGGAAAATAAAGAAGGTAAATTAGTCTACAAAAGAAAGATTAAGAAAGAAAGTGGGGAAAAGGGAGGAGGGGAGGGAAAGAGTGAGGGTGAAGGGGGAGGGAAAAGAAGGGGAGTGGAAGGATGAGAAGAGGAGGGGAGAGGGAAGAAAGGGGGAGGGGAGGGAGAAGGATGGGCAGAGGGAGAGGAAGAAGAGGAGGGAAGAGGGGGGAGGGGAGGATGAGAAGAGGGAGGGAAAGAGGGGGAGGGAGAAGGGTACAGGAACAGCTTCCCCTCTGAGGTCTGTGAGCAGAGACCAAGGCTGCTGAGTGGCAGAGAGTTTGGTGGCTGCCATTGTCATCCAGGCATTCACCAAGTGGGGCTCTGTAGGCCCAAGGGCAGTTTTTAGCTTTCTGTTGGGACGAATGAAAACAACCACTTGATCTCTGAGTGAATATAATTTCCAAGAGCCCAGAAGGTATTATCGGTTAAACAGAATAAAGACGTAGTAAATTTCCAGCAAGGAAAAAACAAAAAGCATACTCATTCTTTTCTGTGGAAAATAAATGCTAAATTCTAAGTGGTGTTTTTGGAAGCATTCATTGAGCGGGGAAGGCCTCTCCACCGTGCCTCTCATGCACAGGAGATGGACAGCTGCCCCAGAGGGGAGCTTTGCCATTCACAGCTCATGTTGCTTACTCAGTAAAAGGGAGTCTCCATGTGTTGGTATGTGGCTGGAAACATTGACACGCATGTCCCATGGGTGCACAAAGCTATGGCAAAGCATGGTGTGATGGGTATTATTAGGTGTCGGGTGGCTCAGGGATCCACTGAGAGTCACTGAGTGTGTCTATTGAGAGTATTTCTAGAAGGATTTACTAAAGGGAGACTCTCCTCCCCCAAAGTGGGTGGCACCTCTGGTTGGGTCTACAGGAGCAGTTGCTGCTTTGCCTGCCCACCTTCCCCCTTTGCTGGTGAGCACATCCACTCTGTTGCTGCCATGACTGCCACCCTCCAATGCCATCAGACCTTCTAACATGGACTGACGAATGAGTATCTCCAGGAGTCCTCGAGGCCTTCCATACCAGAAAGAGGCGTCTGGTGCAACCATTGTCATGGACTGAGCAGCTACCAGGTCAGACCTGTCTGGTGCACAGCCAGCCATAGATGGACTGATCAGTCCCAATCAGGGAAGCCAAGCTAATTAGCTCCCTCTTTGAGTTCTGCTCCTTTAGAGAATCTGAGTTGCACACAGCTGTGGGAAGATCCTGTGTGGAATATTTCAGCGCCAGCTCTCTGTCCCCTTTAGGCAGACTCATCATTGTATATCTGGACAGATTTTGGAGGTCGAAGAGATCGTCTCTCTCTAATGCCTTCATAGACAGAAGGCTTCATCTTGCTAAGATATCCAACGCCATGATGCCTACTGATGAGCTCAGTGAAGTCTAGCGGGTGTTCACTTTGATGGTGCAGGGTTGGTGGTGATGGTAGGGTGTTACCAGGGATCATTTCATTACCTTGAACTTGATGGTGATGCTTCTAACCACTGTCTGTGTGTCCCTGGTGAGACTCACAGGGCTGGCTGCTCTCTAGCACTAACATCTCCTTGCTGAGATAAGATGAGGCCACCGATCTTCCCCTACTGTGCAGATTTAGCTTTCTGTAAAATCTAACAAGTTGTCTGTAGTCTTAGAACCTGGCACCTACAGATTTCCTGCCTCATCCTGCTCTCCAGATGCCTCTGACAGTTTCATGGGGGATTTCATGTCATCCCTGGCACTCCGGACCTGTGGCTGTTTGCTTAACTGGCTCACTCCGGTTCCAGTCAACATAATATCCAGTCTTGGTGTAATTCCCAAAGCATTTAGAGAGAGTTCTGGAAGCAAGATGTTCCAGATCCATCTGCACCTCTTTCTGCAGATATCGGGCCAAGCTCTGAGGATTCTCTAGGGCATTTCACGTAGGAAGAATCCCAGGCTGAGGAGGACTAGTGAGCATCTTACAGGAGGCTTGATGGTTCTTTCCCTAATGGAGAAGAAGAGGAGATTTCACAATGAGACCACTGCAGGACTGGGCCAATTAAACACATGTTATTCCTGTGTGAAGAAGGAAGATTCTCTGTGACACTGGCCTAACTCTTTAACCATGTCTGTAAGCATAACTCTTACACATGTCCTTGAGCACACCTGGGGTCCCTGGCTGAGCTGCTCTGTTCCTCCCTCAACCCACACACCCTTCCTCCCCCCTGAGGAAGCCACCTCTTGCCAGGTCTGTAGCCAAGTCCCAGATATCAGGCAAGCAGAACAGACCTGTGCTATTTTCTGTGGCCTCAGAAAGTAGAGCAGGCCACAGAAGCACTGACAATAATGGAGGATGAGGGTCCATTGGTGGTGTGAGCTGGACCTGGTGGCTTCCAAGTGGACAAAGGGCAGTGAGGGGACCCAGCCTTGACTGTGGGCTCTAGGGGGACTTCATGTCACCTGCGGCATTCCTCTGTGCTTTGTTCTCTCTTCCCCAGTTGGCTTCTCTTTTCTGTCCTGCAGTCTGTTACCCATGCTGGGAAGAGGGCTCAGTGCACAGTGACTGATGAAGGCTCAGTACAAGGTCATTGTTTGAGCTGACAGAGTTTCTCTAAGGTAATCTGGGGCCAATGGTTTGGATTCCCAAGCCATCAACATGGAGCTGCAGAGTCAGGACAATCAAGAGGACTAACAGTGCTGCCCCATCAGCTCTCCCTGGTATACGTGTCCAGCTCCAGTACCAATGCCAGCCCCACTGCAGACCAGGGTCTGCTCCCCAGGGCCTGCTCTCCAGCAGTCCTGCAGGGATGACTTAGAAGCCAGAGTCCCAGATGGAAGACTCAGAGACCACTGTGATTTGGGGGTCACCATTGGCTTACATCCCTGTACGTGCTAAGAACCATGGTCACCCCATTTCCCAGTTTCCCGTTATGAAATCTAATACTTAAAGAGGGTTCTGTGTGTTGATACCAGGATTGTTTGGGTGATCTTCAGGCCACTGAGATAGGCCAGCATCTCTACTGTTAGGAGATGGGCTCCTGTCAAGCTATTGAAATGCTCTCATCAGATTTCTAATTTTTAAAGTATTTAATTTTACAATGGAAAATTCTACTCTGCATTAGCCACCCAACAAGGAAAGAAAGAAAGAAAAGGAAAGAGGACGGAAAGAAACCTCTTCAAACTGGAGCATTCTGTCTCCAAATCTAAAAGAAGAAGCCTCACGAAGGCACAATGACGGCGGGAAACGAACCGGCGATCGCTGCGCCGTGCCAGCCTGTTGATGTTACAGTGGTTCAATACCACAGCTGCACAGACGAGAAAACAAGACGATCGTCAGGAACAATTACCCGTCAAGCAGCTTGATTCTGGAGGATTTACTCAGAAAAGAGTCAATCATGAAGAAAACAGCTGCTTTGCGTGGGGCTTGTTGGGAGCTGTCTACTGGAATCACTTCTGTTGCTAGGAAAGGATGTGAACACAGCACGCCAGGGCATGTGTGTGTGGTGGACAGTGGCCACGGCTGGACCTTGCCATTTGCACACAGGCTACGTGTCTGGGAAGGGCCTCAGAACCGTCTCACGAGGGCCAGTCCTCACCCCATCCTTCTACTGGATCATCCTCACTGGCTGATGTTGGAAGATTAATGCCACAGTCCACTACCTCCATTCTTAGAGCTCTTGTCTTGGATACCAGAGTCCTGATTCCATGCTCCTAAAAGCTCAGACAGGGCTGTTGTTCAATCCCTCTCCCTCTCACTCTCCCCCTCCCCCTCCCCCCCCTCCCCCTCCCCCTCCCCCTTTCCCCTCCCTCCCTCCATCTCTCTCTCTCTCTGTGTGAGAGAGAGACAGACAGACAGATATAGACAGATAGACAAACACACAGAGAAACAGAGACAGACAGAGTGACAGAGAGAAAGACACAGAGAAAGACACAGGGACAGAGATAGGGTTAGAGAGATAGAGATGTGATGTGATGTGTGTTATGTGTTTGTGTGTATATGTGTGTATGTATGTGAGTGTGTGTATGAGTGTGTATGTGTGTGAATGTGTGTTATGTGTGTAATTGTGTATGTGTGTGAGTGTGTTATGTGTGTATGTATGTTATGTGTGTATGAGTGTGTATTATATGTGAGAATGTGTATGTGTGTGTGTGTGTGTGTTATGTGTGTGAGGTATATGTGTGAGTGTGTGTTATGTATGTGAATGTGTGTGTGTGCTGTGATATATGTATGTGTCTGTGTGCATATGCAAGCATGTGCATGTGTAGAGGCCAGAGGTTGTTACCTTATATTTTTGAGACAGATTCTTTTACTGAGCCTGGAGCACACTCATCTAGTTGTGAATCCAGGGTCCTCTTGTCTCTCTCTGCCTCCCAAATGCTGGAATAAACATATGGTTCCCCATCCAGCTTCTTAGGTGAACTCATGCTTAAAGAACTGGACTTACCTGACTGGAAGTACTGGTTAAACATCAGGCTGTGGGTCTCAGTACCTCCTTCAGCCTATTGGGCCTCGAGGATTTGTTACGGCATCAGCATCACCATTGGCATCAACATCAGCATCAGCATCAGCTTCAGCATCAGCATCAGCATCAGCATCACCACCACCATCATCATCATTTAGATCCAGTTTGAAGGAGAAGAACTCACAGTCTGTTAACCAGTGTCTTCCAATTCCCATGTCCATCATAGTGGGACCCCACTTCCTTCCAGGAGACAGGTGCTTAACTCTACTCAATGGCTGTTCCTAAAATTTCCTTGCTTGATAAATTACATGTTCCTTTGGGTTGCACACTTGCCAAATCTCAATATTAATTGGCAACACTTCCTCTTCAGGCCACAGGGTAATGCTATCTGTTTAGAATTTATCACCATTGTCTCAACAGTGTGTTATCATTGTCTCAAGCTCTGTGTTTTGCCTCAAGCATAAAGAAGCTAAACAACGAATCCTAAAATGCTGGCAAAAACCATCTCTACATCATACCGTAGGAGATGTGCCTTCCTGGGGTTTCCTGGCATGCTTGCTTTTCTTTTCACTGCAGGTCTGAGGGGATATGTTTATTGTCTTAAAAGTCCACTGACTGTGGAAACGGATAGAAGCCAGCATACCCATCCTATTCTCTGTATCTTCCCTCATTCTTATGACAGAGCCCAGGAGCCGGCTAGATCTGTGGTTCTTGGGCTTAAGAAGACAAAGAGGAAGCTGGGCAGTGGTGGCGCACGCCTTTAATCCTAGCACTTAGGAGGCAGAGGCAGATGGATTTCTGAGTTTGAGGCCAGCCTGGTCTACAGAGTGAGTTCCAGGACAACCAGGACAGAAAAACCCTGTCTTGAAAAACCAAAAAATAAAAATTAAAAAGGAGAAGACAAGGAGGAACATGAAGGACAGGAGTCTGTGGAAGAGGCAGTCCTTTGAAGTACATTGGGGAGCAGAACGGAGTGGATCCCCTTTCCTATAGCTTGATCACACAACTTAGCTTTCCAACAACAGTTGCCCCGGGGCAGAAAAGATTCTGGAAGTGCCAAGGTCCAGAGAAAGCAGGACTGACTTGGACACCTTCCAAAGAGGCAATTACCAGGTCACCATGGAAACCCATCCTCAGCTCTGCTCAGAACCGTGTGGAACGGCAGCTTGTGGGGAGGCTGATGTGCACGCTATCCAGATTAGCGTTATGTGGCTTCACAGTGCTATGGGCTGAGGAAGACCTCGTGCTTCCATAATATGATATAAGGTCACAGCGGACAGGACTCAGGAAGGACAGGGAACATTCTCTGCTCTGTACTGTGGACGTGGTAGCTGAAGTTCATTGAGTACTGTGCTATGACTGTAGCCTGGACCATGAGCTGAAGTGAACCCAGCCTACTCCAAGCTGCTTTTGTCTTTTGTCAGGGTGTTCATTACAGCAAGTCACAGAATGAAACTAGGACTGTGGCACACAGTCCAGAGCCAAGTTTCATTACCAAGGTATGCTCTGCGGGCACCTGTGCTGCAGGCATCCTCTCCCCCCAGCTCTGAAGTGTTTTCTTTGCTCTGGGACTTCAGTTCTTGGTGGTGGGTGGGTGGGTTCAGTTGTCTGCAGCCTGTTTGATTCTTTACTTGTGGAGGTGGAGGGAACACCTTCCTGGAATCTACTGCTGAAGCAGAACCTGAATTTTTGGTCTGTCTCAGACTACAGCTGTTCCATTATAGAAGTGTGGTCTTATTTGGCTATCTGACTGGCGCATCTTCCAATCCACAGCAGGTAGAGCAGCTGCCGAAGCTCTGAGTGCCTCTGGTCCTACCTTATCTTGGAAATTCGTTCCCTTCAAGACCCCTTTCCTTTAGTCTGCATAGAGGAGTTCTTAGGAACTCTTCAAGGTGCCCTCAGACTGGTGAAGGCATTCCAGAGTTCCGGCTCCTCGCCTCCACTTGACTTCCTGTTTCTACCTCTCCAGAATAGTCACAGTCACAGTGTGTGGTCATGAATATTCCTTTCCTATACCTGGCACCTGTTCAGCCTTCCTTTTGCTAAGCCTTGCAGTTACTCCTTACAGATAAAGACTGATTGAATAACTCAGTGGGAGTCTTAAGAACAGGACTCCCAGCTTCCTTCCCTTAGCCCCTACTGTCATCAGGAATGTTCTCTCAAAGCTGTTCGCAGTTATGTAGGAAGTGCTCTTCTTAGCCAAGTCCCCCTTTCCACAGGTCAAACCTTTGATGGCCTCCATGCATCAAGACCTTCTGTGGAGTTCCATGATGCCCAGCTTTCCCACAGCCTCTACAACGTTTACTCAAACATGGTCTTTTAAATATGTCACATGAGGGACTTACTTATTCATGAGATAGATTCAAGATGGTGCCACCCAGAAAGGCTCTCTCCACTTGACCATCTTTAAGGTACTCTGCCCTTTTTCCCCTTCAATTTTGTAAGGGTTGGCTCTAAACTATTATTAAACAATCTCATGAAAATATCAGACATAGGACACACTTGAAAGATTAAACAATACAGTTATTTTTATACTTACAATAGACCTCGAGAGTCACCTGACCACATTCTTGTACTTTATAGAGATGGTAGTGATGATGGCAGGCTGCCTGCCTCAACCTTTTGGGGCTGAAGGGCACAAGGTGCCTTTCCACAAGACCACCAGGAAGCTGAGCATAGCACAGTCTTGCCTAGAGAGCCAGGCATGGACAGATGGATTGTCAGACAGGCAGGTGCTCAGGCCAAGGAAACAAACAGACCACCAAGTCAAATCTTAGGTGAATGACAGAGCCCTTTCCTAGGCTAAGTCTGAAACAGACTCACATATTACATTGTGAACACACCAATATCTATAGGTTTCTTTGTCTTCTTTAGTGGCCTAAGGTTTGAACCCATATCCATTCGCATGCTATGCCAGAATTAAATCACTAAGACACATTATTTTTTCTTTTTATTTGTTTTTGTTTTGTTTTGAAAGGAACTCTCACTAAGTCAGGCTGCCCTTGAACTTACTGTAGTCCAGTTTGGGCTTTAACTCGCCATCCTCCTGCCTTAGTCTCCCAAGTGGCAGGGATCACAGGTCTGTGTCATTAAACTCTGCTTGTTTTTAAATGTATCAAAGTAATGAATGCAGTGGAAACTGTCTGAAAACTCTAATAAAATTCCAGTCTTGGTTGCACCTTCTGAAGACAACCATGGCTGAGAGTTGATGTGAGTGAACGCTTCCATGGCTGAGAGTTGACATGAAGGCTTCCATTGCGTTAGTGTCTTCCCTGGAGAGTGAGCAGGCCAACCCATCTGATGAAGAACAAGTGTTGCTAGCATTTCCTAGATGCACATTGAAAGCTACTTTTGCTTACTCTTTCCCCCTTAGCTTGATTCAGCCACCCCACATTGGGTACATATTTCAAAAACACCATGCTTTACATGATAAATACCTACACATTTTTTTGTCAATTAAAAATAATTAATTGTTGATTAAAATGTAATTAATTAGCAAAAATATGTCCTTGATACTCCAAAACACAACCCCTAAAAACTCAGACTAAAGAGTGTTTTTCTCTGGGTGGGGATGCAGAAGGAGGAACTACTTTGAAAATAAGTCTAGGAGTTTTGCTAAAGACCTCCTTTTGCTCTTGAACTTGATGGAGAGACCCTGTTGCTAATGACACTATGCATATTGGTCACAGGTCAAGTTGGTACCGACCGACCAAGAAGCTTCCGCGGTACTGGCTGACTTTCACAGTACCAGAAGGAGGCTGCCAAGGGAGAGTTCACCAACACTCTTACCCAGCTGTGAACCTGTGAGCTATAATAACAATTAGTGTGTCAATATATACTATGGCTATAACAGTGGCATAAATGTTAGCGGAAGTAACCAACTGCTTTCAGGTTGGGTTTAAGGCCTACCCCGTAGGGAGAAATACGTGCATGGTATTATATATCTGGACAAGAATCTATCTGGAGAGCTCATAGGTGCCAGAGGGGAGCCTACTACTAGTATTATTTCATTAAATGGACCGGGTATAAAACTGCCCTCTAAATTCATGTTATATCCATACAAGGAAAAACTACTCAGCCATAAAAAGGGTAAGATATTGATGCATACAACATGGATGGGTCTGAGAGTAAACACTCAAAATCCATCAAAATCCTGAGAAGGCAGGCCGACTCCACATCAGGCTTCAAATTGGCAGTTCAGGAGATGAGGCCTAAATCTCTGCTTCCTAGAACTGGGTAAGTCCAGGCAAGTCCAGGTCTCAGAAACTGCCTGCAACCTGAGGCAATGACAGTGGGTCAGCAACAGTTTCTAGACTTCCCCAGCAACAGTTTTCAGACTTCCCCAGCAACAGTTTCCAGACTTCTCCCCTCTCCACTCCCCAGGACCCAGCAATGGTTCTGGAATGACTACCTACCTCTTCCCAGAATTCCCCTAATGTGCTTTAAAATCAGACCTTTGAGCTCACTTCAGGGTCTCTCCATCTTTGTAGATGGTAGACTCCAGCATACTGGACTTCTGCAGAATAAAATGCTCTTTTTGTTTATATACTATTTGAGTCTGGGGTATCATTCTTTGGTGAATATGGACCCTTGCAAAACCTTGTTTGTCTAAAACTAGAAAGTGGTGATTCACAGAGATAAAGTTTCTTAAGGAGTGAGAGTCACTTGAAATCTGGGGAGGAGATAGTCTATAGAAGTAGGGATTGGGGTGCTGGTCTCATTATGCACCTTAAATATGTGCAGGTGATGGTGTGACCTTTATCAAGATAAAGCTGACTTTGATGACAACCTGGGCACCTACCAGTCACTTAGATCATCCTCTTACGTTGGCTGCACAAAGTACATCCTTACACAGATGCCCTTGAGTTAAATGGAACAGCCTTGGTAAGTGTTCCGGTTGTTTCCAGTTCCCCACTATTCGCGGTGGTTGCCATATGTGTGCGTGTGATTTCTCTGTCTTTTTTTTTTTTTGTCAGCATTTCTGTAAATGGATTTTCTAGAAATGGAATTGTTGGGTCAATGGTATGCACAGTTTAATTTCTAAATGACGCTGTCCAACTGCTCTGCAAAATTAAAAAAGCCAACCTCAACAGATAACCTCAAAGTGTCGTTCTGATGGCCTCTCACTGGCAGGGAGCGAGAACTCATTTCCCACACCCTTGCTTCACTGCCACAAGATAACAAGTTGGGATGCCATGCTATTTCTGCTCTGGTAATGGGATGACTGGCCCTTTCCACCTAAGGTCCATGGTGTGGCTGTGGGCAGCTGCCACATGCACAGGCCTCTCTTTCTGAGGAGACCCTTGAGTAGAAGGGTATGGAGGGCCTCATGTATGCAAAAGGAGCCCAGTTTGTCAAGAGGCAAGTAGCAGTGACCATTGTCTGGAGGTTTCTGTTTGATGAAGTCTGTACTCTGGTTCTCCAGCCTGCATCTGCCCCACAACACCGCGACTAGCACAGACACCCTAAGTCAGAAGTGATGCCAACAGAAACCTGCAGCTGTTCATACTGAGGGGGGCTCTGCCTCTTTCACCCTGTCTAGCAGATGTGAACTCTTGGCTAGAGGCTGTTTTGTCTGTGTTGTGTGGGATTCTGCTGGCTGCACTTGATCTTTGACTCAAAGTTCTGAGATGTGAATTTGCATAGCAGCTGTTCTCCAAGCCCTGGTAAATGCCCATGTTCGGATCACAGCTCAGCCAGCCAGCCAGCCAGTCAGCGGCAGACCCTCCCCGTACACAGCTGGACTGCGTGATTCTCTCTCTCTCCTGCAGGAACCCTAAACAAAGACAAAATTAGGTGGCTCTCTAGGAACATTTCAATCCCAGAGCTGTCTTCCTTCCACAGTCAATGGAACTTCTTTCCTTTTGCTGTTCAAGGCAGAGGCGAGTCACCTTTCAGCCTTGAAGGTGGCGTGACCGGTTTTGTGGTATCTGTCCCACAGAGCACCGTGTTGGAGACTGATCTTAGCTGAACATCCTCTCCCTGTCAGGAAATGCAGGGCCAGTGGAAAAGGCTTTGTCTCTGGTCAGTTTCATTTATAGCAAAACATCTCTTTGAAAGCAAACATGCCTCTCACGTATCTCAAGCGCAGGCTAGGTACTGTTATTTTCCTCTCAGGTTCACCTCAATGGAGACAGGCTGCAGGCTTGCTGGCCATGATACCATGGGGCTAGGGGCACAGGTTTCAAATCCATCAGGTCAGGTTTTAAGATAAGCATTTTTTTTTAACACTTGCAAAGACCAGGTCCCCCCCCCAAGACAATAGTTCACAGCTTCCAGACATAATACTGATTCTGCCTTTTCCTTGGCTCTAGCCACTGGAGGAGGGCGCCAGCTCCTGCTCCTGGAGATGCAGGCGATGAGAAAGTCAGCTGTGCGTAGCCTGGCTTCTTCTTAACAGGGCAGGCAGGGCTGGGCTTGTCAAGATACACCTGTGTAGCACAGGATGGGCAGTGTGACAATTCTGATGGTGTCACAGTGTTACAGGCACATGATGCTGAAAGTAGAGCACAGTGAACACGGCCTAGACTATTTCTTTATTCTCATCTACACTAGTAGGGCACGGTCCCCACTGTGGGACACAGTCACTTCAAAGGCAGAATCTACAGGATGGAAGCCACCTACAGGATGTGGGCAACTCTACAGGACAAACCAGGATTCAGACAAGTATGTGATATGGGTGCCATTGAAGCTGATCCCATAGCCCATAATGGACACCTTGCACTTCCCATTCCAATTGTATGTGTCCCCAAGAGTCTCTTGGAGCCTCCACCACTGCTCCCAAAGTAAAAGTAAAAACAGGAAGCCTCAGCTTCCCTGCTCCCAAAGCCGTCCCTGTGATGCAGCTGGACTGCTGGCTTCAACGGGGAGCACAACTTTTACTTTGGAGCCAGCAGGTCGTCTCTCCATGTGTACATTAGAGCTCAGACTAGCGAGTGATTCTGGTCATCACGTGGTTCAAAAACATGTGATCACAGAACTCACAGAGGGCTGTGGCAGAAGCATTCGGAACAGGGATCAGAAGACAAGGGGATGAGAGTGACTACAGGGATGATTTTTGTCCCTGGTGTCTTAGGAAAGCCTGTTTTTCTGCTCAATGGAATTTTCACCTTATGGTGCAGTCTAAGTAAAGCATGAGCTAACCTCTCACCTGACTATTCGTTCATTAAACAGAAGCTTAGCTTGAGTTACTGTATTGTAGCTAAATGTACCCGGGTTGTAGTGTCAGTCAAAACAGACAAATGCCTCTGTAATTCCCAACAGGAATGACAAATGTCAATCAAAAAACAACGTAACAGGTGTTCACTATGAATGAGGGCATATGTCCCTAAGAATGAGAGTGTGTCCCTATGAATGGGAGTGTGTGTTCCTATAAGATTTCCAAGAGTTCAGACAACATATGCAAATGTCCTGAGATGTGAGGGACCAGTGAGCATGAATGTCTGGCAGTAACAGAGTCCTGAGGGCATGGTGGTGTCACAGCCTGAAGAACAGCAGGAGCCTCAGCAGTTAACTGGGTTGTTTGGGTCTTGAGGGTGGGAGGATGGCTAAACCACTGAGGGCTCAAAGCCAGGCAGGGGTGTGGTCATGTGACCTGTCATGGTTCTCTCAGGGCCATGTGTGCCATCAGTGGAGCTGAACATGAGCTGTGTGTGTGTGTATGTGTCATGAATGTGTGTGTATGGGTGGTATATATATATATATATATATATATATATATATATATGTATTTGTGGTGTGTTTATGTATGGTATGTGTGTGTCAGTTCTGCACTGAGATCTATTATAATATTCTCTAGAAAGTGATTATGGGCCCCAAGATAGCTTTCTAGTCAGTTAAAGAGCAAAGGGCAAACTAAAAAGAACAATTGTGTTTTCCTGGGGAAACAGATGAAAAAACACTTGTTTATTTCAGATAAGATGCTGGAAGTCAAAGAAGTGACCCCACTAAGTCCTGCTGTTGAAACAGTGGGTTTGTCTGGGCTACAGGAGCAATGGTGAGAAGTGAGTTGCAAGGTGATGGGCAACATGTAGGCAGCTACACCATGGAGGTTTTCACTCAAAAGTTGTTTTCCATTTGCCCCAGGGAAAGAAATGGCATCTGGAGCAGCCAGTCTGTCCCCCATCACCCACCCAGAAGAGTGAATGTAGCTGCTCTCATTCAAGGTGGCCACGGTCATGGCAGACTCAGATAAAACCACCGTATAGCATGGTCTTTCAAAATTATGGAATAGGGCTGTGGAAATGTCTCAGTGGGTAGATAGCTTGCTCTGTAAACATGAAGACCAGAGTTCAAATCTCTAGCATGTACATAAAGACCTGTGCATGTCTGCATTAGCCTGTAACCTCTGCATTAATGAGTAGAGAGAGAAGACTCCTGGGATCCTATTGGTCAGATAGCCTAGCTGAAGCTTTGGGTTTCCAGTTCAGTGGGAGACCCTTTAGGAAACCAGGTGAAGAATGACAAAGGATGCCTTCCTCTGACCTCATGCATAAGTGTTTCTGCATGCATAAACATAAGTGTTTATGTTCATGCATAAGTGTTTACACTCATGCCTGTGCATGCACACATGCACATGAACATATATATGCATGGATGTACAAACAGAGCACATGCACACAAACATATGCATATATGCATACATGCATGTACACAATGCACATACACACATGCATGCACAATGCTTACACACACATATGCACATAGACAGACATACTTCCCCTCCCTTCACAGTAAGCAATAAACAAATAACTCCCTGTGAATATTAGTTTTGTCAATCTGACAGATTTTAGGATCACCTAACAGACAAACTTCTGGGCATGTCTGTGAGGGACTTTCTAGATTAGGACAATTGAAGAGGGAGGACCCACTTTGAAGGTGGGGGGGGGGACCATCATTGTGGGCTAGGGCCACAGAGCAAATGAAAAGGAGAAAGTGAGCTGAGTACCAGCATCCTTGACTGCTGGCACAATGTGACCAGCTGTGGGTGCAAATGTGATCAGCTGTGGATACAATGTAACCAGCTGTAGATGCAAATGTGACCAGCTATGGATACAATGTGACCAGCTATGGATACAATGTGACCAGCTGCCTCAATCTCCTTCCACCTTAACTTTCCTGTCATGATCAGCTTACTTCCCTACTCAGGATACTTCAAACTGAGTCAAAATAAACTTCATTCTCTAAGTTGCCTCAGTTAGAGGTTTTGTCCAATAATAAGAAAAGAAATCAACACAGCCCTCTGGGTATTTCCAGTTTGGACATTTTTATCATACAAATACTTCAAATAGCTATTCAATGTTCCCAACCCCCACCACACAGCCAGTTCACAATTTTAATGCTACAATACTGTGTTGCAACAAGCAAACATCCAGGCATGTCGAAGACTTCACACTCTGCCAGTGATGTTTGTCCCTTAGACAAGAGGGGCAAAGTGGGCGGTGGGTGGAACCTTCACTATTCCTATTTTTACCCCTCTGCTGGGAGTGAACCCAGGGCTGTGTACATTATAGCCAAGTAATCCATTACAGAGCCACGCCCTCAGAATGACTCGCTGTCTCTTCTTTTGAGTCTAGATCTACAAATCCGCCTCCTCTGGCCTGAACCCTACTCTGTCCACAAGCAGCATAGTTTACCTTCACAGATGAAGGAACTGAAGGCAGCAACAGCTTGTCTATTCTTAGAAAGTAAGTGATGGATAGTTCTGGCGTGAGAGGAAGCAGGGAAGGAGGGCTCCAAATGGTGGGGCCTGTGGATTTCTGAGCTGGGTGTCGAAATGTAAGCAAGGATGGAGACAAATGAGAGGAAATGTTTGCAGTCCCCTGACAAATAGCAACCCCAATGAATTTTTCATGCATTCTGGATGAAGAAGGTGGCTTGGCAGCTTTCAAAATATTTCTTCATTCGTAGAAGTGGCTAACATATGATCAACATCCCATACGGTACAGGCGTCCCCTTCCAAGTGTCTGTAAGCAGATGGTGCGTCTTTGTGCAGAGTGGGGAGAGGGTGTTAGGGAGTTTTGGGGATGGCCTGGGAGCATTAGATTTGGTGAGCTGGTCACCTGGGAGGCTGGCCACAGCCTGGATGACCAGAAGAACATTGCAGAGTCAGAGTGAAAGGTAATTCCTCCAAACATATGGAGGAAGCAATAACTCATTGCAGAGATTTTTGTTGCCATAACACGTAAGTCCCCAGATTCTGATTCAAGCAAGTTGCAGAGGAGCTTGGAGCCATTAACTCTCATTCTAGATGAATGAGGTCACCAGCTGGAGAGCCAGTCCCAAGTCTCATGCTGCAGACAGCAGGAGGATGCCTCAAGTATTTGCAGATGAGACAGACAAAATGAGAGAGTGAGCCTGGTGGGTGGGCTCTTGGCTTGGTATGTGAGTGTGAGCGTTGAGCACTCTGGAGCTTGTGGCTCTTTGCAGTCCAGACTCTTGAGCATGCTGGGTAGATTTAATGTGGACAACCATCTGGCCTAAGAGACAGTGTCAGTCAAGAAACACGGCTCAGCTTTCTTCTGAGTGCACATCAGAAATCCCACAGAACCCCAACTCCTTGTCTCTCCTGGTTTCCACTTTGCCCACCCCGCAACAGAAGCAGGCTGTCTTGGATAAGAGTCCCTCAGAGATGCCCCTGAGCTCTTCTTATATGTTTCCATTGGTGATCTCGTGAATGAGACCTAACGTGTTTCTGAGAACATCTCAACAGCTTTTCAGCCACCACTGGCATCCTGAAAGATACACCAGTGCACAGGGGCATCATGGGAAAGAGGCAGGGTCACAGCCCTGTGGCAATATTGGTTCTTCCTGGTAAATGGAAGCCTTTGCAGCACTCTGAGAGATGAGACCAGCAGACATTTGCAGGCATTTTTACTGACTGGTAAATTCACACCATCTTCCCTGAAAGTGGAAACTGTAATTCTAGGGATGATGTCTCATCTTTTAAAAAAATATGCATTTATTTTATTTCATGTGTGTGTGTGTGGTATATTTGTGGTGTGTGTGTGTGTGTGAGAGATGTGTGGTGTGTGTGTGATCCTATGGAGTAGAATTACAGATGGCTGAGCTACCATGTGGGTACTGGAACCTGAACCTGGGTCCTCCGCAAGAGCAGTAAATACTATTAACTGCTGAGTCATCCCAGTGGTGGCTATTCTTTATTGTTAACTTGACTGGATCTGGGGTCAACCTAGAGACGTGCCTTTGGGCTGGCCTGTGAGGGTTTTGCCAGGGAGGATTAACCAAGGAGAGAAGCTCCTTCCAGAAAGGAGCCTGAACCTTCCCTTAGAGGCCCAGATCTGAGGAAAACCAAAGAGGCTTGCTTCTTATTGGAAAGTGGGTCTTTTGCACTGTTGTTCCTCTTTCAACCTTCAAGCATGGATCTTAGACCAGCGGTTCTCTAGGAATCCTCCAGTCCTTTAGCACCAGAGTTGTTCAGTCTCACAGGGTGGGAAACTACTGAGTTCTAAGCCTCTCTACCAGCCCCACTTTGTAGGCTGGTCTCATAAATCCCCTTTATTGCATGCATCAATCTAACAGATCCGTCTCTGTAGAGATGTTTCCCCATGGTAGGCAAGCTTAGGGGAAGATGATGGAAGCCTAGAGAGTGGTGTGGCATGTATCCGCTTTACCCTTGGAGGCACGTGCTGGGACTGCTTACCAAGCTGCCTCTTCTCCACATGTATCTAGCATTCTTCCTTCCTGGGATCTGTTCCCTTGGTGGAGCAGAGATGGATAGTTCTCTCCATTCATGCTGTCCGGCTGCCATTCAGTCCCTACCCTTGTCCTGTACATTTGGGCACAACTGGATCCTGATGAACTGCGGGGAAGCAGGCTGCTTGTACTAAAAACAAAACCAACAAATCGTGGTGCTAGCTCAAGTTTCACTTGCCAGGTGAACTCCTCATGGGGTTCTTTAAGACAGGTATGGTCATGAAGCTTAGGGAAGAAAAGTTTCTGTAGCCAACACCTAGGAGTGCCTGGATCCCACCTCCTAACATTACCTGTTGTATGCCAGGCATACACTTGGGTCACAGCCAACACACCCTGGATGCTCAGAACAGCACGTTACAAGGCATGTTGTGTCAATTGCATATCAATAACCCAAGAGATGATATCCAGGATGGTCTCTAAAGCTGGTTCTGTCTAGCGTTCCCATTAGGCAATCAGAAGACTATAGAGGGTTAGGATTAAGGATTAGGGTTAGCATCAGGTCTACTTGTCTCAAAGACAGGGGTCTGGGCTGACTGAATTAGATTCCTTCCTGCACTATCCAAGGCACTCGCTGTGTCCTCCTGGGAACACCCCTGGGGTAGTGTCGTGGGCTCTACATCCAGAGAGAAAGGCAGTCGATCGCCATGACCTGGGGACATTCAAGGTCACTGGCCACTGGCTCAACCTTCAGCGGCTCTACTGTCTTTACATTTGGATAGTAGGGCCTAAAGGCAGGGTCCAGATGGGCTGGATGTGTTATAGGAAAAAAAATATACTTACATACATACACACACACACACACATATATATATATATATATATACACACACAAAGATGATATATATGTATATATATATGTATATATATACACACACACACACATATATATATACATACATACATACATACATATATCAGCGTCTCAACTGCATGACTTCAATCTTCCACCACTGATTTAAGTTTTAAAATGTTTCTATTATAAATATCTGAAGAATGGTTTCATCTTAAAGTTGCCCCTTAATAACCCATCCCTTGAAAAACACAGTCAGACTTCAATAATAACAGGAGCGCTTTAGAAGTAGAGTGATAGAGAGTTTTTCTAACACCTCTTTCCCCATTCATGTTAGGTGACAATTTTGTTTACTCGGTTCAGGTAAAATTCCAGGTACATTGTGAGCCCCGCAGAAGAGAAATTGATTTTCTCCCTTACAGTTTGGAACACGGCGGCTCTTACAATTGCTATGCCGTCTTTACAATGAGATAGAAGGAAGGCTGCTGCTGGTTGGTACAAACTGATCAGAGCCAAGGCTGCTTGCATTTTCCAGCCTCCAGCCAAGCTTCCCGGTGTCCACTTGGCCTGTTAGGGAAGAGGGCTGATGTCTGCTCTGATGTCTCTTCCAAAGGCTCCTGTGGTCAAGCAGCTCTGGGTTAGACATGATGAGTTGGTGAGAAAAGAAAACATGACAGAGTACAGAGCTCGGGATGAATGTCTTTCTCCCTCACTCCTTGGAGGCACAGCAAAGTCTGCTGTGTGGGACGCTGGCCACTGGGTCCTTCAATCTACATTTTCAAGGAAAAGCAAGAGTCCTTTTATCTATCTTCGTTTGCATTACATATATATATATATATATATGTAATGCAATATATATATACACACACATACATACATACATACATACATACATACATACATACATACATAGCTCGTGTAGCTTGGTATTCTTGTGGGACTCTCAGCAGTGTGAGTGTGGGCATCTCTGACCCTTTCTCCTGTTCTCGGTACCTCCTTCTTCCTGTTGGGTTGCTCTGTCCAGCCTTGGACAGATATGGGGGTTTCTGCCTAGTCCGAGTGTATCATGTTACTCCACGTTCAGTTGATATCCCTTATTCTTCTCTGAAGGGAAATAGAGGAAGGGTGGATCTGGGGAAGAAGGGAAGTGAGGGGAAGGGACTGGGAAGAGTGGGGGGAGGGGATACCTCATTTGGGATGTAGTGTATGAGAGAAGGATAAATAAGAAAATATTTTTTAAAAATCCTCACAAAAGCACCTTAAGGGAGGAGTTGCTTATTTCGGCACACAGTTTGATGGACAGTCCATCACGGCAGGGAACCCATGGAGGCAAGAGGCAGCTGGCCACGCTGCATCCACAGCCAGGAAGTGGCAGGGGATGAATGCTGGTGTCCAGCCCACTGTCTCCTTTGGTTTACTCTGGGACTCCAGCACATAAGATGCTGCTGCCCACATTCAAGGTGGCTCCTCCCTCGCAGGCACACCCAGGAGGTGAGTCTCTTAGGTGATTCCTGATCCAGCCAAGCTGACAGTAAAGATTAACCCTTTCACAGCCACCAAGTGTCCTTGTGCAACTGCCCCTTGCCCTGCTGTCTCCCGTGACCCTGAGGTTGTCTTCCACACCCGCTGCTCCATGGTTCCGTGACACAGAGCACCTGTTGTGGATGCATGGGATTTTATGTGTCCACCTTCTTAGATGGTTTTTACGGATACTTCAGGACACGAGTGCAGGGCTCTATCTTGTGATGTGTTGCTGACCCTGCATCGTTTGCTGGAAGCCTGATCTGACTGGATGCCTGGCTCTGCTCTCTCACCCTCCCCCGACTCCTCCCTGTCTACTCTACTGGTCCTCATGCACACTGAGAGCTTGGAAACAAATGAATTTGGCATGGACCCTTTTTATTTACTTGATGGGGCTGTGTTCTGTGCTTGAGGCTAATATTACTTGACTTATCATTCAGTCAATAATCCCAGTGGACAATTGGTTTCTCTCACACATGTCCTTAATTTCCTTGCTTTAATTCCTGGCGTGGTTCTTATTAACTTCCCAATCCAGTGAGCTTGCAGCTTCACTGCCAGGGCTGCTATTGGGAGTGTCCACTGTGAGTGCTAACAGCAGCTTAAACCCGGGAATTTCTAGACCGCAGCCTCTGGCCCGTTCTAATTCTTCAGTGGAAGCTGTTTCATCCATGTACCCCAACATAATCTCATTTTAAATCCGTACAGATTTGACTGTCATTAAAAAAAACAATATACTCACATATGCCCCTAAACATACAAAGAGTCATTCTATAAGGAATATGGAGGAACCTAGGAAAGCATTCTGATCAACTGCCCGTTAAGATGTGTGTTTGTAAATAGAAACATGGAATGTGAGTGCTTTGTCTTCTAGCAGTTCATTTTTGCCTACGAGAGCTGTGCTTTCAGAATTAGATATTAACAGCGGTACACTGGAAATTGACATGAGCGATGTTTGCACACAGCGTTCTCGGGTTCCCGATGCCGGCGAGGAGTCAGCTCTATGAAAATCGATGATTTTATTAATGTATACAGGACCCAGACCTCATCCTGCTCAGAGGCGTTTTAATGAGGTCGGTGCTTGAAGACATGGGGTTCTAAAGAAAAGCTGAATAAATGACATGTCAGTTCTGTTAAATCACACTCAGTTATATATTTTTGCCTCTTCCTCTTCTACTAGCAAGCCACGTAGCCAGAACTCTTACACACTCTGTGGTGCTGCAGAAACGGGCCACATCTGTCTCTGCCTAATGCTGCAAGAATGTGGCCCGAACCTTCAGACCACTTGTGCCCGCCCAGTCCAGGCAGTCTATCCCCATGATGTGACATGATATTGCTCAATTTTCAGCGCCTTGGAAAGAGCTAATTAGAAGGAATGAGTGATCTTAGAACATTGTGGGCTAAGGATGGCACTTCAGAAGGAATCAAGCTTCCATATGATCTGGGCCTCGTGGTTCTGAAGAGAAAAATTCAACCTGACCCTTTGATCCAGTGGCTTCTGCCATCCCTGGCTCTTGGGCTAAGGCGATGGATAAATCAGTAGAGTGCTTACCTCACAAACCTGAGGACCTGGGTTGGTATCTCCTGCACCCCTGTAAAAACGGGATGACCTTAGCATCAGAGAAGTGGGCACAGAGAATCCCTGGGGCTCACTATCTAGCTAGTTTTGCTAGAACTGGTGAACTGCAGGATCAGTGAGAGACATGTCTCAAAAAAGACACTGAAGGAGGATAAAGATGCCTGATGCTGTGTAGTGTATGCACACATTTCCACAGCACACACACACACACACACACACACACACACACACACACACACACATACAGGCACATCCGCAGACACGCACTCACAAATAAACTTGGGTAAATAAATCAATAAATGCCCATTTGAAAGGCTTGTTTTCCTGTTTATCTCTTCAAACCCTGTTCTTTAGCGTCTAGCCCTAATTGGCATAATTTATTCTTTTAAGAGGATGGAGATACATCTAGCTTTTGGGAAATCCAAAGTTGATCTTCTCTCTGTGTTTCTAATTGGCGATTTCAGAGGCAAGGCATGCTACATCCTGCTCATAAATTCAGCAAGGTGAGAAGTAAGGAGCTTTGATTTAGTGTCTTCCCTAAAACCGCAGCTGCCTCTCAGGAGCAATTCATCTTCGGCAAGGAAGCCATGGTACAGTTCGAGGGAGCCCCTCAGGGCTGAGATCTTGACCTTTGGAGGCACTGAGTATCAAGATTTCCTGCCAAAGTGTCCTGTCAAAGTATCAAGCAAAATTGCAACAATTTGTGATCTGTTGGGGCTGCTCATGGGGAGAATTTGTGGGTTGCAGGTGTGGCAGACTTAGGGGTCCGGCATCTGGAAGAGATATCCCAGTCAGATGTTCCGTGTTCTTCACCCCTTCCTCTGAAGAGTTTCATTCTGCGAGGAGAGCACCTCGCTTCCCTGGGACAGATCTCAGCAGCTATGTTTTCCTAGGCAATCCTTTCCTTCGATCATGTCACAGTGTCCACACTGAGGTGGGAACTCGGCTGGAGGCTGGCATTCTCTGTATAGCATTGTGTCCAGAAGGCAGTACTGTGATTGCTTGGGTTGCCGTTGCCATCTCTCAGGTTCATGCCTGCCCAGTATGGGGATGGAATGCTCAAAAAGTGGGGCCTCCTGACAGTTACTAGGCTGTGGGTCTCCAGCGTCCCAAGAGGAGAAACTCTGTCACAGAGTGGGAGATTCTCCAGTGAGGGCACCACTCACGCCTGGCCTCTTCCCTGTGACAGGTCTTTTCTCTACCATACTGTGGTGCATCCAGAGATTTGTCCCCTTGGGCACAGGATTCTGGAGTTTTCAGTCATCTCTCTCTCTCTCTCCTCCTGGGGACAGGTGTCTGCTTGGAGCCCATGTCTGTATGTATATGTGTGTACGTGAATGTATTTCTCTGTATGTATGTGACCACATTCAAGTGGTTTTATTTGCATACATGCACATATGTATGTACCTGTCTATGCTTGAGCACACAGGTGTATATCTACATGTTTGAGTGTGTGCCCATGCGTGCACAGCTCTGTATGTGGACGCCTGTATATAGACACATATGTGCATATGCATGTATGTATTTTTGCATGCCTCTGTTCATGTGTGTATATCGCATCTACATGCAGTAATGTCATATGTGCTTATGTGCATCTGCCTGCATGTTAGTGCATGCATATATCTGTGTGTATGTGCCAGCTTATATACCCTTGTATGTAAATGTGTACATATGTTTATGCCTGTATGTACACACATCAGTTTGTACATACTTGTAGATAAACACTCGTGTGATACACACCCACGTGTGCCTCTTCCTACATGTATAGGCTCACATAGTCTACATAGTCTACATGTATAGGCTCACATAGTCTACATGTATAGGCTCACAGTGTATACATATAGCCCTTTCTGTGTATTCATTCGTGTGTGTAGACTCATGAGCATGTGTGCCAATCTGTGTTGGCATATTTAAGTGTGTGTATATGTGTGCATGTTTACACGAGAGCATGTTTCCCTGTATGCACATATATACTTGACAATGCATGTATGAACATACATGATTTATCTATATGTCTCTGAGGATGCAGCATTGTATGTAGGAGAGCTTTTCCTTTTGGGCATCTATAATAGCTGTATTACTGCAGCTCATGTGGATTATTTTTACAATAAAAGTAAAGAACCAGAAATCCTGGTCCTCCCAGGCCTGAGCCTGCATTCACCCTATGGCCTGTAGGGAAAGGGCAGCCTTTTGCACACAGCATATGAGGAAGGTGAGGAGCTGGACTCATAAGCTATGCCAGGCCTGGAGCTTCTGAGCAGACTGCTGTTGGCTCCCTGGAGAAGAAGCTGTGGGGATTTCCTGCACTCCCTTGGGAAACAGCCAGTTCACTGATCAGCAGATTGGGATGCGGAGATTTCAAAACATCCTTTTTCTGTTATTTGCATCAAGAGAGCGAGAGTTGATGTCTGCACAGTGGAGGCAGCCACTGCAGTTAGCGCCTCTCCATGAGTTACCTGCTGAAGACATAGAGCGTGAGTGGGAAAAGACACCGCTATCATTGTGAAGTCACGTGGCAAATGCTGTGTCCTAGAGGAGAAACCGGAAGGAAATGGGTCCAGCTCAAGGAAACTAGGCAGGATGTACGCTCAGAATCTCAGCTTGGCCCAAACTGTGCACTGCACTCTCCCTCAGCTTCCTGACCTTCGTGTGGGTGCAGACGCCCTTCTTCCCTGGGAACAGGAGGAGAGGAACAGACCCTGTCACAGGAGGCCAGAGCACACTAGGATGAGCAGGACTAAAGCCAGGTGGCCTATTTTCTTTGACATTGCCAGAGGGGGTGATTGGGGTTTCTGGAGGCACAGGGTTTTTTCCTGGTGTCACACCCAGAACTGAGAGTCTGAGGTGGGAGCTGGGACAGGGTTGGTTGGCAATGTGAGGTCCAGGGAAGGACTTGGCTCACCCTGGGGGAGGGGCACGGCTTCAAGACAGACACCAAGATAACTTAATGCCTGGAGGACACTTTTCTCCTGGGGAACATGACCAGCCAGCTGCAGACCAGCCTTATCCTGTCCTCCAGAGAGATCTGGCTATGCACACCCAGTGTCCAAAGGCTACTGGATCCCATGGGGGACTTCATGAAGTTGAACCAGATTCCAGTAAATCACCCCTCATCAGCCCCTGTCAGTGTGGGGCTGGAGAGACCTCTCAGAGGGTAAGAGAATTTGCTGCTTTTGAAGAGATCCTGAGTTCTATTCCCAGCACCCACATGGTGGCTCACAACTGTCTGTAATGACACCATCTTCTGGCCTCCTTGGGCACTCCCCACACAAGGTGCACAGACATGCATGCAGCAAACACTCCAACATAATATAAAGCTTCATGATGGCACTAGAGAAATGTCAGTCTCTGCAATCTGGGGTGCAATTTCACTTTCCACAGGGGCCAATTATTCAAATGCCACTGGAGCAGGCAACCCCTTTCCTACCACGGGAGCTGCAGTTGGCCCTGCTAAAGAGACAGGCCTTTTGGATGATACGGGGCTGGGGTTTGCGTGCCATTTAGCTTTCTGTGGCAGATGTGATTTTCACCTGGTATCATGGTGTTCTGTGCAGCTGATTTTTCCAAGTGAGAATTGCCTTCAATATTGTCCTTGAGAGCCCATGAAGCAATATTAGAGTGTTCTGTCTTCATCTTCCTGGTGCCCTGACTGCCTTAATAACTCCCTGGCTTCTGAGAGTGGCATGGGCTCAGCCTGCTTGATCTTTGACATTCACAGAGTTCCATGCTTTGCTCAGGGATATGCTTGCCATGACAGTTCTACCACAGGCGTGTAGGTTCTGTAACAAACAATTGGCTCTGCTGGTAGCTGGCTCTGCCTTCTGCTTTTGACTGATCCACAGTTACCAGAATGGGGTCTGTGTTTGAGTTTCTTTAAATTCGCCCCTCACTGTTAAGATGCCTGTGGTAGCCTCGGACCTCGTTGGAAGACAAATATAGAGGAAAGTGGAGGTTCAAATCAGCAGGCAATAAGGGCTTGGGGAAATCTTTTGGCTGTTCAAAAACTGACCGATCTTAATCACTCTTCCTGTTGTTGTGATAAAATACACTGACAAAAGCAACTTAGAAGAAGAAAGGGTTTTTCTCTGGCTCACAGTTCATCAAGGTGGGAAGTCGAGGTGGCAGGAGTCTAAAGCAGCCAGTCATGTTTATCTGAGATCAGGAAGCAGAGAATGGTAAATGCTGATGCTCAGCTTGCTTTCTCCATGCACACAGTCCATGATCCCAGCCAGGGAATGGCATCACCCACAGTCTAGGGAATGGTGCCGTCCACAGTGGACAGCTCTTCCCATCTCTTTTAATACAAACAAAATTATTCCCAAAGGCATACCCAGGGGATCATCTTCCAGGTGATTCTAAAACCTACCAAGTTTTTTGAGACCAATCATCCTTAATGATCTAACCCCAGTGTAACCTGGGAGATGAGGACCCCAGTGCGACCTGGGAGATGAAGACCCCGGTGCAACCTGGCTGATGTAATGGGCAGACTGACAGATAGAGAGGATTCTAGGGGCTGCAAGAGGAACAGGAACAACAGTCGTGCAACAATGCTGTGGCCACTTAGGACGATAGTCCCCATTTTGTTTGCAGAGAGCACCAAACTGCTGCTTCTCCATATCTCAGGGCTCTTTGTGTATCTCAGGTCTGTCTAGGTGACCTCTTTGCATTGCTTCTGACAATGGGGAGGTTAAGTTCACTGTGGTATGAATGGACGCCATTGTCTTCATTCTCTGATTTCCTCTTATCTCCCAGCCAAGCGGCTGTGAAGGAGGGTGGAGACACAGACCCTCAGGGTTTATATTTTCCAGGATTTATATTTTCCAGGACTCACGGCAGAGAGCCAGGTATTCTCCCCACCACCTCTCTTCACTTTCTCTTTCTTTACAACTCAACACATTTTAAGCAAAGTGGTGCTGTCTGTTCGGAGCTGCAGGTGTGCTCTCTGCTCCTCAGGCTCAGGGGACATTGCTGGAGAGCTGAGATCAGCTGCAGGAGCTGCCGAATCTATCCAGGCCTCAGGAGTATGGTAACCCTGATGTTGCAGCACCTGCCCGGCCTGGTTCAGGGACGCTACGCATCCACCAAAACCTTTGTTTTATGGAAGAGGAGGAATGTCTTTTCTTTCTGAATACTACAGCAGATGCCAGTCAGAGGACTGGAGGGGCTCTTCGTGTTCCTTCTTAAAGGGGGCTGCGCAGTGTTCGTCCTTGCTACAGAGACAATGGCTGTGTTGGCAGCTGGGGGTCTTGTTTCTCCCAACCCAACCAATCCAGGGAATATGCACATGCTTCTTGTAGCTATGACTCTAAGATGCAGCCTCGGGGTTACCTCTTGAATCCCTGGGTGCCCCAGTTTCTCTGGCAGTCCTTATGTGGCTTCTTTTATCAGCATCCTAAGAATCACACATGCAAGCGAGCTTGAGCAGAGGCTTGCTGCTTGCAAGCAGAGCGAAACTGAACTCCAGTGCTTCTCATTAAATGCCTGACAGGAGTAACAAGCCTCACAGAATTCTAGCAGGGTGTAGAGCACTGAGCTAAAACCTTTGTGGGGGTTGGCTCAGGAGCCCGTGCACATATGCCTGTGTATGTGTGTGTGTGTGTGTGTGTGTGTGAGAGAGAGAGAGAGAGAGAGAGAGAGAGAGAGAGAGAGAGAGAGAGAAGGGAAAGGAGAGGGGGAGAGGGAAGAGGGGAGAGGGGAGGGAGAGAGCCAGTGGAAATCATCTCCTGTGGTCCTTATTGAAAAGGGCTTAGTGGTGTGTGGACTGGCCAAAGCCAGCCCCTGCAATGGCGAAGTGGAAGACAGAAATACCGGGTAAAACAAAGAAATGCCAGAAGCAGTGTTGGTAGGCTGGGAAGCAGGATGAACAGTGGTCAGAATTTGTTAGGAAGAAGCCAGCCAGGTGATAGGTGGGGCACTGGGGCGGGCCTGTGCTGCTGGGGGCCGACTGCAGTCGTCAGCACCTTTTCTGCCCTGAGCACAGTGCAGCAGAGGGCACCCTGCCTTTCTGTATCTGGGACAGACATTTGCTGTAAAGCCTTGGCCTGAAGTGGTGATGCTGTTGCCCAGGCTAGCTGACAGTGAGAGGAAGTGGAGCCATATCTATGGCTGTTTGAGTTTTTGACTATGAACCTGGAAGGTTCTTGGTCCCCAGATTCGTACTGCATCCCGTGGACATTGAGCTTGGTGATTCTTGGCAATGTTGGAGGAGGTTCACAGGTAAGTTCCCTGTCTATCTACATTTGGGAACACAAAGAAGTAGCGACTGGACTGCTTACAGTTAAGTTTCTACTTCAGGGCTCATTACCCACCTGCATACCATGAGAAATCAAATTTGGGGTAGAATGAGGTTATGTTGTTTGCTACATTTCTTTAATCTGGGCAGGACCAGGCATGGCTGGAAACAGGTTGTGTGTAAGTAGTAGCCAAAGCACATGGTATCTGGTAACAACACTGACTTCCTAGACATGCTCTTGAGCCAGCAAAAAGCATTCTGGAAATAGAAAAAGGTTTCAGCCCCACACACCAGGACAGCCTGGCACAGCTGCCTCTCAGGGTCCTTGGTGGCTGTGACTTGGAGCAGGCAGCCCCAATTCAGTCATCAACAGCTCTTAGTGGTACCTATAACCTGTGGTGCAAAGGACTTACTGTCAGAGTTTAGTCTAGAGGTGGTCTTAATAGACTCTGTTAGACAAAACAAAACAAAACAAAACAAACAAACAAATATCCTAAGTTCTTCCTCCCAGTCCCCGCTCCCAGAAGGACAACTCTGAGACTAATTATTTTTTAATAAATGCCTAGACCACAAGCTTTGGCTCCTTCCCTGACTAGTTCACGTGTAGGTTTATATCTGTCTCCTCAGTGTTCCCAGTGGATCTCCTCTTCTTTCTATCCTGGGTTCCTCTATGTGGCTGGTTAACTCTGCTCAGTTCCCATGCTTCTAATCTTCTCTGTGTTGCCAAGCGAATCTTCACACCCCTCACTATTTCCCAGAATCCCCTCTCTTGCTGCCACTGTCCCACCTTCTATTTCCTGCCTCAGCTCATTGGGCATCTACTTTTTTTTTTATTGACAGGTGATGCTTATACAAGATTCTCTCTACAGTTTTCATAGGGTCTCCGATTCTCCTGTTCTTGTGGTATATGTAGCCAGTGGGTCTCACAAATGAAGGTTAGAAGAGAGAGGGAGGGATAGACCCGGAGTGTAAGGCAAAGCCATGCTGTGCTCAGCAGCATCTAAGGTCCAGTCATCCTTTGAGGTATTAACTTGAATTTATTGGAAGATCGTTTCCTAAGGGTTCCTCCTGCCTGTTAGTTTATTGTGTTTAGGGAAAGGTTTTGCTGTCCCAGGCTGGCATTGAACTCAAGGCAATCCTTCTACCTCAGCCTTTTCAGGGCTGGGATTACAAGCATGAGCTACCACACCCAAGATTAAAGGATGAATCCTGTCCAATTCCTCAGAGCAGGCTGTGGACAGAACATCTTGGAGAGCTACTGTTTTCAGTGAGTACTGGGATTCTTCAGTCCACTAGTGAGTCTGTGGTCCTTTGTGGCTGGACTAGGTGGGGACGCTTCCTGAGAGAGATGGGGATTTAAATGGAAAACTCTCTGCCGCAGACTGACTCCAATAAAAAGCCCGACCCTCTAGGGAGCAGAAGTGCATTGCTCCTGCCCAACGTTGTCTCTTTCTAACCTCTGAACTAGGCCTATGTCATCCTGGGTCTCCAGCTGCCAACACATCCTACAGGCCTTGGCATAAGCTGTTTTCCTGAAGTGTGCAAGGTGTCTTTCCTCCTTGGCGAGCCAGTGAAGAGCCAAGCTCCCTCAGTAAGGAGTTCCACAAAGGCCTTGTGGAGATCTCACTCCTACAGCAGGTGGAGACTGAACATCTGAGTGACCTGCAGGCTATGGGCTTGTTGGAACTGGCCCTGTGTGCCCATCACTGTTCAGTGTTTGTGCTCTTGTCTGGGAAGGTACAACCCTGCCGGGGTGGGGGTGGGGGTGCGGTGTGATGCATCTACACAAGTTCAGGCTTTAGACTTTGCAGGGGCCAAGAGCCTTGCCCATCAGGCTAGGGCCTGCTAAGACCACCTTATGGGCATGTCTCATACACAACTGCAAGGAAAGACACCTCATGAACCTTTCTCTCTCCTCTCCTCCCCTCCTGTCAATGCATCTCAAGAAAGCCTTGGTATCCCGAGCACTTCTGAGTCCCGGTGTTCTGTTCTCTCCAGTGGCTTCCTCTGGTTCACCTGAGAGGTGTTTAGGGCAAGGGACATGCATAGATTCTCAGAGGCTAGAAAAACTTCAGCTACCAACCCCAAACACCAAGCCTGTCCTCTTAGGAGATGACGATTTGGCCTCAGCCACCAGACGCTGCAAAGGGGCGTGAGCCCATTTATGAGTGCCTGCAGAACCTCATTAGTGATTTTAAAAGGGCTCTGTTCCTTCCAAGCTGACCTCCACAAAAATTCATCACCCAGAAATCCAGTAGGGCTGCACTTGGTGAGGGCAGGTAGGTGCGGGTAGACCGCCTCCACCCACAGAAAAGCGTCGACAGAGAAAACCTCACTTCTCATTTAGACACTTTGGGTTTAGATTTTTTAATTATAAGAAGCCATATTATTCCATAATAAAACTTAAACACAGGTTAATATGGTTGGTAATTAGCATATAATAGAAATTTGTTGGGAAATGAATGCCCTCAACCTGCTTAGAAACAGCATGCACCGTTCGGCAGGGTACCTGCTTCCTTGGTAATTATATTTGTAGTGGGTTTTGTCTGCTAAATCAGAATTTCCTTGTGAAGACTATATAGACTCCCCTTTAAGCCCAATCCCCGCTGCATGACTACAGAGTCTGAAGAATATGAGTCCAAATTAGTGACAATTTCCCGCAGTTAAAGTGATGTTTCTAGGCACCCATTTGGCCAGTCTTGCTGGCTGTGTTCTGGGAGGGGCCTCATGGCAGACAGATAGCGTGGGGTTCGGGGAAAGCAGATTCTTTTTTTTGCTGAATCAACAGTTCGATGGAGGTGAAGCACTTTGGAAAGCAGCAATGTTCATCTTCCCTTAGGCCCCTAATCTCCTGTTCTGTGTCTACCCAGGAAAAACAACACACGGTTTTGCCTTTTGATTTATAATTCATGGGCCCCGTGCACTAGGCTGCTCACGATCACGGTGGCTGGCGTTGCCTGTTGTAAAGACAGGTTGGAGCGAAGCCGGTATTTTGATGTTGACAGTTAGTGCTTGCTTGACATAATTTGAATATTATTTTCCTTAGAAACTGAGGGGGGGAAGAAAGCCTGTCCCTTGAAATAAAGTTCTGGGGTATGAAGAGACTTTCCACAATCAGCATTCATGACCCGTTTATCTTCTGTTGTTAAAGAAATATTAAAAATATTTGCAGTGGCAAGATACCATCCAAGCAGTCTGCAAGATAAATTAGAAACAATGCTATCTTGCCTTTGATTTATGGCATAGAAAATGTAAATACATTTTCCTGCCTACAACCTAGTGAGTGAAAAATGCCAAGTGCGGCCTGGTGTGATGATCCTGGGCTAAAACCTCGGTCATATTGTGGGTTTTATGGACAAGGTTCTGGGAACCTCTTCTGAGGAATGTTGGGGACCTCGGTCCCCTCTGCGGGCAAAGGTGAGAGGGCTCCTGTGTGATTGATTGACAGTGGGTCAGAGGGTTGGGATTCTGGACTTCGTAGTTTGTTGGGCAAATGATTGGCTTCAAATGGCCTGAGGTCAGACCCTCTCCAAAGTCCATCGGTGATTTGCTCCATGTCATGGCTGTGGCGGTCACACTGTTGGTAGATGTTAGGGTTCGCTGGTGTTCCCTCTCCTGTCTTATGTGTTCCCCTTGGCAGCCATACTGCTCCATGAGCAGCTGACGTGCATCGGCCTTGGTAAGATGACTGGGCTTATGCAATATGCCTACATACGAAGATCTAAAAACAATCAACAACCAACCAACCAAACCAACAACAGGCTAGGATCCATGTCCCCACTTCCATCCTTGATCATGCAATCTTCCATCTCCCAGGAAGCCACTGGCCACCAAGACCCAGACTTGCTCAGCGTTCCTATGGGAGTTCCACAGGTTGCATACAACTACAGCCCATTCCTGAGCCTTTCAGGATACAACAGGACAAAAAAAACATGTTTAAAAAGGGCTTGGGAGGGCTGGAAAGATGGCCGAGTATGTAGGAGTACCCATTGCTCTTGGAGAGGACCTGGGTTTGGTTCCCAGGACCAACATGGTGGCTCATGACCACCCACCAGTCCAGTTCCAACCATTCAATACCCACTTCTGACCTTTGTAGCCATCACGAGTACATGTATACATACAAACATACATGCATACATACATACATACATACATACATACATGCAGGCAGGAAAAATGCCCATATAAGTAAAATAAATAAATCATTGCAAGTGGAGCAGTCTCTCGGGAGATGCTCAGTGGATAAAGCACTCTCCTTGCAAGCCTTAGGATTTCAGTTTGAATCCCTAGACTCCACCCTAGACTCCACCACTCATTTGGTGCTCAGAGCATCCTGTCTAAGGTGTGCAGCTAGAGGCATTTCTAGCTACAGGAACAGCAAGAAGCCCATCCCCATTTATGGTTGGGAAGGGAAGTCTGCGCCCTTCTCCAGCCATCTACCATTCTTAAAGAGAGGCCAGCTCCTCTCATGTAGCCTTCCCAGCCAGGTTCCTCTCTCTGCGCTGGCCATTGAGAGGCACTGAGCACTGGGACTTAGGTTTGTGGGACTCACTCAGGGCTGAGCCTACGAGGTAACTATTTGTCAGGTGAGATGTTGTGGGAGATTTGAGGAAGGTGAGTGTTTCAGGGACCATTGGACTGGATCTGGCAACAAGGTGACTCATGGTTTCTTAGCTGTTGGGAATCTTCTAATGATGACAGGTTCCATGGATGAGGCCTGGATGGAGGTCAGGCAGGCAGTTTCTAGTTCTGCTCTAAGCCCTTTAGAAGACTACTGGGCCACACCCTTCTGCAACCACCACTCCACTGCTCCTCTAGCTTATTTTCCCCATCTTGAAGTGTCATAGAGTGTTTTGCTACCGCAGACTCTGACAACCCCAGATAGGATTCTGCAAGGAATTGTGAAGGCATCCCCCCCACCACTTTATTTCTATTCTCTACAATTCTCACTGCTGTGACATCATGCCTGGCAATAGCAACATAAGGAAGGAAGGAAGGGTTTGCTCTCAGTCTGAGGGGATACAGTCACTGGTAGAGAAGACATGGGACAGGACTGCGCGGTCAGGAAGAAGAGAGAGCTAAAGGCTTCTCAGCTTGCTGTTCTTTATTCTACCTAAGCTCACGGCATGCTGCTGCCCACATTCAGATTGGATGTTCTCTCCTCAGGATGGTTCTCACAGAGACACACCCCTGTGGGAAACAAGATTAATGAACAGGGAACTCTTCAAGGCAGCAGATCTCAGCACAGTCTGTGCGACCACCCTGGAGGTCCCAGAAACTAGCATAGTTTAACACTGCCTCTGTATTTGAAGACTCTGGAGACAGTTCTTTCCCCCAGTCTCCTCCAATCCTGAAGCTGGAGACAGGGTTATAAGGAGGAGAGGCACCATCTCTGAGCATCTCTTAGAAGATCCGGTCATCTGTCATGACCAGTGAGGCATCCGGCTCTCCATCTCCTCCACCCACCTGTTGCTCAGGCAACAACAACCTTCTCTGCAGAGCCATATTCTGCAGGTGTATTTGTTCCAGGAGCAGAAGAGCCTTGAGTAGCCTATTGCTTCCACTTCACAATGCCTGCAGGGATCTACTGGGGCCACTGGATTCTGTCCCACCCAAGGCTCTAACTGATCCTCCAAAATCTTGGCTTTAGTGTTGTCCATGGATGGCTTGCTACTGTAAATGATGGGAGTGCCCAGAGAGTTCTCGATAATAGTTAAAGTGTGGTGGGTCAGCGTGCCTGGGTTGACTTCCAGGCTGGCCTGTGCTTGTCTTCGCTGGGATTTCTGGTCCCTTTCTCATTGTCTTAGGAGGCTGTTCTGATATTTTTCCTGGGGAACCTATTTGTATCCACCTCAGACGATGAAAGCGACAGCAGAATAAAGACATGATTCTACCTGAGTCTAGGCTGGTGAACCCCTTAATTTATTGGGGGGTCACATTTAGGAGCATGAGTTACCCCAAAGCCACCCCATGGAGGTGATAAGTCACAAAAGTGTTATGACTGTGACTGAAATCCCAGTAGAATTCCAGCTCTCTCTTACACTCTAGTACCTTCCATGAGCACATGCAGGAGCAGGGAGTGGGTTGAACCTCCAGCTGAGGGTCTGATGAATCCATTCTCACTGTGGAGCCATGTTAACAGGCCTGGCCTTGTGAGGGTCTCATCTTCTGAGGGTCTCACAATAGCGCTTCAAGATTTCAAGATGACAATGGCCATGTCATGTCTGGAATCCAGAGCTTCCTCCAACTTCTATAAAAGACCAACAGCAGCAAAGAAAGCCCAGGGCACACATGGAAACAGCATCCAGCCAGCCTGTGAGCCTTTGAAAACAAACCAAGAAAGATAAATAATGATACATAGCTACTAAAGTAATAAAGAAAACTTTGACATTTTAGAGCCAATCTGGTATCAGAAATAGATTTTTATCTTTATTTTTCATTTGCCCTTCCATCTATAGATCTCAATCCAGTAAAGCAAATAAACGGGCTGGTGTTACTAGCTATATATTTTATACACGATGGAGGCATCACAGAAAAGCCTTTTTTTCCGCGTCGGTAAATAAAAGTGCTATTTCAAACATAATCAAAGAAATAAGAAATACAGTTGCCAACGAGGCGGCCGACTGCTGCTCTGAGCATCCTCTCAGGAAAGGATCCACGGTGGGGCAGACTTGTGTTCACTCTTCCTGTCGAAGGACAGGGTGCTGCCCAAGTTACGGGGCAGACACAGCTTCCACTCTGCCATTGCATGATGGAGATGACCAATTCTGGTGTTGGCCTTGTGGAAAGCCATGATGGCAAGTGTCTAAGGGAGAAGGTATAAGGTGACTAGGGGAAGAAGCATCAGGGAAGATGGAGGGGGACAGAGACAGGCATGAGTAGGAGACCCCCTGCCTACTGAGATGGTCGGGTTGGATGACTGCACCGGAGATGGTGCACCCAGCATCCTCAGCATGCACTGGACATCAATCCTCTGCAGTGCTGACCTCTAGGTCAACCTCATGCCTTCATGACAGGCTGGACCACATTCCTAGCACCTTCCAAAGCTAGTGTCTTTATGCAGCCAAGAGGGATACTAACTGGCTCTCTGCAATTCCATTTAGGATTGTTCAATCCCCAGGGACCCCCATCCCTGATGGTGACTGAATCTGATCACCTGCTGGAGTCAGAGGCACAACTATGACTAAGTCTTGGGAAGATGTCAGCCTGAGCTTGCACTGGAGAGATCATGGGGTGCCGTGTTGGGGATTCCCTTTGCCTTTTCTGGAAGCGCCATTGGCTTCTCCGAAGGCTGGAATGCAGCCTCCTCTCGTGGATGGTTCAGAATAGCAGATGATAGATTCTGGGAAGCCGCTGACAACAGAGAGTGATGCAGCCCACACTGAAGCAGACTGGCCACTCGGAGATGGCTTGATGCTTGCCCACGTGATCGATCACTGGGAGGCTGAAAGCCAGGGTTTGGGCTGTCTACAGCTCTCTCTCCTCCCTGCTCCTGCTTTGGTCTAGGCACCACTAGTCCTGCTGAGAAGATGGGACAGAGATCTCTCTGCGGCTCTGAGGAGTCTCAGTATGTTTTGCAGAAGTAAAAGATGGCGTAATTTATCACGGCTGAACATACGCTTTGTTCAATGACAGGGTAATTAGACATTCTTTCGGCAGACACATTAAATATATACTTATGCATTAAGGCTCTGTGTCTCGGATCAGCTCTGTTGATTTACTCCTTATGCTTGGATCTTTGCCTGTTGATAGCCATATAAAACTAAACTTCCCTGCCAAGGAACGGAAGTGACGGGAGCAAGGGGTGTCTTCCATATGTTACCTGAGTGGAGCTGGGGGATGGGCTGGGAGAGGGAGAAACTGGGATACTCTTGAGCATGTATGTACACACCCTCACCAGCCAGCTGTGGCATCCTTCTCTCCCCCCCCCCTCACCTAGCATTAATTATGCATTGGCAAAGATAATTTTGCATATATAATGCTGACCTCTCTCACTAGAGGGCAACAAAACCCCAGCTTAAGGAGCCTCCACCTTCTGTTTTCAGTGACAGGAAGCGTTTAATAAGGAGTCACATGGATTTCATAATGAATTCCCTATTAATTTTACATAAGTGGAAAGTTACTTCGGAACACCAGGCTGAGATCCTGCAGATGCACGTTCGGCCTCCTCAACAGGTGGGGAGGAGCAGCTGCCCGCCAATCCTCATGGCTAACATTTGGGGTGCATTTCTCCCAGCAATTGTACCTGACTCCTTGGGAGCTGCATTTGCTTGCCCTGCGGATCTCTGACCTGTGTGTTTCTTCCTCCCTCTAGGTAATGACCCCGAGCTATGGATGAAGCATGCATCATATTCTGCCCATGTGTCTGGCCCTCTACCTCAGCCTGCCTTGCCTTTCAACCCTGGATGGGTCTTGATGCGGCTGCAACCATCATTTTTCTTGACTGATCTGGAATCTCTTCCAGGGAGTTGGACCTTAACCTTAAGGAGTGGAGTCCATTTTGGCCTCTATCCCCAAATATGAAAGCAGAAGACAAGGGAGCCAGCACCAAACCTGTGCTTACTGTGACAATTTTTGTTTTTAGACTTTCACATAATAACTTCAGAAAAGGGATGCCTGGGTGTTCTGTTCCAGTTTCTAGGTAGGAAGCATTGGAGAGACTCCACTAAGGAGGGAAGAGCTTTAAAGACCTAGGAACTGGGGCTAGAGAGGTGGATCAGTGGTCAGAGCACTGGCTACTATTGCAGAGGACCTAGGGTTGGCTCCCTGTACATACATGGTGGCTTATAACCATCTATAACTCCAGTTTCAAGGAATCTAACGATCTTTTCTGACAACCATGGTACTGTACAGACCTGGTGGACATGCATACACTCAGGCAACACCTACACATATAGTAAGTAAATCTAAATAGATTGGAAAAAAAAAGACCTGGACAGTTACCTAGAAACAGAGAGGATCTGACTGGCAAAGCCGCCTGAACGTGTCTTTTATTACTGAATTCATTTAAAATATTGTTAGAGAAGCCAAGCAAAGCCCCAGGTTCCCAGGCTTTGTACCAGTTGCTACCTGTGTGGAGAACACTTGGAATCTCTTCTGTGAGAAGTCTTTCCTGCCCATAAGAGCAATGATCATATTGTCCTCCACAGGCGGAGCAACATGTGCTACCAACATCCTTAATCATGGCCGTTTCTTTGGAATGAGTGCTTTAAAGCTGGTGTTCAGCTCTGTCACCTGGTCTCACTTCTCTGGCAGGAGCATGGCCAGGTAGGGGACAGGAGTGGGTAGAGACCTACAAATGTATTTTTTAAATTATTGATGTTGTTATCAGCAACATTGTTATTGTCATTATCATCGTCATTGTCATCATCATCATTGTAGTCATCATTGTCAATGCCATCATCATCATAATCCTTACCATCATCGTCATCATAGTCATTGTTGTCAATGTAGTCATTGTCATAGTCAGCATCACCATCATCATCGTCGTCGTCATCATCTTAGTCATCGTCAATGTTATCATCGCCGTCGTCTTGTCGTCGTCATCATCATCATCATCATCACTATCACTTTTGCAGTGGACAGTTCTTTGGGTGAAATGGCCCGAGAGCTGCAAAGAAGTGCCAGCTATTTTCCAAGTGTCGCAGTTACTTATCTGTTGCTGTGATAAAACACCATGGCCTAAAGGAACTTACAGAGGCCAACACCATGACCTAAAGGACTCTATAAGGCAGAGTTTATTTGGGTTTATGGTTCCAGAGGCGTAAGGGTCTATCATGGTGGAGAAAGGGTCTATCATGGCAGCAGGAGCAAAGATAGAGTGAAGCAGAAGTGGCTTATGGTTTCTGATTGCACCTTCAGTGACATACTTCCTCCAGCAAGTAAACCTTAAACCTACCTCCCTAAACAGTACCACCAAGAATTCATATGCCTAAGACCGTGTGTGTGGGGGTCATTTCTCACCCATACCACGTATCATGTGACATTGAATGAACTTGTAAATGTTTCTGATGGCTTCTTGATGTTTTGGCCTTTCCGGGAACACACACCTGGGTGTGGACCCGCATATGAGCAACGCTGGCTTGGCAGCTCAACCTTCCAATCCTTGAGCACAGATCTGCTTGTCCAGTGCCTGGGTCCTTAACAATTTCCTTTGAAATGTAACTCATCCTATGAAGACAGAACTAAATTAAAAGCACTCCAGAGAGGAAACAGATTGCAGCTATAGATTAGGAGCGCAGCCTAATCCTTCACAGGCATTAAATATTTAACGTAATTGCACCACAGGTGCCAGGAAGATGTCAGCATTGTTTAATTAGACTTAATTAAACATAAGGAAAAGTCAAATGCGTATTCAGGTCGAGTTTTTTTTAATTGATTACAAAATCTTCCATTCAGAGGTCCCATGTGTGGCCAGGTGACACTCACCCTGTGTTAGCTAGAGAACAAGCCTAGAAGGATGTAGAGGGGTCAAGTAAGAGGGCACATATCTGTCCGCAGGTGGGGGATTGTATCTGTGGATATGGCAAAAGACATGCTTTTGAAATGAAGAGATTGCACGGGCAGTTGGCCTCCTCCAGGCTTCAGAACTCAGCCATGTGTCTCCTGCATGTTTTTGGTCTCATTATTATTGATCTGACCTCTTTTATTGGGTTGGAGACATTGAACCTTCCACCACATATGCATATACAGTCATGTACAAAGACGTGCATGCACATGTGTAAAGGGGCATGTGCAAACTCTGGTTTTCTACACTAGAAAGATAATGAGGAGCCTGTCAACTCCTATCTGCACCATCAGCCTGTACCCCTGGCTAAAAAGACTCTCTAAGTCACGTAACTGCAGACTTGTCCTTTAGGGCTGGGGAGGAGCTTAGCCAGTAGAAAGCTTGCCTAGCATGCATGACACCCCAGGTCTATCACTGGTCCATTGCTATTCCATCGCACAATCATTAACTGAGTCACACCGGCAAAATTTATCCTACCTTGTAAGGCAGTGGTTCTCAACTTTCCTAACACCGTGACCCTTTAATACAGTTCCTTGTGTTGTGGTGACCCCCAACCATAAAGTTATTTCAACACTACTTCAATTTTGCAATTGTTATGAATTGTAATGTAAATATCTGACCCATGACCTTCCCCCCACCCCCCATGAGTACAACCCATAGGTTGAGGATCACTGTTGTAAAGTAACAAGTTCACAGGACTCCAGGATTGGGACATGGGCATTTTAGGGACACATTCTTTTTCCTACCACAAAAATCATGTCTGTTGAAAACAGCAGACTTCCTGGCATGGAGGGGTGCCTTTTGCTGAAGTGCTGGTGGGTATGTCTGTACTTCATTGATGCACGTGTGTGCACGCTTGTGTGTGCACATACACAGCAACACAATCGCTACCTGATTCTCTTTCCCGCTTGTTCATCTTTTCTTTCCCATGTTCTGCCCCATTTGAAATTCATACTTTTATCTTAAGCTGTCAATACACATGGTGAACACTATTAGAACCAGCCCTTTCGTCTTCTACAGGAGCTCAACCAGGCTGGAAATTAACGCATCATTCATTTTTGACAAATGGGCTAGTTCTTTAAACCTTATAAATTATCAAAAGTCAAAACACTTTCTGACTTACAGTCCTATTTTTTTTTCCTCTGCTTTGGCAATATAGTATGTTATTTGCAGAAATTGAGGGTTTTTTTTTCACTCAAAGGCAAAATAGCTAATTTTTAGAAAATTGAACTTTCCCTACCAGAGACTCACAACGTGGTTCCTGGGGCATTGCCCAGCTGGAAACAGATGCTGAAAGAATGGCATAAAGTTGGTGCCCATCTATGGATCTCACTGCTGTGGTTTGAATGTGGCCCATGTGATGGCGTGCTGGCTAGTTTTATGTCAACTTGATGCCATCTAGAGCCATTAGTGAGGAGGAAGCTGATACTAAGAAAATGCCTACATAAGATCAGGCTGTAGGTAAGGCATTTTCCTAATTAGTTATCAATGGGGGAAGGCCAAGCCTGTTATGAGCAGTGCTATCCCTGGGATGGTGGTCCTGAGTTCTGTAAGAAAGCAGGCTGAGCCAGCCAGTAAGCAGCATTCCTCTGTGGCCTCTGACTAAGTTCCTGCCTCTAGGTTCTTGCCCTGTTCGAGTTCCTGTCCTGAGTTCCTTTCATGATGAACCACGATGTGGAAATGTAAGCCAAATAAACCCTTTCTTCCCCAACTTGTTTTGGTCATGGTGTTTCACAGTATCGATAATCCTAACTAAGATGGTTGGGAACTTAGTGCTGCTGAGTGGTGACCTTATGAAGTTGTTGGGTGCTCACCTCGCTGTGTGGATTACTATCTCTTCTGTGGGAGTAGGAATCTTATTTCATAGCATGCGTTAACACTTGAGCTTGGCTCCTCTGGTTCTTTTTCTTATGTTCCCGTGACTCTACCATACTCTGATGTAAGAAAGCAGCCTTCCTTAGATGTGGCTCTTTGATCTTGAACTTCCCAAACTCTGACTGTTAGCCATACACACCGCTCTACTGTCACAAATTGCTACTCTGCCATTCTGTCATGGCAGAATTTGCCAGGACTATGGAGCTCACTAGAATGCCTTCTTGCGTCTCATTTTACCTCCTGTCCCAACTCTCACATAGGAACCTTGGAGTAGGCTTCTTGGGGTAAGGGATGTAGAAAAAAAGACAGATGTATACCTGAAGTGTTGGGGTTCAAGATAGACTTTGGAAATGCATGTCATTGCTCTTAAGTTGCTTTCTGAGCCCCAAGAACCCATCAACCCTCAGGGCTGACAGACAGGCATGCGTAAACTTGGTCTAGAATGATTTCCCCCATTTCCTCAGAGCAGACAAGAGCTCTTCTTGCCTGATGGTGGAAAGGAAGTGAAGGGGAAGAGTCACAGTTACTGTTGGACTCCCACAGGAGTAGCCTTAGAGCCCCTGCCTTGTGAGGAGCCATGGAGCTTCAAAACAGAAGGGTGATATGTGAGGTAGAGACAGTTGGTCGCCATCTGAACTCCCTTCAGCTCAGAGCTGGGAGAATGTGAGGACACCACCACAAGACTAGGAGAAACACGGGAGACTCAGCCAGAGAATAGTCCTCCCTAGTGGGACACAGGGGCAGTTTCAGGAAGAGTCAGGCTCAGGCTTATCTGGGTGAACACCACAGGTCACAGCCAGAAGCGGGTAGGGACAAGCATATCCCCATGCACTGATGCAGAGTCAGTCCTGTGTCAGCTGGCCACATTCACACTGTGCTGCTCAGCACCCTAGAGGCAGATTCAATTCCTGGCTAAAGCTGGAAGGGAAGCTGGGTAATGCTAGGAGAAGCTGCTGTGGTGGAGCATGGGAAATGAGGGTCCATTTGTTGGGATTTAAATTCTACATGAGGTTTCAGTGCATGAGGAGAGTGGTCACACCAACCATGAGGTCAGAGCATGGGGAGAGTGGTCGTCACTGAGAGAGCTCACTGGTGCACATGAGGTCAGAGCATGGGGAGAGTGGTCACACCAACCATGAGATCAGAGCATGGGGATAGTGGTCACACCAACCATATGGTTTCAGAGCATGGCGAGAGTGGTCACACCAACCATGAGGTCAGAGCATGGGGAGAGTGGTCGTCACTGAGAGAGTTCACTGGTGCACATGAGGTCAGAGCATGGGGAGAGTGGTCGTCACTGAGAGAGTTCACTGGTGCACATGAGGTCAGAGCATGGGGAGAGTGGTCGTCACTGAGAGAGCTCACTGGTGCACATGAGGTCAGAGCATGGCGAGAGTGGTCGTCACTGAGAGAGCTCACTGGTGCACATGAGGTCAGAGCATGGGGAGAGTGGTCGTCACTGAGAGAGTTCGCTGGTGCAATGAGGTCAGAGCATGGCGAGAGTGGTCGTCACTGAGAGAGCTCACTGGTGTACAATGCTTTACTCACAGATGATGCCAGTGCAAACCATAGTTCTTCAGCTATTAGGTAATTCACTCTGATATTCTGAACAGTAGAACTTAAAGCATGAACTAATGTGGTGTTTCCTGAGTGTGCCCGGGCATCATACTCCACTAGCACACCTTCAGGTCTTGGCTCACTTTCTTCCTCTTGCCTTGGTTCTGTGGTCACAGCTTTGTCTGCCAGTGAAGTTCACAGAGGCCTCTCCGTGCAGCCAGGCACTGGGGTCTGTATTGGATCAGATTTCTTAGTGACAAGTATTGCTGCTCACGTGTTAAATACGACCAAACCTGACCTCAGTGAGACTCTCCAGCTTCTCCTTCTTGCTGGAATATCCCCAGGAGCTAGTTAGTCTTGCACCTTTTTCTTTCTAACTATGCCATATTTCTTTTAAGAGCTACTATGTTTCCCTGTTTCTTTTGGCAACTTTGTAAAACTTTGCTTGTGTGCACCTGTGTGTACATATCTGCAGTGTGCATGCAATGAGACCCGGTTTGCACCCAGAAGGGGCATCTCTTCAAATAATAGAGGGTCTGCTAGTGTGTGGGTGGTTACCACATCCAAAGGGATGATCTGCAGTATTCATGGCCAGGCCTTGGACACATGTCCAGCATTTCCTGTTTGCCTTGTACTTGCGGTACACACAGACAGTTAAGTTTGTCAATTCTGTCTCCCCTGGCAACCATGCCAACAACAGCTCTCATGGCTGAGAAAATCACCTTGGATCCTGATGGAAGCTTTAGTTGGGTCTTCTTGGGCTCCACAGTCATAGGAGATGATTGTGGGAGAAATCCTGGAGGCTTGTGCCAGCTTGCCTCTCTTCCCAGGGTTCTCCTCCAAACAACACATCACAGTACCTTCAGGAGTGGTGCCCATGGGCAAAGCATTGCTGCTACTGTGTGGGCCTTTGTGCCTCAGTACACAGATTGCCAGGTGTGGATTCCCCCTGCAGGGGTGAACAGCTTCCTCTGCTTCTTAGATGGGTAGGGATCATGAAAGGCCACCTTTACAAGGGAGTGCCATAGCCAGGGTCATGAATGATGTCCTTTGCAATGCACTTAATATGTCCGTGTTGCTCAGCAAAGTCCACAGCACGCAGACAAGCTGGTGTTTCCTGTGTCTGCCTGCAGAATACACAACCCAGGTGCCTTTCCTCTGACCTCAGATCTCATGGCCCATGGCAGCAGGTCTGCTGGCAAGCTTGGCTGAAAGACTAAAATGTTTTTGAGACAAGGTGTCTCACTGATCTGGACCTAGGAGTGATAAAGCTGGATTGGTTGGCCAGTGAACGTTAGAAATCTGCAGACATTCACCACCACGCCAACTTTCACGTGAGTGCTTCAGATCCTTGTTGTGTGCACATCAGGAACTTCACCATCCGAGCTATCTCGCAGCAACAGTATGTTTTTTTTTTTTTTTTTTTTTTTTTTTTTTTTTTATTCCTTACATTCATCAGTCTGGGCTTTTAGGCTTAACTCTTAAACCTGATATTATTGAATCTCTCCTATATTTGCTTGTTGCCAACTTAATGTGAGTTATAGAAAAACAAAGTCTGCTTCCTTGTGTGTGTGAGTTGGGATGAGGGGATGAGTGCCCCCTCCCTCCCTCAGTGATGGCTGCCTTTCCCTGGGTGTCTTCCACAAGGACACTCGAGCCTAACATTTTGTACATAGAATCCCTAATTCTATGAGGGACTCATACAGTTTGGATGTCCCCACTTCATGGCCATGTGTATGTTCATGTCAGGGTGTTTTTTTTGGTGGTGGGGGGGGTTGTATCTGGCTGAGTCTTCTGTTGGGTTGTGTCTTGCCCCTGACCTCACAATGAAGGACCCCACAGTCAGAGCCTCTCTCACCAATGACTTCTTTTTGACCCATACATCCCTACTCAATTTACTATATCCTAGAATATCTTCTACTTTCAGGACCCCTCTCTAACTTCAGAGGACTCCCATGACTGCAGACACTTCAGAAGCCAGCCTTGCCCAAGTCAGAGAATCTATCAAGAAAACATTGCTCTCCATATCAGCTGTGTCCCGTCTGTCCCTGGCAGACAGGACTCCTTCCATTCATTCTTTCTCAGAGACCCTGGCCTTTCTCTTTCCCCTCTGCCCACATCCCCATCACTGGCCCAGGCCACTTCCCTAACAGGAGCCAATAACACCAGTGGTGTCTCCCCCAATTTCCTGCCCATGTAAGTCTTCTGTGAGTCGCTTTGTGCTTTGTTAATCCCTTTGAAGCCTCGTCTGTTTCCCAGGAGCATCTTTCACAACTTGGCAACTAATTACAACTCACAGGATGAGCAAGCAAATTCACAGAGGTGCAGAAACTGTAGCACTGACCCCAATTGCAGATCAAGGGACCAGTTCTTAGGAAAAAGTCTGTACAAGGCAGACTGCGAGCTACCGAAGGCACAAGGCACTAGGATTCTCACCCACTGTCTCCTTCCTGAACAAAAGCCCCACGGACATACTTTAATGACTGGTGCAAATGGAAGTTTTTGGATTAAATTCTTAGTCTCATAGAAACATTGTCCTGGACCAACCAAGTGAGACCACAATTGTAATAACAGATCTCCTACACAAGGCAGGAGGCATTATGTGTCCCAGAGACACATAGGTAATGTATTCATGGAAACAAAGCCTGTAAGGATGAGAAAGGACACACCAGCCAAGAAGTACAGGGAGTTTGTGACACTGAGACACAGGCGTAGGTACCCATCCATGAGCTCACGCAGGAGTCAGTTCTTGGCTTTAGTGTCTGGGTGCTGGCTTGAGATTCATGACTTCCAACTCTTAAAGCAAGTGAATTGTTGGTTCTAGGGTGTAAGTCTGATGTAACTTGTAATGGCAGAAGGCAGGGAGCGGGTACAATTATCGTCCCCGGGTTCTATTCTCAGAAAGCCTCGTCTTTGGTTTGGAGAAAAGAGGAGAGCAAGTCGAGAGCAGACAGCACATGAGGATTCTGGACCTGCTGAGCTCTGAATGTATCTTCCAAAATATATCGGAATTGAGGCTTAATCACTCTTATTACAGGGGAGAATGTTAGGGGCTGGAGAGAGGACTCAGTCATTAAAAAACTTGGGGAGAAAACATGAGGACCCAAGTTCAATCCCTAGCACCCCCTAAATGGCCACGTGCAGAGGCTTGAACCTATAACCCAACCCTGGAGAAGCAGAGACAGGAGGATCCCTGGGCTTTCGAGTCTAGCCTAATTAGTGAGCTCCAGCTTCAGTCAGAGACCATGCCTCAAAAATTCAAGTGGAGAGCAGGTAAGGCAGCCGGCTGAGAGTGGCCTCTGGCCTGAATGTGCCATACATATAGGTGTACACATGCACACAGACAGACAGACAGACAGACACATAGAGGTGGGGGGAGATCTTTATTTCAAGGACCCTTAGGAAAGGGATGGAGGGTTTGTATACTTTCTTGTCAGCTTTTGTGTTCTATGTGTAAATAAATTCTTCTCCCTAGAGTTGGACTTCTCTTATTAAAAACTGTTTTATGGTATCCTTGTGTGTGCGTACACATGTGTGGCATGCCACAGTGTCCGTATGGAATCCGGAAGACAACATGCAGGAGTTGTTTCTCTCTTTCTACCGTATGGGTCCTGAGGATGAAGGTGTCCTTGGGCTGGGAAGCAGGTGGCTTACTTGCTGAGCCATCTCACCAGCTCATACAGTCTTCTTAAATCTCCAATCGCCACCCCTTTTCCAGTGAGAAAAATCCCATACCACTTCCAGGGAGATAAACTAGGTATACAAAGAAAGACTTACTGATAATAAATGATAGGGAAATTGATTTTAAAACATCTCCTTAGCATACACACAAGGTTGTCGTTTATTAAAGATGAAAGCAAATTTGCATGTGGATGGGATGGAAATGTTTCTCTATTTTTACCTAGAGGTTGAATCTTGCCTGAATATTTGATCCTGCGGGACATAGATTATATTCACTTTAAAAAATAATTTATCGATATTTTGGTTTTATAATCATCAACTCTGAGAAGGCTGCTTTACATAAATACGTAGAAGATGGCAGAAGTAGGTTTAGAGCCATTTTAGAGATTATTGGAAATTCTGTTCTAATCCCAAGCCAAAATTTGTTTAATGATTTTTTAAAAATGAAACTCAAGTTATTAACTCAAATAGCAATTTAAAAAATCAAATATTCTAACAAGATGATATGGTGACTTGGTACTTACTTCCTGAGGATAAAATATTAAATGTCTTCGTTTTCTGTAATTAAACAACTACGTGGCCATAGGAGCAGAAACCCTTGTATGTGTGGTTCATGAGAAGAGGCAATCTGGAGTCTGAGCCCACTTTGCATGCAGTATCTGCTGGTGTTAGGTGATGTGCCAGCAAATACACAGCAAAGTGTGCTGTCTTGTCCTCAGATCTGAAGCCATCGTGAAGTCACATGACAGAGCCTCCCTCAGATTCGCTAACGTTCTAATTGATTTTTGCTTGTTGCACATTCGGCGCTATTTCGCTGTTGACAGTCTTTCCCTAGCCCTCACATTCAGTTATGTGACACAGGCTGAGCGTGGCCCACTGGAAAGAAGCTGGGCTGGAGAGGAAGTGGTGCCTTAGCAGACCCGACCTTGCTGGTGATCACCCTGGCATTTGGTTACAGCAGGATGAGCTGGCTAAGTTGGTGCCTGCCTGCAAGTGCTTATCTCCTGGCCAAGCATGAAAAGGAGGTGACCATCTTCTCCTACTTTCCCAAAATCTATATATGCATTAGAGACAAATGGGAAACACTTTGAATTTACATAAAGATTCTGTTATTGACATTTATTACTTAGATTCTTCATCCTGTTACTGAGAAATATTACAGCTGTGGTCTTGTGAACCAGATCCTGGTTCTCATGGTGGGATCCTAAGATGTGCTTTAAGATCTGCCTCGTGGCTGGATCCTAGATCTGCCTTGTGGCTGGATCCTAGATCTGCCTTGTGGCTGGATGCTAAGATCTGCCTCTTGGCTGGATTCTAAGATCTGTCTCATTACTGGATCCTAAGATCCACCTTAAGTCCTTTTTCATCCTTAGTTTTTGCTGACGTCTACTTCGTCGTGAAAATAAAATTTGCAACAACTGTGAGGGAGCCTCTGGGTGCTGTTTGGAATCTAAAGCTCTGCTTTGGATTTTAGTGATGTTCAGATTTGAGGATCCCGGAGACCCCTCTTAAACACCACAGTGACCCAAGACAACTGGAGTGTTTTCCTTGTGTGCGAGTGCATGTATGTGTGTGTGTGTGTGTACACTTGCACCTGTGTACCTGTGCCTCTGAAGGCCAGAGGATAGCCTCAATATTGCTCCTCAGTTACCACCCACTGTTCTTTGAGACGGAATCTCTCATTGGCTTGGCACTCACCATGTAAGATAACCTGGCTGCCCAGTGGTCCACAGGGATCCTCCTGGTTCCACCACCCCATATAGAACTTACCACCTTGCCAGGGCTATTTATGTTTTCTGTGGAACTAACTCAGGTTCCCAGGTTTGCACAGACATCACCTCCCCCACTCCCGCCCCAGCCCTGGAGCATGAGTGTGGTGATCCTGAAGACCAAGGGTGATGACTATGCTGTTCGATGCCATCTGTAATCACCCAAAGACCCACGCACAACGAAGCGAGAGACGGAATAACTGCTCATTGGTTCCCGTTCATCACAGGATGATTCCCTCTATCCACTGTGAGGGACAGAGCTTGGTGTGGACAGACCATTCACCAGGGGTCTGATTTCACAGGCTGTCCCCTCCCTGGCAGGAATCACACACAGACCCAGAATTACAGAACTCAAATCACTATCTCATTTCTTTTTGAATTTTAGACTTAGTCACAGTTTCAAATGTGGTTTATTCAAGGGCTTGAATCCATTTTTAAAATAATTCACTCTGAATTTTCTGAAAAGTAGAGATGTTGGCCATAATTGTGTACAATCATTTAAACACAAGAATAAGGAGTTTGTTTCTAAGGATGCTGCTGCTGGAAAGACTCACTGTGAAGAATCACTGGTCTGGGTGTGGCCATCTCCAGCATCAGGCCTGTCATGTGAACCCTCATTTTGACTGCAAGTGATACAAGCAGTGAGGTGTGGAGGCTTTTCCTGGTTCCACGCTGCCCTGAGCACCTCTGTTCCCAGATCCTTTCCCAGACTTTCTGCCCTCTGTTGCTCTGCAGGATGGCTCTGCCACCTTGTTTGGTACCTGGTCTCTCTGGATGTGTCGGACACAATCACTCTTCATGGAATCTAAAATATTTTGTGCTTTTCTAAGTAATTTAGGGTCTTATTCGTGATATAACATGAATGTGAGGTATTTGCTTTCATTTGAGATGTTGGTAGTTAATGATGCCACAAAAACCAAGGCATGTTCCCATTTTTCAAAAAAAAAAAAGGTTTACTTTGCATTTATCTATTTGTCCATCTACCCACCTACCCACCCACCCACTCATCCATACACCCACCTGCACACCCACCCATCTGTCTGTCCATCCATCACCTGCCCATTTGCCCATCTGCCCATCTGCCCTTTTCTCTATCTGCCTGTCTGTCTGTCCATCCATCTGTCTGCATGTCTGTCTATCTGTATCTGTGTATGTGCTTGTGTATGTGGCTATCGATACACGTGGCTCATGTGGTATGTGTGTAGGACAGAGGACAACTCGCAGAAATCACCAGTTCTGTCTTCGACCACCATGAAACTCAAGTCATCTGCCTTGGCAGCAAGTGCTCTCAAACACCGACACCATATATTCTCTTCTGATCTCTACAAGCAGCATGGCTAAGGGGACCTCAGCTTCCAGGCTCAGGAGATTGCAGACTTCTTCCAGCCTCAATTCCTTGTCTGTTAGATGTTAGACACCCTGCGCCTGTTGTGGAGTTGGGTATCCAGCTCAGGCAAGGACTGCTGAGGCCATGACCTCACCAGAAAATCTAGGGTTCAGACCCAGCTTGGTTCTGATGGGAGGATGCATTCAATCAGAACCTTGAATACTCCGACACTTCCCGCTCCCAGTGAGAGGCAGGTGATCAAGTCTAACTTGCAAATCCTTCTAGGATTAAATTAAATGAGATCGTGTACCCGAGACCTTTGGCTTGATGCCTAAGCACTCAGTGAATGACAGCTATCATGACTGTTATCTGTTCGCACCCCAAACTCAAAATGAGTTATTTTTACAACATTTTCAAGATAAGAAAGCTGATTTGACATTCATTTTTATAGCAGGCTCAGGAAATTTCTCTCCAAGCCCCCACCTCAAGGAAGATTTTCACACTCTGAAATCTCATCTTGCTTAGTGTCTTCTTTAAGATCTGGCAATGGATTCCACTACTTGCAAGGTGCGGACTAAGTGCTCTGGTGTAGGCAGGAATGGGATCACCAAAGCCTGCTTCTGGCTGCAGTGTGGACCTCAGTGAGCCTGATCCTTTCTCTACATCCTCAAAGCCAGAATCCTCAGCTTCTCTCCCAATATGTTTATAACAGACCCCAGCTGTCTGTCTGGAACCTGGCAGGAACCACCTCCATCTTGCTGAATGAATGCTTGGGTCAAGATGGCATTGGGATGAGTGTTGGTTGACTGAGAACAGGAATAAGACTCAGATGCAAGGGGAGGGATGGAGCCCAGTTCTTGGTGAATTGTCCTGGGAAGATCACTTTACCCAGGACTTTTTACAACCAATCAACTATTAAAATCAAACGAAACCATCCTGTAAAGTGTGCCGAGCTTTCCAGCCCAGATGTGCTCGCCAGGGCAGAGAAGAGGCGCAGGGCACTGTGCAGACCTGTTCTGTAGCCAGGACAGGATGTAACCATCAAGGATCATTTCTCTCTCTCTCTCTCTCTCTCTCTCTCTCTCTCTCTCTCTCTCTCTCCCTCCCTCCCTCCCTCTCTCTCTCTCTCTCTCTCTCTCTCTCCCTCTCTCTCCCTCTCTCCCTCTCTCTCTCTCTCTCTCTCTCTCTCTCTCTCTCTCTCTCTCTCTCTCTCTCTCTCTCTCTCTCTCTGTTTTTTTGAGACAGGGTTTCTCTGTATAGCTCTGGCTGTTCTGGAACTCACTCTGTAGACCAGACTGGCCTCAAAATCAGAAATCTGCCTGCCTCTGCCTCCCAAGTGCTGGGATTAAAGGTGTGTGCCACCACTGCCCGGCCAAGGATCATTTCTTGATGTACACATAATCTGTGGTCTCTGTTGTCTGGATTTCAGATGAACCTGACACCAACTATGGAGGAACCCAGAGCATCTTTGCGTCATCACAAGCTAAGGTACTTTTGATTCAAGAAAGTTTAGCTTGTCAGGGAATACGCCAGCCTGTTTGCACTGTTTAACGGGAACCCTGAAATACTCACCTCAAACAAGAGACATTTGATCCTCCAGGGTCAAAAGTGCAAGGTTAAGGTGCTGGAAGACAAGCCCTGGCTTACGCAGCCACTATCTCCAGACTTTGCTTAGCAGAAAAGCAGGCCCCTCCCCATCTCTCTCTCTCTCTCTCTCTCTCTCTCTCTGACTCTCTGTCTCTCTCTGTATCTGTCTGTCTGTCTATCTCTGTCTCTCTCTTAACCCTTTAAAGTAAACAGCACAGTGGCAGTAGGTCCAATCACAATGCTGTACAACTACTTTTGTGTAATTATAGAACATTTGTCCATCCGAAAGCAGACCCCGCAGGCACTAAGCAGTGTGCCTCTCACCACCCCCTCAGTCTTTATATCTTTATCCCTTCCTAGAGACTCATGGAGGAGGCATACACGGAGCCATGACCTTGGGTGTCTGTCCTCACCACTTAGCATGATGCTTCCAAGGTGAACCCTCCTTGCAGTGTGTGCCAGGGCATCGTTCTTTCTCACCAGTTCATTCTGTGATGTGCACATAGAGGACATAGAGCAATCTGTCAGTCTCCATCTGTTGGTGGGCAGATATATGAGCTCCATTTGGTCCCCTAGGTATCACCCATTGTGAGCATGTGTTAATAAGTATTAGTGGTAGTATTTGCTTGCTTTCAAATATACATTTATTTTATTGTGGTGTGTGTGTGTGTGTGTGTGTGTGTTCACTTGAGCACAGGTGTCCAAAAATACCAGATAAGGTCAAATCCTCTGGAGCTAGAATTACAGATAGTTGTGAGGTACCCATCATGGAGAGCAAACTCAGGTCCTCTGCAAGCTTGGACTGCCCCTAGCAATCTGATGCCCCTAATCAACAGGAAGTAATCTAAAGACGTCTATGCCCCCTTTCCTCTCTAATCTTCTTTCTCTCCTATCAAGTGTTAAGTGTTGGGGGGTTGCAAGGGATCAGGCTGGAATGAGGGTTTGAAAGGGGTGGTAGATAGAAGAACCCAGAAAAGTAGCTAAAAAATGACCACCAACACTCATGTTTGCAAGATCAACAATCGACAGACCGAGCCGTCTCTCAGTCCTGCTCTGGGATGCACTTTCCAGCGACCCTCCATTGTTTCTGTAACAAAAAACAGCTGATTTGTGAGTGGAACACTTGAGACGAAAGGGCTGGACCTCATTTCCAACGTTCCCAAGCCCAAGTCAGCAGGTGTCCTGGACATGTGCAGCTGTCTCCTGCCACACACCCTATCAACCCTGAGAATACTTCCTCCCCGCTATGAAACTGAGTCTCAGGCTGAGCCTTCTTGTTTAATAAAAAAGGATTTTCCCAGTGGTCAACTCTCTGTGGCTGTGCTCTCATTGGAGATAGAGAATGGGAAAACATATATATTGAGCAGAACTATCCAGGCAGGCTTCAAAATACTCCTCTGGTTCTGTGTCACCAGACTTTCAAAGAATCAGGTGTTCAACCTGTCGATCCATGCAAAATAAACCGACAGTGTATAGTGTTTCCTAGGTGATGTGGCTTCTTTCATTCTATTTCACATGTAAGCCTATTCTTTTGGGGCATGCTGGCTAGGATACCTGGGGTGTACTTACAGTGATAAGCAGAATATCTTGATTTGGGCAAGAACCTTCCCCCAAATCAAATCTTTCCCCAAATCTTTCTGCCTGGAGGCCTTTGGGGTCTAACCTGGCTCCATCACCCACAGCATTTAAAAGTTCACTTTCACCTCATGTCTGATACTGTTAATTGGTCCTCAGAACAGAGGCTGGTTACAGCATAGGCCTTAGAGGAGAAGCTGCTCCTATTATGTTGCTTATTGGACACAGTTGCACATGGGCCCCATAGATCACTGCAGCTCACAACTTTCATCAGAGAAGTTTCCTTTTTATAGCAGATGGCAATTCATGCAGATGCCAACACAGTATTACTGTGTAGAAAGAAGTGTGGGGTGTTCAACTCTAAACGTGATGTCTAAATCACGCCCCTCCCCACAACCCCCAAGGGTCATCTTCAAAGAGGGAACACATGGATGTTAGGAGCCAGTTGTAGTGGATGTCTGCAGTGAAACTATAGTTGCTTGAGGAACTCACAGTAGCTGGGGCCCAAGGGTGGGGCTGTGTACACAAGACAAGCCCAAGTTCAAGCCACAAAAACCCAGCATGGGTTGAGGAGGGGCGTATGAAGTCCCCACCAAGCTACTGGCAATCAGTGAGTACTGGGGAAGGCAGAGTCAGTAGGTGGTTCTACACTCATGCACACAGTAATGCAGGCAGGAGAGAGGGAGAGGGAGGGGGCGGGGAGGGAGAGGGAGAGGGAGAGGGAGAGGGAGAGGGAGAGGGAGAGGGAGAGGGAGAGGGAGAGGGAGAGGGAGAGGGAGAGGGAGAGGGAGAGGGAGACGGAGACGGAGACGGAGACGGAGACGGAGACGGAGACGGAGACGGAGACGGAGACGGAGACGGAGACGGAGACGGAGACGGAGACGGAGAGGAAACGAAATTGGAAAACTGGGGTGGAGGAGGATTTAGAAGGGAAAGTGGGGAATGGATCGGATCCAATCACATTATTACATGCAGGCATGAATAATAACTAAAATATTTTACAGTGTTTACAAAATGAAATAAAGCTTGTGTTCCTGCAACCTTTCCTACCCATGTGACTTACCTTTAATTTCCAGTTCTCCAGCTGAGCTGGGCTTGAAAGCATCGACTTTTCACCTCAAAAAGCCCCTTCCTGGGACATCACTCAGTGTGGCTCCATACCCAGGTATCGTGACAATCAGCAGCCATGACCACCAACTTCTGCAACTCCTGTATTCGAAATGCACCTCAGGGGAGACTGCTGATTGTCTGAGGCTGCAGTCCCAGTGCACACAATTTAAGTGCATGGTCAGACCACGCCTCTAAGACGTGGGCAGTCTTGCCACAGGGAACTGAAAGTTCAATTCAGAGGCTGTCTACCGGGGTGGGGTTGACACCATTAAAGGTGTACTCTTTACTATTTGAAATAAAGGAACCAAAATTCTGAGGGCTTTGGGGGAAGGCTTGGCTACCACAAATAAAGAGTAATTAGCACAAGGAAAAGACACACTCATATTAGAGATGGCTCAGTCTGTCAGGTGCTTGCTCTGCAAGCCCGAGGACCGGAGTCCCACCATAGAACCCACAAACAAGACAAAGCATGAAGCTAGGCTCTGGGATAAAGACTGGGGGTGGGTGAGTGGGGGAACCCTGGGGCTCCCTGTCCAGACAGTTCAGCTGAATCCCTGCGCACCAGGTTCAGAGAGACCCTGTCTCAAAACAAACAGGCCATGAGGAAGACATCTAAATTTGACCTCTGGTTTCCATACCTTAGTGCACATAGATGTGTGTACAGTTGTACACACACACACACACACATATATACACACATACACACACAGATGTACACACAGATATACACAGTCATATATACACACACATAGACACACATAGAAACAGACACACCACACACATTTGCAGAAATACACAGACACACAGACACACACAGACACACACAGACAGACAGACAGACAGAGAGATAGACACACACACACACACACACACACACACACACACACACACCCTGAAAGGCTATAACTTCACATTCCATGAGCTGGAATACAGTAAGGAGAAGAACATTAGGCCTACAGTTTTGAGCTGTGTGTCTAGGCCAAATCAGAGCTTCATTCTCCCTTTAAGTTAGGATTGCCACACAACACATAGGAAGCCTGTAAAATTCCATTTTTCAGAAGAACAAGAAGAATTTTAACATGTTTCCAATACTACATAGAATATATTTATATTAAAAGTTGTTTATTTTTCCAATTTTACTGGGTTCCTGATATTTTTATTTTTTAAATCAGTTGATCAAATGGCTGAGAGTTGTAAAGTCGACGTGTAATTCACACTATCTAAATGTTGATAGCCACAAATAGAATGTTACCTCCCCAGTGTATGTTAGAATAACTGTATAAAATGTACAGAATTAACATGTTTGAAAACTGTAGTGTTGGCACTACTGGGGCCAGAGTGTGTCATAATTGTGAATTGATGGTGGCAGGATAAATTGGCATAATTCCTTGAAAGAATAGTTTGATGGTTTGTAAAATCAGTCCCAGCAACTCAGAAGAGCGGATTCAGATGAGGTGGGGGACTCCAGTGGGTGGACTGACTCAGAGTCTGGTCCCAGCAGTGGCAGAAGGATTGGTTAGTACACGCTTGTCCTCTGGCCCAATCTCACTCTGTCCCCACTGCACAGAGTAGAAGAATGAGTCTCCTTAGTGGCCGTGAGGCCCCTCACTCCTGCGCCCTGATCCCAGCCTTCCTCTACCCCATCCCTATCCTCTCCCTTTTATGGACACCGCACTGGCCTCCTGGCTGTTCTCCAGACACACCAGCGCCTTCTGTGTCCACCAAGCCTTCCCCTACTGTCCACACTACATGGAGCTTCCTCCCAGGACCCCACTGTCATGTGGCATTCTCAATGAGGCCACCAGCCATGCACCTCCAACCTCCTTACAGCCTTACCCTGTTTCTGCCTCCTTACCTTTTGCTCAGGAGGCTGTACTAATGGTCAAGGCTGGTGTTTGAGCTTTGGACCCAAGGATCTTCATATTAAAGTGTGTTTAGCCTTCTAAAACAAACCAAAGCCAAAGCAAACAAAAACAAATGAAAAACCCTCGGGCCTTGTATGTCTATTGTCCTCATTCAGTTCCTGTTTAGGCAGTCATGTGGGTGGGGAAGAGAGGTGGGGCGTGGTGGAGAGAATTTAAGCACCTATGCTTGTGATTATTACTATCTGTGGAACAATTTAGGAAATTATGGCTAGTGGATTCCAGTTGATGGGTTAGCAGTTAACTCACAGGTCAGTCCACAGGTATGCTTTCTCCTCACCACTGCTGTGCAAAGGGGGCTAGGGAAAGGTCATCAAGGTCCAAACGTCAAAACTCAAGTTCAGTTAGAGAGAGGGGAAGGGGAAGAAGAAGAGGGAAAGGGGGAAAGGGGAAGGGGAGGAGGGGAGGGGAGAGGGGTAAAGGGGAAGAGGGAAAGAGGAGGGAGAGAGGGGGAGAGAAGGAGAAAGAAGGACAGGGAAGGGGAGAGGAGGGGAAGGGGAAAGAGAGACAGGGAGGGGGAAGGGGGAGAGGAAGAGAAAGAGAGAGACAGCAAACAAAGGAAAGGAGGAAAGGAAGGTAAGAGGGAGGGAGAGATTAGGTGTATCAAAAGAATAAAAACTAGTCACAAGAAGACCAAGGAGGCCCCATTCATGATCTAGATTGACTCCTGCCGGCCAGGTGCATCTTCATAGCATTGTCCTTATGAAGATGTGCTAAGATGCAGGCAGGATGCATGGATTAAAAAAAAACCACAACTGTTGTGGTCTGAATGATAGTGGCCCCTACTGGATCATATGTTTGCACACTTGGTCCACTGCTGGCAGAACTGTTTGGGAAGGACCAGGAGGTGTGGTCTTGTTGGAGAGGGTGTGTCACTGAGAATAGGCTTTGAAGTTTCAAAAGCTGGAGTCATTTACAGTTAGCTCTCTGCGCGCTCTCTCTCTCTCTCTCTCTCTCTCTCTCTCTCTCTCTCTCTCTCTCTCTCTCTCTCTCTCTGCCTTCTGCTTGCTCATGGGCTGAGATGCAAGCACTCAGCTGTTACTCCAGCACCATTGGACTACCCAGCTGCTACCAAGCTCCTGGCCATGATGATAAAACTCTCATCTCTTGGAACCATGAGCCCCCAATTAAACACTTCCTTTTAGAAGTTGTCGTGATCATGGCGTCTTATCACAACAATAAAAGAGTAATTAAGACAACTGTTGTTCAGAAACACACCATTAATGTCACAAAATGTACTGTAACATTCCTTGGATGTGGAATTCTTAGAATAGGCCCTGAGTCATGATGTTGAATGATATCAGATTTGGTCTCCTAAGTCCTGGAGGTTATATACATTTGTGCTACATCACTGTGTAGAGGGAGAAAGCTACCAACAGCGTAGAGCACACTAGCCCACGGGTTAGCATCCCAGGGCATGGCCTCGGAGCTTTGCCCTGTGTCTATCCCCTTCCATTTGAGACACTGTCTCAGTCTCAGAGCTTTCCCCTGTGTCTGTCCCCTTCTACTTGAGACACTGTCTCAGTCTCGGAGCTTTGCCCTGTGTCTATCCCCTTCCACTTGAGACACTGTCGTCTCAGTGATGATTGAGGATTCCTCATTACTGTCCCCATCTCAGTAATTCTACACACTATTGTTCATTAACACTTTCACAAACACAAAAAGCTAAGAGTAGGATATTCATTTTGAATAAGAAATTATCAAGCATTTCTTACACAGACAAAAACACAAAGAATGCTAGCAAAAGCCCTACTTTCATGGCAAGATTCTATAACCACCAAATCATGGCCTGTCTATGTCCCAATACCTGGCTCTGTTGGTCCAACACCTGGCTCTGTGGGCCCAATACCTGGCTCTGTGGGCTCAACACCTGGCTCTGTGGGCTCAACACCTGGCTCTGTGGGCCCAATATCTGGCTCTGTGGGCTCAACACCTGGCTCTGTGGGCTCAACACCTGGCTCTGTGGGCCCAACACCTGGCTCTGTGGGCCCAATACCTGGCTCTGTGGGCTCAACACCTGGCTCTGTGGGCTCAACACCTGGCTCTGTGGGCCCAACACCTGGCTCTGTGGGCTCAACACCTGGCTCTGTGGGCCCAACACCTGGCTCCATGGGTCCTATGTGACTGGATTTTACTGTTACTTTTCATGTGTTTGTGTGTGTTGGGCTTGTGTGTCTCTGTGTGTATGCATGCTTGCAGGTTCACATGTATATGCATACACATGCACATGCACATGGATAGGTATGTGCCAAGGTCAGAGGTTGGGCGTCTTCTTACTCTATTTACTGAGGCAGGCTTTCTAGTCTAGTCAGCCATGTTGCTCTGGGGATCTCTTACCTCTGCCTTCTGAGTTCTGGGTTTACAGGCACTCTGTGCCTTCCTAGTTCTCATCGTAGGTTTCAGGAGTCCAAACCCTGGTTCTTATGCCTGTGCAACAAGTGCTTTATCCACTGAACTGTCTCCAGGGCTTAGAGTTGTTTCAAAGCCCATCTCAGGATTTCCCATTTTGCTTTGTCTTTTAAAAATGTCAGTGTTTTAGCCTCTGAGAAATGCTGGGTGACATTTTTCTGTTTGGCCTCTTCAATCTAAAATTCAGCCTGCTGATATTATAATTTAAAAACCCACCTGTGAGTTGATTAAAAGGTGTGGGTTTCTTTTCTCCGGAGGTCATCTCGCTTTCCTGTGCAAGATGGAAGGCAGTGGAAAGCAGGCGTGCTTCCATACAGAGTCACCATAGTGAGCCCACTATGCCTTCCTATGCCAAGCTGACTGCACATGCTTCACCCAGAGATGCCTCACATCGACTTCCGGAGGAGGTTCCAAGGTTGTGAGGGCTCTGGCATGAGACAATCTGATAGACAGGTTACTCAGGGTCAACTGTAGCCCAAGGCTAGAGATGTCTAAAGCTGCAGCAGGCAGACCCAGCCTTCTGCTGCGAGATGAACTAACTTAAAGACCAAACCCACCCAACCTAAAAGCGAAAGTGTGAGCTGCTTCTTGACTCTGCAGGGTGAAGCAAGGTCCTTTCAGTGCACACTGAGACCTGTGATACCTAGAATATCAGCAGAGCCTTCTTAGCGTTAGGGACAGAGCCCTCCTCCCCAACCCCATCCTAGGTCACTGAGCTGTAAAGAGTATTTGTCATGGCATTAACTTCTGTATCTGCTGCTTCTAAGTTCCTTGGCACACAGATCAAGGACTAATCTCTGACCTGCACCCACATTAAGAGAACTTCTCCCTCTGGTCCTCTATTTAATATCTGGCCCCCATACCCTTACTCTATGTGCATCAGTCTCCTGACCACCTGGCAGGGAGTCTATGGTGTGGTGCACAGTGCCTGGACTGGCTGGAAAATTCTTCTATGACAGTGTCTCAACCTGAGTGAACATTTCCTTTGTACCTATTGTCGACAGGGAACATTGCATGATCAAAGAACCAACCACAGGGAGAAAGTTATTGCTACTGGGACAAATATTGGTAGAGAGGATATGGGCTCTGAGATAATTTGCTTCCCTCTAACACAAAGAAGCACAGTGGAGTCGGAATCCTGTCTCTTTCTGCCCCATAGAACTATCTGCAGTCTTCTGTCTCTGTGGCAGCTTGGCAGGAGGCCTGGGGGTAGTATCTTGGGATCCACACTACTTGAAATGCAGATCTATCTGAACTGTGGTAGAAGTTTCTGGATTCCACCCAGGAAGATTGTTCAGGTTCTGCTTTTGGGTATGTGATTAATTGATGGAAAGATGGTTTCTGATCTGGGAGCCTCCTGATCTCCTCAAGGGAATCCATGTCCAGCCATCAAAGGCATCTGCCAGCGCTCACAGGACAGGAAGAGGGACACACAAACATCTCACATGTAAAGAACTCTAGTTCTAGCCAGTGAGATGCTGTCAGTCATGTGATAAGTCAAGACACCATAGGTGCCTGGCACAGGACACTGGCCACCAGTTTGTATGTTCTATGTACTCAATCTCAAGAAATACCCTTTGAGGGTCATCTTGTAAGCACCTAGCTCTGGAGGATTCTGATTAAAAATTACATCTTTTTTTTTTTCAAACCAAGCCACTTTATAACCTCTGGTCTCCTTTCAGAAGATTTGGTCCTGGTCCATGTTTGTTCTGAGGCATGTTCCAAAGCAGCTGTTTATTAAAATGTCAACAGCTATGATTAATTTCTGGTGCTGTGTGGTGCATCTGTTTGGGGGCTGTTGACATCACACTGGCCCAAGATGATACTTGTGCTGGGGCTTTGCCTAGACACCCAGCTCCTGTGTGTTTTCTCTAAGACACACTACTTTTGAATAGTTCATCCTAAAGTTCATTATCCAGATAACTACATTTTTCGGTATTACAAACACACAGGCTTTTCTTCAGAGAAAAGAAGCCCCAGGTCCTGAGGGATAATGGCTTGTATTGCCCTCTCTTGTGAGGACATCTGCTCATGACATTCCAAGAGTGCAACTTGGTTCATGGAGTCTGAAGTCACATCTGTATGGGAGGTGGGTGAAAGAGGATCTCTGGTGGAGAACATCTGTTTCCAGACACACATTGATCCATGGCTACATGGCATGGGATGAGGAGTGACATCTGAGGGTGGAATGGATTGAGCCATGCTTCAAGTGACACCAGGGAAAGAGGTGTGGTCAAGGTTGTGAAGTCACCCCTGCAAACCTGGTTGTTGGAACAGTTCTTGGTAGAGGTGTTCACAAGGCCATCCTGCACATTGCTTCAGATGATGGAGTGAGGCTCAACACAGGCAATAGAAGACTGACCCAATCAGCAGAGGACAGAGAAGTTCCATAAAACAGGGTACTAAGGTCCAGAGGGAGCTGGGGTTCAGGGGGAAGATGAACTTTGGGTCCAGTGGATTGATTAGCGGCAGAAACTTGTAAATCAATCTATCAAATAAACACTATGCCCCAGAACCAAATCCCCGAAGCTGACATAATTTACTGAAATCAATTTGCAGCTTTATCAATTGGGTGAGTTGTCTATGTGTTAAAATATGTTTCTATTAAAAGCTAATATGGCCTGTTACAATTCTACCTGTGGGAACTGGCTTAAATGGCCTTTGAGGATATTTCAAAATGAGTCAGAGGTGGGAGCTAGCATGCTTTCTGTTGTTGTAGGTGAACAATGTGGACGTGGGGGCAACTTTGAATCATAGAGGTTCTAGGGGCTGGAAGTCCAAGACACAGTGCTGGTGTCCTCTTGGCTTCTGTCAAGGGTTCTTTGTGATGTGCTGGGGGGCATCCCATGGCTTGACAATGGACATGTGCTCAGGTGTCTCCTCTTATAGAGCTGAATGACACTCTCCTACTGTCATCTGATGCTAATAGGGGGTTTTCTAAGCATTCACTCAGAGGAAGCAGCTTGCCTTATTGAGCGTGCACCCCAAACTAGTTCAATCCAGATCTGTCCCTTGATTCTCAGACCGGAATATGTTCCTGAGGATGGCTGAATGGAAACTGACCACAGAGGTGGTCACTAAGGGTTGCTAGGGGAGGAGAGACCTAGTCCATAGTTTGAAGTGGGGTGCACATGTAGCTTAGTGCAGGCAAGGGCTCTAGGGACCTAGGAGAGAGTGTGTGCACAGAAGAGGGAGGCACCATAGGGAGTGCTAAAGGATTTTAATCCATCCGTTTTTAAAAATATACTTTTTATCAATGTATGGTAGCTTTACATAGTGTGGGGTTTCAGAAAGACAATGCTTTCAAGTTCACCATGGACTCTGAACATCATGCTGGTTACTTCCTGTCAACTTGACACAAGCAGGGAAGAGGAAACCTCAACTGAGGAATTGCCCCAATTAGACTGTCTGTGGGGCTTATTTATTTATGTATCTGCCCAATGATTGATGTGGGAAGGCCCTACCCACTGTGGGCAGTGCCATCCTTGGGCAGGTGGGCCTAGGTTTTTATAAGAAGGGTATCTGAGCAAGCTATGGGAGCAAGCAATAAGCAGTGTCCCTCTATAGTGTCTGCCGCCACATTCCTGCTTGGAGTTCTGCTGAAGCCCAAGGCAACTTCCAGCTCCCCCGAAGGGTGGAGGTGCTTGTGGTCCTGAAAGCTTGTGCCCAAGCCCAAGTGTGGCACCTTATGCATCTTCCAGGAAAACCAAAGGGCAACAGTGTAAGTTTGGGGAATTGAATTATTCCTTTTCTACTGCCTGTAGACCTGGGTGCCATTTCTCAGAGTGTCCTGCTGCATTTCCAGTCAGACACAGAAGACAGGCACAGCCCGCCATCTCACATTTGTTTTCTTTCACAGCTCTAAAATACTCTAACAGAAGCAACTTCAGGGAGAAAGAGAATTGTGGGCTTGCAATTTCTGTTACAGCTTCAGGATCTTGAAGCAGCTGTCACAGTCATGAGCAGAGAGCAATGAGCTGATGCATGAATGGCCAGCTTGTTTTCTCCATCCACACGTAATCTAGGATCCCCAAGCATAGAGGATAATGCCACCCACAGTGTGCAGGCCTCCCACACTGATTAACTTATTTGCCACATTCCCTCACAAGCATGCTCACAATACAATCTGACCTAGAAACCCGCACTGAGACTCTCTTCCCAGAGACTCTAGATTGCTTCAAGCTGACAACTAAAAGTCAACTACTTGTGGATTCTATCTAGCTCTGCACCTTCACCACAGCTACACATATTTTAAAGATTAAAACCTCAAATCTTTCTGGGGACTAGAAACTGCACACACAATAGAATTTTATTACCTCCATGTTTACTTGGAAATTTAAAGTGAGGAGCAGCTGCCAGGTGACTGTCAACAGCAAGGGCATCATTGCTGAAGTCCCTGGAATGCCATAGGGTGGCCTGGGTGGCGTCACTCCTCTGCACTGTGGTGGAGAGTCTGGAAAGCATCCTGTGTCTTTAATTTCTAAGTCCCTTCTTTTATATCACTGCAGGAAGGGGAGATGGTGTCCTTTAAAGATGTCCTTGGATTTGAAATTTCACACTGTTTTTATTACTTCATTAGGAGACTGTCTTGTGACACTGTTGGAAGACAACACCATGAGCTGGGAAATGTCAGCGGGCCTCCTTCCTGCCCCACCATATTTTCAATATGCAGATTGGGTTTCAACATGTGCTTCAAAGATAATTAGTCAGACTGGGATTGGGGTCTGCCTCCACTTTCTTCTCTGATGGGGTATTTATTGCGCAGGATAGACTGGGTTTCTAGGAATCAGGAGCCTTAGGGAAGGCAGGCAGGTGGGGTAGAGAACGCTCGCCCATGGCTGCCTTCCATGAACCAATTCAGAAGCTTGTCTGACATTTTCTGCAGGCTTTGAAGTTCTTGGAGGGGTTCGAAAGTCATGAAGAGGTTTGAAGGTTATAGAGGGTTGTTCTTCTGGGATGAAGGTTGGCTATGACAATATGTTGGCATGACTGTTATACATGTAACTTTAAAATGTACAGCTCATCACTAGCAGACACACACACACACACACACACACACACACACACACACACACACTCACACTCACACCTCTGCACCCATAACATTGATGAGAGCTGGAGGAAGGGCCTAGTTAAGAGAACTCCTGCTCTGGAGTAGGGTTGGGTAGGCATCAGCCCCAGGAAGACCAGACTTAAGGATGCTAATGATCACTAGGCTTCTGTGCTCCCATCAGACTCACAGGGACGCTTAAATTCCCTGGAGCCCAGCTCATGCACCTGAAGCCGTTGCCTCAGAGATGAACTGTATTAGTGAGACCTGGAGTTTGGTTCTGTGAAAGGACATGGCTGCCACAACTAAGGAAACTTGTTCATCCTTCCATCTTTTTGTACCCAAGCCTATGGTTTCTGTGAGCCCCAGGAGGGTCTCAGCATCTCACTCAACTCTACCTCACTTACCCTTGTGCTAGAGCTTGGACCAACACGTGGACTCGACTGTCCCTCTGTTATCCTGAAGGGATGGAGGGACAGAGAGGAGTGCAGCTGGCAGTCTGACCTATGTGAGATAAAAGAGGACAGAGAACGATGCCTCACCAAGATGTGGAGAGCGAGGGCATAGCACAGATGAGAAAACAAAATAAACATGTAGAATTATACCAGACCAAGAAAGAACCAACAGAGAGAGCAAGAAGACAGCTTGCAAAATGGGGAAAATATTTACCAACTATCCACCAGGCAAGGGCTTGCTGTCCAGAATACTCAAGGAGCCCGCACCATCCAAGAAACAGATAATGTGACCAAAAACATGATCAAAACATGGGCAAGAGATCTGAATACACACTCCTCTAAAGAAGATGTACAAATGGCTACTGGTATGTGAGGATGCATTCAGCACCCCTAATCACCAGGAGAATGCAGAGCCAAGCGTAATGAGACATCGCCTCACACCTGTTAGAGTGGGCGCTCTAAAGCCACAGATGATTACAAGTGCGGGTGGGGTGGGGAGGAGGGGGGCTTTGTGTGCAGCTGTGGGGCACGAATTGGTGCATTGATGGTGGAGAGCAGGATGGAGGGGTTTTTCAAAACAAAATGTTAAAAAAATTGAAAGCTGTAACACCTAAGACCCGGCCATCCTTTTCCTTAGCACTGACCAAAATTGAGAAAAATCTGCACTTGGGAAAGGCACTGGTGTCTCTCATTGTCCAGTGTACAATGTTATACAATGTACAGTGTTGTGCAATGAAGCTCTGGCTGCACCCCTCCCCCCAGCCTTTGGTACACACAAGGGAAGGTGTAAAGTTAATAACCTGCCTCTTCATGGCTCTTCTTTGGCTATCCTGTGAAGCTTGAAGCAGAAGGAAGCTTGTAGGTAGGGTTGATTCTGTCACCAATCAGAAGATGGAGTCTGTAGTCACAGTAAGGTGGGACTCAGGGCCTTGCTGCCCTCTCTAGCCTCCCAGGCTACAGACCTTCCAAGTTCACGCATTAAAGACTTTTCAAACATTTCCCTTTCTTGATGTCCCCTTTCATAATTGGAAATGTCCTCATGGACACACCAAGGGACACAGTTGTTTCTGGTCCCTGCGTGTATCTTCATGAGGCCTCCCAATCTCCCAACCTCTGTGGTTTCCACTAGGTAACTGGAGACCAATTGGTGTTCATACAGGATTCAGTGAATGTTAAATTTTATGACAGTTTTAGTGTTAAGTGTATTGTTGTCTAGTGCCTTGAATCACTCATCGGTGGATCATAGATGAGTTGACAAATGTGTCCTGATATCTCCCAGGACTGCCTGAGTTCTGGTGTGACCTTGAGTTGTGTCTTTGTCTCACCTGCAGGCTCCCTCTGTGATGGTTAATAGTGAGAGTTGGTGTGATCAGCCTGAGTATTGCCCAGGGTATGAGCAAGCCACACCTCTGGGTGTGTCCCTGAGGATGAAGTATTGAGAGGGGGAAAGATGTAGGAAGCACTGGTTTAACCCATCAGTGGTTCAAAGTCTCAGTAGACTGTTGGGAGGTGGACTTATGGGAGGCGAGGCACGGTTGGAGGAAATAGTTATGGGGACACGCCATTTGGGGCTGTATCTCCCTCCGCCTTGCCCTCTCCTGACTCACTCTGCCTCCTGGATGCCACAGGGTGAGCAACCTCCTGTAGCTCATGCCCCTGACACCATGATGTTATCCACCTTACTCTTAGCCCATTATGATGGAGAGGCCTCTGAAGCTTAGCCCAAATAAATCTTTCTTTCATTTAAGTCATTTCTGGTAAATACTAACACACCCTTTTCCAAGTAAGGTCAGGACTTGAATATACAAGGGGGTTAGTACTCCAGGTGCTGGAATGGAGAGGGGGCTGAAGCTGGAGGTAATGTGGAACACTTGAGAAGACAGTGTGTCCATGGTCCAGGGTTGATCAGGAGAAGTGGATACTGGGAAGGGGAGAGCTCACTGCAAGCTCTGACTCTAAGGTGTCCTCTTGCCAGATATTTCCTCTTTGAAATGATCCGCAGGCCTCTGGGAGAGTCTAGAATGTATAGGAGGTTTCCTCAGTGGGGCCTGCTATGTTATCTATGACACACCTAGGAGCAAATTTCAAATCATTAGACTACAAAGCACTTAATGCCAATGGTGTTTTAAAGTTTCATTTACTCTGAGCTTCTTGTGAATATCAGTTACACTGGATGTCAGCATGGTTGGCTGATGAAGACCCTAGTCAGGGGAACCACAGCTTAGCTGCCTTTCTTCCACTAGGTTAGTTACTCTGTGTTGTCACCTGCCAGAGCTCCTGACCATGCACGAAGCCTGGCATCCCAAGTGAGGGAGGAGGGTGGGACTGTGGAATAAATCCAGCCATGCTCTGATTATTCACCTGTCCCAATGTGTAACACTGACACCCTCCTCACACCACTGGCTCTGTGAGGAAGCACAGAACTGGAGTGTGTGCCCTGCTCACTCGAGGTCTTCCTCTGGTGTTCTAGACGCTGCTGCCTCTTGCAGCCGTGAACACAAAAAGCAAAGAGAAGCCACACCGGGGCCCACGCTCTCAACACGTGGGATCCAGCTGTGACCTCAGAGCTTCACCAACCTTTTCCATAAGACACACATTGGGTTACCAGTGACCACCTACCCCAAGTCCTGTCCAGGAAACAAATGATGTCACCCAGAAAGTAAACCGCAAATGTGGAAAAAAACCAGCAGCCAGAGCTTCTACCAGCTTCATGTTCAGGGGGTGTGCCCTTCAACCCAGGCAACCAGGGGACATCACCAAGCATGGTTGCTGTCAAAGACCACCAGGTAATAAAGGGCTCTTGGCTAAGTCACCAAGACACATGTTCATGGCTCCGGGCTTATGTTGTAAATGGAGTCCTTTAACTGAGGCATGCCCCACTCTCTTGTTTTTTTAAGCTTGTGTTTGCATTGTCTCTGTCCTACCTGGTAAAATTTTGTTCGTTTTATTTGTCTTTAGAAAACAAACATCCTTGTGATTTTTATTGATCAGTCCTAGTGTTTGCTCCCTGGTTAGCATTTGCTCATTAGCTCCACCAGGCTTGGGAGGTGGAGGACCACTCCAGGGGAGGACTGGGCTGCAGTCAGCTGATGAAAGGTGAGGAGGAGGTAGCAGGAGGCAGCTCCCTGGTCCCCACAGCAGGTGCCCTTGGCCTTCAGCCTGGAGCACTTACACATTTAGTCTTGTAACATCAGAACGAGCCTGGCAGGAATCTGTGATCAGTTGATCCGTTCTATGATCTGTTTCAACTGTTTTTAAAAATAATTTTTCTTCTTTTCTGGTCATTAATTCCTTTGGCTTTCCTTGGGTTTTGCATGAGGTTTGTCTGGAGGCAGCCTGGAGTCAACCTTTTCTCTCTATCAGGTAGAATTGAGAAACAACCAGAAAGTGGCGCTCGCATACACACACACACACACACACACACACACACACACACACACACATGAAAAGAACCAGATTGGTAGGTGTCTCTCGGCTCCCCCAAGACCATGCCCACTCCAGATAGAGACTCAGGGTGTCTCTTTAGCCCCACAATAGCCACAGTTCCCAGATATGTCTATCCCTAACTGCAACTGGCCACCGATACAGAATCAAGGCCTTGTTCCCAGGTGGTCAGATGCCTTGGCTCTGTGAGTGATTAGGAAAGTCCTGAGGTGCACAGCCTGTCTGGTCATTCATAGGATCAGAAGCATTGGATGGGCTTCTCAGGCACTCTGCACCTCAGTTTCCCAACTGTAGAAGCAGTGACAGAGTCCATTTCTAATATCTTCTTTTTTTTTTTCTTTTTTTTTTTTTGGTTTTTCGAGACAGGGTTTCTCTGTGTAGTCCTGGCTGTCCTGGAACTCACTCTGTAGACCAGGCTGGCCTTGAACTCAGAAATCCGCCTGCCTCTGCCTCCCAAGTGCTGGGATTAAAGGCGTGCGCCACCACGCCCGGCCAGAGTCCATTTCTAAATGAGGCATGAGACTCTGGCAAAGGAGACAGAATGACTCATTGTTCTTAGGGTTTTTGTCTGTTTGTTTGTTTGTTTGTTTGTTTGTTTTTGTGTTGTTCAAAGCTTGGCTCCCTTCTCTTTAAGATTTTATACAAAGCGTGTACGAGGCTTACCCATGGTTTGGGAAGCACTGTAGTAGGTGCAGCCATGAGGTGGTGGGGCTCTTTTCTGTCACTGAATGCACAGAATGGGCAACTGTCTCCTGGGTTCCAGATCATCGCCAAATGCTCACCTTCACTGTACAGTGTGACCATCTCAGTCTGATGTCCTCTGAACCTGAACCCTCAGTTTCCAGTCACAGAAACCAACTCAGAGAAGTTCAGTGCCTCCTCAGACTTCACATCTAACCCGAGAGCCTCACCTCTCTATGTGGTGCTCAGGAGCCCTTTGCAGGAAGGTTAGGGAAGCACTTGACATGGTATTTTAAACATGGCATCCCATCTTGTAATCCGTGGAATGCTTTAGACGTGTTGCCAGAGTAACACTTTAAATGTCTTGTTTGGAATTAATATCTCGAAGTTCTTAAAGCCATTGGAAAAACTGAATATTAGTCAGGTGTTTAGTTGCTAAGAGACAAGAGCTTTGGCAGGTGGCCCTGTTCCTAGAGGAGTCGGGAAGGGCCATTGTCTGCAGAGCATGGAGGGCCTGGCTGTGGAAAGAGGAGACCCTCTTCCACTCACAGGATTCTTCACCCATGTCTGGCCTCCGGTGTCTCTTGTTCTAGATCCCTTGCTCTATCTAACCCGAGTTTTCACAGGGAAGGCAGCATCTGGGGACTTGGTTCTACTTCTGGTGGCTTTTCATTCTTCTGTCATCCTCCCTGTAGGTCACCCCCTGCCATGTTGATACCACAGCTCCTCACACTGCCCACAGCTTGCTGGAATACAGAAAGGATATAGTACGAGCTGGGGCAAATTCTGTGTGCTAGGAATTTGGACCTGGGTGTCTTACATCCTTTCCTGTTGCTGCGCTAAACACGCTGGCAGAAATCAGCTCCGTGTGTGGGAGGGGAGTTGCTGCTTGGCTTCCATGTTTCCAGTCACAGTCCAGCATTGAAGGAAGCCAAAGTAAGAACTCAAACAGGAACCTGAAGGAATGAACTGAAGCAGAGACCACAGGGGAATTCTGCTCTCAGGCTTACTCTCCACGGCTTGCTCATCTTGCTTCTTATACAATCCAGGGCTACCTGCAGCATATCCACCGTGGGCTGGGATGATTAATTATCAAACAAGGAAATGTCCTACAAGCCAATCTGATGGAGATGTCTCACAGGACAATCTGATGGAGATGTCCCACAGGCCATTCTGATGGAGACATTTTGTTAGCTGAGTTTCCCTCTTCCCAGATGAACCTAGCTTCTGTCAATTTGACAGAAAAAAAAAGGCAGCAAACTGGGTCTAGGAGATGTTGTGGGGAGTGTACCTCTAATGTAATGATGTACCCCAAAGGCCTAGGGATAGCCATTGAACTGGACAGCAGGTGGGCAGCCCAAAAATGGTATAAGATGTCCAGTGTAGCCTATGGTATTTGTATTGGTTGATTCTATGCCAACTCAACACAAGTTTATTTTGGAAGAGCGAATAGGAACCCATGGGGAGAAAGCCAATAAGAAGTGCTCCTTCATAGCCTGTGCATCAGCTTCTGCCTCCAGGTTCCTGCCTTGGCTTCCTGCCCTGACTTCCCTGGATGATGGATTTATAAGCTGTACGGTGAAATCAACCTTTTCTTCCTCACGTTGCCTTTGGTCATGGCGTTTATCACAGCAACAGAAACCCAGCCAATATGATACCTCTCCGACCTCGTCTGTTCTGAGCCCACCGACCCCTTCCACCTGGGCCTCTCAAGAGACGGAGCCTTGCAATGGATCCTCCCTCTCCTGGTTTACCCCAGCGCTAGTCATTTCCTATTTCTTGCAACCAACAAATCCTAATTAATCTCTTTCTATTACTGGCATGAACTCAGGAGCATATTTATATCTCAGCTCATCCCCAGGGATGCCTGCAGTCAGCGTCTCTGTCCTCAGCCCAGTCCTCCATCATCCTCCGTGTCTTAAAACCCCTGGACTCAGCCTCAATGCCACTTCCCCTCAGGGCATCTCCGAAAGCCCCTTTAATCCGTTTCTCTCCTGGCACCTGGCAGACCTCTGGGCCTCCATACCTGCACTTAGGAGGGATACAAGCTCTTGAGTTGAAGACAGACACTGCTCTCTGTACCTCAGAAATGCAATCTCCTTTACAACCTTGGGTTTTGTTTTGTTTTGTTTGTTTGTTTGTTTGGTTGGTTTTTTTTCATGAATTCACCTGATTTCTATTCTGGCCCCCACCATTCCTAGCCTTTGGCCTCAGGTGTGTAACTGAACATCCTCCTGTTCCATTTCCTACACCTGTGTGTTGGGAGGGGCGTGTCTAACTGATTATCTCTATGCTCCCAGAGTCACACGCTGACATAGCCTCAAACTTGGCTTTCTGCCATGGCACAGTGAGGCCAGAGGGGTAGACTGCAGTCTTTCCTGACCAGTGTCTGTGATAAAGATGTAGACTTGTCATGGAGACATAATGAGACTGTGAGATGCCAGAGATCACTGTCGGCTACAGGAGAACATGGTCTGTCCCTCAGAGATTCACGGATCGGCAGAAGCCCCCCTACAGACACTGAGGTGGTAGGAAGGAAGGAAGGAAGGAAGGAAGGAAGGAAGGAAGGAAGGAAGGAAGGAAGTACATACAGGAAGGAGTAAGTCCCACTTATATAGAACCTGGGGCAGACATAGGCTGCAGGAAGGGCCTGCTGACCCCTCTCTGTCCCCATCCTCACTCCTGGCCAACGTTCCTCTGAACTGCTCCTGCTTAGGACAATGTCTCTTAAAGAATGGGGACATGGATCCATAGAGGGTCTCTAGTACTTCCGGAGTCTCAGCTGGGCCTCAAAGCCCTTCAGCACAGGTAACTGAGAGGACCCATCAGGGACTGTGGCCTCCGAGGCAGAGCCAAGCATGTAAGTGTCTCAATTCTCTTGAGAAAGGATTTAGTGAAGGTTGAAGGTAAGTGTGGGAACAGGATGGGATGTCATCCTAGGATTCTGGACCCAAGGGCACTCTAGGTGTGCAAAACTGGAGGACCGTTGATGCAGTGCTGTTGGAGGCTGTCCCAGGCTGAAGGAAAATCCACCTGAGTTGTTGGGGATGGGATGTTCATTCTATAATGTTCTGTGCCCCAACCCCAGCATGGCCACCACATCCATCATATAGGGCTATCAGAGGACAGTGGGGACACCCTGAAGGCTCTTCTTTAGAAGACCAGCAAAGGAGCTACATTTGGGGGTGGCACAAAAGAGAGGGACGGAGAGAGACAGGGTGAGGAGAGAAGAGCAGACAGAAGGTGCCAGAGAAAACTGAGCAAGTTAACTTGCTTGCCCCTGGATTCCAGGGGAGGCTTCATCATCTAGTTCTTAGATTCATTTTCGTTTCTTCTGGTGCCTTATAGCCTCAGTAGGGCTGCTCATTGCAGGGAGGACCCTGGGACTCTGCGTTTACAGAGAGGGAAGGACAGAAAATGGGGTATCCTGGACTCACGGCAACCCTGGCCTGGGGGCCTGAGCAGGGCAGAGCTTCTTGTTCTGTGTCAACCTCATCTCTTCTTGATGTCCTTTTGGACCTCTGCAGGTTCCCTGATGTGTGCTAGGCCAGGGAAGTGTCCACTGGGGCAATAGGTTCTATAACAAGGCTTGGGTCTTCTGTGGGTTTTGCCTCTCACCCCGTGGGCTGAAGGGACACATGGAAAGACCCACTGGCTATAGGGTTCCCTGCCTACCCTTCCCTCTGCAATGACCACAGGAGACATTTGCATCTTTGTGCCTCCTACCCATCTCCCTTCATCTGCAAGCCCTGCTGGTCTCCTCTTCCTGGCAGCACATCTACTGTGTGGAGTTAATGATGCTTTGTGTAAAGGGTTTCCATTCCAGGGAGCCAAAGCCGCCATTAGGCAGCCTGTTCCCATGGAGACAAGATAAACAAGGCACTTTTTCCTAATGATCACTCTTTGATCAATGACACTCTCTCTGGGGCAGATGCTGTGGGAGACAGCAGCATTGCAGAACACACACACACACACACACACACACACACACACACGCGCACACACACACACACACACACACACACACCTCTCATACAGAGTAAACTCAAATCTGCCCTCCTCAAAGGTAGCCCCTGGTCTGAGTGATTTCACTAAGGAATTTTAGGACTAGAGAAAAGACTCATGAGAAAGCCTAAGCCCAGAAGTATTCTCTTACAGCTGAAAAGACAAAGACAGGTGCATTCACTTCACATGTAGCCCGAGTAAATACTGAGTTTCATTTCTTTGTTGTGATCACTGTGGAGTTTGGGGGAGGAAATGAACACGTTCCTGTCACAGGAGGAGCATCTGAGCAACATGTCCAGACAGGGGTTTTCAGTCAACTACTCCAAGCATCCTCTGGTCAGGGTGGTGAAGTGGCACCTATGTCCTCATCCTTGAGACCTATTCCTATGGGAGTCACCTCATAGCAGCAGGGACTCTGAGACAGAGTGTATGTAGTCCTGGGTCAGGCTGATGGGGCCAATGCAGATGAAAAGCCCCTGCGAGAGGTGAGAAGGAAGGCCAGGGTAAGAGAGAGCATGGGTCAAATGGCTGGCTTTGAAGATGGGGGAGGTACCAAGTCAGGAGCATGGTCAGAAGAGATGGGGGCAGACACTAAAGCTGAAAGGACAAGGAATGGACTCTTCTCATGACCCTACAAGAAAAAGGCTCTGGTGGGACCTGGATCTGGGAGTCTGGCCTCCAGAACCTGAAGAGTTGACTCAGCAAAGTGTTTTTTGTGCAAACATAAAGGCCAGAGTTTGAGCCCTAGAGCATGTGAAAAAAAGGCAGGCATGAAAGTAATGTTTGTCACCTAGCACTAGGGAAGTAAAGATAGGAGGACCCCTGGGACTTATGGGCACCCAGTCTAATCTAAAGAGTGAACTCCTGGTCCCAGTTCAAGACCCAGACTCAAAAAAAAAAAAAAAAAAAAAAAAAACAAGTTAGATAGCTCTGGATGAACACTGTTGACCTCCAGTCTTCGCCCACCCCGTGCATGTCCTTAGGTCTCTCTGTGTACATCTAACATAGAAAACAGTGGATGTTTGCTTTACTATATAGCTATGTTAGTGATAATTTGACACAGTACAGTAGTTAATTAGCAGTCAGCAGATGTGTGTCTCTATGCCTTGGTTTATCACAGGTAGATTATTCGGTGACAAAAAGCCAGCCAAAGCCATTTGCATGGGTTGAGACATCCCATAGATCCCCGTTCTCAGTTCACCCGATTCAGCACCCAGGGTGCTGGGGATGTGATCAGGGGCAGAGAGGGCTGGGGTGCAGCTGCGATTCTCTTTACCTGGCTTCTAAGCCCACTGTAAGGCTCCTATGTCACGTTCCCTGTTTGCTTCTAGATGATAACAGAGACGAAGTATTTCTGAGGAGAACTCATAGGTGCCCAAGCGTCAGGGCACCAGAGGCAGAAGGGCCAAGTGAGTGGAAAGAGGTAGCTGGAGTAGATTCCCTCTGCAGCCATAGCTGGGACCCTAGCCAGGGAAAGTGAGAAGGGTTCACACAGGCACAGTCACAAAAGCCGAATTTAACACCTCAGCAACTGAAGGAGTTTATTAGCCATAGCTTCTGTAAGTATTAAACTATATAAAATTACAATTTAGTGAACTGTATTGGAAAAAGCCTTAAGAACTTAAAATATACAACTTGCAAATCACTTTACCGTATTTTGGTCGCTGTGCACATCTAAGTAGTAAGATGTGTGTGTGCGTCTCTACTTCCGACTCAAACCGAGAGCTTGGGGCAGAGTTTGCTGGGAGAGAGCAAGTGCTATGGAAATCTGAGGCTGTTTCAAGAGGGCTTGTGCTGGCAGCTTGATTTGGGTAGCCACGAGGATGTCCTTGGAGTCATGGCCTTGGTGTGGGGACAGACCCTAGGGAGCATGTCCTGGGATGCGCTTACTGAGTTGTTTGTCATGGAGAGCTGGGTGGGACATTTCCAGGTCATGTTGTCTTGCTCTGTATTGGGGCCTTTAGGAGCTTAGGAGGGAACCAGTGAAGACCACTCTCACCTTACAGAACCACATCCTGGGGTGTGAGAGAGCAGGATCCACAAGCTGTGACTTGGGCCACGCGCATGGAGAGCCCTGTGTTTGTCTGTCTGTCTTTCCAGGATTCTCACAAGGCCCACTAGTCAGCCACACAGTGTCAGTGGGGAATTTGAGTTCAGAGATGGTCATTCATTTCTCTAGGACTACCCAGGATTAGAGTTGGGCCTTGAACTCACTCAGAGACTTCCTGCCAGGCGATAATTTTATCACTTTTGTGGGTTCTCAGGTCAGGGACATATCAGGAGGTCAACCTGAAGATCCCAGATAGGAAGAAGGACAAAAAGGAGCTTGGAAAGCCTGCAGGGTGGATCAGCGCGCACCCCAGGCCTCCTGGAAGCACTGTATTTGGTGTGTCTGAGCATGGCTTGCTCCTTGGCTGGGGTTCGGCTGCTCTGTGCTGTTTCTGTCAGGGTGGGCTTTCAGAAGGCAGCCTGAGTGGGGATGGGTGCTTCTGGTGGGATCTCTCCTCCCCTCCCCTGCAGCGCCGTGTAGTGCAAAGTTCCTGTTGGAAACATAGTGCTGGAAACCCCCAAAAACCCAGCTCCTGGAGCCCAGGACAAGCCATTTTGTGACTATATCTGAGGAGAAAGACACAGCTTTGCTAAGCCCCGAAAGCACTTGTTTCCTTCCTTTGAAAAACAAAATAAAAACGGGAGCTGTTTCACAAGCTGATTCAAGTATTTGTGCTGTGTCTGAGTTCTTAGAGAACTCCATGGCCAATTGAAAGCATGCTGTAAATTATGGCTCCTACTATTAATTTTTAATTACCCCTGTGATCATTAAAATGAACTCTAAGACCAGGACTCTGAAATTTGAGCACTGGAGAAACAAAATCCCAGAGATCAAAATGGCTTCCAAAGTCTACTTTTCTTTTGATTACTGAGCTGAGGCCAGGAGGCAGCCCTAGGGGAGCCAGGGCCAATGAGTGTGTCCTTTCAAAGCACTCATCGATATTGGATGGCCGGGCTGTCTGGCTCCAGGCTGCTCTTGGGCTAAGCCACACTCAGCCAGAGCTTCTCTGACTCTGGGAATGGAGAGAATCTTTGCCCCAGGAGAGCCCGGCAGTTAGGAGCCCAGGCAGTTGCCTACGACATCACCCTGAGAGGAAAGACCAGTGTAATCTAAAATCAAAGGGTGGGGCAGCAGAGCTAAGCATTCCAGGAAAAGTTCTCTGAGCATAGAGTAGTCTGTGCATGCATACACTCACTCATTATGAAAATGTAAATATTTATTGAGCTCTACTGGGGAGGAGGGTTGTGTGAGCAATAACAGAGAAAGTCATCTTCCTGAAGGGACTGGCGGCAGGGAGGAGGGTAACAGAGAGTCCAATAGATTCTGTTATGTATTGTATTTAAAAATGTTCACACGGACTGACCTGCTAGCATAGACCAGTGATCCTACCTGCTACAGAGGCTGAGGCCGGGTAATCAGAAGTTGGAGCCTAGCCTGGGTACCATAGTGAGATCTAGAGTCACTGTTGAATTGGCTGAGAGAGAAGGTACTTGCATTTCCGGCAACTGGGAGGCAGAGGCAGGAGGATCCCGTATTCAAGGCCAGCCTGGGCTGAATAATTAGTTCAACACCAACCTGGGCATCTCAGTGAGAATCATGGAGTTGGCCTGCCCTAGCTGTGTTGAGAGGCGTGGGTCATGGGTTTCTGAGGTTTCAGCTCCTGGGGCACTATGTGCCTTTCAGATCCTGAGACACTGAGGCACTTCCTCAGGCCATGAAGCAGTCAGGCCACTGGTGTTTCTCTGTGTTCCTCTGAGCCTGCGAAACATGTTGAACTTGGCTAAACCATTATTAATATACATTAATCTTGTATACTTTGTCTAGCTTGCGACTGACATTGTATCATGGCAACCGCATTGTATTCTGTTTTTATGTGTATAAAAAAGTCCGATTGCTTGAAATAAACTTGTCTCAGCCTCAGTGTTGCCAAGACTCCTCCAACTTGGCCTGGTTTTGGTTTCCACAGACCAAATCTGGAAACCCTGGTTAGTAAGCACTGACATTTACGGTGAGACCTTGTCTCTAAATAAAAAGCAAAAGGAGGGCTGGAGAGGTGGCTTGCCGGTAGAATGCTGGATCAGCATATATTATGTCCTCACTCCAATTCCACGTACTGAAAACCAAGTGTTCCTCTGAAAACAAAACCCCAAATGCTGAGGTAAGTACCTCTTTAGTTGATATGATGCTTAAAACAGGGTCTAGGGCTCTTGGTTTTCTTAACCATAAACACTGAACATGAAGAATGGCCTAGGGGTCACTATTGAGGACAGCCACTTCCCTGCTTTCTGTCCCCAACAGACTAGCATGCACACAGAGACCACATGTTGGGCCTTGAGTACTCGGAACATGATGGACCACCTTGGAGTTGGGATGGATCCCCCAGCAGATTTGATGCTGCATTCTGTCCCCACAAATCTTGGGAGAAGGCTGATGGGGCTCTGGTGCCCACTCAGTGCCAAAGGTGATTTGCAATACTCTGACGATCCTGATGATGCCCACAGCGGCTGTCAAGCATTGATGTCTGAGAAGAGAGAAACAAAGTTATTGGTTTTTGTTGTTGTTGACAAATGAAAATATTTGTATCACTACTAACTTTTTTATCTTTTATACAGAAGGATTTGACAGTTTTATACATGCCTCCTTCACCTTCCTCCTACCCCAGCCAGCCCCTCCTCGTCTTTACAAATCTCTTTCTCATACTTACTATTTTTGCTTTGATTAGTGTCCCACAGAGTTTAACTAGGGCCATCTCTGTAACCTCAGGTTTGGAATTAACCATCAGAGTTAGTGGGTGAACAAATGGATACTGTTCCTCCATCGCTCCCAGAATCTGTTTGCTACCAACAAACCAGCAGTAAGTGGTGGGGCCCTATGAGTCCGTTCTCTCTTCATAGCTGGTTAGTAGGTGGCCTGACTTGTGTGGGCTCTACTATGTAGATGCAGCTGATGTGTGCCCATGTCTTGGCCATGCTGTGATAACAAGATGATGCTTACAGGAAGCCCTTCTCCTGATCTTGGGACTTTTATACTCTTTCTGACTTCTCCACAATGTTTTCTAAGCCTGAAAGGGGAATATACATGTTTCATCAGGGGCTGGGCTCTCACTCATCCCTTTTCTCAGCATCTTGTATAGCAATGGGTCTCTGTATTCACCTCTGTTCATTGTCTCCGATTAAGGCAGAGAGTAACATTTGTCAGTGGGTAAAAATACAGAGATTTCCAAGGTGGTTAGCCAAGTCACCTGAGCAGTAGTGTTCAGTCCTGTAGGTTCTGAGGCCCCTTTAGCTGTGGGTTTTGAACTGAGCTCGGAGTACTGAGCATAGATTCCCTCTTGTTGGGTTGGCATTAGATCCAGTCATGGAGTGGTTGTTGCTCCTGACAGCTTTATGGTTTTTGCACCGATGGCACGTCATACCTGGCAAGCTGGTCTTACAGTAGTACAGAGTTTGAAGCTGTGTAAAGACCATGATCGTGCAGACTTTATATGCCTCAGTGCAGGGGAATGCCAGGACCGGGAAGTGGGAGTGGGGGGGGGGGAGAGTGGGGGGACTTTTGGGATAGCACTGGAGATGTGAATGAATAAAGTACCTAATTTTTAAAAAACTTAAAAAAAAAGACCATGATGATTTTATCGGCCCCACCCATCCTCAGTAGCCTCTTCATCACCAGCCAACACTGAAACTTAGCCAGTTGGGAGGAAGCTTCCTGCTTAGTTCCAACCCTACCTCTTGTACCTAAAGGGTGTGGTGTCTTCAGAGTCTTACCCAGTAGTTCCCATGGGCAACCAAGAGTAGGCAAGAACCCGGATTGTTCTAGGGCCCCATGGGATCTTCCAGAGGTATCCCACACCTGGTACTAGGGCTTTTGTTTGGTGTCCTGTTTGTTCCAGGGCTGGCACCGTTTGACCCATACAGGGCATTTGCCTTTCAATGCTCTTTTATGTCTTACAGCTGGGTTACCAGAGAGTGTTTCAGAGCAGTCTCCTCATGCCCCCTTTGTTTTGATTAACCTTTTGAAATTGAGAAATCAGATGGGGTTGTTTGGTAATTATCCAATTAGTGTTTCCTCATCCTCAGCTAAGTGCCTGTGTACCTCCAAAATGAGGAAAGGAAGGCACTACAAGGAAACACATTATCCTTCTCCGTAAGCAAGGCTGCCATATGCCCATGTTTGTGAAGACCCTGCTCCACTGAGCTGTCTCCACCACACATCATTTCCCAGATCCTGTTGGTTCCCCTGGGAAAGCCTTGCAGGTCGCTGTTTAAATGGGGAGAAAATTGGTTATAAATCAACTTAATTTTCAAAGATATTAATCCAAGGAGAACCTGATTTTCCGTGAGGCAATGGCTCCATTAAGAAGTACCAGAATGCTTAAGAAAAATGAATACATGAGTCTCTTAAACCAGAGTCATGGAAATGTGTTCAATTATAGAAATAGAGATTTGAAAATGTTTCCCTCAAGCCCACTTCTTTTCTGGTTTCCATTTATTTCCCCAGTTTGGCACAACAGGGAATATTGCTGGGGGGGGGGGGGGAGGAATGGCAGGCATGGTGGTTTTCACAGACTTCTAAGAACCCAAGGACCTGGATCTGTGCCTTCCCACGGCACTAAAGACACAGGTTGTGAGGAATAGGTAGGGGAACTTCGGAAAGTAGCTTCAGCCAGAAGAGATGGAATTAAAATCAGGTCAAAGCAAAACTGAATCTACACTTTTGAGATCAGGAGACATGAAGGAAAAAAAAAAGGATGCACTCATTTTGAGTCAATGACACCTCAATAGTGAAGGCCAAAGTGACACAAGGGAGCCCCCCCCCCCCCCAAGAGCCACTTGCACCCAACCCTGATCCTCTTCAGGTTCATTAGTGATTCTTCTTACTCCTGTCACCAAATACTTGAGGAAAAGCTACTTGAGGAAGGAAGGAAGGAAGGAAGGAAGGAAGGAAGGAAGGAAGGAAGGAAGGAAGGGAGGGAGGAAGGAAGGGTTTATTTTGGCTCACAGGTGGAAGGTACACTTCATCATATCTGGAAAATCATGTTAACAGGAACAAGAGGCAGCTGGTCACACAGGGTCCCCAATTCAGAAGCAGACAGAGATGAATGCTGGTAAACATTCTGTGCTGGTAAACATGCTGTGTTTATAAAGCTTCCTCCAGTTCAGTCAGCCCAGGAGCTCAGGCCACTGAATGGTGAATTTAGAGTGCATATTTACATCTCAGTTAACCAGATCTGGAAAATCTGTTTGGACAGGCCCAGAGGCTCATCTCCTAGGTTTTTTCATATCCTGCAAAGTGGATAGTATTAACCATCATATCAAGATTTGGACACTAGGGCATGAGAAGAAGGAAGGGTCATCAGCTAGTGGGTTCACTGTCACTGGCAATGCCATCAGGGCTGTCTCTCAGTCTGTGAACTTGAGGAGGCCATTTCTCTGATGGTATCAGCTTTGTCATGATGGTCACTTGCCAACTTGATAAAGCCTGACATCATCAGGGAAGAGTTATGACTGGTCCTTGGTGTCCCTGGGAGGCATTGTCTTACTTAAGTTAATTGATATAAGGAAAGTGTGCATGAGCACATTCATTTGCTCTTGATTGTGTATCTGATGTCATTAGCTGTTTGAAGTTCCTGCCTTAGCATCATACAATGATGGACAGAAACATGGAATTGTACACTGAAATGAAACCCTATGTTTATACAAATTACCTTCAGTCAGTGTGTTTTTTCACATCAACAGAAACGGGACTAGAGCATCCTTGTAGACTTTGGTCCATGACCTGTGAATCCATGTCCCTGTGCCTCCCAAGGCACTGTTGCTTAAACAGGGCTTCTCAATGCCTGAGGTGATCTAAGGGTCAGAGCTGGATCTTCTCAGTGCAAGGTCTTGGTGTGTGGGGTATGTAGGAGGCCTTCTGGTGAGACCCCGTTTCCCAGGAGAACTTGGGGGAGATGACAGTCAATGGCACACCAGGCATTCTGAGTTTGTCCTTGAGGGATGTTGTCCTGATTAGAGTTACTATTATTGTGATAAAGGAACTTGGGGAAGGAAGGGTTTATTTCCCTTACATTTCCAGATAAAAGTCCATCTCTGAAGGAAGTTAGAGAAGGAACTCAGATAGGGCAGGAGCCTGGAGGCAGGAGCTGATGCAGAGGCCATGGAGGGATGCTACTAACTGGCTTGCTCCTCATGACTTGCTCAGGCTGCTTTCTTATAGAACCCAGGACCACCAGTACATCTCACCTACAATGGGCTGGAACTTCCTGTATTGATCACTAAATAAGAAATACCTTACAGTTGGATCTTATGGAGACATTTTCTCAATTGAGGCTTCTTCCTCTCTAAAGACTCTAGCTTCTGTCAAGTTGACATAAAACTAGACAGTACAACTGGTCCCTTTTCAGACTGACACACAAACATACCACTTTTCAATTAGACCTTTTCTTTCTCATTTGTCCTTGAATAGAACACTAAAATTAATATCACAATATAAGACATAAATAACTTTTAAAATCCCATAGTCCTTACAAATTCAAACACATTAAAAGTTTAGACTCTTCAAAATATCCAATGTCTAAAAATCCACAAAGTTCAAAGTCTCTCAGTTGTGGTTTCCTGTAAAAACAAAACCAAAAACCAAAAACCAAAAACCAAAAACCAAAAACCAAAAACCAAAAACCAAAAACCAAAAACCAAAAATACCAAAAACCAAAAACCAAAAAAAAAACCAACCAAACAAACAAAAAACCAACAACAACAAAAAAACCAAACCCTAACTCAAGTATCTTTCTTCAAGAGGGGAGGACCATGGCACAGTGACAATCTGAACAAAGCAAAACCAAGCTCCAACAGTGTATATATATCAGTGACCAATGTCTGAGAGTATCTTCTTAATCACTACACACTTCTCATCTCTAGTTAAGCAAAGCAAAGGTTTTACTTTAGTGGTTCTGATCTCTTGTTAACTGCAGCTAATATTTCGGTTCTAGCTGCCCAGAACTACAGATTCTTCACTAAAAAATCCCAGATCTTTGAGGAAGGAAGACATACCTATAACCTGGACCATACCTTCTGCTGGAAGCCTATATAAGGATGTGGAAAAAGAAAAATTGTCCTCTTTTTCTGCTTGCCCTCACCTTGCTCACAAGTCCACTTCCCTACTGACATTAGATTAGACCTGACTTCTTTAGGACTCCAGCATCTACCAACTGGAACATCCAGCCTTGTGAACAAAGTAACTTCTGGATTCTTGGCAATTCCATTCATAGTCAGTCATTGTTGAATTAGCATGGGCCACAGACTGTACACCACGTCATCCTAATAAACTCCTTCATATATATATATATATATATATATATATATATATATATATGAAGAGATTCATTCTGTAAGATCTGTTACACTAGAGAACCCTGACTATTACAGATTTTGGTGCCAGGAGTGGGGTTTTGTATTACTGTGACAGACCTAACCATGTTTTGAGGGAGCTTTTAGAACTTTGGGCTAGAAAAGTCACAGAGTACAGAGAGCTCATCAAGCTGTTCTGTAGGAACTTGGAAGGTGAGAATGTTGACAGCAGTGTAGACAGGCCTGGATTTTGAAGTTTCAGAGGGAAGGAAAAACTCTACTGGAATTGTTGTGTGAAGAATCTGTAGTTCTGGATAGCTGGAGCACAAATTAAAGCAAAAAAAAAAAAAAAAAAAAAAAAAAAAACTCTCACAGGTGTTCCCTCCCCCAATTTTAGATTTTAGTTAATTCCAGACACAGTCAAGTTGACAATCAATAATAGGCATCACAAATCCACTCCTTGTCAACTTGGCACACAATCATATGCTCTTATGCTGTGATTGATTTCCATATGAAAGCAATAATTAGGTCATGATGACTAAACATAATGTAACTATCTCACCCTCAATTACAAATATATTGTATACTTAACTAGGTCATAGTTATGCCTAACATGATATAACTAGCCCTCAAACAACCGCAGATGCATTATAAAGTTAGATTGGTGGCAATGTCCCTTGACAAACATTGTGTTAGTATTGCAAAATTAAATATTCTCTTACCAAATTTTTAGTATCTCAGACCATCATTATTTCCTTAATTGATGTTACATCATATGATAAAGAGATTGAAGAAAGAAAACACAAATATCGGTTCAAATGCATTCTTAACAAAATATGACAGAAACACTCATATCCACTATAATCCTCATTTCTGTAAGTGGTCGCATGGCCTTTGATGACATCTATGCCAACCCTTCTGTACTTCCTCCTCTGTGATTCTTTCTGTACTTCCACCATTCTCTTAAAGAACCTCAGCGGGTCTTGGCTTGTTTCCTGGTGGAGTGACCCATGCCGTCATCCTGATGGATCTGTGCCCTTCGTCATCATGCCTGGGTTAAGCTGTTGTAGTAAGACACCTAGCCCAGGCGTCTGCTGTGGAGAGCCCAAGGATCCCCATCTGGATCCAGACTCTGCATGTTGTGGGAGACTGATTCTTCCGTGGCTTGGTGCTGTGGAGAGAGGAAGATAAGGCATGCCATGAGCTTAAAGACTGCTGGGTGAATGAAGGCTTTGGTGGATTTTGAAATTTGTTAATTATACATTTCTAAGATGTAATTTTAGCATTGTCAGGCCAAAGAAGGCCTCCCTTATGACTCCACAATCATTCCTTAATATTCCATCCATCTATGGCTTTAAACATACTGTTTTACTACTGGTCTCTTAGTATAGAATTTCTGGAACTAGGTCGTAATTCGTGGCAAGTGACTATTTGGTACCATACATTCTGGTACTGGCTGTGTTTTTCTCCACTGGATAAGTTCAAGGACATCTCAGGTAGAGTGACAGGGATGCCTCTCTGCTCTCAGAGCCTGTGCTGTGGGCAGCATGACCTAAACTGCCTGCTCAGACAAGCACTGCCAGCCCGTAAAGGCAGCTTGCTTCTGGCAGCAGGGCTGGGCTGTGGCCCAGTCCACCAATGAGGCTGCACAGGGAAAGGCTTTCTGGAAGACTACACACTGCCTGCTTTTATGACACTCCCCATGGGGTGAGTGTGGCATCGGCTTCTAAATCAATACAGGCTTTTCTGGCGATGCAAATCTCAAGAACAGGTTAGGGATGGCGCCATTGATTTCTAAGTGAAAAGAATAAAACAGCCCCCCCACCTCCACCCTCCAGATGACAATGCTTTCTTTTTGTGGTGTGTGCTGTTGATAGGACAGATACCAGGGCAAGCCAAAGTAAAACCCCCGAGGAGCCTATGAAAGGATGCCCCAAGTGCCCCACTTGTGACTCCAGTGCCAGGGTGCCTGACGCAGCTGTGTGTGGTCCAGGCTCCTGCTAGTCATGGTAGAGGGAAATGGATCATTTAGGGCCCCAGAGGACAAATGTCAATGCTCACATATTTGAACTCTGAACTCTGGAGCATGACAGGAACACTGTGTCAGAAGAGGCTGAATTGTTCAGGGTCAAACCTTGGTGGAGGACTCCCTATGAGTGACTTCCTGCCAAGGGGACATTGTTTATCTGATTCCACTAGAATCAGCCATGTGGTCTGGGTCATACTGTCTGAGAGTGGCTCAGGCATGAAGGACAAGTTTATAGTGAGGACCCAAGGAGACACTCTGGAGACTTAGAACAGGAAGCCAGGGTCCTTGATGTTGGATTCAGCAGGATCATGCTGGTTCTAGAGAGTGACTCCAACTTCTCTCAGCCATGGGTTCTTGCTCTTTTCCGTGTGTTCATGGCCAAGTAAGGCTCCTTTAACAGCCTCTTCATTTGCCACCATTCCAGATGACTGGCAGAAACTGAGTACACACAACAGCTCGACTTACTGCTCTGCAGGGAGACCTGTGCATGGACTTGGCTTGGACAAGGTGGTTCTCTGCATTAGTGATTTTCTCATGGCTGTGGAGAGAGAGAGAGAGAGAGAGAGAGAGAGAGAGAGAGAGAGAGAGAGAGAGAGAGAGAGAGAGAGAGAGTAACTGACAGAAACAACTTAGTGGAGTAGGCCATGATTCAGAGGATTCAGGTCCATCACATCAGCGAAGGTGCAAACAGCACACCGCAACAGTGGAATGGAAATCACAGTCAGAAGGCAGTACTAGTCCAGTGAAGAACCACAGGATTCACCTGTCAGCAGGCAGTACTAGTTCAATGACAGGATTCACCTATCAATGTGTCAGCAACAACAGACACTGGCCACTTAGTCATGTCTCTAAATGAGAGGAGAGGCTGCTTTCCCCCCAAAGTATGTCTAAAACACTGAGTCACTTTGGTTTGAGGAGCACCTACTGGTAAAGCACCCAAGCCTCAGTGGATGATCCCACACCTACATGCAGATGGGCAGCACTAGATAGACGCACTTGATTTTAAATTATAAAGAGAGAAAGAAGGTATGAGGTTGGGAGAGAGACATGTTGCAGGGCCAGGAGGAGTTGGAGGGATGTAGGAGGGAATATGATAAAGACACACCAAATGACATGCTCAAAGAACCAAGTTAAGATGTTCTTTGAAAACACTGTCTCAGCAACTCCGTGCTCAGTGCTCTGATCTTTGCCCTCTGCCTGAAGGGGTGATTTGGCTATGTCTGTATATGTGTGGTAAGTGTGTTGTAGATACAAAAGGTTTCCCTAAGTGTGGTCTTCAGTCAGGCTCCATTCCCAGGAACTCAGTGGTGCTGGGATCCCCATCAGCTGAGTCTATACAAACTTCTCCTTGGTTGCAGTTGGAAACCAGCAGTGGTGGATACCCCCTGCCTTGATAGAGAGGTGAGTGCTCCCTGATGACAAACCATCCCAGGAATACCTGGGAAATCTTTCTTTGAATGCCTGGAGTTGATGGGAAAGATTGTGAGTGCAGGTTGTAGAGGGAAGAAAGAAGCCTGAATTCATTACCTACCTGGTAATGTCATTGTCATTCCTTAAAAAATTAGCACCCGCCACTGTGTCATCGGTCCCTGCTTCTCTGAGGATGTCGTCTCCCTCCTCAGGGTGAGTTACAACCTAGCATCTCTGGAAACTGGTGGCCCTGCAGTTCCCAGCCTGGGTGCCAACATTGGCTGGCAGTTGCCATGGCAGAGCCGGTGCCTATGAAGGATGAGTTTCAAAATGGAGAGCAGAAAGAAGATAGGGTTATGTGGAGTTAGGCTAATGTGAAGCATGAAAATTTCATTCTCCATAGTCTCTTTCCAAGTTTTCAGAAAGAAACTGTTCCAAGTGTCTGTGGGAAGGGGGCTAAAGGGCCTTGTTAATGTACTCTATCCCCAAAGTTTTGCTGCCTTCCTGGTCCCCCTCTGTCACTCAGGATGGGACAGCTGGGCCAGCATAGTGTAGAGGTGGGATGTGCTCACCTCTCTAGTGAGATTTAAATCCGGGCCACATGCCCTAGGAAGGCCAGGAATGTCCTCAAGGATGCAGTGAGAAGGCAAGAGGTGGTTAGAGAGACAAGACCTTCATTAGGCTGGTGTGGGTCAGACCTGTGACTCCGGCTCACTAGATGGGATCTACACAGGCGTGGGTGTAGGCATGAGGAATCCCAGCTTACATTGGCTTTACTCTTGTGTTCAGCAACAAGAGTGAGGGGACATGTCATGTATCTTGAAAGCAAATTGAATGAGCTTTGATACCCAAAACATGAAGGTGACATTCTGCTTCAGTCTAAGCCAAGGAGACTAGGAAGCAGCTCCTGTGCCAGCATCCCTGTATGGAGACCTGGCTGGACTTGACAATAGGAAGTTATTTGCTGGCTGTCTGGGCTCTGGTCTGTGTGAACCAGGAAGAAGCATCAAGTTTGCCAATGGCCTTGCTGTTAGAGCATGCTGGAAGCAGAGGAGGGGCCTAGTCATGTACACCCATTCAAAGAAACCACTGGAACCTTTGCTGTAGCGGTGTTGTGTTGGGCTGCAGCAGTGTTGTGTTGGACTGGCTCCAGTCACACACAAGACCTACTTTATTTGCTTCTTCCTGGCCCTAGCACAGAGGCACCACTGAAATTTGGTTTTCAAGTATTTGGTGTATTTCCTGCAGACAAGATCCAATATTGCTCCATACAAGATTCCACTTTAGAGTCCAACAGTGGCCTTCATGAGAGGTAGATTCTGATGCCCCAGCTATCCAGGTTGGGAAACTTAGGCAAGGAGGCCAATGGTGAGCTTCTATGGCTCCAACCACAGAGAACTTGCCCTCTCAGAGGTGGACATTCCCCCAGATTTTTGTAAAAGGAATGAGCCTGACATGTTCTGTTTATTGTGGTAGGTAGGGAACCTCGGGCTCTCCTCTTGGTGCTGGAGTACAACCACACACCTTAGCCTCCAGGTGCAAGGATATTGCTTTTCTTTTCTCAGCTTCCTCAACCTGTGTCTGCATATTCTATAATTTAAGACCACACTAGTGCACCTATATGCTGCTGTATTTCATCCCTGATCAAGGGTCAGAGTGCCTCTATTGTGAGGGACTACGTGGGAAAGATTTTCAGGCTGTATGATTCTGTTCAGCTGGAGGCAGGAACTGATGCAAAGGCCATAGAGGGGTGCTACTAACTGGCTTGCTCTTCACGGCTTGCTCAACCTGCTTCTGTATAGAACTCAGGACCACCATTCCAGAAATGGCACCACCCACAATGGGCTGGGCCCTGCCCCGTCGACCACTAAGAAATGCTTTACAGGTTGTGTACAGCTGGATCTAATGGAGGCATCTTCTCAATTGAATCTCCCTCCTCTCTCTTGACTCTAACGTGTGTCAAGTTGAGAGCAGTATAGATGATGGAGGCCTCATTTGTGATATTTAAGAGGAAACCAGAGACTTTACTAGCCATAGGTATGAAGACATCTCTGGTGTCTGATCAGCTGGAACTGAAGAATCATGCATGATCAACAAGAGACCAGAACCACTAAAGTAAATCTGATGCTTTTCTGGGACAGTGGGTGCTGGTCAGCTGAAGCTGAGAAATTAATAGTAGACTTGGGTGAAGTCTTCTGGGAAGCATTTCCTGAGAGCACACAGAAGCTGTGTTCTAGAAGCAGCTAAGGCTGTACCTAGTGCTGGCAGCCAAACTTGGTAGTATAAGAGTCACCCAGGTAGTACTGGGTTTGAATGCATGAAGGGGTTATACAGAGAAAATGAGGCTTCACACTGCGAGAAGCCAGGAGAGGCCATTGGCGAAGGTACAGCAATGGAAGTCTTGAGGTTGAAGGGGTCATGGAGAAAAGTTGAGCTTTTTCAACATGAAGAGAGCCCAGGAGATTCTATTGGTAAAAGTGCAGCCCAGTTTCAGCTATTTGCTTTGCAGAAGACCCCAGCATTTTGGAGGTGCCAGTACCATGGGATGACCACTAAGAACAGCAGCACTGGTAGAGTGCAGCTTGTCCAGCCTTTGAAGACAAATGCATGTATTGTAGGGGCAGAGCCAGAGGAATGACCTAAGCCCCTTGGAAGATCCCAGAAGATTGTGAGTGACTCCCAGACGCTGGATGATGAGTTATTTACACTGTTGGGGTGTGATTTTGTTCTGGTCAGATTGTGACTGTGCTCTGGTTCTTCCCTCTTAAAGTAAGAAAGGATTTAATCTGGATTTAATTTTTTTTATTTTACGGGAGCCCACAGTTGAGAGACTAAATTTTAAAATAGACTTTTAAGTTTAAAAAGAAGATTTTGGATTTTAAAAAGAGAATGAATTTTAAGGTGGCTGAATTGTAAAAACTGTTTACAAATTTTAAATTTGTAAAATGTTTTACTGGTATTAATGTGAGATCTTGGGGAGAAACAAGAAAGGAAAGGTTATGGCTAACAGTGATGCATTTGTCTGGATGGGTCCACTCACACCCTTGAGAGCCTGGCATGCCAGGAAGATGGATCAACTGCATGACCTCCGTGTCTGACAGTACTGCCCAAGAAAGCATAAAGAATGGAGACTTCTGGTCTTGCCTTGGGTCCCAACCCTGCAAGGACCCCCTCTTACAGAAGAGTCTAGGGAGAGAGCAGGCATGTCTGAGTCTCCCAGAGGTTCCTGACCTCATAGCCAAAATGGTCTTCAGATTGGCTGGCTTTACCCTCATCTCCCCCAAGGCTGTCAGACTTCCAATGTTTGAAATTCTTGGCTCTTACATTGCCACAACACCTGGAATTCCCCCTCCTAACAAACCTCCTTGCTCTAGACTGCTTTGACTGCCTGGCTCACACACCTGCCTCTTCTTGCAAGTTTCTGAAACAGCTTCCTGCACTCCACTCCCTTCACACAGTGCACAGAGGCCTCTCTCCAGCCTGTGACATAGCCAGACACTCTTCAGGAACATAACCTCCCCCCCACCATCCCCCCACCCCGGTACCTTGCTATTGGTAGAATCTCTGCAATCTTGGTTACCTTCCAGTAGCCAGTGCCCCTGTCCCACCATTGTCCTAGAGAGTCTCAGAAATCATTCTTTCTTGGTTTTCCTCTGGGCCTACAAAATGGAGCACACTGTACCGTCTCCATCTTCTAGGCATGTCCCCACACCTCCCTGCTGTGCTGTCATGTTGAGCCCCAGCTTATGTGAGTGTGTGCTCCTCTTGGTTGTGTGCTTTATCTGACTGTTCAAGTGATTGTGCCTCACATGACCTAACCATCCTACTCCACACTACCAGGTAGAAATGGAGAATAAATACCACACAGGAGCAAACATGGACCCTGGAGTTAGAGGACCAAGGCCCCTTTACCTCAGGTGAGACAATTTGGAGGCACACATTGAGGTTCCTCCCCATATTCTCTACTGACCACCTTTTCTTCCTAGAAGTCTCCCTTCTTCACTACCCCACTGGATCCCCGCCCTGGGACTCACTCCCACGTCCAAGGCTTGCTCTGGAATCCTCATCTTGACTATGTTTCTAGAGGAGCCTCGATGGACACCAGAACCCCGGACAGGCTGTTGATATTCCCACTCCAAGTTTCCATGTGTCCTGGTTTCATTCCTGTTGCTGTGACAAAATACTCCAACAAAAATCAACCCAGAAAGTCATTTATTTCAGCTTACAATTCCAGGTCACAGTCCATCACCGGAGGAAGTTAAAGTGGGAGCTTCAAACAGCTCCTCCCAGCACTTCCACAGTCAAGGAGTAAATGCACACGTGCACTTGCTCCTTGTGTGCTCAGCTTGATTTCTCCATTCTCACACAGGCTAGGACCCTCTGCCTAGGGAATGGTGTCTCCTTCAGTGGTCTGGGTCTTTACACATCAATGAACTTACCTAAAGGCCAACACAATGTACGCAATCCTTCACTGAGACTTTTTATTTCCAGTTGATTCTCAGTTGTATCAAGTTGACAATTAAAACTAACTACACATGGACAGGCTCCATGTGGGTTCTCCCTTGGGCACAGTCTGCCATATTGAAAACTGTATTGACTTAAGGCCTTTGGATTTGTGTGTGACATGGTCTCAATAAACATAGTGGATGAAGGAAAGCAGGCATGATACCCCATTTATAGTTTAGTAGTTGGAGAAGAAAGTCACTTGCTGGTTTATGGGCATCCATTGGTTTAGAAACCCAAATAGCCATGGCTATTAAGTCCTGGAGTGAAGCTGAGCAATTGTGTAAGATGTGCTCTGTATCCTCCATCTTCCTGATGCTCTGATGTGATGATGTGTGAGGTTCTCATGGGTCTTCTGTGTTGATGGAAGTGGGTGGGAGAAGGTAGATACTTGTCTTCCCATCACACTGGTGCCTTCACTCTTCTCCTGCCGGGGAGCTCCACACCCTCTTTTGAGATCATGAAGACAAACGCTTGGCTTGTTGCTGGCTGCTTAGAATGGAAATGCCATCGGACCTGAAAGACAAGCAACAAAAGAACTCTGCGATCGTTCTTGCTCACTTGTTTCTTCTGCTTCAGATCTCTATTGTGAGCACTTTTTTTTTTTTTTTTTTTACAAAGAGAAAAGACGAGGTTATTTATTGATCAAAATGCCTGGCACAACTTTCTCCATTTATTAAAAATTACTCCCATTACTATAGAAACGGCACCCAAACAAACAGAAATTACCCACAATTTTCTATTGTCAAAGATCACTCATGAGATTGGGCAGCTGAAGCGAATCCCCAGGGATACTGGGAAAATTACATAATTATCTACAAAGTGTGTTAATGTCGAGAAAGAGAATGGCTTTCACTGCGTTTGCCACCCTTGACCTCAGAGCACAGTAATTCCTGGCAGAGTGATTGCAGGCACTTTCCCTCTGATGGGCAGTGGCAACTGCTGTGAGATCCAAGGATATTTCTGGCAGTTTCAAATAATTAATTCTCTGAAATAGGTAAGAGAATAGGCCACTGTATTGGAGGAATGGGTAGGTAGATAAAATGAGGGAGACAGTCTTCTTCCTCTTTGTTCAGCAATTGGAAAGACACTCCAGGATTCATCCCTCTGTTCAGCCATTGGACGAGCACCCCAGGATGGGAGGTTTGCCACTTTAACCCCGGGAATGTGGCTTGGGAACTGGGAAAGGAGCCTCTATGGCAGAAGGCTGTGTGGTTTGATGGGACCTGAAAATTTTTAACAACTAAGCAGCCACTTTTAGCTAATGAACACAATTCTAGAGGCACCATGTCTTAGTTAGGGTTTCTATTCCTGCACAAACATCATGACCAAGAAGCAAGTTGGGGAGGAAAGGGTTTATTTGGCTTACACTTCCATAAGTGTTCTTGCTGTTCATCACCAAGGAAGTCAGGACTGGAACTCAAGCAGGTCAGAAAGCAGGAGCTGATGCAGAAGCCATGGAGGGATATTCTTTACTGACTTGCTTCCCCTGGCTTGCTCAGCCTGCTCTCTTATAGAACCAAGACTACCAGCCCAGAGATGGTCCCACCCACAAGGGGCTTTTCCCCCTTGATCACTAATTGAGGAAATGCCTTACAGTTGGATCTCATGGAGGCATTTCCTCAAGTGAAGCTCTTTTCTCTGTGTCAAGTTGACACAAAACTAGCCAGTACACACCATAAGCAGGAAGGGTTTTACTTCTTTACTCACAGCAAAGAAGTAAAACCCACAGACTCCCTAATTAGTAAGACCTCAATGGAAAGTATCTTCCACTCCCAAACAGTGGCTCCCATGCTGGGGCAAATGATTTCCATTGTGAGGAGGTCGATTGTAAATCCCCAAAGGCAACAATTGAAGAACACGTTTCATGTTAATGCTGACAACCACATGACAACGGTTGTTGCTCAGATAGGGCTGTGGAGATTTGAAACTCTATCATGCTCCCTGACTGTTGCTCTGTGTGTTTGCTTGACAAACACAGTCATTTCAGAAAGGAAGAAAATGACATCATTGGCTCCACAATGACACTGGAGTGATTTTTATCAATATTGTCATGGTTAGCCTTGGCCATCAACTTAACTGAGCCTCGGATCAACTAAAAGACAGACTTCTGGGCCCATTTGGGAAGGCATTTCTCAGAAGAATTAAATACGAGGGAAGACACTTCCTGAGCATGGTGAAGGGACTCTGGAAATTTCTATCACGATGAGCATGACTCTGGCAGACCTAGTCTTTTCCCCTAACCTGTCTACCTTGTTAGAAACCATTAGACTACATTCCTAAAGCTAGCAGAGGTCTATTCTTTATTTGGACCATCAAGGTCCAGCTATCAAAGTATTGAAGTCCAGCAATCAAAAGCTCCCTTTGACTCACCTAATTAGCATGCCTAATCAAAACAAACCAACTTATCCTAACTTGGGCCTTTCCCTTTGTACCTTTATAAATTGCCATTTGCCTATGGTCACATCCTGTGTCTCCTCTCTATCTAGAGTCAGTTCTTTGTCCCCTGAGGCAAATACTCCTCCTCCCTCTCCATTGTTCCCTCCGCTTTCCCCTCATCCTCTAGCTCCTGCCTTTGTTTCTGATTCCCTGTGCTCTGTCCATCTGGGTCAAATAAATCTCCTTTGTCCTGAGAACTTAAGAGTTGTGGTCTGAGGTGAGGAATCCTTTCCTATGGGTAGCACCTTCTGGCAGCCAGATGTAAAACAATCTAGGGAAAAGCTATAGCTGTTGCCTGTCTGCCTTTGCTTCCTCCTAGTGAGAGTTAAACCTACTCTGTTGCTGCTGCCAACATCAGAACCAGCTTCTTCAGCCTTCCAACAAGGACTGAAGAGGAGCAGCTCTCCAAGAATCCTTCAGCACCAGGCTACAACTGGTGAGACATCCAGCCTCATGACTCTTTTCTCTCCAGCACACAGATAGCCATTTCTGAGCTACCCAGCCCATATTGTGTAAGCCCATCTAGCAACCCTCCCTCCCGGTATGATAGCTGTTCATTCTACTGGTTCTGTTCCTCCCGAGAACCCTGCAAATCCAAACACCGATCAGAAATCAGTTCTTCATGAATAGGAGACTTCCTTTTATATCATAAAGTGTTCTTATCAATGTCAAATGTAAATTTTGGATCCTTCTGAAACTCAGGGAATCTTTGATCAAGTTTACTTTAAAGAACTACTTGACTTAGAAAGTTCTTCATGAACTGGCTTCTTGTGTTTCTCACCTGTTATCTGTATTATTCTGTGGTCTGGCACCGTGGCAAATATTTGCTTCATGGTATAACTTTTTAGTATAATTTTCAGTGAGTGGACACAGGACAGGAGACAAGAACCCTTCCTTGGCTGACTGGAGGGGAGAGTTCGAAGAGTCTCACATGGTACCATTCAAAATACTCATTTTTTTTTTTTTAAATCTCCACAAGTATTTGCACAGAGAAAATTTTTTTCAGGAACCTTGTGGTTCATGACGAGGCTCACACAAATGAGAGTTTTCCAAGTTCCTGGGCAGTTCACAGGGAAATCATCTCTGGAAAGAATGTGAAGAACATGGAGAGGCGGGGCCAGTCTTCTCATGACTTGAGATATGCAGAGTCTTCTAGAATACGCACAGGGTCAACATGAAGGTGACCTGGGGTCCTGTCTTAAAATAGCAGCAGTTCTCAGCTGGTGCAAGAAACAGGTGTGGCTTGCTCTTCTTCAAAAGTGTGGACAGAAATTGTGAATTCTAATCTTCTTTCCAGGAGAACTTGAAGGTTTGGGAAAGGAGTAACTGCAGAAGGGTGGGAGGGACCATCTTGGGGTATGGGGTACTCTGGCACTGGTTGCACAGCTGCAGATCTATTGCAAGCCATTGAATCAGATACTTAGAATGAGTACAAATCTTTCCTCACTAACAGCGCTAAGAAGTAAAGTGCTGAGATAGGCAAGCTAGATAGCAGCCTCCCATGTCTTGGACCAGAAATGGGTGCCTGCATCTAAGCAACAGTCCTGGAATCCTTGGATGTGGTCACCAGCACCACGCACCTGGCTTCAAGTTCTCCCCCTTCTTAATGTTGTGTGCACACTACCTACCTACAAAGTCCACAGTCTCCTGAGGACATGCCACTGAAGATTGGCTTAGCTACTTTCCCTGCTGCTATGACAAAGTACCCTAGTGTACTGGCTGGTTTTGTGTGTCAACTTGACACAAGCTGGAGTTATCACAGAGAAAGGAACTCCCTTGAGGAAATGCCTCCACGAGATGCCAGCTGTAAGGCATTTTCTCAATTAGTGACCAAGGGTGGGAGGGCCCTTTGTGGGTGGTACCGTCCCTGGGCTGGTAGTCCTGGATTCTACAAGCAAGCAAGCTGAGCAAGTCAGGGGGGAAGCAAGCCAGTATGTAACATCCCTCCATGGTCTCTGCATCAGCTCCTACTTCCTGACCTGCTTGAGTTCCAGTCCTGACTTTCTTTGGTGATGAACAGCAATGTGGAAGTGTAAGCTGAATAAACCTTTTTCTTCCCAACTTGCTTTGTGTCATGATGTTTTGTGCAGGAATAGAAACCCTGACTAAGACACCTGGCAAAAGCAACTTAATGGAGAAATGATTCATTTGGCTTCATAGTTTGAGGGAAAAGCCCATTAGTTGGGAGATCTAGCAGCAGGTGCTGGCGACAGCTGAAGGTGACATTGTATCCACAGTTAGGACTCAGAGAGAGAGGGGTGAATCTTGTTCTCAACTCACTTTCTCCAATGAAATGAGACCACCCACTTTTATGGTGGATCTTCTCACCCCAGTTAGCCTAGGCAGGGTAATTCCCAATAAGCAGAGGTAGAGACTAACATAAAGTACACAATGTCTTACAGGCATGTGTACAGGCTTGTCTACTAGGGGACTGACTCTAGATCCTGAAAGATGGTGATCAATATTAACTGTCACCTGCCAAGTCCAACAACTGGCATGTGTCTGAGTTGGGATATTCCACTCCAATTTTGTTTTTTATATCCCCACCTAGAATTGTTCCCCCTCCCTTTATGTCCCATTTAGTTATGTTTTGTTTTTGTATTTGTGTATGTATAGCTGCTTTTTGCCTTACTTTTGTATGTGTGTGCACACACATGTATGTACTTGTGTGTATAGGTTGGAGCATAATCAAGATGGGAGAAAAAAGGGTTTATTCAGCTTACACTTCCACATTGCTGTTCATCACCAAAGGAAGTCAGGACTGGAACTCAAGCAGGTCAGGAAGCAGGAGCTGATGCAGAGGCCATGGAGGGATGTTACTTACTGGCTTGCTTCCCCTGGCTTGCTCAGCTTGCTCTCTTATAGATCCCAGGACTACCAGCCCAGGGATGACACCACCCACAATGGGCCCTCCTCCCTTGGTCACTAGTTGAGGAAATGCCTTACAGCTGGATCTCATGGAGGCATTTCCTCAAGGGAGTTCCTTTCTCTGTGATAACTCCAGCTGTGTCAAGGTGACACAAAACCAGCCAGTACACAAGGTGTTGTTCCCCAGGAGCCACCCATTTTGTTTGTTTGTTTTGTTTTGTTTTTAGCTTTTCAAGTTTAAATTTTCTTCAATAATTAGGTTTTATTATTACTCATTGTTTAAGTAAACATTTAGAAAGACTTATTCTTAATATTAATGACATTTTTTAAAGGCTGGAGCTCACCACACAAGCTATGCAGGCATACACTGAATGACAGGAATTTGCCTGATTTTCCTGGTCCCGGGATTACAAGCACACACCACCACCATGACCAGCTTTTCTTTCTCTTTCTTGGCTTTGAACTCATTTCCTGTTGCCTGAAAGGTAAGTTCCCCTGCAGCCCCCATCCAGTCTCCCTGCCTGAGTCCTCCCCATCCAGTCTCCCAGCCTGAATCCTCCCCCATCCAGTCTCCCTGCCTGAGTCCTCCCCCAGCCCAGTCTCCCTGCCTGAGTCTTCCCTTATCTCTTCTTGGCTTTCTCTACTATTGCTTTTATTTTTATGACCCACCGTGTTTTACCCACAGCTCAGGGCTTTGTTCTCTGTCTTCCTGTGATCTCACCCTGAGTTAGCGTGTGCCATATCCTATGTACACCAGTGAAAGGGCTAGAATTGACACAGGATACCCCAAGATCAAATTCTCAGTACAAAGTATATTTATTTGCCCCAGAGAAACAAAGGGCAGGGAATAAGAGACACAGACAGGACCTAGAGGACAAGGAAGAAGGGAAAAGGAACAAGAGGAGGGAGTATTTGTACCAAAGGGACACAACTGCCTCTGGATACAGAGGAAACAGAGGATATGGCTGTAGGCAAATGACAGTTTCTGAGGGGAAAAAGAGAAACCCCACATTAGGATGAGGGCATGTTAATTAGGTGAGCTAAGGGGGCTTTTGATTGCGACCTTGGTGGTCAGCTTCAGGAGGAAGAAGTGGCCAAATGAGGGAACTGACCTTGGTGGCTAGCTGTAGGAATGGAATCCTACAGTTGGCAGAGGGAACAGGTGAAGAGCCAAGTCAGTCAGAGCTGCATTTGCCATGCTTAGGCCCACTAGAGCTGTTCATACATCATTCATGGGACTTCCCACATGTGTGTCCTGTGTTCACACTACTTAAGGATTGAGCCCATGCTCAGGTCTCTCCTCTTGTCCTTGATGGTATTGCCTCGTAGAAGTCAGAAGCATGGGTTATTTCCTCAAAAGCTGCTAATCGTCTGGTTGCCATCAGGAAAGGCAGGGAGGCTGTGTCGCCCAGCAGTGTCCAGTTCAGAGAGCTCTCTTTAGGTCTAGGGTTCTGCCCTCTCTCATTCCCTCTGGATGGAAGAGGTTCTGAGAGCACTCACACACAGTTCTACACCCGAGAGATCAGCTCCTCCTTGGGTCACCTCAGAAAGTCCTTATGTTGAAGGCTCTTCTGCTGGATATAGAATTCTCGAACAAGCATTATTGCAACCACCAACGGCACAGGCACCACCAGTCCTAAAGATACCTTTGCATGGTGGCTTATGTCTCTAAGCCCAGCTGTCAGGAGGTTGAGGCTGGAGAATTGCTTGAGTTGAAGGCCAGCCTGGGCTACTTGACAAGACCTCATCTCAATCCCTGACAAGTAAATAAATAAAACTAAAGGACTCTCCTCCTGCCCGAATTGCTGCCTGCATTGCTGCCTGCATAACTGCCTGCATTGTTGCCTGTTTTACTGCCTGCATTACTACCTGCATTGTTGTGTGCATCGCTGCCTGCATTGCTGCTTGCTTTACGGCTTGCTTTACTGTCTGCTTTACTGCCTGCATTGCTGTTGAGCTCTGCAACAGGCTGATACGACCCAGTTGAGTTCTAAGCATGATGGGTTTCTTTGCTCTCCCCTCTGATTGTCAGTACACTGACTCTGTAGTAAGTGGGCGCTGGGCTTGTGCTGCTCTGCTCGAGGACCTTGGAACGTGTGGATCCATAGGTTTTCACCCCTCCCATGCTGGGCAAATCATGACCACCCCTTCCCCTCTCTCTGTTGCTTTAAAATTGCATTCTCTCTTACGTTCAGGGGATTTCAGTTGGATTCATCAGCTGGTCGGATATCATCCCACAAATTATAAACTTGGCGTTTTCAACCTCCTCCTCATGATTTTTCTCATGCATTTCGTCTCATCAGAACCACTACTGCCTTCTGCCTCTGATGCTAACAGGGGTGAGCTTGTATCTCAAACATTGCACTCTTCCACAGCAAGGCTAGTCTTCTCTCAGGAATGTCATTTCTCCACCAGGAAGCCGAGTAGGCACTCTCACGGCGGTGTCTACCTTTGCTTTAGAACCTTAGACCTGCTTAGAGTGTTGGCGTTGGACCCTCCTGTGAGTTCAGCATTGCGCCACCTTTGAACTTCCACTAGGTATGTTTTCTTCAGGTTGTGTCTTCTGACTTTCCTAGTTTCTAGGAAGTTATTTTACTGTGAGCTGGACACTGTGATGAACCTGGGTGTGGTCTTCCTCTGAGGAGTCCAGGTCCAGCAGGTGGACCGATGCTGAGCTTTGCCAGGTGGGGGTTTATGGGAGAGGGCACAGGATGGGAGTAACTGCTTCAAGGGCAGCACCATGTGGAGTCTCAGGTGACACCTGCGGGCTCTGGGATGCAGTGTCAGCTGACATCTGTAGAAGTCAGGTAGAGTAGGTTCAGGCTGTGGTGAGGGATCTGGAGAAAGCATACATAGGGAACAACTGCACTACTGGGGAAGTGGGCAGTCCTGAAGGTGCTCACTAGATGTCCTTTATGGGAACTTCTGAGTGTGCCCAGGTCTCTCCTTCAATCAATCAGGAAAACTGCTCTCACTTTCTCCCAGGACATGCAAAGATGTCAGAGGGCAGTCAGAGGCAGTTCTGCTGAGCATCCTAGACTTCAGGACACACCCCCTGGTCCACAAGGTTAGGAGTGGTCAGGCTGAGGAACAGGGGTGGGGATCCTCCCAGGACACTTGGTAGTGCCAAGCCTTTGTGTCAAGCATAAAGTCAGCTCCACACCTCTGTAGACAGACTTATAGATGAATGTGTATGGGGATGGAACAGAGAATTTGAATGAGTGGACATCCCAGGTCCTTCCTTCCTGGCTTGGCTGTGTTATCAACACATTCCTTTCTCAGGCTGGGAGCAGTCAAACTCATGACCAGGAAGTATGGGTAAAGATTAGGCTGTGATGAAACAATGTAGCGATTTCCAGAGAATTCCCCATGGGCCCCACACTGTGCTGGAAACACAAACAATTTGCATAGTGTTGCCAGCCTTAAGGACTCACAACTGAGTACAAGACAATCTTTCAGGAGTCAGTTTAAGCTGGAGGTTCCTATCTGCTCCTTTTATCAACAGTTGAAAGAGAGAGGCTTCAGGTCTGTGGTTCAAGGAACAGGCAATACACACAGCTGGGTTAGGCTTTGATTGCAGAATTCCCTCTCCCCTGTTCATCACAAACTCTGAGGCTAAGAGGATGTCAAAAGCCAGCTAGGTTTCTCCATTCCTTCCCTGAAGAGAGGCTCAGAGGCCAAGGGAGTGCAGGCCTCTGACTGACTGTTGACACAAAGCAGGGCTTCAAGTACTGTGGAAGGTGATTTAAATAATAATAAAACACTGGCTGAATGGGAAGATCCATTTGTGTATTGGTTTCTGAGATGAAAGAAACCCGCTTTCCCTGTAATTGCTGTCAGGTTTTAAGCAATCCTCTTTTCAGAAACGCACCTCTTAATGCAACCGTGAACATGGTTACCAAGCAACTATGGCCTCGCCTCCAGTGGTGGAAACTGGAGAGTGACTAGCTCAGAGTGGTTCATTCTGTATGCCACATCTCCCTGGCCTGTGGGCGCACTCTGTGCTGCCAGCTCTCCTGGCTGGTGGCTAGCTCTGTGCGATGAGACTCAATGGCTAAAATAAATAAACAAGCAAAGGTGTCAGCTCTCATGGGAGTGGGGAGGAGGGGTCACTTTGGGGTCAGGCTTTCCTCTGCTGCCAACAAGAATAAGGACACTGTCTGCAGACCTCTGGGAGGTTTGGCTTTCACCATCAGAAGCAAGAGAAAAAACCCACTATGAAGGCACACGATAGCCTTGGGACTGGGCATGCTTGAGCCCCAGTATGAGGACTCTACTAGAGTGGCCCTAGGAGTACTGAGCTCAGTTGAATCTCCTGTATGGCATGGGAAGGTGTGTGTTGAGGGGCTCCTCATTGTACTGTAACACACAACCAGTTGAAGTCACAGGTGAGTTCCTCATGGCCTGCCTGCCCAGCACTGCTGAAACCTTTGTGTACAGAATGATTTCTGTGAGTTCTCATGCTGAAGTTTGGTCCTGACTCACAAACGCCATGCTTTTTATCTCAGGCACCAGCTCCTTTCTCCCGGATAAGCTCCCCCCACCCCCTCCCCAACTCACTTGCTCACTGCCTGTCCTAGTAACCAGCTCCGCCTGTGAGAGTCAGAAACCAAAACCCGCACAACATCTATTATTCCCTTTTCACAAGCCATACACTGTGAAATAGGAAAGCCAGGTGCCCAGGAATAAAACACTACACCTGTGAGTGTGCATGCGTCAGGCTCCAGGCTGGATCCCCATTGTCTCAAAACAGCAGCAGTTGTGTTTGCTGGGAGTGTGAGAACTCTGTTCCTGTCTGGGGTAGTGTAGTGCAGGGGTGTGGCATGAGGCTTCCCTGATTCAGCGCTAAAGTTTATACATCCTGTTCTATTAAAGACATCTCCCACTATTTGTTTTTGGAATTGAGAATTAACTCATAGGCATGTGGTCTGAGCCTCATACAGACGTGGCCAGAGAAGTTGATTGCTGTGGTCTAGCTCCAGTCTCAGCCCCCTCGTTTCTTATTTGATTTTGAGATGGGATCTGGATAAGTTGCCCGGGTTGGACCCGAATTCATCCTGTAGCATGAATAGGTCTTAGACTTGTGATTCTCCTCCCTTAGCCCTGCAAACTAGCAGGGATTCCTGGTCTGCGCCTCCAGGAATAGAGTAATCAATCCTTTCTGACAATCTGAAGAAGAACCAGTGTCATTCACCAACATGGAAAATCAGACTCTTTGGTGCTCCCGTGGCTTGCTTCTCGGTCCTTCCAGGTGTGCCCTAGACCTGCTTATTTCCAAGGAATGGCAGGACAGAGCAGTTCCAGCAAGCCCGACTGTGCTGCCCCAAGGGATACCTAAAAGCAACCACTCAGCTGCTGGCACCTGACTCCTGAATCTGCTGTCAGTCACCCAACTCTTTCATCTGCCGGTCAAGTTGCCTTAGTTCAAATGGTCAAGTGGCTTGGGCAGATTGGGCATACCTGTAGTCCCTTCATAGTTACTGCTGGGAGGAAAGGTGTATTGTCTGTGTTGTTGCCTGCCATGTAAGATGTAAGGTGAAGAAATAGCCACGCATTCATATGCCCCCCAAAAGCACTGCATTCTGTACCAAGACAGACCCCACCAAGAACTTCCTGGGCACTTCAAGCTCCATTGGCCTCATGGGAACATCTTTTCTCAAAGGCACTGGAAGCTGGGGGCTGCTGAATTACTGAAATGCAATTATTATTTTTTTCCCCAAAGAAACATAAAATCATGGTGTGTTACTTCACCAGTCAGACTTTCAAATGGGGACTTGGCCTTTATCAGCATATTTTCAGGGTTATATATATTTTTTTTTCTAAGCACAAATTAGGATCAATTTATGTTATGAAAACACACAGCCCCTTAGCATCCAGAGCCTTAACATATACTCTAGCAGGGTCTGTGTATTGACCTAGAAGCTGACACAGCGTGGATTTAGACCCAGTGACTCCCAGGCACAATTTTAGGCACCTAGGACAGTCATCTCAGAGCAAGTTGCAGCCTGGTGAGCCAGCTTGCTCTCTGGGACTAGAAGGCACAGCCCTGAAGACAAAATCCTCAGCTCTGAGCACGTTGGGGTCCACAGTGGCTTTAGCAGGGGGTGGCATGCTCAAGCATAGGACCAAGTTCCTGAAGGTCTCCACAAAGTGCCCTGACTGAATTCATGGTGCCTGTGGATACTACACTACTTTAAGCAGAGCCTCCTGGGTGGGTGAGCTGAGGAAGGCCCTACCCTGAGTGTATAGACTAAAGAAGGCCCTTCTGTGTCTACGAAATGTCTTCCTCTGGGTGGGTGGGCTGAGGAAAATTTTGTCCTGGGTAGTGGGCTAAGGAAGACCATTCCTTGGGTGGGTAGGCTCAGGGAAATCTGTCCTCTGGGTTGGGCTCTATCCTTCCAGGACTGAGCCACGCGGTGCTCCTGCTTCAACCCACTGTGGTTCACCACTGCTGCTTTTCTTTCAGATAGAAGGTGCTGTGAGCAAGGTGCTTTGTTAACTAGGCTGAAGGGAACAATCGTCGTGATTGTCCTGAGCTTCCAGTGGATCCCACTGCTAGTGCCTTTGCTCAGCGGTCTGGAAGGGCTGCATCTCTGGAGGAGGCTGGCAGTCTGGGTGGGCCAGCGGGCTGCAAGGCTACTCCTTGGCTTTGGTGTAAGACAGTACAGAGGCAGCACAGGGAAGCTGAGCTCCAGACCGACCCCAGCTGGGATGTAACTTGGGAAATTCCTTCTCTAAGTTATATCTTCCTGGCTTCGGTTCATGGTCTGTCCTGTCAGTTTAACATCTGTGACAGGTGCCAGGGAAGACAGAAGTCCATGCAACTGTCTGCAGGTATAGCTAGGGAGATGGGAGGCAGGTGGCCTCTCAGAGGATCAGTGCCTGCCACCCTGGGTAGATGACGTCACATTATGAGGGTTCACAGAGAGCTGGCTGAAATCCCAGGTGGAAGTGGGGTTCAGACAGCACCCATAGTGGCTTGCATTGCTGCAGACTGGGGCCTGAGCATTTCTGTCTGTCTGGGAAACTTCCCACATGGTTTTCCAATAGGCAGCACACGCCGGCAGCGTCGATGGGAGCAGACAAGCTTCCGCAAGGGCTGCTTTGCTTGAAAAACTCCCCAGTTGTGCATTTTTTATTTCTTCATCAGCAAATATTGATTTATCCTATTTATTTTCACTGTGTTGGAATCTGCAGCACAGTGCTGAAGAAGCTGTGAGCCTCTAGCTTTTTTTTTTTTTTTTTTTTGCATGGATTCTGGAAGGCAGTGCCCTGTGGACATGCAGTCTTGGCCCTGGGGACCATGCAAGTCTCAGAACGGTGCCTGATAACCTGACCAGAGTGGCAAGGCTGAGCTCTAAATGACTGATGGGCCACATGGCCTCCAGTGAAGTCTGCTGGCAGGAGAGGAGAGGGAGGGCGGTTTTTATCTCCCTCGTAGGATGAGAGCTCCTGCCGTCTCACCTCAGTGGCTCTGTGAACAGAGACTCCAGGTCTGTACTCACTGCTGTCTGCTACCACAGGCAGCACTGGCTTCTGCATTCTGTTTACAGCCAGCCTCTGCTCTCCAGGCTCTCTGTGTTTGTTTCTGGAAGGTTCCCTGAGTAGGTTCTTTAACTATGCAAAGGTCGAGGACTGAGGGGAAAAGGGACAGTGTCTTTTCAGATCTCTGTTCCTTGGTTGAGGCCAGAGACAGCGGAGGAAACATGAGGCCTTGGGGCGGAGCGTGGGAGTGGGAGGTAAGGAGCCACTTGTGCAGAGCTTCTTCATGATGGCCACAGGAGAGAGGACTCTGAATCTGAACACCTGGCATCTCAGTCCCGAGTCCTTTTATTCTGACCCGACTTGGAGACAAGAAAGAGTTACTACAAAGCTGGTCTTAAGAGGACCACATGGACAAAATTTGGAGCTGTGACGAAAGGATGGACCATCTAGTGATTGCCATATGCAGGGATCCATCCCATAATCAGCTTCCAAATGCTGACACCATTGCATACACTAGCAAGATTTTGCTGAAAGGACCCAGATATTGCTGTCTCTTGTGAGACTATGCCGGGGCCTAGCAAACACAGAAGTGGATGCTCACAGTCAGCTATTGGATGGATTACAGGGCTCCCAATGGAGGAGCTAGAGAAATTACCCAAGGAGCTAAAGGGAACTGCAACCCTATAGGTGGAACAACAATATGAACTAACCAGTACCCCGGAGCTCTTGTCTCTAGCTGCATATGTATCAAAAGATGGCCTAGTCGGCCATCACTGCAAAGAGAGGCCCATTGGACTTGCAAACTTTATATGCCCCAGTACAGGGGAACCCCAGGGCCAAAAAGGGGGAGTGGGTGGGTAGGGGATTGGGGGGGTGGGTATGGGGGACTTTTGGGATACCATTGAAAATGTAAACAAGGAAAATGCCTAATAAAAAAATAAATTAAAAAAAAAAAAGAGGACCACATGGAGCTGAGCGCGTAATACACAGCTGAAACTCCAGCTCTCAGGAGGTTGAAGCAGAGGATCATGAGTTCAAGACCAGCCTATTATAGGCCCTATTGCAAACAACAACAATATTAAAACTACGACTAACTGGAGAGAGAGGTTGGAAGGGGGACTGAGCCCTGAAGTAGTCGGCTGCAATGACCACAGTCTGCCTGGATGCGTAGAAGCCACACACACACACACACACACACACACACACACACACACACACACACACACAGAGGATCTCTGCTGTTTTCACAGTAGTAAACATTGGAATAATTGAGTGTTTGTGGTGTAGAGACAGAACTTGTGCTAATCAATGCTATTCTGTGCTGCCTTTGGGGAAAAACATGAGTAAAAAACGGGCACACATGATTAATTCTGAGCACTACCGTGATGGTAATGCCCTACTTCCTTCACTTGGGGTCAGAGTGACTGACTGATCTACATGGGCAGTCTGCCTTTCCCTGGCAATGCCTCCCCCAGGGAGAACAAAGCAGTGGGATTCACATGAAGATAGCAGAATCGGTCTGGGGATATGGTTCATTTCAGTTCCCAGACATCATGTGAACAAGCTGGGTGTGCCATGGTGCTGCCAAGAACCCCTGAGCTGGGTTCACAAAAGCCCTGGACTTGGAGTTGGTGGACGTCACACAGGAGTGGAAAAGGACTTGCTGGTTGATGAGACCTTTCAGTGGGAGGAAGGAGGGGGCCAGGAGAGGGTCATGAGAGGGGAAAATGGCTGAAGCGCATTATAAAAATGTATGGAATTGTCAAAAATATAAAGAAAAGAAGACGAAAATTAAGAAAAGAAGTCACAGTGTCGTGGTCACCTGCAGTGACATGAGCCTGTAATCTCAGCACTGGGAAGGTAAGGATAGGAGGATGTTTGAGGTGCCTGGTCAGCGATCTGGCTTAGCTTACTTGGGAATTTCCATATCAGTGAGAGATTCTTCCTCAAAAATCAAGGTGGACAGCACCTAGAGAGTGGTGACCTTTGACCCCCCCCCCACACCTTCACACACATGAACATATACACACATGCACATGTCCACACAGAGAGCATAGAACTTCAAGGAGTTGTATGAGACAAGGCAAGAGGGTCCTGGGGCAAAACTAGCCTGAATCCTGGGCCTCATGGGCCTCTCTCTTTTTCCCTGCCCCAGCTCCACCAACACTTTGGGTATTCAGCAGGTGGTGGCATGGGGAGCCTTTGTGGGGATCGTTGGCAGTGTGAGCTGGCTGGGAGCTTATCCACCCTCTTCATTTCACTCTGGGGATCCCAGGCTTGTGTTTCCTTTCAAGCAAAGGCAGCAATTTCTCCTGATGAAATCAAGTGTTCTCTGCATGGAAAACTCGCTTTATGAGATTAAATGTTTAAGTAAAAATTATAAATGCACCATAAAGCACTGATGGAGTAATTAGTTTATTTTTATTTTGCATGTTTTAAAGTCTGCGGGGATTCCTGTGCTGAGGCAAACCCGGTGATGGTCTTCGAATTTTGTGAGGAGCAGAGGAGATCGGTTGCCAGTGATGGCTGAGTGGGCAGCAGCGAGGAGGCCTGCTTGACCAAGTGTCTCTTGGTCCCAGTGTAGACAGTGGTGACCCATTCTGAGTGTAAGGTACATTTACAGCTCATTGGTACATCTCAGACAAGTGGGAGGTGCTAGGCCTGTCTTCTCTAGCTTGCAAGGGACACCTGCTTGTGTGGGCACTTTCTAGTTGGTTTTAGGTTTGGAAAGGCTCCTACATGACTGGACTCACAGGAAGGTGGGGAATTTGGGGGTAACTATGGTAAGTGGGTGAGAAAGATAACATCTCCTTGAAGAACTCAGCCGATGGAGACTAGGGGGTGGGGAATGCAATTAAGAACATAAAAACTGTTTTGTGCCAAACTGGTGTGCTTCTGTAAATTTGTCTGTTTGACATTTGTCTGGCTTCTGTAAAGCTGAAGTCTATCTGCCCTGCTTCCACTGCTGAGCTACACTACTCTTATTATGACCGAAGGATCAACATTTCCCACGTGGAGAACAACACAAGAAAGCCCAAAACAGAGGGAGAGCTTGGGTGCAGTAAGGGGCCAGGTGGGGAGCTCATTTCTCTCTGTGCAGCCTCCTGCTGCCCCCAGCCTCCAGGACGTCTGTATTCTGTCACTACAGAGATGTGCCATCCTTGGGGTAGGGGGCTGACTCTGTCAGAGCCTGGACATTAGTCACAGCATCTAAGCCAGTCCCTGTGCTTCCTGGTCGTGCTGTCTGGAGGTCTCAGGGAACTTCCTGGACTTCAGTTTTGTCCTCTGTAGAACAGGTAAATGGTTTGCTTTGGCAAGCACAGAGTGGAAGAAAGGGCACCCAGATCATCCGAGCACTCTATAAGCTTCTGTGCCCCAGGATCTTATCACAAACTCTGCCTGTGCTTCCTTCATCTGCTCGGGGATACATCAGGCTGTTTATTTGGAATAAAATAAAGCACTTGGCAGTCTATGGCTGGAATTATAGAGTGTTGAGAAGTCAAACAGAAGCAAAAAAGAAAAAAAAAAAACAGATCACCAAAATGCCAGCTTCTGGACTCTGTAAACATGTATGTGTGTATGCAGGTTCATGTGTGCATATGCACATATGTGTGAGCAGCTGTACAGGTAAATGTGTATAAACATCTATGTGGAGCCCAGAGATTCAAGCCACATGTTTTCTTGAATTCCTTTCCACTTTATTTTTTAAGATGGAGTCTCTTACTGAACCTGAAGTTCACAAACTAGTTCAGACTAGCTCGTCAGCAAACTTCAAGGATCTTCCTGACTCCACCTCCCCAGAACTGGGAGTGTGGGTGTGTATAGCTAGGCCTGCCTGGCCTTTTGGTTTTGGACATAATACTGAAGGTCAGAATTCAGGTCCTCAGGTTTTTATGACTGTCCCTCAGCCGTTAATATTTGGATTCCTAAAGGCAATTCCACAGTTCAGAACTGTCTTGACTGAAGCTCAGTTTTACAGTCTCTCTTTGGAAAGCCACCCATGCCCTCATTATCTCTTCACTTTTGTTGGACAGGTTGACCCAGGGAGAGTTAGGGTGCTGTTTTTGACTCCAGGTATCTTGGTGAAGTGGGAGGCGTTCGTGTGGTGGCATGATCATGTGTGTGAGTGTGCGTGTGTTTGCGTGTGTGTGTGTGTGTGTGTGTGTATTTATTAGGAGCTCACTCCCTGTATATGCATGTATGCCTGTGTGCATACATGCCTATGCTAAGGCACTCCACAGGCTCAGACTTTGCAAGCACACTCCCAGATTCTTATGCTCAGCTTGGGAGCTACTCAGCCACCCTTGTATGCCTCTTGACACTCAGGGCTGTGGAGTGCAGTCAGCAGAGGTGCCTAGTGTGGAAAGAGATGGTGAGGGATGCGGATCCGGGTGCTTAAAGCCCTAATCCTGTCTTCGATGTCGCCTCGGGTTGCCATGGTGATGATTATGCTATTTGAGGATTATCGTTTCCTGTGAAGAATGAGTGCTTAGACTAGACCAACCCTGAAGAAACAAAGGACCCCATTCGTAAACAATCACACTGAAAAATTAAAACAAGGGGGAAGCACCCACCCACCCACAAGCATCTGAGCTGACAGATTCATCCACCTGCAGAAAACACTTCTAAGGTTCTTAAGTTCAAAGCTTGTTTTAGGACCAACAACAACAAAAAAAAAAACCCTATATAGGCCGTCATAACAAAAGAACAAGAAAGAGGGAAATTAATAAAAATATCGACAGGGGATGAGAAGAATGAAGTAAATACAGAATTTGAAAATAGCAGAAAATGTTAATGACTTTTAGTGAAGATCTACTTTGGAAAGGATACAAGCTGAAGAGAGAGAATATTTAAATGACTTCATTACACGGAAGAAGCTGACTAGCTCTGAAGCATAGAAAAGCATACAACACACACACACACACACACACACACACACACACGGTTGAAGATGGAATCCCCCTGGGGTAAACTTGAAGGCCGTGTCTGTCAATTAATGGCCTTTGTAAGTTGAATATTCTCTTCTGTGGAATGTGCCGGATTGCCATATGTACAATATAGCTTCAGATTTGTGGTAAGTAGAAACAAAAGCCTTGAAATAGTTGTGAGAGAAGCCACCTTTACGAGCCTCACAAACAAAAACACTTCCAGCCACGCCAGGTTCTGATCTCCTAGATATGCTGGTGTCAAGGGGTGTGGGTCCATCGCTTTGAATTCATCGCTGTGTTCCATCTCTAGATCACAGGATACTCTAGTAACCAAGGCCACAGCTAACCGGAGGCCACCTGTTTGAACCAGCAATGCCAGAGGATGCTGGGTAATAAGCCTTTCCATGACATTTCAAATAATGGGTGATGGTCTCCTATCATGGGTCAGGAGGCAGGCAAGATGCATGGACCTTGGCAGGGTAAGAATGGAATCAGCTCTCTTTCTTGAATCCAAGTCTTAAATTCTTAGACTGGTTGAGTCCTGCTGTGGATGTCACTTCACATCTCTTGGTTAGTGGCTACCCTAAGCCTAGTGTTTGGTGGCCACGATGGCAACACAGCTGGCAACAAAGAAGACCCCGAGGTCTCCGAGGCTGAAGTTTTGTCTCTATTTTAAGCTGCCTGCTTGATGCCCTGTCACAGTAGGGCTTCTCCTACAGGGAGTCACAAAGGTTGTGGCTCTGTCCTGGGTGTGAACATTGACTGGACCCAGGTCAGAGCTTGTTTCCTTCTGCCACATCTACAAGAGTGCAGGATAGTCTGGCCTAGAGCCACCTCCTCCTCAGCCCTCTATCTACACTTGCCAAGCACGGAAACATGAGCACCATGCTGCACTGCAGATGGATGCAGCTAGACACAAGCCAGGAGCAAATAGTCCATAGTCGCCAGGAGGCAGGGTGGGAGCCCAGGGAACAGCACAGACCATCCTTACCTGCCAGGGGGTAACCAGCGCCGTGTCTGGCAGGCGAGAAGAACGTAAGATAAAGGATGGGCAAGGGGATACTCATGGGGATCACAAAGGACCTGAGAAGAGGCAGGGTGTGAAAAGAGGTTCAGCCATGCAGACATTAGTGAAAAATGCTCTACACAGTGGCCATTGGGTGCCAGGACATGGTAGCCACCTGGGCACAGTGGCCAGTAGGAGTCAGGACATACTAGCCAGCTGGGCACACCAGGAAAACTAGGGATAGGACCACCTGCAAAAAAAAGTGGTTTTAACAAAACTTGTGGATCCCATCTGCAGAAAGACACCTGTCCTCTTAGTTGACCCTTGAGGAGGGCCCACTTCTCAGAATGTTCTAGAAGTTGCTGTGTATTGCACTGTACTGTACTATGCAGAGTGAAGATTGCCTCTCACTTTCATTTTGCAGAGAAATTGGACCAAGAACTTCATTGTAAGGAGCCTAGAAGAAACTTGTTTACAGTCTAGTCATCATAGACTGGACTGAAAGGGACTGTCACTCACCCAGGCTGGGGCATGTTCATGGTGAGCTTATGTTTATTGACCACAGTGTGAACAGATTCTTTTCACCCCAGAGTCACTGTTGGCTGGATAGGAGCTAATAGGAGGCTGTATATTTCTATCATAGTGCTGAAGATTAGCAAGTATGTGTGCATATGTGTGTGTGCATGTATGCATGTGTATGTGCGTATGCATGTGTGTGTGTGCATGTGTGTGTACATGTGTGTGTGAGAGCCTGTGTGCATGTGTGTGCGTGCATGTGTACATATGTGTGTGCATGTGTACATATGTGTATGAGCCTGTGTGCATGTGTGTGTGTGCATGTGTGTGTGTATGTATGTGTACGTGTACATGTGTGTGTGTACGTTGGTGTTCTAGAATCTCGAATCTGGTCTTTTTACACAGCTGTTATGAGCTTTGGCTGGCATCGCAGAAGGCAACACCCATGCATGTCCAGCTGGCATCAGTGGCACTGACTGCAAGTCCAGCACAATGCCCCTGCTGACGTGGCAAGGTAGCCCTGCTCAGGAAAACAGAGCTGTCACCTGCCTTCTGTCTCCAGCTCAGGGCCAGAGTGACATAAATGATGATGTCATTGGGTCTTCACACAGTGATAGACAAGGACTGTGCCTCTTCCCTATTGCAGCTGAGGAAACCAAAGCTTGGAGCTAGTCCCAACCCAAAGGAGACTGAGCCAGGACACAGTGCCCAAACACAAGCATTTGGGGATTTCATTTCAATGCCCTCCAGAGACAGGGGTTCTGAACATTCAGTCTGACTTTGAATGTTTCCTTCAGGACCTTGGAAAACTTAATCTCACAACCCCAGAGAAATGTTAGGATCATGCAACAGCCTTTCTTTGCTAAAACCAATTGGGGCTAGCCATCCTCCACCTCCTGTTCGCCTGTGCAAAAACACAAAGTCTAGATCTAGGAAATGACCAGTGTGTGCCAGTCCACACGGGTGTCTCCTTCACTTTATAGCATTCATGGGGAAGGCACTGGCTGAGCCCCTTGTCTGTCCTGAGGACCCTGGCAGCACAAAGCCTTCTAGGACTGACTACCACATCACACACAGAGACCTACCCCTTGAGGTCTCTTTGGGTACAACATAAAGTCATTGTGTTCAGCATCTAATTAACTGTAATTAATTGAGTAAAAGAAAAAAAATGGGCCTAGAAGAAGAAAAACACAAGGGAAATGAAGATGGATTGTTAAGTTGTGTGCTGCGAGGCCCTGATGAAAGCATCATATTTCCCCGCTCTAATAACCTCGGTTAATACGCAGCGATCAATCACACCATGGCGGGTGTTTTTTAGCTTGCCGACTTATCGATATGAGGTGGTTTAATGTGGACAGCCCTGACGTATTCCCGATACAAAGCAGAAGGGCTATGGCCGGTCCCTCATCCCTGAACGCCTGGGACTGCGATGGCAGATCAATACTCGTCGGAACACCCCGATTCTTCTGCAAACCACACTCAGGTGACAGTGATTAAGCTGTGGAGGCTTGTCTGTCTGAACCCAGGATGGTTATATCGCAAACAAAGCCCTCATTGATCAAGCGTATTTTATTTTTAATATTCATGGGTTGGTCACACTCAAAACACAGCATTACTATGCGCATGGGAAATGAGCCCTTTGCCTGGCTCTGATCAACACTACAGGGGAGAGCAATGTCCTGTGCCCAAACTGCTTCTGACCAGATCCATGCCTAGTCCCGATCCTCCCTAAAGCCAGCCCTAGTAGAGACTGGGGGAACCAAGCCCTGACTAGGGTCTCTGTACTGTGTCCTTGATTTATAGTCACTCTGAGCTGAGCTTCATGGAAGGACAGGAGGAGAGAGGGAAACAGCAAGTGTCTCCAAAAGCATTGGCTATCATCCCCCGCTCCAGTGTCCCAGGGTACCATCCAGTGCTGGCAGCACCATCCTATGGCTTTGCTCAGTGTTCGAAGCCGGTGGGTGTGGGTGTGCTGAGGTCTCTCTTGTCTCTTCAGTGGGCTACATGGCATAGTTTCTGAATAGCTACCTTCTGCTGTCAGCAGGAGCTTCACTTGCCAAGGGCCCTAGGAATGAGCAGCCGTGGCCTCCTAGTGTTGGGCTGTGGGTTGCATGGCTGAGGCCAAGGCATGGCTTAGGGTATGGATGTCCTCATGCTTTCCTTGGAAACCTCCTGGGTGTGGCTGTGGCTTCTGGTGAGTGTCTGTATACAAAGGCACCATTCCTTGACACAGAGATCTGGCCCCATCCAGTGCCCTAGGGCAGTGACCTGCTGCACTCAGGCTTAGCTGAGGAATGGACGTTTGCCTGACAGGGTTTTGGAGTCCAGCCTAGTGGTGCAAAATGACCACACAGTCGGCATGGGCAGGTTACAGACAGAAGCCAAGAACCTTTGCTTCTGAGTACCAACAGCCAGCATGTCACCTGCCCTTATCTTTCTCTTGCTTTGCACTCTAGTCCCTGGGGCTTTTCTCCAGGTAGCCTTCCCCAACATGGAACTCACTGTGACTTACAACCTAGTGCCCTTGAGGTCTCCGCACTGGGACCTTGTCTCTGGGTGATAGACACATGCACTCTCTCTGTATCTTATTTACTAAGCATGGCCTGGTCACCAAAGGAAAAAGAAATCTAAAGTCTCAGACGGAAAAATGAGGGAGTTGTTTCTTTAGGAGATATTCCAATCCAAATGCAGGAACATATTATTTCAAAGAGAGGCTGCCTTCCCTTTTGATCTGCTGTTCAATGCACCCCTCCCCACACCCAGAATCATTTCTGACAATCCTCTCATCAATTAAGTTTCCTCCAGCGATGCACACAGATATTGCGCTAACACATGCCATAAATCATGCTGGGGATCTGCGGGATGCGGTGTTGCTGACAAATACGGTCTCCTCATTCAGAAGGAGGCAGGGAGCTGACATGTGGCACTGCACGCAAGTGTGTGTGTGTGTGTGTGTACGCTTGTGCATGTGTTTGTGTGTATCTGTCTGTGTGCATGCATTATGTGTGTGCATTGTGTGTCTGTATGTTTATGCATGTGTATATGTGTGTCTGTGTGCATGTCTATTATGTATCTGATTATGTGTGCATTGTCTGTTTGTGTGTATATATGTGTGTATGATGTAAGTGTATATATGTGCACATGCCAGTACAAGCACACACACATGGTCAGTAGAGATGACATGTACAAAAGACAGAGCCTGATGTATCCAGGGCTTCAGGACAATCAGCTTCTGACTTCTTCTCTGAAGTCCCTGATGATCAGAACATTAGCTGGGCCACCTGACACAGCACCCTGGCATGGCCATGGCTTATGTCTGTGGGTCTAACTAAAGCTTGCCTGTCCCACTCTTCTTTGAGGGCAATAAGCAGGTCAAGCTACTGTGGTTCCCAGGGGATGCAAGAGCATCAACCAAGGAGCTTTGAGAGATATTTATGATTGACCACTCTGGCCCAAGAGTGAGGCTCTGCCTGGGATGGCCTAGTTTGTATAGGTTCTGGGGAGGGGTGGGGGAGATGAGGTGTACTTCTCCCAGAGGGTCCTGGAGGTCTGGACATGCTGAGAGGAGTCAGGGATCTCTGGCTGATGATTCTGTCTGCAGATAAGCCCGTGCCTGGATGCTGTCTATGGCAACCTGACCTTGATTACCTATCTCATCTCTGCTGCCTGCGGCACAACTGGCAGGGAGGCTAGCTTTTGGCAAGAACCTCCCGCAAGGGTGGCCAGCACTGTTTTGCAATGGGCTCTGCTCTACCAGAGCCCTCTCTTCTTGCTCACTTTGCTCATTGCCTCTGTCCATCAGATGGGCCCAACCCCGTCTAATGCTGGAATCCATGTCTGGAGTCTAGCAGGAGAGATTCCCCAAGAGGTCTGGGAGTCTGCAGCCCCAGTATGTGGCTCTGACAGAGCTACTGTCAGTTCACCAGAACCCCTGGGTATGCTATTGCATCCCTTGACCCGGGGTATCGGGGAGGTGGGCTTTCCTGCTGTTATCAAGATCACTCCTCCATTACGCCATTGCCCTTTCCTGAATCCCAGGCTACCTGCATCACCTGACCACATAATCTCTTAGGAAGCAGCTGAGCCCCAGCCTGTCTGTGCCTCTCCCACAGGACTCACTGGCCTTCCCCCTTCACAGACAAAAGGGCCATTTGCCATTTTCCCTCCCCTTAAAAGTCCACAGCTGAGATTAATTCAACACTTTCTTAAAGTGACTAAGCAGATACAATCAGCTTTATTATTTTTTAAAATTGTTTTATTCTCCACAACGCAGGCAGCCAGCTCTCCCGACACCAAAGTGACTTGGCAGAAGCTTATGCAAAGAAAAAAACAAAACAAAACAAAAGCCAAGCAAACAGAAACCTTGGACTCTGTCCACAGCAGCTGTCCAGAGCGGCCACAGGGGGTCACTTCTCTCATCACTATGGCAACCTCAAACCCATATTTCACTAGTGGCCATGTTTGCTTCTGGCTATCTTAAGTAAGCCTACCTTTGCCCGTGCTCTCTTATGCCATCCAATTTAGAAGGTCACTGCAGAAATTCTTAGGAATTCTTTCTACCAAGATAGAGAGAGGTCTTCATGGTGCTCTATTAGACTCTAGCGCCAGCCAAAGCTGGATGAACAGAAAAGCTATGGGAGTCACAGGGTGTAGCAGGGATGACTCTGCTCCAGGGAGAGGCGATTCTAGCTTTGGAGGTTTATGCTACAGCTATGTATGCCAACCTTTCTGTAGGAGGTGGAAATCTCTGGAAATGGTGACAAGGAGGTCACAAGCACAAGGCAAAGTGCTACCCTACTGACAACCAAAACCTACTGTTCTATGCCATGCTACACAACAGAATGGTCACTCCGGTCAGTGTGTCAAAACTGTGCAACCTTATGCAGAAAATTGCTGTGCTGCTCAGGACTCTATCCAGTACCTCAGAGAAATAAACAGATAAATAAAATATATAAAACATGGCCATGAATACATGTAAGAGTGTTATTCTCAACTAGAGACAGCCTACCTGCCCTTAGTGGATGCCTGGATATGCAGACTGTGGTATGTCTACCCAGAGGAATATTATGCAGCAAGGACAAGGATTGTGTTGCTATCAGCCACCACGAATGAATCACGGATGCATTAGAGTAAGTGAAAGTAGTGGGGCACAAAAGGTATCCACTATGGAGTCCCATTTACATGAGGTTCTTGGAGAGGTTTTGTGGGGAGCCATTCCGGACTTCCTGGCCAGCCGGATTTCCAGGCAGTAAACTTCCTGGCCAGCCGGATAGAAATCTATTCCAGGCAGTAAACAAGTCCATATTTGGTGGATGGCACGCCCTTAATCCCTGATTGGCTGAGCAAGCCTGCTTGGTGAGGTGATGTGACCTGTGGTGATTGGTGGGGGCGTGGTTGTGGCTGGAGTGGAGAAAAACACTTGTAACCAGAGAGGCTGGGGGATTTGTAAAGAGAAGCTGCCTGAGTAAAACTGCATTAAGAAGAACCGGTGGTTGCATCTTTCTTGCTGGTGGAGTGGGACACGACAAGGCTTTACTACTGAAGGAAAAGAAGGAATGGGGTGGCGACTGTGAGGGATGGCAGACGGTGCGGAGCTGGTCTGTACACTGTGAGGCAGAGTAAATTGTACACATGTGAAGGATGTCAACTTTTACACCACAAAGGTGTTTTTGCTGTGTCTAAGTTTTTTAAAATCAGAGGACAGAGGCAGGGAAGAAAGGCCTTACCTGGCTGGCTGGATTTTCAAGTCCTGCTAGGTGGAATGGCTGGCACAGGGTCTCTGCCCTGGTCTGTGCCTACTCCAGAGCCTGGGTTCTGATGATTTGTCTACTGCTTAGAAAGTCACACAGGCTCTGCGGTTCCATGACAGTGGAGAGATGGGCAGGCATTCCTGAGCCCACAGGTCCCAGATGGAGACTACCACATAAAATTTCCATCATGGAAGCTCTAGGGGTGAGGAACCCACGCTGAGAAAGACATGAGCTGGAGGACCTCATATTAGCAAGAAAGATGGCTCTTCCCTTCACACCCCTCCCCCATGATTCTTCCCTTCACCACCCCCCCCCCCAACTACTAGGCCACAGACACCCTCAAAGTCTTGAAGTTCTACTTCAGATTTAATTAAAATTGCCAAGGTCATTCACTGACTCTCCCAGCTAGTTCTAAGGTCTGTTCAGTTTTTATGGAATCCCATTAAAGTTCATTGCAGATATGTTAAAAACTTTAAGTGCTTTACAGAAAGTTTAAACCATATGGTATGACTTTTTCTAAGCAAGACAAGGACACCTGAGCTTCCTGCATTGGTGAGGCTGAACTAGGGCTGCATTCAAGTCCAGTGTCCCAGAGCCTGGAACCTCTGTGGAATACATGGTCAGGAAGCGGGCCACTATCCTACACTGGAGACCTGACACCCACCTGTGTGACATTTGCTGAGTGCATATGCACAAATGACCATTGGACCCTGTTAGGACACCCACAACAGACGGTAGGAATGATTCCAGCCAAGTCTAGATTAGTGAATTGGGTTTATTGAGATAACTGGGGGCATGGCGAGGGGTCCCTGAGCACCCCAACTACCCTCCTCCCTCTTTAAACCCATTCCCCCTCAGTGTCCACATCTGAGGGAGGGGCATGGTGCTGCCCGTCCTGTTCCATCAGGCCTGGATTAGTGGTGACTCCTAAGGACAGTGAGCTAGCTGCTTCCTGTGCTCTGGGCAGTTTTTACCAAGCCCAGGGCCCAGCATGCACAGACCACCATGCATTGAAGGGAAGGCAGGTAGAGATTGTGTGACCAGCCATGAAGTCCTGGCTTTTCCTGTGGGTGCAGCAAATCTCTGCATGTGTCCTGTTGTGAAACCCTGATAAGGTGTCCTCAGTGCCAGACTCCCAAGGCAGAGGCCCTCACAGGTATTATTGGTATTTGGAGCATAGTCCCCTCTTTTTGGGGCCCCCTGCAATAATACTTGAATGTGTTTGGCATGGTTCTTGGCCTCATCCCATGCAAAGCCAGATAACACAATGTGTCTGGATGCTGCTGCATGTTTCCTCATGGTACCCATGGCTGGGGATACTCGGTGATGGGGTACCACAGAACTGGTATGGATGGATCACCATTTTCTTTCATTACAACAATAAGCAATGTGCTCAGAGCTCCTATGATTCTCCATACTCTATAAAAGGGGGTGAGAGCCTGGTCATTACCTTGCTTGGAACTCAAGGTCCCTGAGTCCAGGCACCATGTGCCAACAAGCAGAATATGTCGGAGATGCGTTCATTGGTCCCCTAGAGCAAAGATGACAGATGGTTTGCTGGCGTCATGCAGGTTGAGAGGCTCTGGGCAAAGCCTTCATGTTTCATTCCCTAAGATGTCTGTCTTCAGTCCTTATTGCATGAGACACACCTCTCATTCCTTATTTCAGCTTATCCAGTAGCCAGGACACCTGAGTCTCATGGGGGTATATTCTAGTTCGCTTCTCTGTGGCTGTGACAAAGGCCTTGATCCAAAGCAAATTGGGAGAGAAAGGGTCTATAGCCCTTGCTTATAGATTATATCATATAGGGAAGCCAAGGCAGGAACTCAGGGCAGGAACTCAAGTTGGGAACTGAAGCTGGTTGCTGGCTTGTTCCATGGCTCACTCGGCTACTTTTTTCTATACAGCCCAGGGCTACCTACCCATCAGTGGCAGTACCCACAGTGGGCTGGGCCTTCCCATATCCACTGGTAATCAAGAAAACGCTCCCACAGACTTGCCTACAGTCTGACCCAATAGAAGCAGTTCCTCAGTGTAGGTTCCCTATTACCATAGGACTCTAACTGTGTCAAGTTGACCAAAAATCAACCTGAGTAGAAGGAGGGGAATAAGAAAGTGCTTCCTCCAACACAGGCACATCTCTCTAGACCTGCTCCAATCTGGATTGGCTTTAGTTCTGTTCTGTGTGAGGGCCAAAGTAAAGCATTCTGTTTACCTAAAATTAGCAAAGGCTTGGTGATGCTAGAAAGCACCATTTGCATGTCTCCTGCTGGAACCACGTGGAGATCAGCTCTCCATCAATTACAACATAGACGCTCGTCTTAAATGTAAACACCCACATGCAATTTATTCTGCTTGGAAGTATGTACACAAAACTGATACTAAACAGTATTAAATGATCATTAGTGACAGACCGCTGAGACTCTCAGGCTGCTGCCTCTTGGGCAAGAGATACTGCAGAACTGTCAAAATACCTGGCACTGTCCTCAGAGCAAACTCACTGTGCTTGGATCTCTGTAATGGTGTGAATGCTATTGGTGGCTGAGACTGGCTCTGATCTGCAGCAAAGAGATGGAAGAGGGTTCTCTACTGAGTCTGGGATAACATCCACCTGGATCAATATGTTGGAGACTTGGTCGCTGTTCCTTCAGAGCATAGGTGGTAGATGTGTGTGGGTATGCAATCCACTGGCTTCAGGAGGGATCAGGCCTCTCCCCACCCTTCCTTTCTGCTATGAAATGTCTCTCAGCGTTATGAGCTGCAAACGGTGCTAGTCCTTCCTGCTTTGTATACTCTGGTCACATTTGGAAATCCACTTGTCCCATGGTTACATTTTTATGCTTTTTCTTTGTTATTCATTCCAAGTATGAGATCTCATAGAGAAGGCATCCATCATGTACATATGTGCAATTCATCCACCCACTCATCTATCCATCCATTGATCCATCCATCAATCCATCCATCATCCATCCATTGATCTATCTATCCATTGATCCATTCACCCACCCATCCACCCATCCCCCCATCCCCCCAACCCCCCACCCATCCATCCATTCACCCACTCACTCATCCATCTATTCATCCATCTACTTATCCATCCATCATCTATCCATCCATCCATCCATCCATCCATCCATCCATCCATCCATCCAGACAAACAGACAGACAGTGATCTGTTGTTGTAAATCTCCAACCCAAATAATCCTGGGGAATGAAAACACAACTCAATTAATACGAATACATGCTGTGCACCTAGATTAGGCAGATCTACCACTACACTACCATCTTCCCCACATAAGAGCTCCCTTATAGCTTGCTGTTTCTCCAGGCCAGGTGCTTCTGCTCTACTTTCCTTCTTCCTCCTCCTCTGTTGTCCCTCCACTTCCTCTCCCAAAACCTTCAGCTCCACCTTCCACATTTCTCTGCCCAGTCACCGGCTCTAGCCTTTATTTATGAATTAAGGTGGGAAGAAGGTTTACAGGAAATCACCTGAGTGCTGACTCATTCCTTGTTCTCAACCCCTCACAGGAGAACGGGATTAACATCAAATATAATTAGCCCCAGGGCTATCCGCAACATTAATCTGCCAACCATTAACTTAGAAATCCATCCACTTATTCTTTATCTATCCACCCAACCTTTTATGCATTCACTCACCCAAGTATCATCCTTCAGGTCATCAAAACCACCTGTCCATTTATCTATCACCATTTACATATCCACCAGTTCCTACATCCATGTATCCATCTAAATAGCTGTCTAAACATAAACCCAACCAAACACCCATCCACCTACCTACCCACTCATATGTTCACCCATTCATGTATCCTTCCATATAGCTACCCATCTAGCCTCCTGTCTACACAGTCCATGCACCTCCCACACACCAACTCAAACGATGTTCAGCACAAATGTTATTCACTACCAGGTTCCTTCATGGATAAAAGCAGAAATGAGTTAGAGGTGATAATCAACAAGTAAACATAGCATGTTAGTGATGACAGATGCAGCACAGCATCTTTGGACCATGTACAGTCCTACTTCCCTTCCCAGATGGCTGGTGAGAGTCTCCCTGAGGACTAGACCTCAGACCAGGAGACTCAGAGGTCACACAGGACTCTATGGCAATGGCTGATGTGGCAGTTATTCAACATTTTACATATTTAATTTGGTTGATACTCATAGCCATGCCTGTGGCTGCCTGCATTCTCTAAGCTGAGACCCTGAGGCTGGAGAGGCTCACTGGTGGTACAGTCTGCCTCTGATGGCTATCTTAGATGAGGCCTTAGGGCTTACTGAGCAGATGCTATGAGGTGTAATGTCTGGGGGTCAAGAAGGGATTAATTTATGTCCTGGCTTTGCTTTGATGGGCACAGATGGGAATTAATCAGTGCTCCCTAGTGAACACATGACCTTAGATGTTCTGCTTGTCATGTGACCATTACACAGTCATCTCATGGTATCACTGGAAGACTCAGAGAAGGGATGATGTGAATGTCACAGGAATGGGCAGAGACCCACATAGGCCCAGATAGTTGCTCAAGAAAGTGTGTGTGCTTAAATTTACATTTAACTCATTGGTTGTGCACATAATGGGGGGAATGCCCATGTTCACATGGTGGGGGCAGAGGACAATATGTGGGAGTCAGATTTCTCTTTCTATTTTGTGTTCCAGGGATCCAACTGGGGTAATCAGACTTGACAGAAAGTACCGTTCATGGCTGGGCTATCTCACCTGTCTGCGTACACCCTGCAGTTGTTTTTGAAGATCCCTGCAGAATAGAATACAAGGCTGCACATCTGGAGGCTGCTAGCCAGTGTCCACCATGCAACAATTAACAGTGTTCCTGTCTCTTCCTTGCCAATACTGGTGCTAACACACACACTATTCACATACCACATACAAACGTACACACATTTACAAATACCATACACACTTAATAATCACATACACATACCACACACCACACACACACTAGACACACATACAAACATACACACCTCACACATACATACATACCTCACACACATACACTTACACACATAGTCACATACACAATATATATGTATATATATATGTATATATATGTATACACACACACACACACACATACCTCACATACACACAGTGATACACACAACTCACGCACACACACAGATATACACATATACACACACAGACCATACACATACCTCATACACACACATACACACATCACACATTCACATACATCTCACACACACCTTACACTCACATAAATAACCACACATATACACATACACAAATATACACACATATGCATACACTCACACACATGGACACACACACTCACATACACATACCTATACACATATACTATACACATGGACACACACACACATTACACAAATGAACACATACACAAGCACACACCACACATATGCACACATCACATACACACCTCACACTTACACACACCACATACCACAAACACACACATACCACACACACTCTCACACATACCACACACACTCTCTCACACATGTGTACACACACCACATACCATACACACTTACACACATTCACACAATGCACACACACATACACACATGCACACTCACACACACATGCACACTCACACACTCATACCACCTTTATTCTTTAATTTGACAAGCCAGCCTCAGAGTCCTTCCTTCTCAGCACGTGGCACCATCTTCCCAGACCTACTGACAGGGAGGTCATCTTTGTGCAGTATTTTGATGAAAGAAAGAAAGAAAGAAAGAAAGAAAGAAAGAAAGAGAGAGAGAGAGAGAGAGAGAGAGAGAGAGAGAGAGAGAAAGAAAGAGAGAAAGAAAGAAAGAAAGGAAACAAAAACAATAAAAAAGGCCCATTCCAGACAAGCAATTCCCTTGTTTATTGATCCGCCCTGCCAGGTTCTTTTATGCAGACACAGGTTCTATGATAAAACTCCAGTTTTGCCTTTTATAGCAATAAATAATGCAGCGTGCTTCCCCAGTGTTTCTGTGTTGTGCAGGCCTCGCTGGCCTCGTGGTTCTGAGCTGGTCCCTCTCCTTCAGGTTGCGTGCTTTCAGAGTCACGATCAATTTTCTCTTCCTGAAGATGGTGGCACGATGGCCCACTGGAGGCCACTGTCTCTAATTGCCAATTAAACTCCATCGTATGGGTTTTCCTGTCTGCACTCTCAGCTCTGAGGCCGCTGTCAACAGGCAGATGGGGGCCGATTCCTCAGTCAGAGAGCTTCACATGGCGTCCACCTTCTGTCCCTGGGTCTCCATAAATGGGGAAAGGCATGGTTGATAGAGCAAATGGGACCCAAGGCTGCTGGAGAGTTAAAGGCAATGAAGAGACCAGAGGGTCAACAAGCACCACAGCCTCTGCCTCTCAGGCCTGTGCCCCTGCTGGAGCTCCCTCCTGGGGCCTGGCCAGTCCATCACTGCAAGATCTCAACCGAGGCTGAGTTCCTCAGATATTCAAGGCAAGGAGAACCAAGAATGGGATCTACTGTGCTGGAAGATGTCCAAATTCATGGTGTCTGAGAGTGGTTGTAAGCTCCCAGCCTGTCTTTCCCTTTCCCACCTATACACACAAGGAATAAAGACATGGCCTTCCCTGAGAGGCAGGAAGAGGGCAAGAGACAGATGAGATGGGTTTTTGTGGTAGAGCAGGACCTTGCATCTTCCAGGGGGGGCTGCAAGACCAGAATATGTATGAATGGGGCTGGTTAGATGGCTCAGAAGGATTAAGGCTACTTGCTGTGAAGGCTGGGGACCTGAGTTGGATCCCTGGGTGATGTTCAGATGAGGGGTTCTGTGGGAGTGGGGGAAGAAGCAATTTGGAGAGCATGTCTTAGCCAGCTTTACCATGGAAGTCATTTAAGCAGATACTGAGAGACTTAACAGCCAAGTCTATCTCCATCAGGGCCTCATGCCAGGGACAGCGCAATGGCTGAGGTTGAGTAATCCATTTCTGGAGCTGAGCCAGTTTCCCAGGGGATCGTGAAAGCCAAGCAGAAAACCCATCTTGCCCCCATCCCAGTTCATGAGCTAGTGGGAAGACCACAGGGAGCCAGGATGAGCATGCCTTAGAGAATCCTCCTGGAAGCTGACTGAGGAAGAAGCAGGGAAAACCCAAGTTCTGCGAGGACGGAGGCAATCTCAGTGGCCCTGATCGCTTCCCGTGGTTGTAAAATGAACAATTCATCGAAGATTATTTGAAGGCAAATCGCTTTAAGTGTAAGAAATAAAAAGACAAATTGGCAATTGAATTTTGTGAGAGTCTATAAGTGGGTGATTTGCATGGGCGAGGGAGCTAGGAAGACATAACAAGCTCTATTGGCAGGAAGGGACATTGTCATACAAGAATTGTTCAGGGAGTGTGGTCAGGCACACAGTTCCCCAGCAAAGCTCTTCATAGCTGAGTCTGCTGCAATGCTAGTGACCTGGTTCCACAAGGAAGACCAGGCCAGGTTGGCAGTGTCAACATCGTAACTGACATTTACATGACCCCTCTTAAGGGGACAAATGTTGATGCATATTAGTCTTATCTCTGGTACTCCAGAACGAATATGTCAAACCTGTGATGCTGTTAGCCAAAACACTGCATGGGAAGCCCAAGAAGCCATTCAACTTAACCTGCCCCAACTCCACTGTGCACTGGGAGCTGACCCCATGAACCACCCTCTCTACTAGAAAGTGTTTCCAAAGACGGACCATCTCCTGGGTGGGAAGGAAACCCACAGGCAAGCGGGAGCTGGCTTGACCCTGTCAGGCTGAGCTTCATCCCCCTCAGCTCAGGGAGGCCCAGACACACCCAGGTATGGGAAGGGCCCCAAGAGGTCTTCTACTCCCTTGGCAGGGCTATGTTGATGGCAGCAGCCTTTGCTGTAAGCTCCCAACATCCATGATCAACTCTGAGCTCCTTCCATTTCTAAACTACCTTCAAAACCTGGAGAAGCATAATGGGGCAAGATGAGGCAGTGGGTTCCACAAGGCCATGAAATGTGTACATAGGAGCCAAGGAGGGTGTCAGGACACGAGCAGCTCCTGGGGACCTGGGCAGGTATACATGTCTGCTGCAGGGTGCATTCCATCCCATCATTCCCCTACAGGCATCTCAGGGGCTTTGATGGTCCTAGGCTCCTAGCAACTCCTGCCTTTCTTTGTCTCATCCCTCTTCACAGGCCTTTGAGGAGCAGGGCTTTTGATCATATCAGTGTGTGAACTTCACACAGACATGAGGAGGAACCCCACTGGGCTCCTGCACCTCCATGCCAAGGTCAGGGACCAGGCGGGGATGCACAGTTGGCTGCTGGCTCTGTGATCCTTGGCCAGGGCGAAACACTTTGAATCTCTGTCAGTCTTGGTCCCGTGGTGAGATGGCAAAGGGAAGAAAACTCCTCCATGCTGGGTGACCTGACGGGCTGGCTCCTGACACACATCTGCTTTGCTTTCAGGCATGCACATGTGCACCTCTTTGGGGTGGGGTCGGTTTGTGGAACATGGCTTGACTGGCTTCCTTTGATGGTTAAGGCTATGATACTGCCCTGTGTCCCACCTTCCCACCATCTGTGACTTGCCTGGATCTTGTACAGAAGGAGTTGAAGACCCTTTCTATTCTTGCAGAGTGCATTCCATTCCCCATGGTCAGCAGCTTCTTTCTCAGACCACAGTCATCTTCGAGAGGTAACAGATGTTCCTCATGTTGCTCTTCCTACTTCTGGCTCTGAGTCTGTCAGGAGTGGCTCAAGTCACCCCAAGACAGTGAATGAATGTACCCCGCAATGAGTTCTTCCATTAGTATGATGTCTGTGAGCATAGTAGGATCACAGGACAATTGAGCTGTGCAGCCAGAATCTGCTGTAAGCTGAGCATGCCTGTGACCCAGACTTTGATATCCACACTGAGCCCTATCTAATTTTGAAAGTCCTGGGGCAGGGGACACCTCAAGAACTCTGGACCAAGGGTACAGAGAGGAGCAAGCTATAAAGCCATGTGAGAGGCACCGATCAGAAATGAGTGGAAAACACAGACTGGCTAATATCCATGGTGTGCCTAGGTTTTGTTTTCAGCCATGAGACAAGACTGACTGAAAGGAGAAAATTCCTGGAAGATCCTCCCAGAAAGGGTGGCTGCTGTTTGGAGATTGTGAAGAACTGCTATAAAGTTCAAATTCCCTGAACAACACGTATCAGAATGTGTCCTGTCAGCCTCAGATGTTTGGAAAGAGGGAATCCAGTTTTGCCCTTCCTTCCAGAGCTGTCCATTTCTGCACAGGTGATGAGTACGCCGGTTTTTGGAACAGAGCTTGGCGCTGTTTGGGCACTCAGTACATGTTTTTATAGAGATCAAATGAACAAACTCATGTCAGCAGAGGATCTGCCCTTGGACATTGTGAATCAACATCTGTCTATGTCCCAGGAGGCTGGCCAGGCTGTAGTAGCACACACAGTCCTAGCTCATTGGGGGAAATATTTGGGTTAGATTCCAGGAAAAGAGGTGCTGTCTGCTTGGCCACCCTAGGCAGGACGCACAGTCTGCCACGGTGCTTTTGTGTGTTGGAGGTGGCATGGATTGCTATTCTCATTGCTCACAGTGCACTGTCAGCATTTGGCTCCAGCCTGGGCAAGCAGCACATTAAACACTCATGAAGTGGGTTTGCTCATTCGCCAAGCCCAGGCCATTTCTCTCCCTTCCTGTGGCACTCTGTGCCAGTCGGTCTTCAGGATAGGAGACCCAGGAAGATTCACAACCTATGGATGTCTTGCCTCTCTAGAAGACAGTGGCTTGTCCCCAGACTCCTGAGCTTCTCAGGCAAGGAGGTTGCAGCCTGGCCTGTCCACCATGATGCTGGATGGGTCCTTGGAAAGCCTGGGGGTCGAGGTGGAACCATTCTTGCCTGGCATTGTGAGTGAGGGTGTGAGAACAGTCAGGAAGCTCCTGTGCTCTGCCTGGGCTGCTCTGGCACTGGAGCTAAGCTGGGTTGTAGCAGGCATCATCTGCCTCTTCCACAGGTAAGCATACCTATGACTTTTCCCTCTTTCGCTTCCAGGTTTGTCTTTTGACCAGTGGCTTGCCACGAAGGGATCTGTACATGTGGATGTGCTGGGTCAACACAGTTTCTTGGAGTCAGAGAATAAATCGGCTCTGATGTGGCCTCTCTCACCGCCGAGTTTAGACAAACAGCCTCACAGTTTGATTTTCGTATTTTCAGCAGGAGACTCCAACATGAAGCTCAGTCACCCGGTGTCAGACCCCAGGTGATAGTGCACATCAGGAAGTCCCTCCCAGTCAGACAAGTTCTTCGTGGAGATGGTGGAGTGACAGCAGCTAGAACATCTGGTCTGGAGATCAATGTGACGCTCAGATGTTCCAGAGGTCAAGGGTGAAATCTAAAAAGATACACAGAAAGCTTCACTGTCTGCTCACCAGAGCTGCACACTGAAGTCAGGCGCCTTCATGGGCTGTGGAAACTGGTGACTTGTTCATCTGAAAGGATGGACACAGGAGTATCCGCAAGTGCTGTGTGCTGTTCTCTGATGGGACGCAGGAGTATCCTCAAGTGGTATGTGATATGTGCTGTGCTGTCCAGTCATTGTGCTGAGATTACCCTCGTCAAGTCATGGGCTTGTGGAGGAGGAGACCAGATGCCTTTAGATGAAGGAGACATCACTGCTCTGATTGACATCCTGAGAGCTTCATACATAGCCTGATACCCATCCGAGTGTGTGAACATGCATGTGGATACATGCAAGCATGTGTGAACATGCATCAACACACATGAACATGATGTGAACACTGTGAGCCTGTGTGTACATGTACAGCTCGCTGCACGGTACAGTTAATTGAGTGGCTCAGAACCCCTACCTCTACAAGTGCCTAAAGCCTTACATTACTTAAAGCATTGCATTTAAGGCTCTGGAATTTTCCACTGAAATGATAACGGGTAATGCCCATGGAGCCTTGTACTGAGCTTAGGCAGAACCAAAGACTCCTAAACACCAGAGAGTCAGTCCTCACAGAGACTGTGCTGCAGGTTCTCCAGTCATCCCTGTGTTCCATGCAGAGGGGAAGGTCAATACTGAGAGACAGTCGTACACTCAAGTGCTGTGTGGTGCAGGTGGGTAGACTTAGCAGGCCGGAGCCACGGGGTCACTTTTATCATCGCTGTGACTAAATACTTAAAAGAAGGAATTCTGTATTTCTCTCATACTTTTGGAAGGTTCATTCTACAGTCACGTGATCCCATGCTCTTGTCTAGAACGTCATAACGGCAGGAGGCTGTGACAGATGCCAGTTATTCAACAATGACAGGAAGTAGAGAGGGAGCTACAGGAGATGCAAAGAGCAGAGCTGGAGGCCACTCCCCTGATGTCATACTTCCTGTGGCTAGGCCCCTCCCACCTTTCACTGCCAGCCATTGCCACCAGTGTACTGATTCTATCAAGGGATTGTCCTTTTGATTAGAGATCATGTGGTCTCTGGAAATGTCCTCTCAGACCTGGCCACGAGTGTGTGTATCACTGGTCTGGGAGTCTCTCAATGCAGTCCAAGTATATGGAAGCCTGCCATTCACACTCACTATTCTAGGGTGTAATGGTCAGTTTTAACTGTCAACCCGACATTAACATCACCAGGAAAGAGATGCCAGTGAGGATTTATGTAGACCAGGTTGCTCTATGGATATGTCTTCTTGATTACACTAATTGAGAAGACTCAGCCCACTGTGCTTGGCAGCTTCTCCCGGGCTTGGAGCCTGAGCTGTACAGGAATAGAGGAAGGGAGCTGAGCAAAATCAGGCAGGCATCCATTTTCTCTCCGCTGTTGCCTGCGGCTGCGACTTGCTGCTCCACGTCCCTGCCTTCACTTTTTCGTCTAAGTTGCTTCTTGTCAGGGTGTTTCATCATAGCAACAGAAATGAAGGTAGGGTGTGGGGCTTTGAGAACATTCCCAGGAACCTGCTTAAGTCAAGAGTCTGTCATCTGAGCCCCCAGCTTTGTGAAATGCTCCCGTGCTCTGCGGGGCAGCAGACTACAGCCATATCTAAGGCCGGGATGCAAACAAGGAGCAGTGTGACGCTCTGGGTGGCTGTGCCAAAATTAAAATCTGCCTGCACATAAGACAGTGCTCTTCAAGGGTTCAGAAAAATCAATCCTACCTCAGCTAGAAATAACGGTTAAAGTACACTGGATATGCGTTATCAATACCGTGCCTACTTCCAGGATGGCAACGAAGCTATTCATATCTTGACTTAAAGCCTGTAATTCTTTTTATACAGACACCTCTGGAACTCAACTCAATTCATTAACAATGCATGGAATGCACTTACAGGCAGGCTTTCTTCTGGTTTATGAAGTGAATCCACAGTAGGATCTTCTCACATGGGACGGGTATGGACTGTGGTCTCCCTGCAATGGAGACTAGAGCCCAGCAGTTTGGAAGATGGCAGGCCAGCTATGTGGGGAGTGACCATGGTGGTTTCACAGGACTCTGCACTCAGGAAAGCCCTATGCTGGGCTCTGTGCTTCACAGGTACAGCTTGGGGATTCTTAGTATTGTAAACAAGAATTCTGTAGAGGACTAGGGGACTTGGACATCCTCATCACCTCCGCTATGGTTGCACTAGACAGAGGCTGGCTCCTGGACAGCTTAATGCTCTTCCTCACACTGAAGGCTTGTTTGCTTGCTGCTCCTAACCCAGACCTCATATCTCGCAGCACAAGCAGCAACAGCAAATCTCAGATAGGCTAAAATCCACAAAAAACAAAAAACAAAATCACAGCCTCCCCACCCCTCCAAAAACAAACAAACAAACAAACAAACAAACAAACAAACAAACTTAGATCAGCTTCAGAGTAAGACTGAGACAGAGAGGACTTGTAATTATACAGAGAGTTAAGCAGCAATGATGAGTGTGATGAGAACTCTCGTTAAAGGCAAGTGGTGTGTCAAGCAGGTAATGGAAGCAGAGAGGGAGATCCAGAAGGAAGTCGAAGGAGGGAAGGACAGAGGGAGAACAGAGCCCTCGGCAGCAACAGAGAACTCCCGTGCCAGGTCCTTAGGGGAGCCAGTGAGTTTGAAGATGTGTTAAGAGGAACTCTGCAAACTCTAACACAGTAAAGGACACACAACAGAATATTCGGGAGGAACAGGAAAATGTCAGAAGGTGTAACGTGATCACAAAACAAGAAGCAGCATAAAGGATGGGAGGGGAGGGAACGTTTGATGTCATGGTGGCTGGGGACTTACTCGACTAATGTTAAGAAACTTGCAGGAGGTAACTATGAAAAAGAAATCACACAACCAAACCAAACAGCAGCCTGTCCCTGGGCATATCAAACACAAACTGCCAGAAACAGACAAAAGAAAAACCTTGAAAGAAACAGAGGAAGAGCCGTCATCCACGGAGAAGAGAGAAGTCCACATCCAGCAGACCTCGTCGTCAACTGGGGAAGGAAGGGAGAGGAAGAGGAACAGGTAGAAGTGGGCTCTGCACCTCTGCCAAACACGGGTTTAGCATCCAGTGATAAAATCAGTCCTGGAAAGTGGGGAGACAGCCTTTTCCAGACAAGCAAAACTCAGGGGTTCCCTCAGAGCCAAGCACTCTGCAAACGCCATCCTGTGTTTTTGTTGTTTTGACTGATGACTAAAAGCAGCTTGGGGAGAAAGGGTTTATTTAATTATAAAAGTTCAGGTCATAGTCTATCACGGAAGGAACTTAGCAGGAAACAGGAGTTCAAGCAGAAACCAAAGCACATGCCCTGCCTTGCTCAGATACTATTCTTAGACATCCCAGACCCACCTGTCTATGGATGGTGCCACCCACAGTAGGCTGGGACCTCCCACAGCAATCATCCCTCAAGACCATTCTTACCAACATGGCCACAGGCCAACCTAGTAGATCCAGATTTTCAATTGAGATTCCCTCTTCCCATGTGACTCAAGGTTGTGTCAAGTTGGAACTAAAAGCAAATCATGGCAATATACCCCTTGTCAACTTTGAATGTTGGGAGAATTTTTCTCAGAGAGAACACAGAATATATATATGAAGAAATGCAGAGTCAGAGACAAGGAGAACAAAGTGAGTAGAAGATGTCTGTCTCTCTATCCCTTAGGTGATAATGAAAGCTGAGTGTTTAAGGAAGGCAGCAATGTCTTGTGGGTGTGGTGTTTAAAGTATCTGGGTTATTAAGAGTGATGAGAGTAATGAAGAGGACCCTAGCCTGAGGAGGACATGGGGCACTAGCCTGAGGAGGACATGGGGCACTAGCCTGAGGAGGACATGGAACACTAGCCTGAGGAGGACATGGGGCACTAGCCTGAGGAGGGCATGGAACACTAGCCTGAGGAGGGCATGGAACACTAGCCTGAGGAGGACATGGGGCACTAGCCTGAGGAGGACATGGGGCACTAGCCTGAGGAGGGCATGTGGCACTAGCCTGAGGAGGGCATGGAACACTAGCCTGAGGAGGACATGGGGCACTAGCCTGAGGAGGACATGGAACACTAGCCTGAGGAGGACATGGGGCACTAGCCTGAGGAGGACATGGAACACTAGCCTGAGGAGGACATGGGGCACTAGCCTGAGGAGGACATGGGGCACTAGCCTGAGGAGGACATGGAACACTAGCCTGAGGAGGACATGGGGCACTAGCCTGAGGAGGACATGGAACACTAGCCTGAGGAGGACATGGGGCACTAGCCTGAGGAGGACATGGAACACTAGCCTGAGGAGGACATGGGGCACTAGCCTGAGGAGGGCATGGAACACTAGCCTGAGGAGGGCATGGAACACTAGCCTGAGGAGGACATGGGGCACTAGCCTGAGGAGGACATGGGGCACTAGCCTGAGGAGGGCATGTGGCACTAGCCTGAGGAGGGCATGGAACACTAGCCTGAGGAGGGCATGGAACACTAGCCTGAGGAGGACATGGGGCACTAGCCTGAGGAGGACATGGAACACTAGCCTGAGGAGGACATGGGGCACTAGCCTGAGGAGGACATGGGGCACTAGCCTGAGGAGGACATGGGGCACTAGCCTGAGGAGGACATGGGGCACTAGCCTGAGGAGGACATGGGGCACTAGCCTGAGGAGGACATGGGGCACTAGCCTGAGGAGGACATGGGGCACTAGCCTGAGGAGGACATGGGGCACTAGCCTGAGGAGGACATGGGGCACTACCCTATAAAGGGATTACTCTACCTTGAGTCACAAAATGTCACCTTTAAGGTGGACTTAGGTCAATTACAGATGTGTATCAGTGAAACACTAAGTCAACCATTAAAATATTATAAAACTGGATAGCCAGGCATGATGGTGCATACAGCTAATATCAGCTTGCTAGAAGTTGAGGCAGGAGGATTATGAGTGTAAGACAGGCCTAGGCTACATGGTAAGACCTTGTCTTAAGTAACCAAAATAACATGATTGTACATTAGTAAAAGACAGACAATGAAGTCACACTAAAAGTTGAATAGAAAATGAAGATGGAACAGAAGAAAAGAATTAATGAAAACAATAAAATCTTTACATGCATGATAGATAGTCACACAAATATACTTAACAATCACCTTCAAATTTTATTTACTCAGGTGTGTGTGTGTGTGTGTGTGTGTGTGTGTGTGTGTCTGTTTTTGTGCCTGTTTAAGTGCAGTGCAAGCAGAAGACAGATGACAGCATCAGACTCCGTGGAACTGGAGTTATAGGAGATTGTGAGCCACTATGTGGATACTGGGAATTGAACTTCTTATTCCACAAGAGCAGTAAGTGTTCTTAGTCTCTGGGCCATCTTTCTAGACCTCCAAATGTCACTTCTGAAGACAGATTGTTTAAATGCACCAATTGAAGGGCAGTGACAAACAGAGTGGGGCTTTTAAAGCCCAACTGTACACTGATGATAAAAATCCAACAAGAGCGATTCAGATGGCTTCAGTAAAGAATGGAGAAAAACGGAACCACAGGAATGTCCACGTCAACTCACACATGCAAGCACCTGAGAGCAGGCAAATGTGAGGCACAGAGAACAGTGCTGAATGATGCCACTGTCCCAAGAAGACAGATCAACCGAGTCACCGAGTGAGCAAGGAATGCCTTGTAATAAGTGGAGTAAGACATCCCTAATAGAACTGCAAAGAGAAACAGATAAATGCACTCTGATGCCTGGCCTCTTCAACATCTTCTCTTAGTAATTGATTGATTAAGCAGGCAGGAAATCAGTAAGGATATTGTTGAGCTGAATAGCATCATCCATCAAGTTGATCTAATTGACATTTAGGGAATTCTCCATCTAATAAGAGTGGCGAACACATCCTTCTCAAGTGATATGGACGACTCACTAAGACAGACTTCTGCCCGAGGCTCACAACGCCACTTACACGACAGAACTCGCATGGAATGTGGCCTCAGTCTGCAAAGGAACTAATGGTCACAGCAGGATGGTTGGGGCCACTCCCTAAATTTTCGGGAATGACTCAACACACCTCTAAATTATACAAGGTTAGAAAAATGAATTCTAGGGGAAAGTTACATTTTTTTGAAAAAACAAAAACAGAAACAAAAAACCCCAAAGTGTCAAGATATTCATGGTACAGAGAAGGCAGGAGCTAAACTGCACCTACAAATACGTATATTGGGAAAGAGAAAAGGTTAAAAAAAAAATCAATACTCAAGTTGTGTATTAGGAAACGAGAGAAAGAGGAGTAAGTTACACCAGACAAAACAGAGTAAACAATGATCAACCCAGTGAATATTAGTAAGGTTTAAAATAGAAAAAGAGAGTCATGGGTGGTGTGATGACTACTCCCGGTTGTCAAACTGACGGCATCTGGAATGAACTACAATTCAGAAATGGAGGGCCCACTTGTGATCTAGATCTTGAGGATGGAAAACACAGGTTTCTGATTCATGTCTTGACATGGGATGACACACTCTTCTTTTGGACCTTGGCAAAATGGCCATGAAAAGCTTAGGTCCAGGCTAGGTGGTACATGCCATTAATCCCAGGAGACAGAGGCAAGCAGATCTCTGAGTTCAAGGCCACCCTAGGAAAGAGCAATTTCAAAGTGAAAAGCTTAGGTCCAGGTGTGGTGGTGCATACCTTTAATCTAGGCCACACCCTCTGCTGGAGGCCACACATAAGGACATTGAAGAAGGAAGACTCACTCTTCTTTGTTGGGTCCCATTTTGGCCCTGGTTTGGGCCTTGAGGACAAACCCGAGTCTGGCTGGAGTTTCTTCTGTCTTGTGGGATAGCCTAAGCTTGGCTCGAGTTTTGAGACCTGTCTCAGTCACTTCTGTAACGGGGTGACTCAGAAAGACCTGTTTGGCCCTGCCTCTGCCCAGCCATTGCTGATGTAGAGCTTTGCCATTGGCCCTGTCAATCACTCCATACCCTCTGTCACCCTTCCCTGCCTCCCACATCATCTTATCCCACCAAAAATCCCCCTCCCTATGTGTGGGGAATTGCAGGCTGATATCCAGTCGAGCTGAGGTCTGAACCCTGATTATCATAATTCACCTACATAACACGGCAGGGGTTCCCTCGTGCTCCTGGAACTCTGGCCCCTGCCTAAGGTACCACCTCCCACACCCCCACAAGAAAAGCATGGTCAGTGGTCATGTAAGCAATGGCCCAAGCTTCTGACCTTCAGGCTAAACTCCTCCCCAGTTACCTAGCAACAGTGAAGACCATAAAAAGGGGTGCTCAGCCCCCACCTCGCTCTCTTGCTCCTTTGTTCCTCTACCTCTCACTTCTCTCTCCTCTTCCCTTTCTCTTTCTCTTCTATCCTCTCCTCTCTCTCTCTCTCTCTCTCTCTCTCTCTCTCTCTCTCTCTCTCTCTCTGCTTTCTCTCCTCTTTCCCCTGCATTTCCATAATAAAGCTCTTAAACCAGAGTCTCTGCTCTGCTCCTTCAAGGCCCACTGCGCACTCTGGTCAGTGTTGTCACTCTGGTCAGTCTATTCTTCCCCCATTCCCTCTCTCCCACACCCCTAGGGGTACAGGGTGTGGCCCTGGGGCCCCCAGGTCGGGCTGCCCCTTCTTCACCTGCCCCCCTCCCCTGCAGCGTGGGTCAGAGGCTTAGATGCTCACCGGGGGCTGTGTGGAAAGTGTCCCGGCAGCCCCCCAATGCCTGTGCCTGCCCAGGGCACAGGAACTCTGGCAGGACGTTAGGCCCCTTTTCTCCCCACTTTTCTCCAGGGCTCTCCCCAGCCCCCCCTTTATTTTTTTCCCAACACCTATGTCTGAACTTATATAAGTGAGAGGCTGATGCCATAAAGTTGAGTTCCTGTGGCTCGGTGTGTTTCTTTTGGGCTCTCACCATTCCCCTCTGCCCCGAAAGACCCTGGTGGAACTGGGACCTCTCTGCTCTCGCCTGGACCTGCTTTCACTTACTGGTCAGCACAACTGTTGAAACCTATTTCTTCAGGATTCCAGCTTATACAGAAGACCAGATGAAGCACCTATCATTGTGGGATTGAGCAACTACTAGATTCTTGGACTTCCCGTTCACAGCTGCCCATTGTTGGGTTAGTTGGACTGCAGACTGTAAGTCATTCCAATAAATTCCCTTAACATATAGAGACATTCCAATAAGTTCTGTGACTCTAGAGAACCCTGACTATTTCTGAGCTCCTCTCATGGGATGGATCTCAAGGTGGACTAGTCATTGGTTGGCCAGCCCCTCAATTTCTGCTCCATCTTTACTCCTGTACATCTTGTAGGTAGGACAAATTGGGGGGCTATGGTTTTGTGGCTGGGTTGCTGTCCCAGTCCCTCCATTGGAAGTCTTGCCTGATTACAGGAGATGGCTGCATAGCCATCCAATCAGGTTCCATATCCCCCATTGTTAGGAGTCTCAGCTAGGGTCACCCTCATAGATTATAGCTTGTCCTATAAATCTTCCCCAATTCCTGTTGTCTTCTCCATTACTCTTTCCTTCTGTTCTCCTCAACCTGATCCCTCATATTTCTATCTCACCCATCCCCCATTCAGTCCCTTTCCCCTGTCCACCCACATTATCTAGTCTATTTCCAGTTCTCAGTGAGATTCATATGGACCCCCTTGAGTCCTCCTTGTTACTTAGCTTCTTTGGGCCTGTGGTTTGTAGCATGGTTATCCTGTACTTTATGACTAATATTAATGTACAAGTGAGTACATATCTAGCTTGTCTTTCTGAGTATGTTACCTCACTCAGGATGATATTTTCTAATTCCATCCATTTGCCTGCAAATTTCATTGTTTTTAATATCTGAATAATACTCCATTGTGTAAATGTACCACATTTTCTTTATCCATTCTTAGGTTGAGGGATATCTAGGTTGGTTCTAGTTTTTGGATATTATGAATAAAACTGCTATGAACATAGTTAAGCAGGTGTCCTTGTGATATGTAGGAGCATCTTTTGGGTATATTCCCAGGAGTGGTATAACTGGGTCTTGAGATAGATCTATTCCCAATTATCTGAGAGACCACTAAATTGATTTCCAATGTGGCTGTACAATTTTGCACTCTTATCAGAAATAGAGGAATGTTCCCCTTGCTCCACATTCTTGCCAGCATGAAGTGTTGCTTGATTTTTTGATCTCAGCCATTCTGATGGGCATAAGATAGAATCTCAGAGTCCTTTTGATTTACATTTCCCTGATGACTAAGAATGTTAAACATTTCTCTAAACGTTTCTTGACCATTAGAAATTCCTTTTGAGAATTCTCTGTTTAGCTCTGTACCCTACCTTTTAAATGGGTTATTTGGTTTGTTGATGTCTAGTTTCTTTAGGTCTTTATATATTTTGGATATCAGTCCTCTATTTGATGTAGGGTTGGTGAAGATCTTGGCCTTTGCCTTACAGAATATAATTTTGTTAATGATATTCTGCTGTACTTGTAGACAGAAGCCTAGCATAACTGTCATCAGAGAGGCCTCATTCAGCAACTGATGGAAACAGATGCAAAGACCCATAGCCAAACATTAGGTCATGATTGGGGAATCCTGCAGAAGAAGGGGAGTAAGGATCATTGGAGCTAGAGGTGTCAGGGCACCACAAGAAAATGTGTCACAGAATCAGCTAACCTGTGTTCATAAAGACCAAACACCAACCAGAGAGCATGCATGGGACTGATTTAGGCCCTCTGCACATATGTAACTGTTGTGCAACAGGGTCTTCATGTGGGACTCCTAACAGCAGGATCAGGGGCTGTCTTTGATTCTGTCGCCTTGTCTAATGTCAGTAGGAGAAGATGAGCCTAGTCTTACTGCAACTTGATATGTCAAGGCTGGTAGATATCCCTCCCTTTTCTGAAGAGAAGGGGAGGAGGACTGGATGGGGCAGGGGAGAGAGGTGGTGGGAAAGGACTGGGGAGGCAGAGAGAGGAAAAACTGTGATCATAGTGGAAAGTAGATAAATACACCAATTCAAAAAGAAATATTTTATTTATGTAATTAAATTAATTAAATTAAAAAAATAAAATAGGAACAAGAAAGGTAGAAAAAACTGTTTCTTTGAAATGGTTAATGAAGCTAAAAATAGAGAAGTTAAAAATTAAATAACAGAAACAAAAGAGGGACCACCACCCCAGATCCCACAGAACGAAAGAGAAAGGACTGTCCTATCCCTTGTCTTCACAGCTCTCACCACTGTGGTAAAATGGACCTATTTAACTCTAAAGGCAAAACCATAGAGTCACCCAAGGAAAACTAAATGATGATCAGATAATGTATGCATGAAATTAATACCATCAGTTGCTAATGACCTTCAGAAATGCCAAGCCCAAGATGGAGTCCGTAGTGCATTCTGCTCAATACTCAAGTTGGAAATGGTATGATCCTTCTATAATCTCTTTCTTCAGGTTTACCCCACATGGCCAGCAACCCACTGATGCCAGAATTAGAGTCAGACACTTCAAGGAGGAAAACTACCTCTTTTGTGAATTTAGGTGCAATACTCCCCAATGAAATGCTAGAAAGTTGAATGCAAAATGTATAAAAATAATTATGCATTGCAATTGTGCAGTGCATACTCAACATTAATGTGAACAATGTCAGGAAGGAAAGTCACATGACCACAACAGTAGGCTCAAAGAACATAGGCATCAAATCCCAACACCCATTCTGGACACAATCACTTAATGCAGTTCTGAAAGTCAAAGCTGAAGGGACAACATTCTCTGAGCTCAAGACTGGTGATCAAGCTAGTGTAGTCAAGATGGTGTGGAGCTGGAGCAGGGATACCCTGATCATCAGAACAGATGAGAGATTCAGGAGTAAACACCACAGAGAGTCAGCTGGTCTGTAACAAAGCTGTGAAGGACAGTGGAGAATATCACCTTTAACCAGGGTGCTGAACAGCTGGGCAAACACTTGCCCTAGAGGAGCTTAGACCCAGACCTTACACCCTTCTTTCAAACTAGCTCAGGCAGATCACAGACCTAAGTGTGAGACCTACCCAAGGATGGTTGGGAAATGAAGGTCTTCAACTTGCAAGGCCTTGATGACCTCCAGACCATGGGAAAAAAAATCTCAATAGGATGTAGAATTGTGTTTAATCTTTCAAATTTTCTTCTTGAGTCTAAACAGAAACAAAACCAAAACAAAACAACAAAATTAACAAAACAAAACAAAACCAGCATCCAACTTAGGGCTCTGGATGATGCTGACAATCCTGTGTTCTGAGAAGCTAGCCTAATGCTGATGGCTAAGCCACAGTGACCTCTTGCTCCTCACAGTGTAATCCACCTGGAGAAATGGACCTAGAGAGAAGTAGCCATGCCCAGCTGAGTTGTGGGAGGCTCTTGAATCTCTGGAAATTCTGGAAGGGACTTTATTTTAAGTCCCAAGGACTGAACAACTCACAAGTCTAAGGAAGTCCCTGAAATTGAACAGATGCATAACCCACTCACTCTCCAAGGTCATATAGACAATAAGGACGGCTGAGGAGAACCAGATCAGCTGAGCTGCCTTGGAAGAGGCTCTCTTCCCTATTAAACTGCCTGCAAATTGCACAGGAAACTCAGGGCTCCAGCTTTTATGGGCTGTCACCCATGGTGGGTAGGTGTTCTATGAAACATCTGTCTTTGATTCATCTTTTTTCTTTTAAGTAATGTAAATAAAATCAGTAATTTACCGATCTAGACCTCAGGTGTAATGTTACTCCTGTCTCTCATCAGTTTCCTATCTGGGAAAAGTCAGCACTTGCATTTAATCTCCCCAGAAAAAGTGTCACACAACACTTGTTCCTCCGCAAGCCCTTTCCATCACCCTCCTCCTCAGAGGGCCCAAGGTTCCCAGTGTGTACAGTATCACAGCAGCACCTAAGAAAATGGCTTGTCCTGTGCAGTTGGATACCACGGTGGGCATGAAGACTGTGGTAGCCTGGTATCTTCTCCAGAGGCCTTTGCACAGACAAAGGAAGAAAGGACCCAAGTACTGCTTGTTTCTGCTATATCATGAAACTCAGCAGCTGCTGAGATGCTGCATGGTAGCCTGGAGATGGAGAGAGAGGGGGATTAATTAAGGGGAGAGAAATAAAGGGGGGAAGCAGGAAGGCAGGAGGTAGAAGACAGTTGGAGATCCCGGGGTAGAGGGAAGTCAGTGGGAAAGCGGAGAGGGGAGAGAGTCCGGACAGTTGCTAATCCCGGGCTGCAGGTTGCCAGCTACAATCCCAGCAGGGTCTGTGGTTGTCGGTGGTTCCTATCCTGCACCAGTGTGACACTTAAGTCCCCTAGATGACAGGGAAACAGTAGCCGTGGAGTTATGGCTGTTGGCCCAGAAAAGTACTTGTCAGCCATGGTTAAGAGAGTGAAGACTTGGAAGGGTGTTCATTTCTTCTTTTTGTTTGATTTTCATGACTCCATTTGACCTCTATTTGACCCTGTGCTTGATTTGAATTTATTCAGATTTCATGTGTATCTGATGCAGTCTTGCTAAAAATGTTCCTGGTTGCCTGGTATCTTCCCTAGCTGATGTCCCCCTGTTTGATGGCACTTTTCTCAGATCAGTTGCAATAGCTTCTTACCTGCTGCCGTGGTGCAGAAGAGAGAACACGGCAGTCCTTTGCCGAGTGGGGAAGTCCAGTCTCCTCTCCAGACTCAGCTGAGCAGCTTGGACCATGATGTTGCCTCTCATTGCCTGTCCATCTTGCAAGCCAACATCTGCTACTGATAATGGCACACAGCACGGGGCCCTGGTTCACTTGCTGCCCCTAATGTGTAAGAGAGACAATTGATTGATATATGCTCAATACACCATTATTATCAACAACAACATTGCCGTTTTACTGAGAGGCACACAGCTGGCTCCTGTACTTCCAATGTCTCTAAAAGCTACAGATTCATACAGAAGCCCAAACTAGAGTTTGAGCAAGAATAGCTTCGCTCAAGGTGTGAAGCATTTAGTGCTAAACAAATTCTCTTTCTCATAGCTGTTACCACAAACAATGTGATTCAATGTATCAAGGCTGCGAACAGAGAACTGAGGAGGAGCCAAGAGCAGGCTGCTCTGGTACAGGCTCAGCTACCATGAGCACTGATACTCTCTGCCACTTCTGCAAATGGTCTGATTCACAGTTCTCTTAATTTCCCCCTTTAAAGGTATTAGTGTATAACCACTGTACTAAGCGACAGGTTCAAAGTGAGATTTTAATTTACAAGCACCGTGCACTTTTGCTGGATTCATCCGGTTTCTCTTTTCTGCTCCCCGTACCCTTATTGCTCTTCCCTTCTTTTTTTTTCCCAAGCAGTTCCCTTCTACTTTCTTGTCATATATGTACTTAGCTTCATACATAGAAGGAAACACAGACTATGTGGCTTTCTGACTATGGCTTCTCTTATTTAACACGATCTCCAGTCCTATCCACTTCCCGAAAATGGCACCATCTCCTCCTTCTTTGTGGCTGGACACAGCTCTGTAGTGTATGATGATGACAATTTTGATAGGTGGCTGCCCCATGGAGGGCTTCCATGATGAGGTTGGGGGATGTCTCAGCCATCACCAGAGGTAAAATCCCGCCCTCTATGCCATAGAGAGACTGAAAAGGCTACTGTGTGCTATGCTCTGATGAGATCACCCAGTCAGTCAAAACGAAGACCTGAGGAAGGCTTTCTTAGTCCCATGTAGAATCGAATGGAATGTTTATTATCTGGGGTGGGTGGAGAGAGAGAGAGAGAGAGAGAGAGAGAGAGAGAGAGAGAGAGAGAGAGAGAGAGAGAGAGAGAATGAAGATATTCCAGAAGTCAACACCAACATGTCTTTCCTAAGGAACCACACACCTGTTCTTTGGAGACAGTGTCCAGGGCTTGCACAGGCTGCCACGGTTAGCCTCTTCCATGGGTGTTGGGAATTTAACTCAGGTCTCCAGGGTCTACATGTCAGCAGGGCATGACTTTGCAGACCCGGCAACTTCCTCAGTTCAATTTATGCTTCTCATAGAGAGAGAATAAATGTGTGATTCACAGTTCATGCCCAGGTTATCTCTGGATTCATCTGTGTGGAGCAGGAGGGCTGTGGGTGATTTCAGAGCATGTGACCACAGCCATCAGCTCAGCCATTTTCATCTCCAGGTCTTGCCAGAGTGGCTTGCTCCTGCTCACCACCACAGGGATAACCCAAACACCGTGCTATCTGCCTTGTCTTTACTGTCCTCCCAAGGCTGGCAAGCCCATGGGAGCAGGCATCTCGCCAAGGGAGAGACTGAGATCTGCTAACGCTCGCTCAGTCTTCTGTGCTGCATCCAAGTCTGTTCACACCTCAGAAAGCATTACTGCGTTTACACTTCCCAACAATTTTTCATCATTCATATTTAAATTATGTTCCTTTGAGAAGGAGATAAAGGCTGGGAATTTTATCAAGAGGCAAATAATGTAGGCAGGGAAGAATCTCACCTTTTATTATCAAATGTGTAAACCATTTGAACAGGAAACAAACTCTTTAAAGACTGCCTTCTGTGCCAGGAGCTGGGGGACGAAGGGCTTACACTCAGGTTGCCATGTTTAATGAGCTGGATAGCCAGGCAGCTCTAACGCTAAGGAGAAGTAGGTCACTTTATGTCAAGTATTTCTAAAGCAACCACAAGTGTGTCTGATTTCCAGGGGCAGGATGCTGAGACCCAACCCCAAAGCTACTCAGGACTCTCCTCAGGTAGATGACACCCCAAAACAACAGGAGCCACAAGGTCTTCTCAGGAGAAGATACATTGAATTTAGATAGCCTGAAACATAACATTCGGTTTTCAGTCTTAGGAAAATATTAACTCAAAGTACTTCTCTCTGCCCCATGAAACTGTGGCCACAGAAATAAATGAGGGTGGCAGAACCCATGCCTGTTTCCAAGAGGACTGACTGAGCTCAGGAGATGTCCTACACCAGTCCCCAGGAAAGACAACACAGGAGCTCTGGTCTAAGAAGCTCCAACCTGGTTTGTCCCAGGCAGAACCTCAGCCTACTCCACACCTAGCAGTGATCTCAGGCCTTGCTCTGACCAAGCTTCTGGCTGGCCCCTTTTGTGGCTCTGGCTGCCCATGACCTGGTTCCTAAGCTGTCCCCAGGTGAGAGGCTTCCTGCTGCTCCTGGTCCCTAAGCCTCCAGCAGGGCAGAAGCATCAGTGAGATTCAAAAGATATTGCTGGGGTGGGGTGGGGCTGGGCTGGGCTGGGGTTGGGTGGGGTGGGGTGGAATGGGGCTGGGACATTTCTGAAAAGCAGAAAGTGAGGTTCAGGGTAGAGGAGAGGGTCCCGAGATGGGGTGAACATTGCCCCCAGAAGATTCATCCACCCATGACCTGTGAACACTGCCTTCCTTAGAGCAAAAAGCTCCTTTTAAGTGCAGTTGAGTAAGGAACCTCAGATGGATCAGCTTGGATTTTCCCGGCAAAACCTTAAGAGGGTAGTGTCCTAAGAGACAGAAGAGAGGGGTTACATGACCACACAGGAGAGGGCTGTCATGTGATAACACAGGAAAAAGGGGTCACATGAAGACACAGGAGGGGGGAGTCACATGATGACACAGGAGAATGGGTTCATGTGACTGCACAGGAGAGAGGGGTCATGTGAAGACCCAGGAGTGAGGGGTCAGGCGCTGGCACAAGAGAGAGGGTCACGTGACCACACAGGAGAGAGGGTCATGTGATGACACTGGCAGGGATGCAGGGACCCAGCTACCAGCCAAGAACACTAAGCAGTTCCATGGTCCCAGAGAGTGGGAAGAGCCAGGGTCACTCCCTGCAGTTTCAATGTGTGCTGGCTTTGATCTTGTACAGAGAATGGTGGTGTTGTTTTAGACCTTCACACCCCAAAGGTACCAGGTCTGGATGGATGGTCACCCGATCTTTCTCCAGACAGCCCACTCCCACAGAAGCCGGATCCTTTCTGCTCTAGGAAGCTGTACTGGTTATTTTTCTCTTTTATTGTCTTAAAGTATCCAACAAAAACAACTCAAAGAAAGGAGGGTTTGTCTTGGCGATGGCTACGTGGGGGAGATCATGGCGGTGGGTCAGGCAGCCGGTCACATTGCAGCCATGCCCAGGAAGCAGAGGGAGATGGCTGCTGGTGCTTAGCTTACCTTCACCTCTTTGTGAAAGTGATCCCTGCCCATAGGATGGTGCCATCCACATTTAGGGTGTGTCCTGTCATCTCTGCTAACCCAATCCAGAAGCGACCTCACCGACATGCCCAGAGGTTTGTTTCCTAGGTGGTTGTACGTTCTGGCAAGTTTATAGTATCCACCATCACGATGGCCTCATGGCACTTCCTGGGTCCTGATGGAGTCTCTGTGCCAGCACCAGCATCTTCATACTCTCCTGAAGAGCTGCTTGCCTCTACCTTCTCTGGGGTGGCCAGATACAGAGGCTGGGAAGGAGAACCCTCTCTCTGCGTAGGAGACTACGCAGGCCTCACTGACCCCCCCCCCACATTGGGGGTACTGGGGTTTGTCTCAGAGAGGATGCATGGCTCTGCTTTGGGGACAAGATGATTGTGGCTGGACTCCTCGTCACCCTGCACCTGTCTCAGCTTGCTGCAGTCCCACTGTGGTAGCAGAAACGTCACTGTCTGACTGGGGCTATGCCCACTGCAAGAAAAGATGCTTCATTGCTAATCTTGGGTCTGCCTAGGGCTTGGGCTGCAATTACCTCAAGAAAAGTGAGCTTCTAGTGTGGAGCCTGTGGATGTCCAGGATTTCATAATCCTCCAGGCACGTGTTGTTCTTCTGAGAGTGTGGGAGCTTCTTCTACAATGAACAGCATTGCACTCTGTGGGGCTCTCATGCTGCATGCGAGAACCTGAGAAGGCCTTCATTTCCTAGCTCATCTCTGCTGTGAAGCTGAGTGTAGCCTGTGGATGGTGGCCACAGTCAAAGCTGCCAGGGGCTACTAGATTGCCTCTCATTCTCCAAGTCTCCTTTACAGGAGCCCATAAGGGAGACCTGGGCATCACAGAACCCACTTCTTAGGTGAGAGAACTGGGGTTGATAGCAGATGCTCATAGCTGCAACAGTTGCACCTGAATCTAGACCTTTGCCAGTGACCACTGAGTCGTAATGTACCTGCCTATGCCCAGGCCAGTGGAGGTTTTGGGTTAAGGGGATGCATAGGAGGTATGCTTGTCCTTGCCTCATTGTTTGAAACATCTACCCCCGAGCCTTGGTTTTTTGGTGAATACACACCAAGGAACATGCAGTGTCAGGCCAAACAAACAAACAAACAAACACATCAGAATATAAGCACCCATGCCAGATGAGAGGACACCACAGTCCTTTAGACAAGACCTATTCAGAGACCTTTGTTCATAAATAGACCTCCCATCAGCAGCACCAAGTTCCAAACCAGTCTGGAGCCTGTGCTGTGTGACTTGACTGGGAACTGGCTGGGAATCTGTACTTAACAGTCTCAGCATTAGCTTCAGCACATTGGCTTTGGGGTGGAGGGGTGGCCTCGGGTACCACTAGGAAGAAATCATCCCTCATACATTGCCAAGATCCAAAGCAGGGGCCAAAAGTACCCCGATTTCCCAGAGATAAATGCTTACCCCAGGGAATGGGCAAAGCTAAAATTTGTATGAAATAGCTCTTAGTTGCACAGAGAAATGAAAATGTGCTAACTCCATGGTGGGAAGGGATGAGAGGCAGAGGAGAGGCTGCTGGGAAGGAACTGGAGATTGAGGGCAGCAGGGAGCTGGCTATTTGTAAAAGGTGTGCTGTTTTCTGTGTGGCCTCCTTCTGCATGATTCTCAACAGTGGGGGCTCTAGTGTAGACAAATGACCTAGCCAAGGCAACACCTAGGTACAGATAAAAGGCTGAGGCACTGTCTTAGTTAGGGTTTTACTGCTGCCTTGAAGATATGGGCACAGGGGAAAAATTCCTGAATAGAACAGTAATGGCTTGTGCTGTAAGATCGAGAATTGACAAGTGGGACCTCATGAAACTACAAAGCTTCTGCAAGGCTAAAGACACCATCAATAAGACAAAAAAACCACCAACAGATTGGGAAAGGATCTTCACCTATCCTAAATCAGATAAGGGACTAATATCCAATATATATAAAGAACTCAAGAAGGTGGACTCCAGAAAGTCAAATAACCCCATTAAAAAATGGGGCTCAGAACTGAACAAAGAATTCTCACCTGAGGAATACCGAATGGCAGAGAAACACCTGAAAAAATGTTCAACATCCTTAATCATCAGGGAAATGCAAATCAAAACAACCCTGAGATTCCACCTCACACCAGTCAGAATGGCTAAGATCAAAAATTCAGGTGACAGCAGATGCTGGCGAGGATGTGGAGAAAGAGGAACACTCCTCCATTGTTGGTGGGATTGCAAGCTTGTACAACCACTCTGGAAATCAGTCTGGCGGTTCCTCAGAAAATTGGACATAGTACTACCGGAGGATCCAGCAATACCTCTCCTGGGCATATATCCAGAAGATGTCCCAACCGGTAAAAAGGACACATGCTCCACTATGTTCATAGCAGCCCTATTTATAATAGCCAGAAGCTGGAAAGAACCCAGATGTCCCTCAACAGAGGAATGGATACAGAAATTATGGTACATTTACACAATGGAGTACTACTCAGCTATTAAAAAGAATGAATTTATGAAATTCCTAGCCAAATGGATGGACCTGGAGGGCATCATCTTGAGTGAAGTAACACAATCACAAAAGAACTCACACAATATGTATTCATTGATAAGTGGATATTAGCCCAAAACCTAGGATACCCAAGATATAAGATACAATTTGATAAACGCATGAAACTCAAGAAGAATGAAGACCAAAGTGTGGACACTGTGCACCTTCTTAGAATTGGGAACAAAACACCCAGGGAAGGAGTTACAGAGACAAAGTTCGTAGCTGTGATGAAAGGATGGACCATTTAGAGACTGCCGTATCCAGGGATCCATCCCATAATCAGCTTCTAAACGCTGACACCATTGCATACACTAGCAAGATTTTGCTGAACGGACCCAAATATAGCTGTCTCTTGTGAGACGATGCCGGGGCCTAGCAAACACAGGAGTGGATGTTCACAGTCAGCTATTGGATGTATCACAGGGCTCCCAATGGAGAAGCTAGAGAAAGTACCCAAGGAGCTAAAGGGATCTGCAACCCTATTGTTGGAACAACATGATGTACTAACCAGAACCCCGGAGCTCTTGTCTCTAGCTGCATATGTATCGAAAGATGGCCTAGTCGGCCATCATTAGAAAGAGAGGCCCATTGGACTTGCAAACTTTATATGCCCCAATATAGGGGAATGCCAGGGCCAAAAGAATGGGAATGGGTGGGTAGGGAAGTGGGGGGCGCTATGGGGGACTTTTGGGATAGCATTGGAAATGTAATTGAGGAAAATATGTAATAAAAATATTAAAAATAAAAAAAAATAAATTGAAAAATACCAGTTTACCTGGACTTGATCTAAATGAAGAGATTACAATCTTAGGCATGATCTGGATAGAGATGGGGTATTGAGAGTTTAGGGAGATTGGTGAGCATATTTTCAATGTGGGAGGAACAGGGATCATCTTTGGCTAAAGGATAACCTGTGGTTTCTAGTCTCCAAAAACTGGACCCCATCGCTGCCTGATTTCTCGGCTCTGTATAGTTGTCTTCTACTGTGATTTGGGAGTGAAATGTTCCCCCTAGGCACATATAGATCAACACTTGGCTCCCAGATTCTGGTGCCATTAAGGACAGTTGTAGACCTTGTTGGAGAAAGAGGGGTTCTAAGGGAGAGCTTTGAGGTTTTATAGCTGGGTCCTACTTCCTGTGGTCCACTCTCTGCTTTCTAACAGTGTATACAATGTACCCAGTCAGTCTCCTGCTCCTGCCAGGGCACTTTCCCTGCTATTATGAAATGTATCCCCATGAACTCTAAACGAGAATAAACTATCCCTTCCTTTAAAAAAAAAAAAAAGACACCATGACCAAGGACAACAGTGGGGTTGGATTACAGGTTTAGAGGTTCAGTCCATTATCATGAAGGTGGGAACATGGTGGCATCCAAGTAGTCATGGGGCTAGAAAAGCTGAGGGTTCTACCTCTTTTCCCAAAGGCAGCTAGCAGAAGACTCCCTTCCAGGCAGCTAGGACTAGGGTATCATGACCCACATCCACAGTGACACACCTATCCCAACAAGGGGTTCTCAGACATCACACCTCCTAATAGTGCCACTCCCTGAGCCAAGCATATATAAGCCATCACAGACACCACGGAAATTCCTTGTTCTGGAATTTTGCAGCAAGGCACTCAAGAATGTAAAGGTATTTTTTTAAAAAAAATGGGAGAGGGTTAAAAAGAAAGAAAGAAAGAAATAGATGGTGTAAGGTCCGCCAGTAAATACAACTCCCGTCTCAGAGATGAGATGCCCTCGGATTATGTGGTATTTGCCTGGAATTTAGAGCAGAGCCAGGAACAACAAACCGTTAGACACTGAGAGCTTGGATCTCACATTCACGGGGATGTGAAAATCCGTATGGTGCTCTGAGACTCCCTGCTTTAGAGATCGAAAGAGGTCGCTCCTAAGGAACCCATCGGTAGAGGGTTTAATGGCACCTGTCCTCAGACGTGACAAGTCGGGGCTGAGAGGGGCTCCGGGCTGCAGGAGGGTGACCAGGGAGTTTGTTTTACTCTGGCCTTTAATCCTCTCTTGGCTATGGTGACCTTTCAAAGGAGGTCCTCTATGTTTGTGTCCTTGGCTTCTCCTCAGGCTTGGCAACTCCTCTTAGGAGTCTCACTGTGACTGGCTGAGCAAAGAGATTGCGCCTCTGCAGGGACAGCCATGACCCTGTACCCTTAGATGCCCCCTTGACTCCTGGTTGGCTGGAGTTATTACTAGGTTGATAGAGCATGTAATCAATTGGAGGTGGAGAAGGCAGGTCACTGGGCCTCTGGCCTACCCTCTGGTCTCTGTCCCTTCACCTTCTGTCCGCTGAGCAGCCCATCAAGAGGGAATGGAGCTTGAGACCCTCAGGGCATGATCTGGGAAATGAAGCCAGCCACCATCAGGTCAAGGAATAAGACACGAGTCCTCCCATTTGCAGATGTAGGAGAGGAGTGTGTTTCTAAAAATTCTTCCCTAGATTTCCTGTTTATAGGCAGTGAGAGCTCATAGAGGTGGACAAACAGTTGCTTGAAAACATTATCTTATTTTTATTTAGCTTAAAAATTGGCACATTTTGATAAAAATCCGAGATAAGGATTGTGTGGTGCAAGTAAGTTCTAAATGATTGAAAATGACGTGTTTCCCAAGGAAAGCCATTTATCGGCAGCTGTAAGGTCAGACGCAAGCAAGGGCTTCCCTTTCTCTGGAGTCCTTTTTCCTTTCTGTCCCATCTTATTTTCCATTTTCAATTTGGTCATATACACGTGAGAACTTCTCACTGCCTTAGGAAAGGGCTCCTGTCTTTCTGGGGAGCTTAGTTCTCCAGTATGCTCCTGTCAGCAGAGGAGCCCAACAAGCTGGTCCCCTGTCCCTTGAGCTTGGATTTACAGGGCATAAGTGTCTTAGGGTTTTATGGCTGTGAGCAGACACCATGACCAAGGCAACTCTTGAAAGGACAACATTTAATTGGGGCTGGCTTACAGGTTCAGAGGTTCAGTCCGTTATCACCAAGATGGGTACATGGCAGCATCCAGGAGGAGCTGAGAGTTCTATATCTTCATCTGAAGGCTGCTAGGAGAAGACTGGCTTCCAAGTAGCTAGGTGAGGATCTTATAGCCCACACCCACAGTGACACATCTACTCCAACAGGGCCATACCTTCTAGTAGTGCCACTTCCTGGGCCGAGCACACACAAACCATCACAATAAGTAAGAAAACAGTACAAACACCCCACCCCAATACAGCTGAGCTCCGAGGCTGTCACAGTACCCTAACAATCACAGGCCCTGACATCTGACTGTCCGTACCCCTGTTACCCTCACAACTACTAGACATTAGGCAGAGGAGCTTCTCTCTGAGACCCAGCTCCAGACAGGCACCTTCTGAGAGGCAGAGCCTAAGACTAGCCCGGGGGCTCTCAATGCATATGCTCAAAAATAGGGATCCAGGTTGGTACATGTGGTAAAAAAAATATGAATAAAGGCATGCCCCTGCTTATAGTAGACAGACAGGAAACACTGTATATCCAGGCAGGAGGCTCCCTGACTCTGTGGCCCTAAGGTCCACTGAGATAAGACTCAGTGTTTTCATTTTAAGACCCTGAGACAGAGAGAGGGGTTTAAATGCACCAGGCTGCATAGTTCTGGATGCAGTAATAGGAATCTCAGGCTCTCACGTGTGTCTGTTTTCCCACTGTGCTTTAGTCGGAGCCTGTGGTGTATCATATCTCTGGGTGGGACAAGCTCAAGGACTGTACATGTCTTAGGCTCCTCACACCTGCAATCACAGCCAGAAAGAGCCTGCAGCTGCCACATTCTGTTGTCTCCTCAGGTTGGAGGGCTGGACTCTGGAGAGCAGAGCTCCCAGGGGTGAGTGGGGAGCCTCACTTGCCCTGGACATGATGCATCTCTCACTCAGTAGCCAAGAGGAATGGAAAGACAACACAGGGGTTGGCACTGAGTACGGCAGAATGGCATGGGATGCGGTGTGGGTGCTGCTCAGTGGCCAGAATTTGGGAAGGGTTCTTTTATGTTCAAGTAGAAAAAAAAAAACATAAAACCATGAATACTTGTCTATCTCTTTTCTTCATGTTTGTATAGTTTATATACAAATGTGTGCCACCATCACCATCATCACCATCACCACCATCATCATCACCACCATCACCACTGCCTAAATCATGAAACTGAGAACTTCACTACTGTGTAGTCAACTCAGGTTCTCCAGAGGAACACTATGGAAGCAGGGAGGGAGGGAGGGAGGGAGAGAGATAGAGATATTCTGTCTATCTCTGTTTCTCTGTGTGTCTCTGAGCAGTTCTTTCTGTGTGTGTCCCTGTGTGAGTTTGTGTTTTTATGTGATTCTGTGTGTGTGTGTGTGTGTGTGTGTGTGTGTGTGTGCGCACGCGTGTGTGTATGCACGTGCGCTCGCATATGTGAGTACATACACTGCTAGGGACTCAGGAGTGGATACATGCAGGAGATGCTTAAGCTGTGAAGTCAAAAATGGTTTATTCAGAATTTAATTTTTTTAAAGCTCTTACTTTTCTTTAATTTAATTACTTTTATGTCCCTATTGTTGCCCCCTTCCTGGTCACTCGCTTTCATTCTCTGAACTTATTCAGAGTCCCTCAACTTTTCAATCTGAGGGGGGGGGGAAGAAGAAAGAGAGAAAGAGAGAAAGGGAGGATGAGGAATAAGGATGAGGGTGGCTGTGGGTTTCTGCTCAGACAAAGCAGATGCAGCCTTCCTGACAGAGAGCTGATGCTCAGAGAAGGTGGAAGCGCAAACCATCGAATTAAAGGAGAACCAATGTGTGGAGCGTGATTGCCCAAGTCAGTCAGGTTGAGAAAAGCTGCCGGTGTCTTCCTCCAAATTTTAGTGTAATTATCTGCTTTGTATTATTGATGAAGTGTCCTTTCCCAGACACACACAGTTCCATGTAGATATTTAAAATGTTTTCATGTCCGACTGAAAGAAACAGCGCAAAGCTTCTGTGTGCCTGCTGACAGTGGTGACATCTCACTTGGCTTGGAGCAATGTCTCCAGGACTTTCTGTAGACACTGAGTGTATCAGGCGGCTGCAGCTTGCCTGGTGCATGTGTGTGTGCCCACATGTGTGTGTGCATATGCATGTGTGTGTGTGTGTGTGTGCATGTGCACACATGTGTCTCTCTCTTGCTCTGTGAGGATGCGCTTGTGCATGTGTGTGTCCACCTACATGTGTGTGCAGAGAGCTGATGCTCAGAATGTGTGTCTGAATGTGTGCCTCTGTGTGTGTGCACACACGTGTCTGTGTATATCTCTCTGTATGTGTGTGCTTGTGCCTGTGTGTGTGTGCCCCCATGTGTATGTGTGTTTCTCTGTGACTGTGTGCTTGTGCCTGTATATATGTGTGTGTGTATGTGTGTACACACGTGTGTGTCTGTGTGTGTGTATTGCCTGTGCAATTTCATTTTTCACATTTTAAAATGTTCTATCTCTATCTGAATTTCACTTTTCCTGATAATTTTACTAATTAAATGAAAGGGAATTGACATAGGAATTGAATACTCAAATAAATGTTCTCATTAAATTAATGATGTGGTGCCCACTCATTGATCTACTATAAAACTTGAAATTTCTTAATTGGAGTGTGGATTGGAGGGCGATAAAAACCTATGATAAGAGCTGATGATAGAGTAGGTTTCTGGAGTCCGGATTATACAGAGCTGTAACTAACAGGAACGTGCAGCCGTGAACCTTTCGTCTCGGGTGTAGAACTGCGGTGAAAATGGATTCGTCTCAGGTAAGGATTAGTGCCCAAATTTATTGTCTTAGCAAAGACAGGGCACTGGAGCCAAGTGTCCCCATCACTTCAAGGACAATGCTTTCCTTTGTGGACATGATCTGGACACACAATGTGGCTTCCTGGGAGTGAACTGTAAATGGATCAAATGGATTGAAACTTCTCCAAGGCCCTACAGTGTGCTAAGTGCACTGTGTGCGGAGTTTTCTGGGTTATCTGCTCAGCTCATCAGGGTGGAATCTCCTGCCCCTGGGCTACAGCAGAAGAAACAGCACATCAAACATGAATGATTTCCTGGTGATGGGTGCAAAAAATGCATGGAAAGGGAAAGTGTGTGTGTGTGTGTGTGTGTGTGTTTATCTGTCTGTTGATCTCTATGTGTCTGTGTGTATGCATGTGTGTCTGTGTGTCTGTCTGTCTGTATGTATGCATATGTGTCTCTGTGTGTGTGCCTGTGTATGTAAACACACATTTGTGCACATCTCCCTCTCTCCGTGTGTGTCTGTCTGTCTCTGTTCTCTATGTGCATTTGTGTGTGTGTGTGTGTGTGTGTGATGTCTGCATGTATCGGTGTGTGCATTTGTGTCTGTGTGTGTGTCCTTCCCTGTGTGTGTGTCTCTCTCTCTCTGTGTCTGTGTGAGTGTACATGTAAGTGTGTGTGTGTGTGTGTGTGTGAAAGCCAGAAGACAACCTCTTTGGGTGCTGCCTGTCATTGCATCAAACTCTGGTCCTTGGGCTTGTAAGGCAAACACTTTTCCAACCGAGCCACCTCTACAGCCCATGCCTTATTTCTTGATCCTTACAGCCTGCATATCTGTCCTGTTAATAAGATCAGCATATGAAGTCATTTGGGAATATTTGAACATTGGCCATAAGGTTGATCAACGTGGCAATAACGTCCTGAGCCTGAAAGCTGGGCAATTGGTCTACACGAACCATTCATGGAACAAATGAAAGTTAGAGATGTTCTTTCCCATGGACATTTGTTCTGCATTGGTGTATAGTGGTGGGCAAGGTTGCCTCCCTCTCACTGGTACTTACTCTCAGTTTCCCATGGCATACACTGAGGTGGCCATGCTTTCCATCCATACCACTCTAGTGACACCATCATTACTGCAGGCTGTTGATTGAGCTGTCCAATAGATTTCATGGCCTCCACTCTGGCACCCCCTGGGCTGTTCTCCACAGTGGTTGGAGATGCTCCCAAGAGTTAAGGCCAGCCACGTGTTCCCTGTGCCCAGAGCTATGCTGTCTTCAGCTCACCTAGAGCTGTAATGGGACCTTGAAGCAGCATTGGATACTTGGAAGGTCCAGCCCTGTCTGTTCTTTTTCTCTCTGGTCCTCTCTTCCTGCTATTAATGGCACCTCTGCCTCTTGTTTCCAAAGTTAGGGCCCTCACCTCCCCTGGACATTTGAGTGACCTGGACTTAGCAGTCTCCCAAAGGATCTGCACACAGTGAGTCTTCCTCCCTTGCACACAGTGAGTCTTCCTCCCTTGAACACAGTGAGGCTCTCTCCCTCTCTCTGGCTGTTAACATGTCACCCCTTCCTTGCTATGCGAGCCCTCCTTCTTAGATCCCCAGCCATGCCAACACACCGAGCTTGCCCACCTGTTCTTTCCTCTCTATGAGGTATGTTCTGGTGGTACCCACAGGTCAGCCACCCTTTCCTTTGGTCCCTCTCAGAGTAGCCACCTGTGTTCCTTGGCTACAGCTCCCATCATAAATCATGTGGCTAAGTGGTATGAGTCCTGGAATTCACAGCAAGGAGGCAGACATAGCCAGGCCCCAAAATGAGCCACGGCAGAAGTTTCTCTCCAGGAACCCTGAGGACCACATTCAAGGGGAGTTATGTACCTCCATGGTGCCCTCTTCTCCACACAGGACTCACGGCTCACGGGGCTCCCATTGCCCTTCAGGTCTTCCAGAATCTGTTTCTGCCCACCAGCACTCACTGATGCAGGGCACCTCTGCCTGTATTCTGCTCCGGCTCCCTGTCATCTTAGACTCTGGTCTCTGAGCCTCTCCAGATGTTTTCATGGGTACTTCACTTCATCAGTTCACCTTCCTCTCTTTCTGTGTCCAAGTTGAGATCCTCTGGACCATCTCTATACCATGGTGTTGGCACTAAGGGCTCCTGTACCTGCTACAGGAGACTGGATACCTGCTCTTTTCCCACAGGGTGATATGGTAAGGTCATGGGCCTTCAGGAACAGGCTTAACTATTAGGATGGTATGGGAGAGTTTTAATGTCACACCAGAATCTAGACTTAGGTGAGAATTTACAGAACAGCTGGAAGAGGTATTGAAGTAGCTTATGAGGGCCCTGGTGTTGGCTGAAGCATCTGTGTCCTCAGGCCCCCTCACCACGGAGGGACATATCTTACTGCAGCAGGCACTGGGGTTAGCAATACTCTCCCTGCCAAAACCCATGGACTATGACTCAGGGTATGGTACAACTTGGACATATAGCCTTTGTCTCAATTGGGCGAAAAGAATTTAGGCCAGAGAGGGAAATGCAATTCTACTGAGTGAATCCCAGGAATTAGGCTTGAGTATTCTGTGACCCTGTACTTTCTTTCTCACACTCATGGGTCAGTCATGTACACCTGTATGTAGTGTGTGTGTGTATGTGTGTGTATGCCATGTGTGATGGATATAACCCTTTTTCCTTCTAAATATGAGCATCCTCCAAGTGTTCTACACATATATTTTCCATCTCTCCACTTGCCCTTTCAACTCCCAGGTTCTCAGGGGACTTGTAGCTGATTAGCAACAACACTGGTCCTTGCAGTAGACTCTAAATGGGTAAGAGCGAGTGCTATTCCTTAGCCTGTCCATGTGTTCTAGGCTCTAGGAAGAACAGGAAACTGGGCAGAGGCTGGCATTGGCAGTCTACCGCTGAGATGGCTGAAACTGTGCAAAATCCGGATGTGGTGGTGGCCCCTATAGGCCCACTGGGAGTGGCACTATTAGGAGGTGTGGCCTCGCTGGAATAGGTGTGGTTTTTGCAGGAAGTGTGTCACTAGGGGGCTGGCTTTGAAGTCTCAGAAGCTCAAGCTGGGCCTAGTGGCTCAGTCTTCCTTTCTGCTGCCTGCTGATCTAGGTGTAGAACTCTTAATTCCTCCTCTACCACTGGGTCTGCCTGCATGCCACCGTGTTTCCCTGCCATGACAACAATGGACTGGACCTCTGAAATGGAAATCCAGAGTCAATCAAATGTTTTCCTTTATGAGTTGCTGTGCTCATGATGTCTCTTCACAGCAGTAGAAACCGTAACGAAGACACCAGCCTTTTCTTGGTGTTTTTTCTATAAAGGTGGAGCAATCCTATCTGACTACAATTTCATAGTTCTAGTCCATCTACTAGACGACACTCCTCAGTCCTGGACCCTGTAAGCTGGTTAGAATTTTGTCAACTTGACACAAGTTAGAGTTGTCTGGGAAAAGGAACTGCTTTGAGTAGAATGGCCCGTAGGCAATTCAATGGGGGAATTTCTTGGTTAGTGATTGGTGTGAGGCGTCTCAGCTCACTGTGGACAGTGCCTTCATAGACTGGTGGTCCTACAGTGTGTAAGAAAATCAGGCTGAGCAAGCATCAGAGAGCAAACCAGTAAGCAGCACCCTCCATGGCCTCTGCTTCAGTTCCTGCCTCCAGGTTCCTGCCTGGAGTTCCTGCCCTGATTTCCCTCAGTGAGGCAATGTGATCTGAGAATTGTAAACTAAAAAAAACCCTTTCTTCTGCACTTTGCTTTTGGCCGTGATATTTTATTACAACAATAGAAAAATAGCTAAGACTCCTTGTATCTCATCTCTGCCCTTCAGCCACCACAGCTGCGCTGGTAGCTGCTCTTCTCAGCTGGCCACTAGTCCTCATGATTTACTCGCCAGAGGGTGAGTTTGGCTTCCAGTAGAACAAGTGAAGAGCAGGAAAAGGGGAAGAAATTCCCAGGCCTTCTGGGGTCCCACAAGACCATTGGTTGCTGTCTTCATTTGACCAGGGGAAAGACAGGAATCACAGACACACTGCCGCTGGTCATAGCCTCAATGCCTTCTTATATGAAATGCCTGGGCAGATGTTTTCGCAGTATTTTGGGGTAGTCCTAACTGCCACCCTCCTTCTGGAAACATCTCTGTCTTCTACTACCAGCTTACTTGGACTTTCTCATGCTCTGATGCCCTGCCTTTATCCCTGCATGCTATCCCCCATGAGCAGTGGACAGTCCTCCTTGGTCACTTCTCACACTCTCTTAACCCCATTTCAGGGCAGGTATTTTTTTATGCATTGCAAATAGTGAATTAATCATTGATCCTGCTCAGGAGCAGCCATAACCAATCACTGAGAAAATGCCCACACACTCTCCTGGAGCATGACACTGTTTTCTGTTTGCTTTTGTGAACGTGCTCAGTGGTTTTGATGGCAACATCCCTATCCGTCCGAGAGAACCATGGCAAAATCGCAAGCCAGTGTTTCAGCTGAGCATTTCTTTTGGAGCAGGCGTTCTGAACCTGAGAGGGTGATGGGACGGGGAGGTTCTGATGGGTGCAGAGCAATTCAGGTGACCAGATGCACAGGAGAGGGCTGAGCTGATCTTCTAGGAGACAGGGGATTGCCCTTCATGTGAGGAAAGTGCTTCTCTAGCCAATCACCCACAGGAAGAGCAGAAGCGGCTTTCTTTAAGATCTGAATCGGCTGCCTGTAATTAGTTCCCCTCTTAGCTCAATAAATTCCCTTGTAAGTGTGTAATTCATTATAAATAAATATTTCCATGGAGATGGCATGATTATAATAATTCTTAGAGTGTTTACTCTATACCAATGATTATTAACCATATGCATTTCACTATTGTGTGGCAAATTCCCAGGCCCTCTAATGAGCAAGCCGCTTCCTGTTTACGTTCTGATTGTTATTTCCATGAACAAAATCTCGCTGAGCTCAGAAACAGTACGAAAGGTGCCAGTGATCTGGTTGGCACTTTCATTCCAGTCTGGGTCAGAAGTCCTCAGGGGCCCTCCAGGGCAATGTCCTTTATGCAATAACAGTAAAGTTCATATATGTTTATTTTTTCCCACTTTTTTGAGTGCAAAGGGTAATTTTCCAGTGTCCATACTAGATCACGTGACACCCTTTAGTAGCCAAGGTCACATGAACACATGTCAGGCTACCCATCAGATAGACACTGGTAGCATTGCTTCGAATCAAGCCCTAGACCTATCACACATTTTTATTATATGCATGCACCTATTATGAACTCTAGCTTGTAAGCACAGTGAGAGACTGGCAATTTCAACTGTGGTGGTTTCAGTGAGAAATGTCCCCATATTTAAATATTGAGTCCCAAGTTGCTGGCCCTGTTTGGGGATGTTTAGGAGGTGTGACCATGTGTCACGAGCTTACCACCTCCCTTTGCTTTGTGCTTGCCTTTGATGGTGTAAGCGCTCACCTCCCAAAAGTCACCTTGCCTGCTGCCATGTCCTGCGTGATGGATACTGATTCCTCTGGATCTGTAAGCCCAAATACACTCTTCCCTCTACAATGGTGTCTTGTTATGGCAACAGCAACATAATAGACAATAACTCACAATAAAACTATTATGAGAATGTGCTGGAAGGAGTCTTTCCAGGAAGTAGTTGGTCATGAGGGACTGATACTGGAGAAAGCAAGTCCAGTGGCTTGGGGACCATTCCTTGTTCCTGCATTTTCTTGAGTGTGACAGCTTTCTCAGCCTCATTTCTAAAATGTAAGCAGTGACGGACACCACCCATTGCTACGGCTCGAACATGACATGCTCAGTGAGAGGGATGGATGGCTCAGTGGGTGGAGTGTTTGCCACACAGGCGTAAAGTTCTGAGGTCAGATTCCCTAGATCTGGACAGGGTGACAGAAATGCCTGTAATCTCAGGCCTGAGGTGAGGAGGGAGGCAGAGAGAGGAGAACCCGCAGACGCTTGCAGAGCAGGCAGCAGGGTGTACATATCAGTGAGCAAGAGACTGTCTCATGCAAGGTGCAAGGAGAGACCCAACACCCAAAGATGTCTTCTGATCTCCATACCTATGCTGTGACACATGTATACCCATAGGCATACACATTACACACAGACTCTACACAGACTCACACATAACCATAGACATACACATTACACAGACTCACACACAACCATAGGCATACATATTACACAGACTCACACACAACCATAGGCATACACATTATACAGACTCACGTATAACCATAGGCATACACATTACACACAGACTCTACACAGACTCACACACAACCATAGACATATACATTGCAGATTCACACAGAACCATAGACACACACATTACACAGACTCACACACAATTGTGGACATACACATTACATACAGAATCACATACAACCATAGAAGGGCACATTACACAGACTCAGAGACAACCTTAGTCATATACATTATACACAGACTCATACATACCAGACATCACACAAACACACCATGCCCCACACACATCATGCACAGGCTAACATACTATACAAGGTATCTCCCAGAGGCTAACATGTTCGACCACTTGGTCTCCAGCTAGTGCTACTGTTTTGAGATGTTCTGGGACTTTTAAGAGGCTGGGTCTAGCTGGTGGAAGCAGGTTACTGGGGGAAGGTCTTGAGCTTGCAGACAGCCTCACTTCTAGCCTGAGCTTTCTCTTAGTACCATGTGAGCAGTGCCTCTCAGTCACCATGCTTTTCAATGGTGGAATGATGCTTTTAAACTGTTCCAGAGCAAATCCCCCTCCTTTAAGTTGTTTCTGTCAGGAGTTTCCTCAGGTGGAGGAAGAGGCCAACATGCTTGCCTGAGCAGCTCTCTTGGGCCCTCTGTAATCTTGAGAGTTGAAAGTCAGTTCCTGGACTCTGGGTATGGTAAACAGGGTCTGAATTGTGTCTTCTACCTTTGTGTGATGCTAGAAGCAATTCTTCCCTTTGGTGCTGTGGTCTTAGCCGGATGCCTGAGATTACAGAGAGGAAGGGAAAGCAGGAAAGAGAGGGGAAAAGAGAGATGCTGTGATGGGGTCTGTGCTACTCCAGCCCTGTAATGAATTGCTCTGCTGTGTGGGTTCCTGACAATTTCCTTGGAGACAGCACATGGCTGGATCCTGTGGCCTCAGCTGGGCTCTCTCCCATTTTCACTGGGCCTGCTGAGGTGCCTCTGCTCACAGGGCTCAATCTGTGTGGCTATACCTGTGGGAGGTAGGATCACAGAACACAGGTCTCCAAGGCCTCAGTGTGGGTGGAACTCCTTTTGGCCTGGTCTGTTATCAGCTTGCTCCAATGCAGGGCTGAGGAGAACGTTCCCCTACAAGCTTGCTTCCACTCAGGGTTGAGGATGGCTATCTCACCTGCAAGCTTGTCCCCATGGAGTGCTGAGGGTTGCTATCCCACCTCTTCATAGGAAGAAACAGAAGAAAGAGGTGCTACTGTGGTTCGAGGCAAAGCCCTTCTGCAAACAACCTGTGTGTCCCTCTCTGCTGCTGTCCTCTGACCCTCCACTGCACACTGAGGCACACAGCCTTCTCTCTGTGAGAGGGTGACCGTTTGCTTGAGAGAGTAGTCAGAAGCAGAGGTGACAGACCTCACCTTCAGCATGCGACCCCGTGCTTCTCATCTGCTTGCCGCTATTTGTAAGAAGCAGATGTTTGGGATTATAACTCATTTTGCTCTGAATCAAGGATGATTTGGATTTTTGGATTGCTCTCTGAAACCTGCTTTGTGTTCACAGAACTTGGACATTAGCCAGAGACGTGCACCTGTATGTCCTGATCCAAGTCACCCAACATCCCAGTCTCCAGAGTCCCGTGAACATGGAGTGTGACTCACAGCAGTCATTTCCAATTATTTCTTATAAATATATGCAGCTGTGAAAATTGTTAGGGGGATATAAAACCTTTCACATGCAAGATGGTTCTGAGAGGGAGTGAAGACTTAAGGTGCCACCGAGGTGACAGGCTATGTTTGCTCTAAACTAAAAAGACAAGAGCCAGAGAATTTGGAATCTTCAGGAAAGAAAGGAAAATGATTTCATTGTCTTGATTTTCTTACTTTCCATTTTAATTGCAGGGTTTGGCTTTTAAAAGAAACATTAGCGTTTGTGAAGGTATGATCATTAGCTTCCATCAAGCCTCTTGTTCCTGTGCCAGCAGCCTGGAGATTCTAAACCACAGACCATCCATGTGGTCTCTCAGCTCCACCTCAAACTCAAAGCATCAGCGTGAGCAACCTGGGTGTCGCTGCTGGATCTCATGAAGAGATTCTCAGAACATATCCCTAAAAGGAGCTACTTCTCCAACCTCTAACTGGAGGAGAATTCCCTCAGAGATTTTAGTGTATAGAAACCATAAGCCTGTGGACCAAGAGCCTCACACTGAAGCCCTTCTGAAGGCTCTTCTGCACTGGCGAGCCATGCCAAGATTAAGACTGATTAGCGGCATCAAGCTGTAAGTGGGATGAAATATGCCCCCACGTCTTGAGGAGCCATCCGTTGGAGTTACCACTTGTCCGATTGCCGTCGGCAGCTGAATTTATCACACAGGCATGAAATCTGCCCGTAGCCTGTTCCCGGCTGCCTGACTCTTAATCAACAGCCCACTCTTGGGGATTTTTGGCTGCCTCACCTGGTTATGCCCATAAATCTGAGTGAAGAGCTGCTTGATTTGTTATTGATTTCCCCATGGACAAATTTGGGGCTGTATCTTCAGCGATCAGTCTTCACCATGTAAAGTCAGGGCAAAGGAAAAGCCTTGGCCACCTTGGGAGGCTCAGGGGCCACTTCTTTGTGTTAAAGCACTTACCATCTTGGATGACTGAATTTAGTTCATGTGATGTCCTAGTGCAAGAGGGGAGAGGAGGAGAGTGTGGAGGATCCACACATCCCTCACAGCCTGGTAGTCCAGGGAATAGAGAAGACATTCCAGCAGCAGGATGGACTGTAACCATTGTGGTCTTCCATTATGGCCACCCCAGCTAGTCCTGACATCTCAAAGGTAGAAAGAGCAGCTGTGGCCCAGGATCAGTCACTATCCTTGGTTGGGAAACAGTTCATACTGAGACCTCACAAAGACCAAAACCAAACCCGGTTTTGCTTGAACAGCTCTCAATGTGAACAAAACTGAGATTCCATGAGCAAACCCCCTCCTCCCCAGGATAGAAACCCCGGAGCAATAGGGTCACGTAATGCCTGTCTCACCCTTCTGTCTTGAAAACATCTCAGGTGGAGATTTTACTTCTGTCATCTGTGTTATCTTTGTGATCTCCTTGGAAGCAGGTCGATCTAGAACACGGGAAGAAGATCGGAACCTCGAGGTTCCAATCAACACAGCAGGGACCTGGGAGACGTGGCCTCATCTCCTGACAGTCAGTCGACAAGACTCACCACTTTAGAGAGAAAAGTCACCTCGCCACCTTCCCCTGGCTTTTTCTCCAAGTCTCTCCTGCCTGACCTTGCTTTCCTGATGCAACTTTCTCCGGTGCTGGCTCTAAGCATGTTCTCATGCTCTCTCTAAGAAGAAAACATCATTCACTGTGAGATTTTTGAAATTAAACTAATGACTGAAGACTTTAAAATGTTTATTTCTATATATGTTCCGGAACTGAACTCGGGTCCCTAGAAGAACAGTACACAGTTAAGACTGCTGATCCATTTCTCTGGTTCCAAACTGCTACTTTTTTTTTTTTTTGGAGACAGGTTATCACATAGCCCAGGCTTTTCTAAAACTCACCAAGGATGGTATTAAACCGCTGATCCTCTGGCATCTATCTCCCAAATGCTGGGATTGCATTGCACCCAAGTTATATAGTGTTAAGGATCAAATCCAGGGATTTCTGAACTGCAGGCAAATACTACTGCCAGGCTGTGGTGGCGCACACCTTTAATCCCAGCACTTGGGAGGCAGAGGCAGGTGGATTTCTGAGTTGGAGGCCAGCCTGGTCTACAAAGTGAGTTCCAGGACAGCCAGGGCTATACAGAGAAACCCTGTCTCAAAAACAAAACAAAACAAAACAAAACAAAACAAAACAAAACAAAACAAAACAAAACAAACCTATCAGCTGAGCCCCAGCCCAAGTCCTGGCCTCGGCCCCAGCCCCAGCCCCAGCCCCGGACCAGGACCCAGACCCCGACCCAGACCCAGACCCAGGCTCCAGCCTCCTTTCAGGCACTGTTCAAGCAGGAGGATATTTAACTCTCCCACAGGCAGCTGAGAGTAGGTTTTGCATTTGTGGAGCCTGTGCTGTGGCTTTGGCTTTGCACGTTCATCGGCAGCCTTCCCATTGAGACACTTGTCCTCTGCCTGCTTGTCTGGAGGGCCGGGTTGTAGGGTTTCTTTGTGGCAATCTAAGCTCACTGTAAGAGGCCACAGGATCTGAAACAAAACACTGGGACCCTTGGGAGTATTCACCTCTCCTGGTAAACAGCCGTAGGCTTGAGATGTGAATTTTAAAACTACATTCATCAGGCTCTGGGTTTTCAAAAGTGAATTCCTAAGTCTTGGCAATACACAAGAAATAGAATTTCCAAACTCAATTGCACTCTTGGTGGGTGTGGAGGGGAGAGCCTCTAACTCAATTCTCAGAGCTATTGAGCTTTATCTGCAGGCTTGCACTCTCAGGGAAGCTTCTGTTCAAATTGTCCTTCAAAGCAGCCTGGCCTAAAGGGACTGGATGGAGGGTAGGGCCCTTGTGAGCCCTGCTGCCCCTGATAGCAGCAGCAGCCGCCATAGTGTGTCTTTATTAATATTTCGTCAGCACGCACTTTCAGGAGTGCCAGACAGCTGCAGGGGTGCACATACTTAGCACAGGGGCTGTGGGCAGCCTGTGTCAGTCTGAAAGACTATCTGACAGGTCTGTTGGTAAAGTCTCAAGTCTCCGCCCATCTTACGCCCCGGATACACCCTGCTTGGCACAGAATGATGGCCACTGTCACTCTAGCCCACACCCTGCAGAACTGTCCCTAATTTATTTATTCATTGAAGACTTTGTACACACATATAAAATGTCAGTTGATTTTCCCCTAAAAATTAACAGTAAAAATGTTAATGTTTTAATCCTTTCAGCTCCTCTGTCTCTGTGTTTCTGTCTGTCAGATTTTTCTCTGATGCGGATTATAGCTCAAGCACCATGACCGACCGCTCACAGTTTTTCATTTTTATCCTTTTTTTCTAAAAGATTCTTTTTAAAGACAGGGTCTCACTAGTTCATCTTGTCTGGTCTTGAACTCAAAGGCATCCACCTGCCTCTGCCTCATCTCTTGGCAAGAGGCAGCAGAAAGAGCTCAGCCGAGAAAGGAAAACACATCTCCACTCAGACCCCGGCAGTGCTGAGACCCCAGCAGCCCCCGTCCTCCGAAGCTCTGTGAGTTCTCTGGGCATCAGTCTCTTCTTGCAGAGTGAGCACCATCACAGCCATGGTGCAGGGCTAGTGTGCAGTAAAACCATCCACGTCCCTAACTCGGCAAAGATGTGAATGAAAAGAGGGTACTACCGGAGGATCCCGCAATACCTCTCCTGGGCATATATCCAGAAGATGTTCCAACCGGTAAGAAGGACACATGCTCCACTATGTTCATAGCAGCCTTATTTATAATAGCCAGAAGCTGGAAAGAACCCAGATGCCCCTCAACAGAGGAATGGATGCAGAAATGTGGTACATTTACACAATGGAGTACTACTCAGCTATTAAAAAGAATGAATTTATGAAATTCCTAGGCAAATAGATGGACCCGGAGGGCATCATCCTGAGTGAGGTAACCTAATCACAAAGGAACTCACACAATATGTGCTCACTGATAAATGGATATTAGCCCAGAAACTTAGAATACCCAAGATATAAGATACAATTTGCTAAACGCATGAAACTCAAGAAGAACGAAGACCAAAGTGTGGACACTTTGCCCCTTCTTAGAATTGGGAACAAAACACCCATGGAAGGAGTTACAGAGACACAGTTTGGAGCTGAGACAAAAGGATGGACCATCTAGAGACTGCCATATCTGCGGATCCATCCCATAATCAGCTTCCAAATGCTGACACCATTGCATACACTAGCAAGATTTTGCTGAAAGGACCCAGATATAGCTGTCTCTTGTGAGACTACGCCGGAGCCTAGCAAACACATAAGTGGATGCTCACAGTCAGCAATTGGATGGATCACAGGGCCCCCAATGGAGGAGCTAGAGAAAGTACCCAAGGAGCTAAAGGGATCTGCAATCCTATAGGTGGAACAACATTATGAACTAACCAGTACCCCCCGGAGCTCGTGTCTCTAGCTGTATATGAATCAGAAGATGGCCTCGTCGGCCATCAGTGGAAAGAGAGGCCCATTGGTTGTGCAAACTTTATATGCCTCAGTACAGGGGAATGACAGGGCCAGGAAGTGGGAGTGGGTGGGTGGGGGAGTGGGTGGGAGACTTTTGGGATAGCATTGGAAATGTAAATGAAATAAATACCCAATTAAAAATTGTAAAAAAAAAAAGAAAGAAAAAAGAAAAGAGGGACGCTCTTAGATGACGCTGTAGCAACCGTGGGCAACACACACCCATGGCCTGTTTGGCTTGATGACAGCAATTATAAAAAGACATTTTCAAGGCACTCGGAGAAGCCTGAATGTGGACATGCTGTCAGACAGTATTAAGGGAGAGTGTTTATTTTGTTGAGTCTAATAATAGCATTGTGGTTTACAAGTAGATGTATTTTTATTTAAGAGACAGATACAGAAGCGTTAAACTAGAATTGAACTGCCTTAAAGCCGGGGAAATTATTTTCTAAAATGCTTAAGCAAAAGATATCAGAAGCAAACGGCAGTCTTAACAATCAGATCAAGCAGGCGTTTGGGACCCAGCTTGCTCTTTTCCTTGGTGCCTAGTATAGTTTTTACATTGCAGAGCTATAGCTATGGTCTGTGTAAACTTCTGCAGGGCCCCACATGTTGCTATGAGAGTTAAAGGCTGTCAACGTGCATTTATTGATATTTTTCTTTATGCAAGAAAGGAAAATTAACAAGGTGAGCTCATCACAGAGATAGCAACAAAAGTGGCCAACGCAGACCCCTAAACTTACTAAAGTTGTGACAAGACCCTCTGCAATGTTTTAAAGCTCAGTTGTGCCATCCTGGGCCATTGACTTTGCAAATGATAGTCTCACACTGCTATGTCAAAAGGTTGGCCACACCTGCTCTAAGGTTTATTATGGTTCTCCTGAGAAAGGGAGATGTCCACTTTGAAATCTAAGAGTGGGATACTGGCCCAGAGGAGCTGCAAGGTACTGATCACTATGAGTCAGAGAACCCAGGCTGACCCAAGGGAGAGGAGGTGGAAGGGCTGGGTCCAATGGGGCCTGTAATGGAGGAGAGAATCTATGGCCCTGCCATGGGAAGTCTGGAAGTGTCAGGCTGTGTGTCTTCTTAATGTCCCTCTAGCTCCCACACTGTCTGTATCCATGGACTGCATTGAGTGTGGGGTGGAGTGGCTCTGATTGGTTCTTCAGGTTACTGCTTTGCCTGAGGTGTGTGGCAGGGCAGACCTGAGGTTGTGTAGGGACAGAGTCTGATGGTATGCTTGGTGAGGGAGGAGGTGTGAGGAGGATGAGCTGGGAGGAGGAGTCTAAGATACTTCAGTGCTGTGGATATGTGTGCACATGCTTAAAAGTATGCCAAAAGAATTACTACCTGTACTGTTTGCCAATTACTAGCCATGTTGATGCTATGCATGATTTTCTCAACCCTTCCATCCTTCCCAGAGCATCTGTAAAATCACTACTTCCTTTTTAGCACTGGAGAGCCTGAAGTCAGAGTTACAAAGGAGTGTCTTCGTGGTCACAAAGGCTGAGTTGCAGAGCCGGGCTTTGATCTGAGCTGTAGGCAGGCTGTTCACCTTCTTCTCCTGCCTCCCTACAAGGCCCCTTTAGATTTTTGCACACGATACTGAAACTTGAGTTTTTGGAGATGGCCCAGCCAATGTTTGCAAAATACTTGTGCAAGGATGGGGACTTGAGCTCCCATCACCCATGTATATGCCGGCAACCGCAGTGCTAGGAGGCAGAGACAGGAGGATCTCCAGAGTTCACTGCCCAGGCATCTCAGCTGAGTCAATGTAGTTCTAGTTCAGTGAAAGACCCTACCTTAATAAATAAACAAGGTGAAGAAGATCAAGAGAGATACCTGACATGCATGCTCATGTATGTAGTGAAGATCCTCGAGCTTCATGTTGAGAGGGCTCCCAGTAAGCTAGCAGGAAGGTAGGGCTCCGTATGCATGGGTCTGTAGCTATATTGTGCCATCTGTGTGCATGGGTTTGTAGCTGTACTGTAGCTGTACTGTATCCTCTGTGTGCACGGGTTTGTAGCTGTACTGCATCCTTCATGTGCATGGGTTTGTAGCTGTACTGTGTCCTCTGTGTGCACGGGTTTATAGCTGCATTACATCCTTCATACACGTGGGTTCATAGCTGTATTGCATCCTTCATGTGCATGGGTTTGTAACTGTACTGCATCCTTAATGTGCATGGGTTTGTAGCTGTATCAGCCTGTGAACACTTCCCTCCTTCTTTGAGATGCTCCTGGAAGTAAGGAGGCCACGGCTCATCAGTGGGGAGAAAGGAAGAATTCTCTTGGATTTCCAGCTGTACCTTGTCTTCTTCGGGCCTGTGATGTGGAGATGCATCAGTCAGATTCATTAGGAGGCATAGTCTCTCAGTGGGATGTGAGCCACTGTGTCAGCCTGAGGAGAAAGGAGGACAAAAGAGAAATGAATGAGCTCACCATGCCTGAGTCTGGGAAACAGAGCTCTCTTAGAACTGGGGCTGCTTCTCTTGACACCCAGAGGGCCTAGATCTTCTATTGGAGTTTAAAGTTGGGGTGTTCTCAGATGCTGGGCTCTGTGGGATACTTCAGTGTCTGAAAACCTCTGCTGGTGGAAATTCCAACATATAGGAAAAAGAGAGAGAGAGAGAGCCAGAGATGGACTCTACAGCATTGCTGGTGTGTTCTGGCGTTAACTTGGACTTGTTCACCTTCTCAGGAGAAGTGAGACACCTTTAAAACACTATGACAGGGATGGTTAGATGGCTCAACAGGTAAAGGGGCTTGCAGCACAAACCTGGTTATGTGAGTTCTATCCCCAAAAACTCACATAAAAATCAATGAGAGTCCACTTCACAATGTTGTCCTTTGACCACCACCTGCTTGCCTAGCATTCACATACCCACTCTTTAAATAATAATAACTTAAAAAGGTAAGGCTTAGGGGGTGTGTGAATCTAAGGAACAAGAGCCGGCTGTTAAAGGGGCTTGATGTGTGCAGATCCAGCCCGTGTCTCTCATTTCACAGAACAGCCCAGCATCTCCTGAGTATTGTTTAAAGAGGCTGTTCAAGATTGGCCATGGTTCCTTAGGGGAGGAGTTTCAGAATATGGGAGGGAGAAGTATGGACCTCCCTGGGGTCTCAGTGTGTAGTGCTTGTGGACAGGAAGCTGGGCTGAGAGGGATGCCTGGAAGGGCTGCTTGCCACTCATGCCTACTTCCAAGGCAGAAGAACCTCTCAGAGTATGCTGGTGAGGAAGACCCACTGTGAATGTGATGGTGTGGCAGAGAAGTCCCCAAGTGCCCCCTCAGCTTTGTGATGTCACCACAGCTGGCCAGCTCTAGAAATGAAGGGCTGAGGTTGCCGATGACAGTCCATAGCATGTGAGTCCTGAGCCCTTCACACAGCAGAGGTTCATTCACACAGCTGGCCAACCTCTCTAGCTTCCTGTGACACTGATCCCTTCCAACATGCTTAGGACACTTGTCTAATTTCTTCCCCACAGATGGGGAGACCTATCAGTCACTCAGCTGGGTCCTGAGGAAGTGTTTGCCCTTTGTCACCCACGGGTGTGGGCTGGGGCTTTTGACCAGAGATGATTATCAGTTTTTCTAGAAACTGTTCTTCATGTGCCTGGCACAGCCATTGACTTCAGAGTGACATTAACTCTCGCAACACTAGGTAAAAAATTTAAATCAGATTAGGGATCTGGGTTGCTATGGCACCGGGAAAGTACACTTTCATGCAAAGCAATTTAATAGATGTGAAAATGTGTACCTTCTTGCAGAAACACTGTATTTTTGAGATAAAAGCCCTCAGCAGTCGCAGGCTAACAGACAGACATCTCTTCTGGGGCCCGTCTCCTATCCCCTAGTCTTTTTGGCTTTCCTGTCTGGGAAGGTTGGTGTCCATAGGAACACCTTATAGGTGACATCTAAGAAAGAAGGATTTGGAGCTCAGATCGGGAATCTGAAAGTCCATTATTGGCAGCCCCATCTGTCCGGCCTCTGTGAAGTCTTCTACTGGCCAGCATCATGGAGGTGGTGTGTAGAGGAAGAAGTCACATGGGAAAACAGGAAGCTGAGGAGAGAGGAGAACCAGGCTTGCTCTCAGATAACAGCCTTCTCTCCAGAGAAGAATCAAGTACTGTGGTAACGACATCAGTTCCATCCAGGGTGGCTCCTGGTAGCCTGACTTCCTTACTATTGGTCTTCAGTATGCAAACTCAGTGTACACACGGACATCACATATGTGCTGACCCTGCCCACTGAGCACATCAGGGCCAGACTGAGCTGGTTTGACAGAGCCTAGGAGGAAGAGCCTGGGAGGGTCGGCAAGGCAGAAGAAGCCCAGAAAAGCTCAGAAAGTTGTGTGCAACCTGCTGGTCCTCTGCTTAGAGGGATGTGCACACCATCACAGCTGTCTCTGTCAGCCCTGTCTGACCTGCTGCCTTGAGCAGAGAGTGAGCTCCCAGGACTAAGTAGGTGCTCACTTATTTCTTCTGGTTCAATACCACCAGATTCTATCTCGGACCAAATACCACTTTCTCCAGGAGGCTCTGCTACATAATCCTATCCCCGCCATCTTGGTTCTGAACATCCTGATCCTCATTAGCTCTTGTTGCAGTCACTGTCTGTTCTGTCCCCATCTGAAACATCCCACCAGGCTTGAGTCTGTGTGATTTTCACTCTTATGTCTGTGTTTCACTGTATAGAGGAGCATGGAGAAGGCACTTCTACTACATTCTTATTGATCATATGAATGGGTAGATGGAAGGATGGATGGATGGGTGGGTGGATGTATGTGTGTGGGAGTGTATGTATGTATTATGTATGTATGTGGGTATATGGACAGGTGGATGCGTGTGTGTGTATATATACATATGTATGAATGTGTGGATAGATGTATGGGTGGTTAGATGCATGGATACATGCATTCATGGGTGTATGTATGTATGTATGGGTGGATCCATAGGTGGGTGGGTGTAAGGATGGATGAATGGATGGATGGAAGGATGTGTGTGTATATAAGTATGTGTGGGGTGGTGGGTGGATGGGTGGGAGGTTGGATGAATAAATGGATGGGTAGGTAGGTAGGTATATGGATGGATGGATGAATAGATGTATGTATGTATGTATGGGTGAGTGGATGGATGCATGCATGGAATGCATGTATGGACTGAACTAATGAATTAGTGGAGGATGAAAGATGGCATCTCTGCACTCTTGGGAAATAAGTGATCTGTACAGATGAATATGGAAACTGTATGGCTTGACCATGAACTCTCTCCTACATGCTCATGCTCTGAAACTTGGTCCCCAAGATGGTGTACTTTTTTAAAAACTGTGGAACCTTCGGGAGATGGGGTCTTCCTGGGGCAGGGAAGTGGACTACTATGGGGAGACTTTTGAAGGTTACACCTGCCCTTAGTTCCATATTGCTCTCTGCTCTGCCACAGGATCCCACTGCAATGTATCCAGGATGATAGATACAAAGATTCTAAAACCAGGAGCCAATGTAGCTGTTGCCCATGTCAATTGCTCCTGTCATTCATTCATCCACTTTGATGGAAGTAAGCAGCACAGGGGACATGGGTGCTTCTGCTGTTCCTTGTCATTCATGTACCAGGGCACATGCCTCTTTGGCCATGGTGTAGGGATGACTGTCAGACAGCTGGGGAAATATAAGCCCCAACAGTACCTTGGGGAGAGAAGCCCTTCCTTGTACCTCCCTGATGCTGTTGGCCTGCTGTTCTTCACACTGTTAGCACACTGGTGCTGATACAGGGCTGCTGCTCAGCAGGAACACCTCAGCAGGAGCACCTTCAGCATCTGTTGTCAGACATCTTTGTGATTCATCAAAACTGAGGACAGGAAAAACAAAACCAGGGCAGAGCCTCCCCCAGTCCCCCTTCCTTAGACTAAAAGTATTCACATTCACTTTGCAAATTAGATTATGTGTTAGAAGATCAAGATGGAGCACTTTTAACCTAATGATGTTTACTTCTGGATGGCAGAATGGCCTGGCTGCTGTCCCTGCAACCCACCAGATCTGAGGGGCCCTGTCTGGCTCTGCTGCAGTCATAGCTCCTGGGCCACACTGCCCTGTGGGCTCCCATTCTAGAAAGAGGAAACATCTTTGAAAGAGTTGGTTCCAAATTCACAAGGCACACATCCCAGACCAGCAGTCATCAAGGAGAGCTGACATGCTCTGAGGCCATTGTGGTGCCGGGCAGTTGACATCACATCCATAGATATCTGTGATTGCAGCAACTTGCAGAGGTAGCCTCTATTATCCTTTGTTTTGCAGGTAAGAAGCCAAGATCTTCATCTTTCCATGCCTCAGTCAAGGACACACATCTTGAATGTTGGTTCTAGATTCTGCCAGTGGCGGTGGATAGCTTCACCTGTTGGTCTTTGGGGAATTATGAAGACCTCCTATGCACTAAGGGCAGAAGTGGCCACAAGAAGGCCTAATGGGTGCCAAAGCATAGGGAAGGCACAGACCATGCCAGTGTGGATGGGGCCTTATCTCTCAGAGGTCAGGCATTGAGGAGAGAGCTATGGGAAGGCCTTTCTGACAAGGGAATCAGACAGACTCATTGCCACAGGCCTGGGAATCTTCATTATAGACCTCACTGGTGTTGATCCGTGGGAACATATGCAAGTGTCAGCTAGAGTAAGCCGCAGAAGCTTTGGGGGTTTCAGGACAGAGCCCGGTGAGCTCCCAACTTTAATTTTCACAGCAAGAGCCCGGGAGGAAGTTGGGAAGTTTCTGCCGGCTTTCGCCCCTGCTTCTCTCATCTTCCAAGAAGCAACAATGTATCCACATTCTGATGGTGCAAGGCTTAGAGGGGTTAATGCCAACCTTCCAGTTGCAGTGTTGGCATGGGAGAGTGTTCTGAGATGCAGAACGTAGATACAATGATTTAAAGAAATCCTGGTGACACTGTTTTGTCTTGTAGGGAGAGTCTCTCTCATTAAAAATGAGGCATGGTGGATATTGGCAGTTCACCAACCAGATTCAGTGACTGTTCTCAAAAACAACGAAGACAACGTAGTGTTCCTCCTGTATGGTGTCTCTGTGACACTTCCCAGGAAGCAGAGTGCTGGAAAGATCCAGTTAAGACATCCTGGTGGTGGGGCTGATAGAGCAGCTGCAGATGGGAACACGGAGGATGCTCGATTCTTGGCTTTTCATGCTCCGTTCCTGTCAAGATGAGCGTCGGAAGTGTCAGCCCCGCGGGCTGTGCCACCAGGCGAAGCTGTGCACTGTCTGCTTGTGGGTTCTGTGGGCTCAGCCTTCAAACATCTACAAAAGGATGGGGCACTTGGTTTCTGGCAGGATGTAGCTAAACCATGAATTGTGGCTGCCTCCCAGATGGTCATCCAAAATAAGCGAGCAGTCAAACCTCATTTGGTGGGAGGAAGCACAGCAGCTGTCTCCACACAGCCTCTCCCCAGTGACTGGATCAGCTTCCTGTGATATAGCAGAGCGCAAAGCAGTAAGCCAGGTACGACTTGTCTGTCCCTCCGCGTCCTTGGGGGTTACCTTTCTGTCATGTTCCCTATTAGGAAGTGCCTAGACCACTGGTGTTCATGTCTTCCCTGTCCCAGGCAGAGAGCTGGCAAATCAGTGTGTTGACACTGTTTAACACAAACCTGGGGACAGCAATCCAGGAAGTCAGTGTTCTCAGTGATTGAACCAGACAGGGCTCTGAGGCTGCAAGATGCCAGTACTATGGGAGAGAGGAAACTGCATGGGCTTACATAATAGGAAATTCATGCCCATCTAACGTCTCTCAGTACACACTGAGAGGTGTGAGGTGTCCTGTGTCTCACCTCTGTCTCATCTCAGTTAATTTCATTAGTGGCCAGCTTCCCCCGGGTTGGCAAAGATACCCCAAGGCCAGCAGCCTGGCTTAATCTGGAGCAGTGGGTAGCCTGGAAGGACCATTTGTCTTCTTTCCCAGGAGACCCATTTCTAAAACAAAGGGCTGTTAGTCTCTCAGCCACAAGGTCTGGTTCCAGTAACCCTGGGATGAAGTAAGGGACAGGTGTATGCTTAGCTCCATAGGAGTGGTAAAACATCAAACAGCTCCAATGGAGTCTTGCTGCACTAGGGGGACTCTGGTGCCAAGTAGCATCAGCCATGTGTGGTTGCCCTGTAGTTAGGGCTAGGGGGGCATGCTGGGTCTTCCCACAGAGTGACCCTGTTGCTCCTGCTGCTGCTCAGGTCCCAGGCTGAATCACAAGGAGAAAGTGAGGTGAGCATCAGCGTGTCTCTCTGTCCCCTTCCTTGACTTGGATGCAACGTGACCCCCATGTTCTTGCTACTGTGATAGGCTGATAAACCCTTCCTCTCTCTTTTTAAATATGTATTTTTTTAAAATTTCTATTTATAGGAGTACACTGTAACTGTCTTCAGCCTCACCCCAGAAGAGGACATTGGATCCCGTTATGGATGGTTGTGAGCCACCATGTGGTCGCTGGGATTTGCACTCAGGACCTCTGGGAGAGCAGTCAGTGCTCTTAACTGCTGAGCCATCTCACCAGCCCCTCCCTTCATCTCTTAAGTTACTTTTGTCACGACTGTCACAGAAATATTGAATACACTCAGGTCCATTCCGTATTCATTGCTAGGGACTTACAGAGAAGCACCCCTGACCTCAGGAGTGGTACAGACACATCTGGAGGAAACCATCAGTGTAGAAGTGTGGTATGTTTCTCCATGTTCTTAGGCCTCCTGGAGTTTTCCTCTGCTGCGCTCTCTAGTTTTGAAAACAGAAACTAGACTTATATTCTAGTGTTCACTGATGCCATATAAATGGCATAAATGGCATTTTAGATGCTTTGTAACCCAGGGCTGACTGATACGGTCTTGAAATGTAGGTGATTTCTGCATGTTGATAGTTGAGGAGACTGAGGTATGCCCATGTCTGTCTTGGGTCTGAGTTGAAGTCGTAATACCTTGGATGCATGGTGCATTTGCAACCCACAGGGTTCAGCTTAATCCTACTTGGGGAGATGGCTTTTCTGAGGAGAACCACCTTGGTCAGAGCTAAGTCTCATGTCACCTTCCTTGGGCAGCACAGCTGACTGGCCCACCAGTGTGTGGGGGCTCCTTGGGGTATAAGATGGCTTTGTGAACCCTACAGAGCTTTGGGCTGCCTCTCTCTTTCTTCAGACCCTGTCTCCTCCTTACCCCCACACTCATGTGAAATCCGGAGGAAACTGCCAGAAGATCTCTGCATGGACCTTCCCAGAAACCCCTGATTAGAAAACTGCACCACAGCATTTGATACCACGATTGATCCACGGAGGCTGCTAAGTAGAATCATGACCCTTGGCCACCTTGAATCCTGGCTCTGAAATCATCCTGCCAATGAATGGAGTGTTGGCAGCAGTCCCAAGTCACAGGGCTTCACCATGAAAGTCTCTCAAGGACTCATGATCTGAACACTTGGTTCAGAACAGCTATGGAAAGTTCTGGAGCTGGGTGCTGGCTAACAGAAAGTGATTCGTTAGGGTTTGTCTCAAGGGTTGTAGTTGAAGGGACTCGAGCCAGCCTGAACATGGCAAGCATGGCTCTGGCAGGCCTTGCCCTTCTCTCCAATCCCCCCCCCCCCCCCCCGCTTTGCTAAAAACCATTAGATTCCATTCCTACAGCTAGCTGCCACCAAGGTCAGTTTCCTGATTTGGTTATTTCCTCCTCCTGAGACTGACTACCAAGGTCCAGCTATCAAAGTATTGAGGTTCAGCAATCAAAAGCCCCCTTTGGCTCACCTAATTAACATGCCCAGTCCAACTTAAGCACCTCATCCTAACATGGGGTTCCCCTTGTACCTTCATAAATGGCCATTTGCCTCTGGGCCACATCTGTCTCTTCTGTATTCTGAGGCAGTCCTTTGTTCCCAGGGAACAAATATCCCTCCCCGCCCCCTCCTTTGTTTTCACCCCCTTCTCCCTCCTCCTGTCTTTGTGTCTTTCCCCCTGCTGTCTGTCCCTCTGGGGCACATAAATCACATCTTTGCTGAGAACTTGGTCTTGGGGTCTCTCCTGACCCTTCAATAGTAACCCCCAGCCTCTCTTTGATTCCTATCTGTCCCCATGTCGCATGTGGTCTGCACTTCTTCCCCCCACCATGTGTCACTTGCTTCTTACACCACCATGATGGCTCCTGAGTGGTCCAAGTGCCTGGACTTTACTGACTGGGCAGAACCATCTGGAACAGTAAGCAAATGAAACCTCTCTTCCTTTTAATTTGCCCCATTGGATGTTTCCTGTCAGAGGGAGGGTGGTCACACCCTGGTGGGGGAATGCACTATTGGAAAGGGGCAGGCAGCCTTGAGTTTTGTTTGTGGGGCACTTGGTGACATTAATTTCCATAAAAGGGGAAGACAAGGGGATTGGATGCCTCTCCGTTGGTGTTTATGTTTCTTGTGCGCGTTTTGAGAAGTTAAATGTTTTAACTTCATTCCATCTATATTTAAAACTGACTGGCATTAATTCTCTCTTAACTCGCTTATCTCTTCATAACCACGGCGCCTCCTGCATTTCTGGTGATGGCCATTTTTAATACCGCCTCGTCTTCATCGATAGCAGGTTTAATTTCGTGTAGCCGTTTGAAGCCTTGTTTGTCTTTTAATTTTCTCTCTGGCTTCCTTCACAGTTCTCTGATTTGGACGCCTCACTTTGTAGACTCCCTTTTTCCCTGTTTACTTCAGGTTTACCTTATTCTTGGGTCCCACACAGAGCAGGCATTTGCTTCAAGCGATTGTTTAGCAGTCTGGTGTGGTCTGATTAAAATCCTAAAAGACTTGTGTGGTGTGGATGAAGGTCACAGTCATAGTCAGAGCTGGCAGGAAGTTGGCAGAGCCACTCGGGTCAGATAGGAGGTGTGGGCTACTTACCTTTCATTTCCTGGGGCAGTGTGAGCCATGCCATCATCACAGGCTTGTCTTAGGGTATCATTTGCTGTGATGAACACCTCGAATCTTGGGAGAAGTCATGGCAAGATCTCAGAGGCAGGAACTGAAGCAGAGGCCATGGATGAATGTTTCTTACTGGATTGCTCCCCATGGCTTGATGATAAGCTGCCTTCCTCTTCCTCTTCTTCCTCTTCCTCCTCTTCCTCCTCCTCCTCCTCAGCACCTAGTACTACCAGCCTTGGGGTCCTTCCACTTCAATCACTAATCAAGAAAAAATTTTAATAGACTTCCCTACAGGTCAATCTAATACAGGCAATTCCTCTACTGAAAGTCCCTCTTCTCAAAAGACTCTGGCTTGTGTCAGTGTGACAGAAATAATTACCTGGACAGGTATCTTTCAAGTAAGGATCAAGGCAGTGTGAAGAGGGGAGGGGGAGACAGGGTTGTGACTGAGCTAGGCTTGAGTCTGAGGTTCCCACTGCCAACCAGCCACTTCTCTTTAGGGCCACAGTGGGGTCTGGATGACCCTCCTCTGGGTGCTAGTCTGGGTCTGGCACACAGCAAGCACTTAGCCAGGACTATTTCCTGAGCTCTCTGCCTGGAGCAGGTGTTTCCAGATTCTTAGCATCTTATTCAAAGACGGAAGAAATGCACACATCTAGAGAAGTAGCAAAGGACTTGTACTCAGAAACAAAGTAAACACACAGGTTGGGCTCAAGGATTCAACTGAGTCAGGGAGCTTGAAGGTCTTGATGATTGGGTCCAGCAGGAGGCGATGTGCTGAGGACTTCCTTGTGGTGGCATTCTGGTTTGATTAACAGGCTGGGGTTATGTAATCTTTTGCTTACTGATCATGTCCTTTCCCCAGGGTGCATCTGTTTTAATCATATGCACACCCAATGATGCATAGGCATAATGTGGTAAACGGGGAAGCAGTATTTTCCTGTAACATTCAAAGAACACAGTTTGCTGACTGAATGTGCACATTGTCTTAGTCAGTTTCTGTCTGTTGCTGTGATAAACACCATGATCAAAAACAACGTGGGAAGGAAAGGCTTTATTATAGGATACATGATTAAAAAAAGAAAGAAAGAAAAGCCCAGGGACCCAAGGCAGGAAGCGAAGCAGAGACCACGGAGGAACACAGCTTACTAGTATGCTCTGACGCTCATGTTCAGCCAACTTTCCAATGCAGCCCAGGCCCACCTGCCCAGAGGTGGTGCCACTTACAATGGACTGGGACCTGCTGCATCAATTAGCAATCAAGAAACACTCCGATGGTGTATACACAGTCTCATGAAGGTAATTCCTCAACTGGGGCTCACGTTGACAACCAAGATTAGCCACCGTGCCCATGAAAACAATTAGTGAGGTGTTGGTCCCCTGTCTCTGGCTTCCAAATATGTTCTAGAACGTTTACATGGAATTAGGGGGTTACTGAAGGATTTCTAGGGAGATGTATTTTGAATGGGGTGTGTAAGGAGCTTGATGCATTTGGGGTCTTGTTAGAAGTAGTAGTGTATGGGTGTGGAGTCCCAGGTTGCTAAGGTTTCCCCAAGGTTGTCTCCCTCAAGACTCTCACATAGGTCCACTGCATGTGACATTGTCCCATGTAAGAGAAACTAGAAAGCATCTAGGCCAGATTCTGCAGCCCTTGGTGGCCTGTCCAGCCATCGTCTGTCTCATTCATCACGGGACCATTCTCTGCATCCCGCAGTGTGTCCTGAGGATGCTTGCGTTCTTTCAGTCAAATCTGATATTCAAGAAGAAACAGCTCGCAATGCACCTTGGAAAAAAAAATCTGCTTTGAAATGTCTGCGCAGCTCCTTTGAATGTGAAAGTCCTTTCAAGCTATTTTTAAATCTAATTTTACATTAATCTTTTAATATGATCTAATTCAATCATGAGTCTTAAATCTCTCCCGGCGAACGTGTAGCTCTATTGAACACCCTTAGGTGGGTTTACAGAGGTGAGCCGTTCCATGTTCTGCAAGTGGAAACTGTCTGCTGTGTCCTCTCTTCTGACATGGTTCTGAGCTGAGCTCTGCAGCGTGTTCTCCGCACATGCCTGCCCAGTCCTGGCCTCCAGAGGAGAGGGAGCTGTCATCCTTGCTCATAAGAAGCACGGTGGGGATTTGGGCTTGGTCCTCTGCCCAAAGATGCTTTGCAAACTAGTGGGCTGTGGGGCTCAGGAGACTCTCAGGCAGAGGTGCCATGGGCACCACCACTTGTCACCAAGGCAGCCATTGTCCCATAAAGAAACAGGAGGATCAGAAAGCAGAACGGGATGCAGCCTCATGTCCTCTTACCAACAGTTATATGGGGACAGTTTGTTCCCTAGACGGTGTGTGGCAAGGTTTGGAGGTGATTTGACTGTCACAACTAAGCAGGGGATGTTTCCAGCACCTTCTGCAGAGACCAGGGGTACAGCTAGACACTCATAAATCCCTAACAGGCAATTGTCTGATCCAAAACCTTAGTGGTGCAGAGGTGAGCAGTTCCCGCTCATGGTAGTGCCCTCATTGTGGTAGATCAGACGAGCTTCTGAATACTTTTGTCCTGACTGGCACAGGCAGGACTGGAAATCACTTCATCAAGAAAATGTCAACCTGGCTCTCAGGATATCCATGACACTAAGCCCAAGAGATTTCAGGAAAAGCCTAATTAAGAGCCATGCTCCTGGCAGGTGTGGTGAGGACCATATAACACTGAATGGGCACTGATAACTAGAACTTCCCTCACCTGCACATCCCTCGCCTCAGTTTTTGTGTGTTGCCATGGTTACTTTCATGTATTGATTGACAGGGCCTTGGGTTACCTGATGTTGGCTAAGCTTCACTCTGGCTCTGTCTGTGAGGGGTTTCTGGGTGTGATGGCATTTGAGTGGGAGGGCAGAGTAGAGCAGATGACCCTCCCCAATGTGGGTGGGCCTCTTTCTAACAGTGAATGCTTGATTAGAACCCAAACACAGGTGTCTTAGTGAGGGTTTCCATTGCTGTGAAGAGACATCATGACTAAGACAACCCTTATAAGGGACAATTTTTAATTGGGGCTGGATTACAGGTTCAAAGGTTCAGTCCATTATCATCACAGGAGGAAGCATGGCAGCATGTAGGCAGTCATGGTGCTGGAGGAGTGGAGAGTTCTGCATCTTGATCTGACTGCAGCCAGGAGAGAGGGTCTCTTTTAAACCACCACATTGGGCTTCCCTTAAGTGAGGATTGCTGACTGCCCATTTTTGTGGACTCAAGCAGAACCCTGGCTCCTCTTGACCTTAAGCAGATCGGATGGAAGCTTCCAGACTGTCCTCCAGGCTGTCAAGCCACAGATCATGGGGCTAGGCAACATCTATACACAGTCTTACACTAAGTCCTTTGCACATGCGCACGCGTGCACGCACACACGCGCGCACACACACAGTTGGCTCTGCTTTTCAAGAGCACACTCACTACACAGACATTTTTAATTTGAAAATTTATGTTTAATGTGACATGCACTTCTCTTGCTTTTTCTTATGTATCCTCTGTGACTCTGTAGAACGGGTCTGTGGCCGATTTGTTCTGTAAGCCGTGTGCCTTCTGTAGCATCTGGTGTCCTTTCCCCACACCCTTGTCCCAACAGCCTTGCAATACACTGATCCATCAAGAATCCCCATGTTACCCTGAAATGAAATAACATAACCCTACGCACACATGTAATTTAATCAGAAATCAATTTCATGCCCTAACTGTAACATAAAGGTCACTTGAAGGGAAAGCAATTTAAAGTGAAATATGTACTTCAGAACACAAAGGCCTAGTAGGTCTGGTCTGAAAGATGCGGTGCTTACCCAGCTCCTTCACGAGTGAAGCAAGAGACAGAGGTATACGGTACCAGGCAGCTTCCAACAGAGGCAGCTCTCCAGAGCTGGAGGCAGCTCAGACTTAGGTCACATGGAGCCACGAGGCTTTGTATGCATATGAACCAGGATAGGATCTGGGTCTATGCGTCAGAAAATGAGTCTTCTCTCCATGCCTGACATTTGAGCGCATCTATCAGCTGTATAAAGTGGTCTGGGGGCCTTAACACTTTTCCCAACCAATAACCAATGTCAGCTATTTTCAACTGTACAGACACACAACCCTCCAAGAAGCATGAGCCCTGGTTGAACACCACTGAACCCGTCCTTGTCCTCTGGGCGCTTCCTTCTTGGAGATGAGGTGGGGCTTCTGGTCCTCCCTAGCTGCTCACTCTGTTGCCATGTGGATGGGGGTGTGGAGACAGATCGAGCCATCTCTGTAGTTCCTGGATCCCAAATGACCTAAAGGTGGCTCCATCAGCAAGAAGAGATTTAAGAAGCAAAGCTCCCCATGGTGCCTGAGCTGACTTGAGTTGAGTTCCAGTCTCTGCAATTGGGAGAGCCAACCAGTAGTTAGTGTCACCAAAAAAAAAAAAAAAAAAAAAAAAAAAAATCTTCCATCAAAATGAAGAAATTGGAATATTCAGATGTGGCGCTCCAAAGAGAAGTGCCCTCATTTCAACCAGCCAGCCACTGCCTGCGGCACCCAAGCCTACTCCAAATTATAGCTGCCTGGCCGAGCTGGAGAGTGCCAGGCAGGCTGGCTTTGTGCTCCTGTGTTCACCAGCGATATTTTCGGTCCCAATATCAACCAGTCTTTATGCCTAAAGTTTAACAAATAGACCAAGAGATTGAGAGATGGCAGGACCAAGGGTCAGCCAAGCATTTCTGAAGTCATAAGAAATAGCTGCACTAGACCCTGCACTTCATCGGCCATCTCTCTGGAGAGTGCCATTAATATTTTAATGCAGGTACTGTTGTAGCTGACACTGCCCCATGGAAACACCATCACCACACCACACTAATGGGAGTCTGGTCGGGAACAACAGCTGTGCACAGACGAGAACCTGCTGCAAGGGGAGAAACAGCAGGAGACAGACCAGCAGAAGGGAGGGCTGGTGTTGCTGCCCATTGCAAAGTATTTATGCTTGCTTCTCAAAGCTCCATCCAAATCCCCAAACTGCATCCTTGTCTCTGTGTCAGTGAAAGCAAATTCATCTTCAGAGTAACTCCACATCATGCACTTAACCTTTCATGGAGAGATGTGTGCAGAGGGCCCATCTCTCCCCAACCGGGAGCACAGCGTTCGTTCAGTGGCCGCGCTAATGAGAGGTCACACCAAGCAGACATGGGGAAGCGCAAGAGCCTATGTTACAGCTTGTCATTCTTCTACACAAGCTGGGAAATGGATCGGGAGGATTTTGCTCAGGTCTTCTCCCATTCTAATTAGCCATGGTGCCAAAAATGGAGCCAAATAGTTGCTTTGTGAATGCTACTTTTCATGCTACCTGCATGGGAGTCAACTTTCGAAAGTCCTCAGGGGACACAGGAGATAGTCCTGCCTACAGCTGATGTTATACCTAAAACCAGAACTGTAAAAGTAAGGTTATCTTCCTGCAAACTGACTGTGTGCTTTGAAACAGGTTGAGACTTGTTGTACTTTGAACCAGATCTACCAACACAACCTCCTGCACACGTGGGTTAGCCTAAAGCAATCTGGAAACTACACAATCCAGCTTCCACATGGTAAGCAGTATCCCGGAATCTATGCCGTGTTCCTGAGCAAGGAAAACATAACAGGCATATTTTCACTCTGCACTAAATGTGTCCACCGCAAAAGCTGTCCCCATTAAAGGATAATTCCTCAAATCCAAGCACAGTACCAGAAGTAGCTTGGGATATGTTGTATTTCCAACTAAGGAAGGAAAAATGTATGAAACAGTATGAAGAGACTGTTTCTTGTGGACATAAGCAGAGAAACCAGGTACTCGTGTGGCCTGAGGCTGGGCGTTTGGGAGATGCCACCTGCTGGTTCCTTTAACTTCACACGCCTCCAGGTGTTTTAACAACGTCTTGCTGGACTGTTCAAGTTCTTTCTTCAATGCATTGGTTGGGGTGGGGTTGGTGGGATGGGGAGATAGTGGAAATGGGGCAGGGGCTGAAGGGTGGGAAGTCTGTCTCCTTGAATTCTGCACCAGGCAGTTGGGTTTTGCAGGGGCCAGTTCTCCAGGGTTGCATCTACCTGAAAACATTTTAAGCTCCTTGTATCCAAAGGCGTCTTTTTATAACAGAGGTCCTGCGATTTCTCAATAGGCCATCTGTAGACGATCTTGTTAGTTGGTTCTGAAAACAGCTGCATCTGGGAGAACCTGAGATGGAAAAAGGAAAGTTGCTTAGCTTTTAAGACGATCCTTTCAAGTCCCATGGAGTCTTCATGTGGGCTACATTCTGGCCCCGGAGAGGCTCTGGTGCTAATTGGCAGCAGTCTTCAGCTTGGAAGTGAGACCGCAGCTGCTTCCTATAACCCCTCCCTGCCCTAATTCCCAGGAGAGGCCATCTTAGCTCTGCTCCCATGATCCTCCTCGATGAAAACCACTGCCTTTATCTTGGGTTCCAAGGTGATCTCCAGTGATGATCAACGAGCATGAGCAGGCGAAGAGGAGGGGTCTGCACAGGGAATGGTGGGTTTCAGCTGGGAAGCAGCTTCCACAGACATGACTGTGGAAGAGATGCTGCTGTTTGTTGAGATTCTGGGCCTTGGTCAGTGTGCCACAGATGGACTTAATCTGCCAGGCTCCTGAGCAAGAGGGCAGCAGGGGCTGATACTCCAGAGAAGTACACCGTGAGAAAGACCAGCTCTTCACAGGGTCCACAGAGTGTAAAAGGCAGCTGTCTGTGTGGTATGTGGGAGCCAGGAACCCACAGCTCCCTGAGCTATCCCTTTAATGACAGGGGCTGTGCCAGGCCCTTGCGATGGCATTGCCTCCAGTTCATGCCTGCTCAGGAGCACACCCCTGGAAACCACACACAGGATATTCAGAAACAAGGTGGGTACATTTAGCTTTTCCTCTGCCACATACCATCTGGGAAGCCCTTTGAGGTTCTGAATTCCCATGCCCTCGGTTCACTCAGCCCAGAGAGGTTCCAATGAGAACGGCTCCTTGGGTAGAGACTGGCAGCAATTTCTTCCTGTTTCCTGCTGTCACCCCTCCTCTATCTGGTCTTTTTTACTGGATGCATCTGACTCCAGTGCACTTAGGCCTCAGGATACCAGTGAGCACTAACTAAGGTCTGGCTAAGGATTACTCAGAAATGCACCTGGATCCAGCTGCACCTGAAGGTGGACCCTGTCAGTTTTCCAACTTCTGTCCCCACAGACACTCTGTGCTATGCTCAACAGCTTAGCAACTGGTTCCCATCATTGCTTCTGGGCATGGCCAGCCAACTCACCAGGTCCTCTGAGGGGCTTGCCTTATCATATAAGACAGGTTGTATGGGTCAGCCTGCCGCTCCCAGGTGAGGCTGTGGGTGCTGGTATCAGAGGATTGCACATTGAGATAAGCTATGTTTGCTTAGCCTGTACCTGAGGCTATAGCTGGTGCCTTAGCTGTCTCTGTCATACCGCATGTTACCATAAACAGGACGTCTTGAAAACATCCATTTATTATCTTGTAATATTTGATGAGCCCCGTTATAACCCTAGCCACACTTTCTGTTCAGAGATTCTCCAGGCTGCACCTGAGGTGGTGAGGGTTCCTTTCTGGATTGCTGAAAGTCAGTTCCTTGAGGCTGGAGGACGCAGGTCTGGGTCTCAGACATGTCAATCTGTCTTGGATTTTGCTGGGCATGGTGGATTCATCAAGGCTAGCCATGAACTCTCTGACAGCAGAGTGCTGGAACTCAGGTGTTCTACTGACTGGATGCAGTTCAGGAGTTCTGCCTCCTTTCCAGGGACCAGGCCAGGGGCATGAATCAGTGGGTATCCCCTGAGGTAAGGTCAGTGTCATGGGGGTAACAAAAACATACAAGACACTTTAAAATGTTCTCAAAGCAGTGATATTTGATAAGAAAGTTCTCAAGATGGATGAAAAATCGGATACGATGCCCCTAACTTACTACTCAGAACATGCCAGTCCTGTGGCAAGCCAGGAGCCAGGCTACCTCTTTTGGATTCTGAAAGCCAGAAGCCAGAGCAACAGACCCTTGTTTGCATTTTTCTACCACATGGGACTAATACTGACTCCCCTGCCTCTTCCTGGAAGACTTGGTCCTCTGTCTCTCTCTCTCATGCTGGCTCCTTTCAGGATGTACTTAAATCTCAAATTCTGGATGTGGGTTTGTCAGACCCTGGGACTCTGATGGAGTTCCTCAGGAGCTGTGGTTTCCAGGCAAAGCTGGGGTAGCACAAAGTTGGGTCAAGGATCTGTCTGTGTTCAGAGTGAGGCAGAGATGTCCACATGATACTCCGAGGCTACCTTTCAGTGGCCTTTGTCACCCCTCTTTCATCCCCAAAGCCCCACCCTCTTCAATTGCTCCACACCCAGGGAAGAAAAGATGGCCATGGTTCCCAGGCACACATCACTGCTGCCAACTGGGTTTGCAGCAAGCATGCTGTGACCACTTTGGCCAGTGGTAAGAAATGATGCTATGGAAGATGAACTGCCTACTTTCTGTCTTGAATAAGGTATGGGCAGAGGAGGTGCTGGAAGCTTGGAAGGCATGGCAGCCTACAGCTGACCTCCAACACACAGAAGAAGGAAGAGCCACGGTGGAGGAAAAGTGGGTTCTTCATGGGCCACTGCAGCCTCAAGTCTCTCTGAACCCACACTTCTTGCAGGGCCTCCTGGAGTGACTTGCAGCAGTACACTCTCTGCTATGGCTTCTACTCTTGCAGCCAAATACACCCTGTTGGAAAGAATTGCACAGCCAAGCCTCTGGTCTCTCATTGGACAGCCCTTTCACTGGGGGATTTCCCATCCACCCCTTGGACATGTCTCTTCTTTCAGAACCAGAAAGCTCTGATTGAGTCTCTCCAAAACTGGCCTCTCTCAATCCACAATAACCACAATCCAGAGAGGCTGAAGGGAGTCAGACTGAGAGAGAAAATTAAGCAATCACAGCTCCCAGGCTCCCCAGGCAATCCGTGATGCCCCTGGAGGACTCTTCGAGCTTCATGTTTGCCTTGCTTCTTAATGAAGTCCTTTCTTGGGCAAACTGCCTAGAAACTTCTGTGGGAAGCCTGACCCTAGAAACTTCCTTAATTAGAAATAATGTAATTAATAATGATGCCCCAAACTGCTAATCCTTAAGCTCTGGCTTAAAATTTTAAAAAGAGGATGCTCAGGAGAAAGGGTTAATATTATGTTTGCCTAAATGGGTACTGTGCTGGTGTCTTAGGGGTAATGGGACCAGGGAGCCAGCACTCAAGGGTGCTTAAGCAATATCTGATAAGTCAATAAACTGGGTCTGAGTGACAGGTTAGTGAGGAAAGCATTTATTGTGTGAGCAAGGGCCCCTTGTGTGAGTACAAGCCAGGCTTGGAAGCTGATGCCTGTGACCCCACACTAGTACTGGAGAAGGGGGCAGAGGACACAGAGACACACAGTCCTCAGAAGCTTACTGTCAAGTCTAGCTGAACCAGTGAGCTGCAGTTTCCATGAGAGACTTAGTCTCAAAAATTAAGGTGGACACTAAGACAGACACAGACACCCACAGCCAAGAAGGATTGCGAACCTGGAGCAGATAGGGACTCCACAGGAAGATGCACAAAGTCAACTAACCTGGACCCTTGGGGCTCCCTGAGACTGAACCACCAACCAAAGCACACACACAGACTGGACCTAGGCCTCCTCATACATATGCATCAGGTAAGCAACTTAGTCTTCATGTTGGTCCCAAACAACAGGAGTGGGGCTATTCCAAAATCTGTTGCCTGTCTGTGGGATATGTTCTTCTACCTGGGCTGCCTTGTCTGGCTTGTGGGAGAGGAAGAGCCTAGGCTCACAGAGACTTGAAGTAATAGGGCAAAGGATACCCAGGAGGTGCCCACCCACTCAGAGGAGAAGGGGAGGGGGAGGGGGATGGAGGATAGAGGGAAGGGAAATGGGAGATGGGGGATGTGGAAGGATTGTGGGAGGTGGTAACCGGGAGGGGGGCAATGAACAGCATGTAAAATGAATAAGTAAAAAAAATTAAAACATTATACATGTAAAAGAATTTTTTAAAAAGATTAAAATACATTGAAAGACATAAAAATCAATTAAGGTGGAGAAAGACACAGGAAGACACCAAATGATCATCTCTGGCCTCCACATTCCTGCACCTTCCATGTACACATGCACACACAATCACCCACGGTGGCACACACACACACTCACACACACACTCACATACATACAGACACACAGGCACACACACACATTCATACACACTCACAGACATGCACACACACAGGCACATACATACACATACTCACATAAACATGCACACACACACACACAGACATGCACAGGACACACATGCACACACATACATACACAGGCACACACACATACACACATATACTCACACACACCCAGGCACACACACACACACACACACACACACACACAAATAAATAAATAATGACACAGATGGTTTAAAAATCTAGAGAGAAACAAATGCAGCCAGAAGGCTGATGGGCCATTTCAATTCGGACCCAGGACAGGTGGTGTTGGGATTCTCAGGGTAGCCTGTGCTCATTGTTCTCATCCAGGAGGGCTTCAGGCATGGGCAGCTGTGGCAGAGCTCACAGAGGATCTGTAGTGATGGCAGAGGGGCAGGCTGGCTGCAGTGGGTCTGTTTTCTTCCTTAGATGGGTAAGGATCTAAGACAGAGAGGGTAAGGAGGAAGGAAGTTTTTCACTTCACAATGGTTTCATCAGAGGGTACTTCACAGACCGCCCCCCCCCCAGTCTCCTGAAAGAGGCCCACGAAGTGACAGCTCCTCTCCTGATCACCTGAAGGCACAACCTGCCTTCTTTGTTGGCTATTGCTGATAGGCTGAACACATGGGGAGCAAAACCGGCAGCTTTGCTCAGGCAGGGTGGAGAGCTCCGAACAGTGTTGGCCACAGTCGCCATCATGTCTTCACTTCCATGAATGTGTTCAGTAGAAAACCATTGCCAGTGTTCCCCAGAGCATACTCACTGATACAACAGAGAGGGCTCATCCACCAGATCTGTGCACAGCACTTGGAAGCCAAGCCTGATTCTTGTGTGCCACACTGGCTGTTCTGGGAAGAGCTGTATGTGAGCAGCCATGAGATGAAGCGCTCTCTGTTTGAGAGCAACTATGAAACACTAGTTGATAAACTGTGGTTATTCAGACCTGAACATTCGCTGGTGTTTCCTCTGAAATTAATTAGATCAAACTTCCTCTTGGACCACATTAAATAACAAGCAGCTCCCAGCCCTCACAGAGTGGGCAGGGATGAGCCTTCTGCCAAACCCTGAGGAGACATCAGTGCATGGAAGTTCTCTCAGGCAATAAATGGCAGAACTTTCCAGAAAAGCATGTTTAAAGGGCCTGGAGCTAGGGAATCAGGGTCACCTGTCAGGGTTGATGAAAGTTACAGGGCATGCTGTGACTAGTGTGCCCTTTAACTGCCCAGGTCATCAAAAGAAGGGTCGGTAGAGAAATGGTTTGAGCTACCTGGAGTCCCAAGTGACAGTGATTGACTGGGGATTGACTCTGAGTGAAATTGAAGGATGGGGACAGTAAAGATGCCCCGTGTACAGTCAGAAGGCTCAAGTTTGATCCTTGTTACCCACAGCCATGTGATGGAGGGAAGAACTGACTTCTGCAAGTTGTCCTCTGACTTCCACACTTACAGAGTAGAACAAGCATAAACACACATACACACACACACATGCAAGCCATACATATACACAACACACATACACACCACACACATAAACATACATGCACATACAGGCACATACTGTGCACACGCGCGTGTGCACACACACAAACACACTGATTAATATAAGAAATATTTTAAATGGTGGGAATGATTATATACATTTGTAACTCAGTACTCAGGGATGGAGGAGACAGGCTCTCTGTCCCTCCTCACCTCCAGCTATCCATCGTATCTAACACACCTCTAAACTAAAATGATTAATAAATATATAAAGAGATGCCAGACATAACATCCAGCTTCTTTGGAAGCTGAGGCAGGAGAATTGCCTAAGCTGAAGGGCTGGAGTAATATAACGAGACTATATTTCAAAATAATAAATGAAAATTAGGGGTGTAGATCAGCCAAAGAATGCCCAACTAGCGTGTTCCATCCACCGCACCTTGGAAAATAAAGCTGAAATTAAATAAGCAGTAGCAAGCAAGCCTGTCACTCAAAGTTTCACCCTTGTTTCTGAATTCAAAGTAGAGACTGGAAAAGTTGTTTGTGTGCTAGTTTTGCTTGCCATCCCCCCAGAACTTCCAGACAGTCCTGAAGAGGCATGCTCTGGCAACACATGGCATGTGGGCGCCCGGTGATGGAAAATCTGCATGATGTAGTGGACGAGTGTCTTCCAAATGGGTCAGAGAGTTACCCCAGTTCATGGCAGGCCCACAGGCTTCCATTTAACACAGTGCGGAGGGCTCAGCAAAACAGCTTCAAAACATACTAATCTAACCTGCAAGAAGCCCCCACCCCTGGGTTTGGAGTGCAGTCTGGAAAGAACAGTCACAGGGATGAAGAAGATCCCCAAATCAATTAAAACCCAGCTCCTTTCCCACCTGGATGTCTGAATGGGGTTTTAATTATGTGTATGTGTGCATGCCTGGGTGTGCATGCCTAGGTGTGCATGCCTGGGTGTAGGCATACACACATACATATAATTAAATATGTGATATGTGAGTATAGGTGCTCAAAGAGTCCAGAAGAAGACATGGATACAGGGAGCTACTGCAGTTACAGGAGGGTATGAGAAGCCCAAGGTGGGTGCTAGGAATTCCAGTCCTCTTTGAGAACATCATACACTCTCAATTACTACATCTTCTCTAGAGACACATCCTGTTTTGAGTGACACAATCTTTCACTGAACCAGGAACCTTCTAACTAGGCTGAACTAGCTGGGCAGCAAGCCCTAGGAATCCTCCATCTCTGCCTCCCAGCGATGGGATGGCAGGCTTCAGCAGACCTGGCAGTTTACATGGACCCTGAGGCTTACCTAGCAATCTCTTTACTGACTGACCTAATTTTCCAGTGCCTATGTGTGTATGTATATGTATATGCATGTTTATCAATATTATATATATATGTTTATGTTATATGTGTTTATACGCATGTAGTTATGAGTTGTAACATGTATGTATATGTTTATGTATTAGTGCACAATTCATCCTGTTGATTGTGTGTTTACATGTATCCTCTCTCTCTCTCTCTCTCTCTCTCTCTCTCTCTCTCTCTCTCGTTTGTGTGTGTGTGTGTGTGTGTGTGTGTGTATGTGGTATGGAATCCAAGGTCTTGGATGTGGCAATTGTGTGCTCCCTAGCCAGTCACACCACCAGTCCATGTTAATTCTGTATTGTTTTGTCTCACCATGGGGTTCCGACAGGTAGGACAGGGTCTCAGGTGACTGGTAACTCAGTCTTTAATAAATAAATGCCCACTGACCTGAGTTAGGTAGGAGTAGAGTGTGTGTTACTGTATTAAGAGTACACTATTCAAATGAAGTCCTTTCTTCTCTTTCCTATAGAGAGCTCAGCATACACACAGTCCTGGGACTCTCCACACCACCACAAAACAGATGCTGACTGTAACACAGGCAAATGGGCAAATATACATATAATAAGAATATGCAAATACTATATAAATGAATATGTAACAAGCATATGCAAATACTTACATGAATAAACATTTAAGTATACAGAACCAAAGACCCTGTGCTGGAAGCAGCCAGGTGGGGCCACAGCAGGTGCCCTGGAGGAGCATGCACAGGTGTGCAGGGAGGAGACAGCAGGTGTCCTAGGAGAAGCATGCACAGGTGTGCAGGGAGAAGATAGCAGGTGTCCTAGAAGGAGGCACAAGTGCTCTGTGGAGGACCTGAGTTGCTGGCTATGGCTGGGCACATTTGAGGTTGATGGGTTTTCATTTCTGGTCAAAAGTTTAACAACAGGGTGATGTGAAGGAAGCAGAATTTACAGTGACTTAGGCTCACCAATAGCTTCAGACATAGGTGTGTGTGTGTGTGTGTGTGTGTGTGTGTGTGTGTGTATGCATGTGGGCACACACACGTGATGTGGCTTTATAGGGTTAGAGGTATTTGCCAGTGACTGTCCTCCAAGGCAAAATGCTCTGTGAAGAACAGAGCAGATGAGACCTGCACCTGTTCCTGCATCATCAGGGCATCATCTCCCCTGGGCTGGATTTGCTCTCCATCACTCAAGAGGCTGGACCTGGATCTGAGCTGTGTAGTTTCTGTGCTTTCTCCCTGGGTGTCTGTTTCCTTCATCAAACTGTAAACAAGTGTGGACATAGGAGAGTAGAGATAGTGTCATGGAAGGAAGAAGAAATTTCTGCACAGAGCAGACCCCGTACCCATGCCCTTGGCATCAGGAGACCCTGTACCCATGCTTTTGATATCTTGGGTACTGGTAGAAAAGGGAAAGCAATGGGCATTTGAAGAGTCTGTGCCAAACCTTGAAAGCACGCACAAATACTTAGGGAGCCTTGTGCAGGAAGCTGGGTGCCGCAGTGCAAGTAGAGGTTTCTGCATCACAGCTATTTCTGGAGAGCCCAGGTTGCTGAAGCTGTGCCCTGCAGCCACATGTCCTGTCCTGCAGGGACTTGTGGAGGGGTGGCTGACTTAGCAGTGAATATCCTCAAGAACTACATGCTGGGGCTGAGGAGTGAGATCATCATCCTGGCTTGTGTGAGGGTCAGACAAGGCGCTCTCATGCCACGTGGGCACTCCATCCCCATGCCCTAACAGGTAACATGCGTTCTCCCTTCAGGTTGCAGTGGGTGCATGGCTGGATAGTCTTGGGCTGGAGGTTTCGGGCAATGACTTCAGGCTGGCAAGTTCCAGCTCTGCCTGACTTTCCTTACTCTCTAGGTAGGATGGAAAGAGGGCTGCTGACCTGCAGACCTTCTTCTGCTCTCCAGACAAGGATCGGTGAGGTCCTTTTGGTTCTTTTACTGAAGAAAAGGGTTTGTCCCCTAAGAACTTCTGGGAAGATGCAATGACGAGAATTTTGTTAAGGGGCATTTCCACTGTGCAGGGTTCCAGTAGGCTAGGAATAGCACAAACATGGCCTCTGTCAAGGTGAACATTCTGGAGCACCAAAGACTTTCCTTTAAAATGCTATAAAAGTTACTCTTTGTCTTCATACAAAATGACATTTCAAGTTGTCAATTAGATAAGTTGTTTTCTTTCTCAGTCCCTGGATTAAAACTAAGCTGAGGCCTTATCCTCATGAAGGCTGGAATTCTACCAGGCCAACCTAGGTTCTCTGGGGAGCTCTTCCTGGGCCCTGCCACACTGCAGGGGATGGGGGTCATTTCCTTGATACATGCTTAATTAGATGTCTCAGACTTGACACCTGGAAGCTGGGGGCCTGAGTGTAAAAGCATGGTGAATCTCTTCTGTCCAGAACAAATGAATGTTTAGAGAAAATGGTTATAAAGTTACCACAGCTAAAGCTGCCCAACAGAGACCTATTGATCACTGTTTGATACATAAAATAAAAACAAAGTGGCCAGAATCTCAGGACTTTGAAAAGCAAAATCTTGGAATGAATTTTGTACTGCCAAGTCCCCAGCTTTGCCCCAGGCTGAGGATGAGCCGTTCCAACAGGTCACCTTTCTACCTACATGGTGAGACCTGTTGTCTCTGTGAAGATGACACAGTGGCCTGTCAACAGAGATGGAATTATCAAAAATATTCCTGAGACCCAGAATGTACCAGAAACACAGTAAGAATGGTTTTTAGGCCAGACATGTGCCTAATGCCTATAATCCCAGAACTTGTGAGACTCAGGCAGACTGCCATTATTAGAGGTCATATTGCATAGTTGGTACCAAGCCAACCTGGAGTACAGAGTGAGATCTTGTACAAAACAACCAAAAGAAGGAATAGATGTTGAATGGAAGGGAAGAAACAGGAGAGAGAGAGAGAGAGAGAGAGAGAGAGAGAGAGAGAGAGAGAGAGAGAGAGAAGGAAAGATGAGTGGATAGATTCCTAGATAAACTGGGAGATGCATAAGTGGAGAGATAGATGGATGAGAGTGTGGATATGTGCTATATGGAGGGGTAGATAAGTGGATGAATGTGTGAGGTGTATTATGTTTGGATGGGTAAGACATTTGTGGATAGATCAATAAATATAGATGGATGGCTGAGTGGGTGGGTGGATGGATGGGTGGATGGGTGGGTGGGTGGATAGGGGTGGGTGGATATATGGATGTATGGATGCATGGATGGATGATGGATGGATGGATGGATGAATGGATGGATGGGTAGATGGATGGATGGGTGGATGGATGGATGGATGGGTAGATGGATAAATGGGTGGGTGAGTGAATAGGTGGGTGAATGTTTGGACAGGTGGGTGGTTGGGTGGGTAGACTGATGAGTGCATGGGTGGTGGGTAGAAGGAGTTTATTTTCCTTCCATATTCCTAACTTCCTTATACTGTTATGAAAATCTCTTACTAAGCATGAAACACAAGCTTAAGGGAGGTATGCCCACCCCAGAGCTTATTATTCATCTGACCCAGGAAAGTAAACCAAAAAAGGATCAAGGTGTGTGGCAGGAGATTTGTGGTAGGAAGCGAGTAGTCATAGATGCGTGTCAGGAGGTAGGGGAACTGTACCAAGAACACCCTTGATGGGAAGCAAGCCCAGCAGGTTTCATCTGCTTGCTTGCCACTTCCCTAAAGTGCTGTCCTAGGGGCTTAGCCACCAGGCACATCTGAGGAGCCCTGAGTATAGGTAGAGATGGGGGGCAGTCTGTACCTCAGATCCAGTGTTGAAGGTTATTTTGTTAACAGGACTCAGTGCATGCTAGTATGAATTTAGTCATAACAGCCACAGTCTGGGTTTTCACCACAAGCCTTATGGGGTTCTGAGAGCTACTCTTCCATTAGGAGACTCATGTGGACACATTTAAGAAGCAGGAACTAAAATCTGCCGTTTATAGAGAACACCTCCACAGAGGGAGAAACTCGTCCAATATCCCACACTGTAAATGAGTCAGGGGTCAAGTTCAGGCAATCCTACACTGAGCCCACAATCATAACCATTCTACCAAATCCTTCCCAGGAATGAGTGAGGTCCCAGCTTAAAGTGTCTCAGGGACCTCAGAAGTCCATGATGAGCTCTCATTAGATACCTCGTAGGAACAAGCTGCAGAGAATGTTCCTATTGTGCCCTGCAGTGTAAGAGATGCTGAGGACCTTTGTATCTTGTTGCCATGGATACCACCCCCCCCTCCTCAGGTAGGAATATTTTCTGTATGCCTGGAAAATAGTAACTCAGTTCTATCAGCCAATTACTTTAAAGACAAAGCTTTTCTTTATTAGAGGGAAATGAAAGACTTAAAAAAAATCAACATGTTCTCAGATATCATACTTTGTGTTTAGGTGATTTAATCTTAAAGCTGTTCTGTCCTGGGTGCGGACTTCCAGGAAAGCTCTGTGTAGGTGATGTTGTAAAATGCCCTGACCCATGAACTGGGACAGAAGGATGAGCTCAGGGGTTTTCTGTTTAGCAGGTAAGGAATTTAGAATCTCATCCAGGGAGGCTCAATATCACAGGGACAATTTAGCTGTTGAGCACAGGTAATAAGGACCAGTGGACAGGAAATTTGATCCAATGGACAGGAAATCAGGATTGATGGGCATGGGATTCAGGACTCGTAGACATGGAATCAGGACCAGTGGACATGGAATCAGGACTGGTGGACAGTGAATCAGGACCAGTAGACAGGGAATCAGGACCAGTAGACAGGAAATCAGGATTGATGGGCATGGGATTCAGGACTGGTAGACATGGAATAAGGACCAGTGGACATGGAATCAGGACTGGTGGACAGTGAATCAGGACTGGTGGACAGGGAATCAGGACCAGTAGACAGGGAATCAGGATTGGTGGAGAGGGAATCAGGACCAGTGGACATTGTTTTGCTCATGGAAACAGCAGCTCAAGAAGAGGGCTCAGGAGGCTGCATGGTACTGAAGTCAGCAAAGTACTTGTGTTCTGAGCTGGAGGACCAGAGTTCATTCTGACAATCTCATGTCAGAACAGTGGGAGTGGCAGTGAGCACCTGTCACCCAGGGCTGGGGAGACAGGGATAGGAGGATCCCCAGGCTCAATGAGTAGCCAATAGAGTATAATTGGTGATCTCCAGGCCAGTGAGAGACTCAAAGAAGGTGGACAGTATACCTGAAAATGACATCAGAGGTTGCCCTCTGGCCTCCACAAGTATCTGCATGCATGCTCTGGTATATCAAACATACATGCACACATACAGACACTAGTGCACACATGCATACACAAAATGATGCCAAAAAAAAAATCACTGTACCCACCAGCTCCAAGCACCTCAGGCCACTAAGGGAGAATGATCTAGAAGTCAACAGGCAAGAAGCTAGCCTTACAGTCTCCAAATTGTTTCCCAAAGGATCTGGTGAAGCTCTGAGCCTGCAGGTCTGAGAAGCTGTAGGCTTAGAAATGATATTTTTTTTTCCTTAGGATATAATTTCAATGTGGTGAAACTCAGCCTTTTTAGTATGCAGTTTTGTGAGTTTTGACAAATGTGTCTTGTCATGTAACCATCAACATAAGAACCCCGAGCCTCCTCTCACCTCAGCCCCTGGCGATTTGGATCTTCTCCCTTCCCAACCCTGCCTGCTTGGGTGTCCAGTAAATAGAGCCCTATAGTGTGCAGGTCCTGAGCCTGGCTTCTTCCAGTAGCACAGCAGCCTGCTGAGGCTCACCCACCTGAATCAGGATTTCTCTTCTTTCATTACAGGCTTGTATCCTATGCCATCCATTTGTCTATCCAATCCCCAGTGATGGGACACTTACGAATAGATGTGATGTCGTGTGGGTTTCTGTACACAGTTATTTTTATTTTTACACTGGTGATGTTGCGTTGCTGGTTGAAGAGAAGGCCTGGTTTTATAGGAATGAGTGAGCCTGTGCCTTGTTTCCACCAGCACTCCTCTGATTGGTTGCTTTCAGTTTCATCACCCGCTATCACATTTAAAGTAAGAAGATAGCAACCAAGCTTCACCGTTGAGAACCAAGCTGACTCAAGATTTCCCCCAAGGTCCTGATGAGAGGACAGAGGGGGACTTCTGTTCTGTGTCCTTGTCCAGGAGTGGACTTGGCAAGGTCAGGCTAGGCTGCAGCCAGTGTCTTGGAGGAAGAGTCAGGCTGTGACATCTGCAGACCGATGTCTTCTTCCCTCAGGGCTGTGATTATCATTCTCAGGCATCTCTGTCTGCAGTAACTTGTGTTCTCTTTGCCTACATTGTCTGACTTGGCTCTCAGCTGACATTGGCCATTTCACCCCCTGCAAATAATACATAAGATGTTATACATTTTTTTTAGTAAACTTGCTTGGCATATCTCCTCAGCTTATGCAACAACCCCCGGTCCCAGAACTTGCTTTTTCTTCTTTATTTTTCTTTATTTTCTTATCTCTGATCCTCTTCCCCCTTCACACCTCTCCATTTGGAACCCTTATTCCTGTTGCTTCAGGACACTTTGCTATCTGTGTGGAGGCTGTAGAGTTTTAACTGCATGGATGATGCCATCGTTTGGGTGCTACGGATACTGACTGAAGTGTTAGTTACCTAAAACCCTAGCAGAGCAAACAAATGCAATACCCATGGGGTCCTCTTTTGATCTGAAGAAGCAAGGTCTCTATGTGGAGAGAAAATTAAAAATGTACTCTAACACTAAGTGTTGGAAGTGAGTCTTAGATGTAATTCTGCATGGACAGTGTTGTGAAGGCTGAATGAGAGAATCTCCATTGGAGCAGGAGGGTTGGGGTAGGCATAGAAAGGTGACAAGGGACTGCAGCGATGGCTCAGCCCTCACAAGCATGAAGACCTGAATTCAGTCCTCTAACCAATGTGGTTAAAGCAGGGTGGGGTGGTGCCTGATTATCACCATAGTTCTGGCTTCACTGGCCAGCCATCCTGGCCTGCACCACAAGCTCCAGGCTTTTATAAAAAGATGGACAGCTCCTGAGGCATTATAGCTAGGGCTGACCTTCAGTCTCCATGCACATGGACAGATACAAACACACATGCCCCACCTCCCCCACACACTCAGGAGGCAATTGTAAATGAACCAGTGAGGCTGCAAAGAGATCGGGAAGGGGGTTCAGGTAAAAAGATAAGTGAGCAACAGTGGTTAGGGGTACGTGCAGCTCATAGGAGCAGAAGGCTGGCACAAGCAGGGTGTGATGGAGATTATGGGGCTTAGTAAGGAGGGGAGAAGACAACGGTGGCTGCTGCATCATGAAACAGGAATTGGCCTTGATTTATCAGGGGTCTGCTTTCTCAAAGTCCTGCCTAAATTTTGGCATTGGTGTAGCTGAGGTCACTGAGGTCCGCTCAGAAGAGGTACCTGTGAGGTAAAGAACTTGCTGATAGGTTTGGCTAGAGGCAGAAAACACATCGTACCATCCAGAAATTTCTAACATTTGCATCAGAGAAATCTGCTCACACGTTTGAGCTGTGTGTGCAACGTGGACATGTATGTACATGTGTCTGTGTGTATGCATGTGTGCCTACGTGGATGTGTGTGTGTGTGTTCGCTTGGGTGTGTGGAGTGAGTACAGGTACCTCCAGAGGTCAGTGACATCAGATCTCCCTGGAGCTGTAGTTAGCTCCATTAGCTGCCTGCCTGACCTCTTCTACAAGAGCGGTGTGTTAACTGCAGAGTCATCTCTCCAACCATCCAAAGAACTTGTCTCAAGAGCCACGTACAGCCATGTGCAGGTGTGAGCTAGTGATCCACACCTAGAATCCCAATATCTGAACAGTGGAGGCAGGAAGATCACAAGTTGGGGCTAGTCTGACCCAGAGAGTGAGCTTGAAGCAATAGCCTTTCTCACCAAAACAAAACAAATGGACAAAAAAGAACTGTCAGACCATTCGCCTGCACTTAGATCACTTTGCTTTGGGTTGTGACCACTTCTCACGTTCCCTAAACACCTCCTGCTTAGCTTCCTTTATTGAACAGGAAATCTATCCCAGCATTGATCAGATTGCTCCAGAAACACAGCTGCCTTCCCATTGATGTAGAAACTAAATCTATCTGCTAAGACTAAATCCATGGTCTGCCCAACGACCAAGTCCCCTGGGTTCTCTTTGGAGTGGGATGGTGTGTGCTGAGTCCACAGCAGGGTTTGTCACTCTCAGAGCTATCACATGGCATGTTTCTCCAGCCTCAATATAGAGAATTTTAGGACAATGGGGCCTTGAAGTAGAATATGGAACCTTGTTTTAAGCATCACTGGAGAATGCTTGAAGTCTGTCTGGACCAACAGGTTATGCTGTCTGTCCATATGTGCCACCCTGAAGTGACTGTGACGTTGCCCTTCCACCTTGATTTCTCCTAGATGTGAATGACTCTCTGCCTCTGCACAGACATCCTGCGCCATTCTGATGTTTCTGGAGAAGATGCACGCAGTGGGATCTGAGGGGTTACAGGAGAGGGACCTGGCAGATGGAGTCGGTGATGCTGGTTTGGAAGGACAAGCCAGGGCTTATATAACTGATCTGCATTCCAGAAATCCAAAAGCTGGGGCCCATAGGAGGCACACCGAGAATCAGAAGCATAGAGCCCAGTTGCTGAGAAACATCCCACGCTTCTAAAACCTCCCTTCTCTGGTAAGACTTGACATCCACATGTCAGAGAGACAGAACATTGGTCAACCAGTCAAGCGTGAGGTCCAGCCCTGCTCAGTGTGGTGGCTTAATCTTGGTGTCAACTTGCTTGTATGTAGAGTTAACTAAGAGATGTATTTCTGGGTTTTCAGTGAGGGTCTTTCCAGGAGGATCACCTGAGTGAGGAAGACTGTCTCTCAGAGTGGGCAGCACCTCCTGGCCCACATATAAAGAATTCCAGGAAACCAGTTTCCCTGCTTCACATCTTGCTGGTGAATGTGTCTACCACATTGCTGCTGTCATCCTTTGCTAATGTTAGAACCAGGCGTCTTCAGCCTTCTAATGTGGACTGGAGACCGGAGGCTCCTGGGAATCCCCCAGGTCGACAGCACTGGTTTGTCACAGGCTGTGCAGCTACCAACTTCTCAGCGTCTCCATTGTGCAGACAGCCATTGTTAGACTATCCAGCCCATTCCCTGGAGGCCAAAAGCTTCAACAAGCCCTTTTAATATATGTGCAGTCTATCATTTCTACCTCTCTGGAGAACTCTGACTAACCCTGAGACATGGGTCTGAGGGACTCTGCAGCTTGGTCCCGTTGTTTTACTGGGATCAACTTTGAGAGTCTGTGCTTCCCCACTTGGGCACCATGTCTCCCTGCTTCACATGATCATCTGTCACAAACCATTTTCTTTGTAATCTCTTATACCCAGGACCAGCCACGGCACAGTCCTTAGGTCACAGGCACACAGCCTCATTTTATAAGTAAATAGAATTTGACTGGGACATGGGAATGTCTGTGGCTGCCCTGCCGGAGATGAACAGCCATGATAGAAACATCTGGTATCTAACTCTGAGATGTGTATTGTCTCTGACTGACTTCTACAGCACAGAGCCACATCCTAATAACAGGTGCAAGCTACCCTCAGTGTCCCCCAATGCTTAGGGACAGTGACTAGAGGACAAGTCTGTAGGACTGTTGAGAGCTGGGTGGAATCTCTCTCCATCTCATCCCCCAGATGCCTGCCCACCTTGGGTCATGTCAGCCCTGCCTACCTTGTGATTTCTCCAGTTACAAGCATGAACTTGGTGGAGGCAAGGGTGAAAGGCCTATGGCGGGTCACCTGTGGCTCAGCAGGGCTCCGGAGGAATCAGGGAACTGCTGGGAACCCACCCACCTCTGTGGTGCAGCCTCTTGGCTCCAGAGTCCCTCTTTTTTTTTTTTTTTTTTTTTTTTTTTTTGGTATCTCTGGTAAGCTTTCTAGTTGTATGAAACTCTCAGTATTTGATTGGCTCTGCCTGTTCCAGTGAACAGGTGCTTCATGGAGTCAGGGCAATTGCGACCTTAACGATTTGTACAGATGAGCCACTTGAAGCTGGAAGGAGGCACAGTCCTGAAGCTGAAGGCAGCAGTTTAGCTGCCAGCCTGCTCCTCCTCCTTCTCATCCTAGCAAGCGCAACCCTACAGCCTCTGTCTGTAAGAAACAAAGCTTAGCTGGGGTGGGGTAGGAGTTTGGAAGTAGCATGTTCAGAATGCAGTCCTTGTTTGCATTCATCCTGGCTCGCTCTTTTGCTGAATTCGCTGAAGGAAGAGAAACTCACCCCATGGAGGGAGATATTGAGCCTCCAAACCCCAGCAGTTCCTCAGCCCTGAACTAAAGGCCCAAGTACATTTACGCTCCAAGGAGTCAGGCCAGTGAATCAGAGACTAGTGTAATCAGCTCAGAGGAACAAGCTCCTGGCCCCCGAAGTGTCATGGTGTGGGCTGGGTGCAGCCAGAGCTGCATTCGCTGGAGGCTCTCGGGCGTTCTTAGGATTAGACGGGTTTGGGAGAGCACTGAATTGTTCACACATGAATGTTGATTCTGGCTGATATGGAAGTCTTCCCTGCCTGTACTGGGTGCTGGGTGGGGAAGGCTTGGGAGGAAGAGTGGGCTATGAGGAGAGTCTGTCCCTCATTCACTCTGTGCCTGGAATCCACTCCGCCATGTATGCACTGGCAGCTACACTCAACGGCAATGCCAGCGTCTGCTCAGCACACACATGGCTGTCTGTTTTTATGGTAATGTCTGCCTGTTTTCTGACTCATATCCTCCCCGTGTCCTCTCCTATCCAATCTGTATTTCTCATCCTTATCATCTTCTTCCTGTACCTTTCCCTCCCTCCTCTCCTCTTCCCTTATCTGTATCTGGCCCTATCCTGTCCTCTCCTATCTGTCATACCCATCTCATCTCTGTGGCTTGCACAGATCTGTATCTCTAGTACACCACGGGACTACCAGCTTCACCATAGGTATGCCGTTTTCATTTGCCACCCTTGTCTATACCTGTGTAATTATAACCAAGCATCTAGCACCAAGTACTGATGCCCCCATTTTCCAGAAGGACACAGCTCCTGACTTTGTGGAATTTACAAACCACCTGCAAGTCAGAAGCTGAACTTGTCATCATCGTAGACAGCCACCCAGCCAGGTTCCCTCCACAGTGAGCAGTATGTGAGGCACCCATGCTTGCGTGTGATGGAATATCAGGAAACAGTTCCCAGTAAGAGGGGGAAGTTGCAGACTGACTTAGGGCAGAGCTTAGGAGTAGTTTTGAGTCCCTCGGACTGAGTATGGGGTTGAGTCTTTGTAGGGTCTTAAATCTTCTGTACCTACTGGACTACAAGGGAAGAATCTCGCTCTGTATGAAGATAGAGGGGCAGTCTGGAGAGTGTCCCCTGTCTTCATAGCCAAACACCACAAAGATTTACAAACACCACTCATATCCAAAGACACCCAAAATCCTCAAACTTGTAGAGCCATCCTAGGTCTTGGTCCTTTCTGGCTTGGGTCTTTGTGAGTCTAAAGCTAAGCTCCATCATCTCCTCACAGTCCACCTTTTAGAACACAGAGACCTTTGCAAGGGATCCTGGGAAAGGTGACTTCTGTTAGAGGAAAGCAATTCTCTTCTGTTGGAGTTGATGCAAAGTGAAAATAGACCCCCCTATGTCTGTCTCCTGGAGTTTCTGGAAGAAGCCAGGCTCAATTATGAAAATTTCTTCATGAACATTTCCAGCCTGCAATGCCTATTTAATCTGAGGACTGTGTACAATCTGTAAATTGGATGAAGAGAAGCCATTGGGCTCTCGAGCACAGGATCTAGAGTGCCTGGTGCTTCCTGTCACACTCAAAAATGTTGGGAGAGAAATGCATGCAGGGGAGCCTGGGAGGCTTGCCCTGAGCTGGAGCAGTGTGCTTTTCTTTCCTCCAGGCCCCTCCCACTCCTGTTATAAGCTTCTTGTCTCATTCCTCTTTCTTGGGGCTCCCATTCTTTACTTGGCATGGAGATATTTGACAAATTCTTTTTATAATGGCCTTAAATGCAAAATTGGGCTAAAAGCATTGAAAGGTTTCCTAGTCTTAGACTACCTTTTACAAACATGACTTTTGCACTGAGACCAAGCAGTGACTGAAGGTTCTGAAGTTAGGGTTGAAAGTCCTAGAGTGTCAAGAGGACCCAACCCACTGCCCTACTTGCTTCCAGGAGGCCAGTTAACAAAAATTTGCACCAAGCAGTGTGTCCTGTTTCCCTTCCTCAGGCTGAACAACTGATGTGGGAAGAGGTAAGGCCTCAGAGGAACAGATCATAACCTCTATAGTCACCTCCCAGGCCCAGAGAACTGCCTCCTGCTGGCCAGGATAGGGAACCAACGGCAGAGGGGACTCCCCGAATCTCCAGGGAAGCTGCTGTATTAGGAGGCAAGTGGGTCTTAAACAACAGGTTCTGAGACAAATAAAATGCAGGCAGGTAGCCTGGAGTGTGTGTGTGTGTGTGTGTTGGAGATGACCTAGAAATAGCAGACAGTGGGGAGATGGAAAAGAAGAGGATGGTCACTGGTGTGAGTGAGTGAGAACAGGACACTGTGTGGCCACAGTGTCCACCCTGGGGAACACTGGTGCTGGAGAACACTCTGTGTCACTACGGGGTGAGGCACTTGAGACATTTGTCCATCAATACCAGCAGTGGCTGGAGACTGCCTGATAGTTCTGCTTTGGAGTGTTCAGGGATGAAGTCTATGGAGGACAGAGTAGAGGCCCACAGCTCCATGACCTGTCTCCTTATCTAGCTGTATCCTCTTAGGATAGGATGTAGGATGTATCCAAGACAACGCAATGTGGTATCTGGTCATACCGCACAGCCCCCCATTACCATTTGAAGGGTGCATCACCTCAGACCTCTGGTCATCCCATTCTTTCTTGGTGTCCCATGTTGTTTTCAAGGTTCATGTTGTCTTTTGAATGTTATATGCTCATGCTGGGATTAAAACTGCACATTCCAGCTCTGGATTCCTCTCCCAGGAATGTTAGCTAACAGTCCAGTCTCCTAATGCTTTATGTCTTTTTAGCAGCATGTAGTCCCCAGATAGCGAGCCTTTGCTTGGAAAATCCATAGCTCTGAGCACAACCTCCCTGGTGACAAGAACCTGCACTTCACATTGGGAACAAGCATGAAAATGTACCCTGCTCCTTTTGAGAGAAGAGTAGCTGGGCCATAGACATGTGAAGTGTCCAGCTTTTTGTGGGAAGCAGCATTCCTGGAGGGACGTGGAAGCGTGTGGGCTTCAGTCAGACTGGCTGTGGCATAAAGCCCAAGAGTTCCTCCTAGAAAACCATGGACAAGTACTATGAACCTAGACTTCTGCATGATTCTGCTTGGACTCAGCCAAGGCCATGAGAGGGAAGGGATTGGAGGAGAGAAGGGAAGGGAGGAAGAAGAGAAAGAAAGAAAAGGAAGGGCAGGAGGCCATGACCTCGTGTTGGGCTCTGCTCACTGGAAGGCTATAAGCCTCAGACCAGGAGTAGTTGTCTGTCTTTGACCCCCTTATAGCCCTCATTACGGCCCTGCTCTTAAGGAGTGGATCCAGGACAAGCCTGGCAGAAGCAACGAGAGATGTAAGGACGGTGGAGAGAAGAGAGAGGAGCCGCAGAGTGGATGGAGCAGCCCAATTGTCCCCGTGGCCTCAAACAGTTGGAAGTGATGGGTCCAAGGAGCCCCTACGGCTTCTTGGATAATTATCCAAATTTGGATTGCTTTGCTGAAGGCATTTCTTCCAGGAAGCTTGGCAGGGGGTGCAAGTGCAAGAGACATTTCCATCATGCAGAGACGATCAATTGTCGGGTTTTCATCAGCTCTGTGACAGGGAGCTCAGCCCGCAGCCCCCCTGCCCCCATTCCATTTGTGTCCAACAGTGTCTAGAAGCACTGTGTTCCTGTTCTCGTTACTGTGTGACCCCTGGGATGCATTGTGCTCTGCCATATTTAACTTGGCTCAGTCCCCTAAGTAGGACACAGAAAGGAAAGGGACATCAGTGGCGGACTAGGGACATGCCTGGAGGGCTGAGTGGAACCCAGGTTCTTGTCACATGACCTTTCTGGCCATGCCTGATAGTCAAAATAGCTGGGCTGTATGCAAACAGCCTGGAGACCACAAACTACCATGCAAGTTGGAGATGGGATGGCAGCCTTATTTCATAGATCTGCCCCAAATCATAGATCTACTAATATTGGAAATGGGTCTAGAACTCTTGACCCTGATATCTGGATTCAGGGGGAGTGATGAAGCTTGAGGATGGGCAGGAGATGGAGCTACCGTTGAGTGACAACTAAGTTGGAGCTGGTTCAGACCAGTTCAGAGAATCCCCAGACTGCAGCCGATTGCAACACTGGCATGTCGTTGGGGCCTTAATTTTGTAACTGCTTTGCATCCTGGGTGCTGAGAGATTTCATGTGAGACAGGTGTCTGATTGTCTGCTCGGCAATGGGTGTGTATGTAGTGTATGTATGTGTGATATGTGTGTAGTATGCATGTGTGATGTGTGTGTGGTATGCGTGTATGCACAGAGGGCCACCCAGAGCTCCTGCGACACCTGAAGTGAAGGTCTTGGATGAGTTCGGAGGAGGCGGCGGTGCTCCTGGGTGGGGGTTAGTGCTCTGACCACTGAAGAAAAGCTCATTCTTTCTTCCAGGCCCTTCTTGCCTTAGCCCAGTCTATCCACTCTCTTTACCTCTTTTACTGCTAGTGAGCTTGCAGGGGTCTGACTGGGCTCCTCCGTGGTCCCAGGTCAGCCACATCCTTGGCTTAGAATTCCAATCTTTGATGTTTTGCTGCCAAGGTAGCACTGCAGCACTTGAGACCGTTATCCTCCCTGGACATTGCTATGGTGAGTCTGTCTCCCTTATGCACCTGAGACACTCCACTTGGATCAATAATGCTACTCTGGCTGCCTCCTCTGTCTCCTCTGTACCATTTCCCCATGCTGTCTCCTTCTGTTTCTGTTGGCTGGAGTTTGGTCTGAGTGAACACTGAGTCACAAATTCCCTTCACCGACCATACTTCAGAAGGACTCACCAAGGTCTATTTCTTCAGTATGAACATCATGCCAGCACCTAGCACATGCCCTGGAGAGAGTAAGTGCTCGGCAAGTGCTCTCTGTGCTGCTTCCCACCCCATCCACCGTAGGAGGAGTGGTGTGGAGGGAAAGAAATTGAGGTCTTCACTCGCTCTTGAGACACAGAGAAAATGCAACTCTCAAGGGCCATGAGACATCGGAGCACAAGGAGACTGATAGTGAGCATGGCTGCTTCTGAGAGAGACAGAAAGGAAGTGATCGTGTAACCATCTTTTACCTCTCTGAGTTGACTCAACAAAAACATCTGATAATTGTCTTACCTGTTTTCCGTAAGAAACAGAACAGAGTGGGTCACACTCTTCTGACCCGAAGCCCCAACAGCCCCTCGGGAGCTGCCTGACAAAGCCCTGGGCTCCCGGTAATTTCCAAACATGTGATAACTGGAACTGGCTGCAACACCAGTCATCAGTCCCCAACCCCTGGACTAGCCTTCTGAAGGACTTCATCAAATCACCTCTATTCTTTCATTGCTGTGACTAAATAAATACTCGTCTAAGACCTTAAGGCAGAAAGTGATTCATACTGGCTCCCAGTTTGATGGGACACAGTTCATCACGGTGATGAAGGCATGACAGCAGAAGCATGAGGTGGGTGGGCATGTCACCTTTGCAATCAGGAAGCAGAGAGCAGATAGGAAGTGAGGCTATAAAGCTTCAAGGCCCGCCTCCAATGGCTTACTTCCTCTACCAAGGCTGCACCTCTCAAAGATTTCATAGTCTTCCAGAACAAAGCCACAAGCTGGGGACCTCATGTTTAAATAAATTAGGCTATGGAGGGCATTTGAATTCAAAGCACTTCACCTGAGGTGGCCCTCTGTGTCACAGTGTATTGGCTCCCTAACCAGATCACCATAGTTGGGGATTTCTGCAGCTCCTGACACATTCTCTGTTTGGTGATCATTTCTCCCCATCCCTCTGGATGAACCAAGGTGTGAAAACTTGAAATAAGGTGTGGTAGCCCTTCAATTCATTAGCAGCAAGATTCTTGCAGAGGCCAGAGAAGAGGGTCTAAATCCTGGCTTCCCTGACATCTTTAATTTGAGTGTTCTTAGCAATGTCATCTTGTTGAACACTGGCCCGCTGCCAGGAAGAAAGTTCTCAGGGTTATGTCAAACACCCTTGCAAATGGCCTCAGCCGTTCCTTTGAAAGGAACTCACTGCAAAGTCACCATGGAACCGTGGGCTGGCCCCGTTGAAGGTCACGGAGAAGGAAGGAGAGAAAGGGACACAAATTCCAGAGAAAATTAGATGTCAGCAAGTTCAGTTTTAACACCGAGCTACAGTGGGATGAAGGGGGATGTGGACCTGTTTTATTATTTATGTACCACTCTCAAAGTTATCTGTAAAGGAAAATTGTTTGATAGACAGTAAATTAAGCAAAACTCAATCCTATAAATCTGGATTAAATTTTACATTGGTTTTAATATTTAATATGGCACCATGAATCACATTTTCACAAACTACAAGTTCAGTAGAAGCTTTAGAGTTGTTGATATTATCATTATCATTATTATTATTATTTACTAATTATCACCATCATTCGCTAAGCACTTCCTTTAATATACGGCTTTTGTTGCATTTTTCTTTTGAACATAACACTCCCCACATCTCATGGAACGCTGAGGCGCTGCTTGCCCCACTTCACTGGACCCTCCCATGAGAGGATACCTTGTAAGTTTCAGGTTGTCAAGCTCTTTCCTTGTTGATTTATTTATTTTTTTTATTTCTAAAGAAGGTTGTCTAGGAGGCCAATTTTGAGTGTGTGGTGCTGCAGAGAGGAGACAGCGCTTTGTGTTAGGGAACTCAGGGGTCAGAGTGGCAAAGGACATGAGACCACACATGCAGCCACTCAGGTGGCTGTCTAGCTAACTCTGCAGCTGACAGACACACCCTGGGAGACAAGCGCAGACACTTGTGTGGCTCACGCAACTCCCTGTGGAGATGTGTGTCTTAATTAGAACCCTGTCACTCAGTTCTATGCTCACATTAATGAATCCAAGTCTACGTAATATAAATTTTTACTGATAAATTGCCCTGTGCTGTTTGTTCTTGTTGAGAGCTGAATCTGAGGTCAAGATGTCTACCCCACCATCCCTGCTCTCTCAAACACATTGATTTCAAGTGTCATCCAAAACTCTGTTTTGTTCATGCTGGTCCTGGCTCTGAGGTATGGAAAAAACAGAAGCGCTAAAGGCATTAAAAAACATGGCACCCTTGAGAACAGCTAAAAGGTAAAGCATTTACACCAGACATCGTTGTTATTTATCCCACGGTATAAAAAAGCCTGCAGTGGGAGGGGGATCCCAGAGCTCATCCATGGAGCAGAGCTCTGTATAGAAGCCTCTGTCTGGAACTCCGACTGGACTGTTCCGTGGGGCTTTCCCCAGCCGTTCCTGCTGCGTGTTGTAAGCTCTTGATTTGGTGGTGTTTTTTGTATTCTGTCTGTAGATTCTGTTACCTTTGATTTGTTTTCTCTACTTTCACTTGCTATACACTTAATATAAACACTCATCCTGAACTGAAAGTCCCTCTGTTCCAGATCACTTTCCACATGGACTAGGCTAGGTGAGTGAGCCAGGCACAAAAGAGTGGGAAAAGAGGACCAGAGGGTGGCCAGTGTCAGCTAATCAAGACAATCAGGGTGAAACAGAGCCTAGGACGATTTGAGAATGACCCACACAGTGGGTCCTCTCAACAATAGGCTCCCCCACCAACTCAGACATCTGTGATGGAGGCCCTAAGCTCAGTCAGTCTCGGAATTCTTGCATCTCCACTTGGTCAAGTGTGCCTGGAGGCCCCTGACCTTTCTGCACAGATGAAGAGTCTGGGTGTCACGTCCAGCCTGGCAGAGGTTGGGCATGTGGAAGAAGGGTGAGCATCCCAGTTGCTCAGAGAGGAAGCAGACATAAGACTACAAGAGCTGATGAAGAAGTTAGAGAAGCCACTGGGGGGGGGTATCAGACCCCGTAGGTGGTCCCACAGCTGGAGTGAGGACTTGTTAGGCCTACCAGATGACCAAGAGGAAGCCCAGAAGACCAACTGGGTACTCACCATGGTGCTGAAGACCAATCAGGTCTTGGGCAGAGAGCTTCTCTGTAGGAAGGAAGAGGCCATAGGAGGAGGATACTGGCAGCCTACATCACATCCAGTGTCTGCTACTTAGAGCCTGTCAGACCGTCCCAACCCCCAACCATCTGGTGGGGCAAAAGGTCAATGATAAGGTCAGGAATGGGATAATGATGACCTCAGCCAGTCCTTGAGATCTGGAAACAGTGCCAGCCTCAGAGGTTTTCTGTCTCAGAATGCTGCTTTAGTTCAGAGTGTGAACACAGGCAGACTGTTTGGAACAACAAAGGCACCAGAAGGCAGCAAGCAAAGCAGGAAGTGGAACAGGCAGGCTTTGGAGGATGGGTGACTTTTTGACTCCACTGTGCATACACACAGGGGATAACCACCCAGATGCAAGTTGGGTGGTATGGTCCACGAGCTCTCATTTGGGGGTGAAGCTTTGCAGAGTAGCAAGCAAAGGAGACCAGAAGCACTGCACTGTGCTAGAGTAGACCTGGAGACATCAGCTGAACTCACATACTGTGAAGCAAATACTCACATTCAGAGATCCTAGTGAATAAGGTCCATTGCCACTGCTGTCCCGGTAGTTACTACACACTCAGGAACTCCTGCATTGCCAGCTGGAAGGACTTGGAGGCTAGAACATAACAGATAAACCCCCAAGTACAAGGAAGCAGGAGCAATGTGGGGTACAAGGGTGAGAGTGGAGAATGTATAAAAGGAGCCAACAGCCCCAAGAGTGCCAGAGAATGAGGAGGTATTCATAAGACAAAAACCACGCAAAGTCCCACCCAGGTGTGTAAAAGTAGCTTTTATTCCCCTGTATTAATTGTTGTTTCCAATGCTCACTGCCTCAGTCTGCTAATCTAGACCTAGTCCTGGAAGCTTCTAGCCTTTGTAAGATCTAATCTGGGCCTAGAATGTTTTCAGCCTGGAGACCTGTAGCTGAGCGAGCTCACCCCTTCCTAATTCTTCCTGAGCTCTGGCAGGATGAGCTACTGTTCTGGCTGACTGATTCAATCTGGTCTCTCTAGGATCCTTCTGAATTGCTCTGCTTGGCCTCATGCTAACTCTGGCAATCTGTTCTCATCTTCTGGCTCTCTCCCCCACTCTCTGGCTCATTCTGTCTTCACCTGTATCTAGCTTGTCTCCTCTCTCTCTCTCTCTCTCTCTCTCTCTCTCTCTCTCTCTCTCTCTCTCTCTCTCTCTCTCCTACCTGTCTATAATGGTATTCCTTCTTTCAATGCTCCTTAACCTCTTTTTCCTCTCTGTTCTCACAAGATTTGGGCGTATCATGTTCTATCAGTTCTTTCTCTGATTCATCACTTTGTCTGTCACTCAATAAGACATCATTTCCAATCATGGGTGCTTCCTTCTACGAACTGATTTTACCTTCATTGTGTGGGATTAAAGGTGTGTAGTAAGAGCATGTTTGTATTCCAGCCAGAGAAATTAAAGGTGTGTGCTAAGTATGAACTACACAATTAGAAATAATTTTTTTTTCAGTAAATAACACAATCTCAGGTTTAACAGTGTGAACTCTCCTGCCACACTGATAAGCACACAGGACAGGACATGAGCACCCACTGAAGCCCCCCCTGATGGGCACACTGGACAGAACATGGGCACCCTGATGGACACACTGAACAGGACATGGACACAGCACACACTGAAGCCTCCCTCCCCCCACCATGGGCACACTGGACATTGGGAACCACTGTAATGGCCCCAAAGACCCAACCCACAAACATGCCATTTTAAGACAAACCAGGAAGACCTGGCATGGTCCATGTAGACACACAAAGATAAATAAGAAGATATAAGAGTTTGGGGAGCAAGTTCTCAGAGGGTTTGTTCTGGGGAACCGGAACCCCCAGTTAGGATACAATGTGCCTCCACTCAGTGTGAGTACAGAACTTCAGAGGAAGACACGAGTGTTCTGGAAAATACGTCCCTTTTCACCCCAAGTTTCTCATTTTTTCTGAGGAAGAGACCACTTCTCCCCCTGTAGCTAGACTTTCTCGAGACCCCCAAAGGGGACCTTTCGATTGTGGAGTCACTGCAGTTTGTTACAGAAAAAGGCCTCTCAGCTCTGCCCAGTAAAGCAGGGCCCAGGAACAGCCCAAAGTGGTGAAATGCCTGCTGGGAAGAGGTGGAAATTAGTCTGGGAGGCCCTGCTACTCCCTGGCTCCCATAAGGAAACAGGGCAGTGGGTCCTCTGGGCAGGGGCGGGTGCTGATGGACAGCGCTCTCCTCTCTTCAGGCCTGAGTTGGGGCAAGTCCTGCTGTCTAGAACTGGAGCCCAGGGTTCTTTCAAACCCCCAGGAGAATGTTGAACAGTGTGGGCCTGACATGAACATGACAGCATGGTGTCTACAGGATGTAATTTGGGTCACATTTTCTCAATGGGTATGCTGGTACGGGGGGGGGGGGCAGGGGGCGGAGGGGGAAAAGAAAAAAGAAAAAAATGACCTGGTTATTCTCTGAAAGCTCTTCCCTGTAGAGACTTCAGAAAACAGGGCCATCCTTCCCTGCCTGCATGAGGAGGGACGGCATGACACTGTAGTCAACACCTCCTATGCATGCAGGTGTTCTCCTTCTCACCAGCACATGCAGGTGCGTGCAGTGGTGCAGTCACCATGTCCCCCGGGGGCTGCAGTATGACTGAGCTCTGGATTTCCACATACTTGCTTCCAAATAAACTCACCTGGGATTTATGTAAAAATTCAAAGATAATGTGGGGAACTCTGTGTGTGTGTGTGTGTGTGTGTGTGTGTGTGTGTGTATGTGTGCCCCCAGGGAGAGTGGCTTGTCCCAGTGCTGTCCCTAGCATCTGTGTTTCTCAGACTTATACTTTTTAGTTGATGAGCCAAGATGGATGTCATATCATTACTGTTGTTGTTGGTATTGTTATTATTTTGTTATTTGAGACAGGGTCTTGATCTGTAGCTCAGGCTAGACCGAATCTCACTATATAGCTGAGTCTGGCTTCATATTCATGACAGTGCTTCTGTTTCAGCCTCCCAGGTGCTTGAACTTCAGGCATGTGCCACAGATCTGGGTCATTTGTTGGTACCTGGAGTTTGCACTGTTCAGGCTCCCTTCTGTTTCAGCCTCTGCCACCTTTCTGCCTCGGAACCCTGCCTCCTGTAACGGTCTGCATTTGATCATCATGCCCCTGCCTCATCTAGGCTGAGGTAGTTTCTCTGACTTTCCTCCTTTTAGATGAGCTCGACAGCATTGAGAAGTACTGGGAAGGTATTTTTTTAGAAAGCTTTTCGATTCCAGTTTGTGTGATTTATTTATTTATTTATTTATTTTGCTTGGGCTGGCATTGTGGGTCTAGGGAAGGTAGCAGAGGTGCTTGGTGCTGGGCTGGGCTCATCACAGCCTCAGGAGGACCATCACTGGCCTGGCTCTCCGAGGGCCATCTGAATCTTGATCACCTGTCAGGAGCGTTTTATATTTCAACTGCATGGCTGCTTTTCCTTGCTTTCCACACTCTTTGGAATGAAATGGCTTACACACCCCACATCTACAGACTTAAAAAAAAGAAAAAGGCTTCGCTTGATTGACAGTTGATTATGTAGATGTTGTCTGGGTTGTTTTGTTTTTTTCCCCTACATACCTTTGTCTCTCCTCTGTGTTGTTTACTTAGCCATCCATTCATACTTCCTACTTTGGCTGAGATTGAAAACTAATTTGAAATTCTATATCCAACTTCAAGATTTACTACAAAGCCACGGCAACCACGACAGAGGATGCTTAAGGATGTGGCTGTTTAGATCGTGGAACAGAATGGAGGGCCTAGAAATAAACACATGAGTAGTCAAGCCATCGCTGGTAGTTTCACAGACAAAGAACAGTCTCTTTAGCAAAGGAAAACAGAGTAGCTGAACTCTACGTGCAAAAGGTAAAGACACACAGACCTTACCATTGCGATATTAGTGCAACATGGGCTCTGAGTCTAGAGATGAAGACACAGACTTCTCCAAATCCTGTAGAAGAATACAGGAAAAACCTTGGGTTTGGCAATGTGAGGTTTGATATAACACCAAGTACGTGATCAACAAAAGAAAATAACTGGTAAATTATACTTTGCTGAAATTAGAAACTTCTGTTTCTTATTCTTTAAAGTTCCAACAATGAAAACAGCCATCAGGGGAGAAATGCTGGGAGGCCTCTTCTCTGGTAAAGAAGTTATCTCCAATAGATACATCCAATATATACATCCAGTATATACACCCAGTATATACACCCAATATATACACCCAATATATACATCCAACATATACATCCAGTATATACATCCAGTATATACACCCAATATATATACCCAATATATATACCCAATATATATATCCAATATATGTATCCAATATATGCATCCAATATACACATCCAATATATGCATCCAATATATGCACCCAATATACACATCCAATATATTCATCCAATATGTACATCTAATATATATATCCAACATATGCATCCAATATATGTATCTAATATATACATGTACTATATACATACACTATATACATATAATATATACATACAATATATACAAAGATCTGTCAAATCCAAAATGAGAGATAACCTGAATGGAATGCAGGGGAAATCCTGCATTAAATGCCTCATACATGAAGATATGCACACACACATACACACACACACACACACAAATCACCAGGACACCTCACAAATGAAGGTATGAACACACATGTAAAATCACCAGAACGCACCACATAGCTAGCGTTTTGGATAAAAGGCAGGAAGGACCTTCACAGCCAGGCAGGACTTCCCCACATGGTCCTACTTAGTTAGTCCCATAGGAGCAACTGAAGGAGCACACCACGAAGGAATCCAGCTGCTTGCCACAGGAGCGAGAGACCACAAGTAAGCAAGGGAGGGCCTAGAATGTGCCACTGGTATAATAGTTTTGATTGTCTGTTCTATATAACTTAGAAGAATCATCTTGGATGAGTCTTGGTGTGGCAATTAGTTAAATGAGGGGGATGTCCCTCAGTGATGAACAGAAAGGACAGTGGAATCCCAGGGTCCATCAAGAATGGGTTTTCCGAGACACAGAATGCTGTCCAGATGCCTGGGGTCTCAGTGGAGCATGCCTGCTTGCACTGGAGATGAGGGATCCTAAAGAGCCCTCTTTATATGTGTCTCAGGAGCAAGGTGACTCACCTGGCAAAGCTCAGTGTAAATACATCAGTCATAGGAGAGAGAAACAGAGCCTGGGTTAAGCCAGGCATGACCAACCCATCTTAAGCAGTTTCCAGTATTATCAGAATATGGCATTGGAGCACATCCCACAGCTATTCTTGATACCTCAAACAAGAAAGAGGGAAGAACTGAGTTCACCCCAGGCTAGTCTGGAGGGTGCTCCCTTGTGCACATGGTGGCGGGTCAGAGACATCAGTACTAACTTCATAGGTGAACACAGATACCATTAAAACATACCCATTGGCATGAGCTGGTACCCGAGGCTTGCTTTGTCAGCCTAGATGATTTGAAAGAGTGGTGCTCTGATAGCAACAAGAAGACTTGGTGGCCGGGGTTTCCAATACTCTCTGATGTCTGTCACCAGTGCTGGGTTCTTAAAGACACATGTTTATTCTTGTACTGGAGCAGAAAAGGGACACAATGAAGCTGGACTATCTTATACTAGAAAACAATGAAGTCCTCAAAATGAGCGTGCAAAAGCCTATCAGACAACACGCACACCAATAGATAGGGGTGTGTCAATGGTACAGGAACCAACAGAAAATCTCACAGCCAAGCCAGACTGGGGTGAATATCAGAATAAGAGAACCGGATAATAGCTCAAGTAATAACTGCCCCTGAATGCAAGACATTAATTAATTAGTGAGTGAATGAATCAATTAAAGAGCAAAGGAGAAGAGACAAGTGCCGTTTGTAGGGAAACAGCCTCACTCCTCAGGGTTTAGTGGTACTCACGAGAAAGGAGTTAATACCATTCAAGGGAAACCAGACAGAAACTGTGCCAGCCATGACCCACAGTCTGAATAGACAGTGATTCGTCCTGTGGGTGTCATAGCGACAGAACCATCTTGTATTTGTGAGCTTTCCCCACAATCCAGACACTCAACGCAACCACAGAAAAAAAACATCATACCCATACCAGCACAAGGCCACACTACAGAAACATAGAATAGGCATTTTTTTGTGGATAGAAGGGTCATAGGGGAGGTTCGAGCTGACAGAACCTTGAGAAAAATGTTGCACAAAGGCAGTGTGTGGCCTCTGTGGGGGCCTAGCACAGCAACAAGATTTTTTATACTAAGGAAATAGATAAAGTGTTGATTTTAAAGATGAATCGGTGTATCCTGATTTAAAACCTATCTAAAAGAATAAAACCTAGTGTATAAAATTGATGTTTCTTGGGTAGTTATGACAGGCATTGCAAGTGTATTTTTCTGACACGTGGAAATTGTGATTATTATCCATGTAATGAATGCACATGGTATGCCCTGTACACACCACACCCTTTTCTTTGTAAATATAGAAGAGAATGATAACAGCTATAGACCCATGCCCATCCCAGAAGCCCCAGTGGGCTGTGTAGCTCCTGACAAAAGTATATGACAGACAAATTCCTTCCTTCGTTCTTTAGACTGATGTCAGACACCTTGTGCTGTAGGCACTTGGTATAGTCATGACGCATAGCCTGTTAGGGATGGCATTATATTTCTTCTGGTGGAGCCATACATACAGAGGAGTAATACCTTTGGAACATGCCATAGTTCACTAAGTATGATGACCACCAAGAGTTCTAGAGATGTGGGTTCTGTACCACATGCCCTGGTGATAGCGCACATACAGCCATCTCCATGGAAGGACAATCAGGCATTCCGCACATGAGAGGCCCTCCAGAGGAGCGAATGGTTGGGATAATGACGTTGTTATCAATAACTCTCACTAATCAGGAGAAAAATTGCCCTGAATTATTGACAATCCTCACAGAGGCCAGGACAGGGAAGGAAAACCCTCACAGATTAACTCTCCCTGCCCTCCTAATCAAGGAGGGGCAGAGGTTGAGGGAAGAGCTGTGGTCTTAGAGAGTTTCTGGTGTGATATCCCACCCCTGGTAACTTACCATGATAGCTTACCCCTGGTACCTTCCTGTGATATCCCACACCTGGCACCTTCCCATGATAGCCCAGCCCTGGCATCTTCCTGTGATAGCCCACCCCTGACATCTTCCTGTGATATCCCATCCCTCATACCTTCCCATGATAGCCCACCCATGGCATCTTCCTGTGATAGCCCACCCCTGACATCTTCCTGTGATAGCCTACCCTTGACACCTTTCTGTGATAGCCCACCCTTGACATCTTCCTGTGACAGCCTACCCCTGACATCTTCCTGTGATAGCCCATTCCTGACATACCTTCCTGTGATAGCCCACCCATGGCATCTTCCCATGATAGCCACCCCTGGCAACTTCCTGTGATAGCCCACCCCTGACACCTTCCCGTGATAGCCCACCCCTGATACCTTCCCCATTAGTCTGCTCCATGGCTTCAGCTTTATGATTGGCTCACAGGCCAGCGGTAATTTTGCCTCAGCAGATGGGTCCAGGTAGGTTTCAGTCATTACACATGCAGGAAGTGTTTCTTGAAGTTCTTCCCAAGTTCCATAGGGATAGAGTGTGAGGCTACAGGACGGGTGATGTTCTTGCCTTCAGTCTTGCAGATTTCTGCCTTCTGGGAAAGTGAGAAATGAAGGAATAACCCAAAAAACAATATTAATAGTTATATATTCTTATATACATGTATACACATATATGTATGTGCTTACATGCATACTACACATGCTCATATGTACATACAAGTCATGTATACATATTCATATATGCATACAGAGCACATATATACATTTAAATGTACATACACATTCCTATCTACATACATATATGTATGTACACATTCATATCTACATATATATCCATATACATACACATTCACATATGCATACATGTTTATATGTATGTACACATTCACTTATACATACACATTCATATGTATGAACATATATATATATACACATTCCTATCTACATATGCTTTCATATGTAGATATACATTTATATATATGTTAATATCTACATGCACATTCATATATACATATGCACATTCATATATACATGTAGATATTAACATATATATAAATGTATATCTACATATGAAAGCATATGTAGATAGGAATGTGTATATATGTATTCACATTCATATCTACATATACATTCACACATACATTCATATTCATATGAATACTCACATCTATATATACATATACATTACTACATATATAAACATTCACATGTACATATATGTTCATATGTATATTCACATTCATATATACATATGCACATGTCCGTGATCACTGACTTATCCTCTTTGGATCCTCTCTCTGTGCACATTCGCGTCCCTGGCTGATCATTTCATGTCTTCCAAATACTGTTCAATCCTCCTCCATCCACCCCCTCCCTGCCCACTGGGATCCAACTCTATCATGGTCTTTTCTCACTACCCATTGATAGCCTATGTCATCCAGGTGCTCCCTGCACGGACCACCTTTAGCACCAGAATATTGGCTGTCATTTTGGTTGGGCTTCTTTGAAAAGGCTCATCTAGACTGTAACTTCCCTTCACTCTGGGCAGGAGGGAATTTGGCTGCACCACTGTCCACCCCAATCCTGAACTGAAGGCCTGAGTGGCTGTGTCAAAGCCAAGGACTGGACAAATTCTCTGAACCATACTTACACAGCCAGTTTGTCTTTAACAATGAAAACTGAGAGTGAGCCAGGTGTGGTGGCACACAACTTTGATCCCAGCATTTGGAAGGCAGAGGCTGGGAGATTTCTGTGAGTTCAAAGCCAGCTTGGACTTTATAGCAAATTCCAGGCTAGTCAAAGTTTCACAGTGAGATTCTGTCTAGAAACAGAACACAACAGAGCAAAACAGAAAACAACAGACCTGGGACCAAGAAGCTGGGGCCAGAAGTGGTGCACAGAGAGCAGGTTAGAGCTGGCCTAGAGTGCGAGGAAGACCACTAACCTAACACCATGGTCGGCAGGATCAGGCACAACTCAGGCAAGTGGGTGAATGGAGCTGCCACCAGAGGGCAGCATTCAGAGGTGTTGCTGGATCCCACTGAAGTGGCTAGCTCGTCCCTGGCACTTGACAGGGTGTCTGGTTAAGCACCCTGGACAGCACCCTGGTCAGCTCCCGGGTGGATCAGCACCGGGGACAGCATGGGGGTAGCTGTGCAAGAACTTTCTGATCCTGAATGAACGGTGGTCACAGAATGGCCAAGAAATAAACATAATCTACCAGAAACTCTCAGCTCAGCCTGTCATGGTGATAACGCTCCACTGAACCAGCCTTATAGGACGCCTCTGTCTATAGTGGAAGGTCCACCTCCTGCAGAACTGCAGACTGTGTATACTTAGACAGGGGGAGTGCTTAATGGAGAAAGCGGCCTCCAAAGAGGGAGGCATGGACTTATCTCCCAGCTCTACAAAAGAGACCTCCAGTACTTATGGCCCACTGGCTTGTAGGAAGAACCATTAGCAATGCTCGTGAGAATCAGCACCATGCATGCTTTGTAGAGCTCCTAACAGGTGACCTAGAGCAGCCAGAAGGAAGTCATAAGCCCTTATAACCACTCAGCCCATCGTATCACAGCAGCAGCCTCTACCATACTTCTTGGGTAATGCTCTAAAGGGAAATGCCACTTTGATCCACAGAACGCATCTGGACACCCCACTGTGGTTTCCTAGCCTGTCTCATGGAACTCTGTGCAGATCCGTGTAGGAGGCTGCAGGTCGGGCTGCCCTGACTGCCAAGCCTTGGAGCTAATGCACACCGTTGTCACACAGCGTGCCCTTCCTGGGGCTCTGTCCATCTTGCTGACAGAAGGCTGGCAGCTGCCTGTGGAGAGGCCCCCCCCTTACAGGCGCTTACATCAGCCATTCTTCTGCCTTCTCCACTGTCCACACAGTGAGAGGCTGCCTTCTACACAGCTGGGTCTCTCCATCACTGCTGGTTTAGCACTGGGTGGGGTGGGGCAGGGTGGAGCACTGTTTCCAGGAATAGGCTCTGTTGTCTTAGGAAATGCAAACTGTACCTTGTACCTGTAGTGACCACACAGGGCTCATTTACCTTTAAATATGTAAATATGTCACTGCCTCTTTGCCGGCTTGGCTGCAAGGCCTGTGTCTCTCCGGACTGACTGTTGAGAATTGAGCACTTTTGACAAAGCCATTGAGAAAACAGCAAGAAGAAAAGGGAGAGAGGGAGGGAGGGTGGGAGGGAGGGAGGCAGGGAGGGGGAGAGAGAGAGAGAGAGAGAGAGAGAGAGAGAGAGAGAGAGAGAGAGAGAGAGAGAGAGGACTGAGCAGGCAGCAAAAGGGGCAAGGAGAGGGAGGAAGGGGAAAGAGGCAAAAATGAAAGAGGCTGGAAGGGGAGCTAAGAGGGGAAGGGGAAGGATGGAGAAGGAGAAGGAGTGAGGGAGGGCCAGCAGGAGGGAGCCGAAGCCTAAGGTATCACATTTCTCTTCCTTGAAAGAGACACCAAAACTGACAGATCCATCCTTTTATTTCCGCATTGGTCTCTCCAGAGCATTCTTATTTAGTAGTAATCTTTTAGAAAAGATAGCGTGTTCAGCAACACACACAAACACCTAACCCACCGGGGAGAGATTTGCTATGGCGGTTTCAGAGATGAAGAGCTGTTCTGTGGCGTTTTGTGAACAAGCCATCTTTAAGAGTTGGAGGCTGCTCCTGTCTTGATGGGAACAGTCCCACAGCTCCCAGCTAAAAGCCTGAGCTTTCCTCTCTACCAGGAAGAGACTGGGGGTGGGAGGGACTGAGGCTCATTCCGTTAAAATACGAAAATGGCAGCCCCAACGCGCAGAGCTCTGTGGGAAAGTCTGCTTTTCCAGGGCTGTGTTCCTCACCCTTAAGTCTGTGCTAAGACTGTGGGGCATTATTGCTTCCTGCCTCAGATTTCCTGTTGCTTCTTTCCTGCTGAGAAGTGCCCTAGAGCCTTCATACTAGGGTGTCCATAAGGGACAGAAAGTGGTACCTTTTCTAGAAACCTTTCAGTGTCTTAATATAAAATTATGGCTTTTTTCCTGTTAAGAATAGTTTTGAGTTTTTAAAACTGTTAGCTTTTACTTTTAAGTGAAATAATATTCTAAGCAAAAATGATTCAATCCCAATTCCTAAGTTGTCACATACCTAGCAAGCTTTTGGTCTGTACCCTTGTCTTCAGAATATAAACTTACAAATACTGAATACTTTAGTCACTGCTACACACAGTGATCTGCAGAAGTCCTTGATTTGAACTCATTCAGTAAGTGAACAAGTGGATACTAAATTCAGTGTTATTTTAAAACTTATTTTTTATTTTATTAATTTATGGGGGGGGAGCACTATGTGTGCACAATGCCTTAGGAAGAGAGCATCTAAGATTCCCTGGAGCTGGAGTGACAGCTGGTTTTGAGCCACTGGATGTTGGAGCTGGGAACTGAACACAGGTTCTCTGTAAGAACAGTACTCGCTCTTAACTTCCAAGTCACCTTTCCAGCTCATGGAATTCTGTTCTTTAAAGGGTCTACTTAATTGTGTGTGTGTGTGTGTGTGTGTGTGTGTGTGTGTGTGTGTATGTGCATGCAGTGGCCAGAAGAGGGCATCAAACTGATCCCTAGAATTGGAGTCACAGGCTATTGTGAGATGAGCTGACGGATGTGGGTACTGGCATCTGAACTCAGGTCCTCCATAAGAGCAGCAAGTGCTCCTCTTAACTTCTGAGCTGTCTCTCCAGCTGCAAAAACTCAAAACTGTGGTGTCTAACAGAGAGCTTTCACAGTGCCCTTGCCGTTGAACAATGCCGTGTTTGTTTTCGAGTTCCTTGGACTAGTGTGAAGCTAGTCTTTCCAACAGCACCTGTGCACTAGCCATGACTATAAATAACCTATCTGACATTTTGGCAGGTCTGCCTCCCTATACAAAGGCAGGCACACACACACGGTGGAGTCTACATGGCCACTGCTATGTGAGCCTTACAGACCCTCTCCCTGACTGCATTCGCTCTTCACACTCAGCTGACCGGTGACAGACAGAGTTCCAGGGGCCTCAGAGCTGACTCAGTGCTTTAATTACTGCCTGGTATGTCATGGCATGGTTTAAAAATGTTTCATTATTTAACTTGTTTCTGGCTCCTTGATCATTTTAAGTGGCTCTGTCCTCAGCGCCTCATCTGTTTATTACTGTATGATATGTTTTCATACCTATAAGGTAAAGAAGTGAGAATCTTTTGTCATGACACCTAAGACTTAAATACTTCTTGCATGACTTATTTATATAAAATACGTGGATATTCATGTTCTCACCCTGAATCATTTTTAGTGGAAATGATCATGCACGTGCTAAGGTGGGGTGGATATTAGTGGACAGAATGTTCACCTAGCGCAAAGCCCTGGCTTCAGTACCTATACTTGGACACTCCAGTACTCTATAACTTGGACATGGTGGCTCTTGCCTGTGATGCCAGGATCTTCTGCTGGAGGCAGAAGAATCAACCTTCAAGATCAGTTTTGATGCAGTGATTTCAAGGTCAGTCTGGGCGATGGGAGACTTTTTCAAAAGAAAAAGGAAATCAGTTACTAATATTGTCAGCTACCTTAATCTGCTTGGGTTGCCACAATAGGCAGGGTGGCTTAAACACAGACATTCATTATCCATGATTCTGCAGGCGAGGAGCCCTTGGGGCTTCTGACTTCACTGGTAGCAAGGGCCTCTGTCTTTGTTAGCAGACAGACATCTTCTCTTCATACTTAGTGTGCAATGGCTAGTCCCAGATCTGTCCCCTTCCTCGTCCTTTTCTTATAAGATCACCAATCACAAAGATCATGATGGCTGTCCCATGGCATCACCTGACCTCACTGAACTCATCAGGTGTTTGCTGAAGCCATTGGTCAGAATGATTTAACATCACAGCCTCTAAAGACTACATAACAGTTGTTACAAACAAGAGTTTGACTGTCAAGGATGGTTTAAAGACAGGGGTCTATGTGAGGGCTGTGGGTTGAGGACTTCAGAAAGCCTTGTGTGTGCAGCATACAGTGCAAATGCCCAAGAAAGCACGTTGATGGCTTTGATCTCTGTCCCTGCTGTCTGAAGAGAACTTGTAAAGGAGGCTTGCCTGGCAGAGGCGGAGCTGTGACAGGAAGAAAATGCTCAGCATGCCCAGCAGAGAGATGAACTTCCACCCTTTAGCAAAACTGTCTTAGTTTTAGGGAACTGTCTTGTTTTCAGATATAGAAATCGTGGCTGACTGTTAAGCGACCCAAGATCTTCATTAACTACTCATGAAAGGAGACACTAGCTAGAAAATGTCAGTCAGCAAACAATTTAGGTATAAATAAAAAGATTGAAAGCAGAGGAAAACAGCTATATGGCTTATAAACAGCAGCCCAAGAAATATTGGTGACGTGCTCTGGCCCAAGGTCAGAGTCCCCAAACAGATGGGAGACAGAGACGGTTGAACTGTGGGGCAGACAATTCATTAGTTGACCCGTACCTATGAGAAGAGTGGTCCCAAAGGGTTAAGTGTCAAGTAGGAGACAGAGATCAGGGATGAGAAATAAGGAGACAAAAGTAAAAGCTAAGACTAGGAGGTCTTACCTAAGCTGAATACTTGTGCCAAGCACATTTATGAAGAAGTACAGAATCTTATATACTATTTGTAGGGGAGAATGGGGCAAGGTCAGCAGATAGTCCAATCAGACAATGTTGACAAAGAGATGACAGAGTGCCTCAGATGTCACAGGATTTGATAGCTAGAACCCAGGGGAGAGAGGTGGAAACTCCAGTCTTGACTCCTTCAAGGCCATGGCTCCAGCCTCAGATTGGACCTTGCTGATTCTTGCTCTGGGCAAGGACACAGAACTAATGTTTCCTTTGTCCTTTATTGGGACCTTTGAAAAAGCTTTGGATTAGTCTGGCTCCCAACAGTCAATCATTTACTGGCTTTGATCATGAATGTATCCAGTGGAGTAGAAGTTGAGCCAAGATGTGGCAGTCTTGATCAGCAGTGTATGGCAGCTGGACCCAGAAGTCTAGGCTGACTTCACAGTCTTCCCTAACAGTGTAGGGTGGTCTTCCGGATCAATGATGGGTCAAACCCTGGAGCAAGTTTTAGTGCATCTTCAAGAACTGGAATCATTGCGAGCAGCCTAGCTGTCCACAACTGAACTGAATTAGAATCAGTAACTACAACAAAAATGTAACTCTTATGAATGTGTGGAAACTAAGAGGCAGCTTCTCTGCGCTAGCTAGCAGGTGGGGAGGGTATAAGAGGATTTGGAGACTCTGAGGAGGATGGAAACCAGGATACAGTGTGTCAAAACCATCAGGCACATATGGAGCAATGCTACAAATAAAGTTTAAAAGGTGTACACCACTTTTCCAAAGAAATCTCTCCAGTCAGATATTTCTCTGACTCTTTTGAGACACCAAGAGGAATTCAGAGTCTCCACTGAGGGAATTGTAGGTCACTCACAGCGGGCTCTTTCTGTTGCATGCATGCACATTCATATACACAGCACCGTGGAGACATGCTATCTGCAGGAAAAATAATTTTCTCCTGGTGAAATTCCCAAGATTGGAAAGGCTGTGGTCCTTTAGACTGTTTGTAATAGTTACTCTTAATCTCCCGATATTTCTGTACCCCTCAGTGACTATGGACAGTGTAATTACTGGATTTAAATCAATGCATGCCTTTACATTTTGACAATGTATCAGAATTGCATTCAAGGAAAGTTGCCAGATTGCTATTTTCATTCATTTAAAAAAAAAATTTTCCAGTCCGGTGAGTGCAACAGTTTAGTTACTTGGTTTGAAGTTACATTCCCTTGGCCGTTTTGATTGATAGCCTAAGTGTATCTCCTCATTTGTGAGACAGCTGTCTGCACTGATTGCTGGGTTTCTTGTGGGAAACATATGCTAAGGTGCCCAACCCTTGCTAAGCTTTATGTGAACATAATCCTAAACTGCCCCTTAACTAGCGTAGATTTGAAAGTGTGTCGGGGTGAGGCTAAGGTCTTATTTTCATTTAGTTCCATCTCCCAGGATTTTGTGTTTGGAGAATTCTCCCCTTTCACCTCATTATGTGTAAGTATAACTAATTTTTCTAGCACTTTGACCATCCTCGTTATAGTTAATTCTTATGGCAATGCATTTACTCTGTGCACAGAGTGAGACTTCTAAACTCCATTCCTTTTGCTCCCATGCCCGGCAACCCCACCCCCTTCCCATCTCTGGCAGCACAATTCTTCCTCTGTAAATGCAATGGCCCAGCTCATTGGCTGACTCTTGTGATACAGCAGAGTGTGTTCTTATTCCACCAACCTGTCTAGTTTTATAACTTTGACACTATCTTTTTTTTTCCTATGAGGAAATACACATGGCATAAAACTGACTCTCTTAACAAGAATTAACAGTTCAGAGGCATGAAGTCCAGTCACAGAATTGTGATTGACACCTCTGCCCATCACCGCAAAGCCACTGCCTCGGCTGCTGTGTTACATGAGAAAGCACCTGACAAGACGCTTGCATTATCTTGTTTTAAAGGGTTTTGATTTTTTTCTCTGAATTCTTCCATGGAAACTTCGAAATGCTTCTTTTTAAAGCCCTTTCCAGAAAACATTTAAAAAATTTATTTGGAAATAAACTATTGGCGTGAATTTACTTTTCAAAAGTATTTAGTATCCACAACCTAAAATATCCCAAATCTCCAGCATGTGGCCATCAATAGCATGTTGTTATATATAGATACTCTGTGATCATTTCTTCATAACTTAAATTTCTTACAGGCCAAAAGTACCCAATATCCTGGTACTTCCCTGGAGTCCTAGTATTTGCCTACCTATCCATGAGAGAACCCAGTATGTAACTGATACATTTATATAAGTGAAGTGATATATCTTTATGTCTAATTTGAGTTTATTGGTTTATTTGCATTATGTTTATTAAGCCCCCACCAGTGTGTGTGTTTGTATGTGTGCACGTGTGTGCACACACACATACTCAAGTTTCTGGATTTCCTGTGATGAATGGGGCATGCCTTTACAAAGTCCTTAGATGGGTTCTGAAAGGTGTCTGTCACGAGATGAATCAGGCTCTCAAAAATATCCACACTTCATAAACCTCACCATCTTCGCAAGTCCCTGCCTCCCAATCCCAGCCAACAGTGTGCCAAAGTAGGGTGCAATCAGCTAAGATGAATCGGACTACAGTAGGGTGAACCCCAACCTAACCTGATCAGCATGCTTCTGAAAGAAAGGACTTAGCACAGAGACCCTGTGACCAGTGATGAAGGAAGACCTTCTGACAAGCCAAGGGCCTCCAAGGCTGACAGGAAACCACCAGAATCTCCAAAGCACTACGCAGATCCCCCCTCTCAGTCTACCACAGAAACCAGCCCCACTGTGACTCTTGATCTGGGACTTCCAATCTCTAGGAACTTGAGGAGCAAATGTCCATTTCTGAAGCTACCTAGACACAGTAGCTACAGAGACTGGCACAATCCTGGTTTCCTTGGTGGCAGAGGTCAATGCCTTACTCTGCATAAATGGAAGACATCGCGGACATTTAGCATCCTTTTCAATCTTCCCAAGGCCTGCCTTCACTGGGTCTCCCTCTCTTCCTTGAATGTCTGTTGTCTTCTATCCCTGTCCCCACCTCCCAGATTCCCCCTGGTAATGCCTGGGCTTCAGACATGCTTAACTAAGCAGGGCAGATGTTTTCACATAAACAGAGGAGCCAAGCCTTTCTCAGCTCTCATTTTGGAACTTGCATTAGTTGCTTTCTGGTTGTAATAACCCAACAAAAGCAATTTGATGAGAATGTGGTTTGTTTATTCTGCTTATAGTTCCAGAGGAGGTGTCCATGTCCCTCACAGCAGGGAAGGCATGGGAACACTGAATCTACGCACAGAGGAAGCAAGAGGAGCAGGAAGTAGAGCCAGGTCATAAACCCTCAAAGCTGGTCCCCGAGTTTCCAAATACAGGAGTCTAGAGGGAATTTCCTCCTTCCAACCAGGAGAGCACCCACAGAATGAATGATACACTAAGAGATACATATACCTTGTAGAAAGGACAAAAGCCTTCCAAAGAATACAAATGTCTCCGTCCATGTTGAACAAAAATCAAACCATTTACACACCTGTATGTAGAGGGAGAAAGTTCCATCTGTCTCAGCCTGCTTCTCACATCCCCAAAGGTGTTTGTCTGCATCAATTGGGGCTGCTCATCTCTTCAGAGCCTCAGACAGGACATGTGGACTTCCTTGCGTCTGTCCTTTATGACCTTCCCCCCCCCCAAATTTTGGGGGCATTTTCTCGATGTACGTTTTTCTAAGCAATCCTTGGTCATCGAGGTGGCTTACAAACAGAGTGTGTGCCATGCTGACTCCTCCCACTTAACTGGCTACAGCCTATACGTGGGAGTCTTGAGCATTAAAACATCATATAACCATCTTTGTGCAGTCTCTTTGAGCTTCTTTCCTATAAGAGATGCATTTCACCGTTAACCTCAAAGCATTCTAGGTGGAAACAGTGGGAAATAAAAATAAAGACCTTCCATGTGCTCCTGAGCATCTGGGTTTCTGGGACGATGCTTTGCAGGGCCGACAGGACACAGGGGACGGCTGAGAGGGGATCATGCTATGAGGTGGTCACAGTGACAAAGCAGAACAAATAACCTTCAATAAATCAACCCCAAGAAATGTGCACAGGGAGTCAAACCAATAAATCAAACCCCAGGACTCAGGGAAGAAATCCCAGCCCATCCTTCTTCTCCAAGGCTCTCGGGACAGGTCCCATCCAGGGAGGTTAGAGCAAGGACACTAACGACACGCTTGTGACATAGAAGGTCATCCTGAATTTTAGTCACCTGAGGGTGCCAGGACTGTAGCGGTGTGCCTTCAGAACAATGAATGTCAGACATGCCAAAAGATGGAAGATGTTGGTACTTTGTAAACCATGTCCCTGCTCGCCCTGCCTCAAGGGGTCCTGTGATCCACGTGTGTGGACGTGCTTCATGTAGCCTTCCAGCTTGTGTCTATCACTGCTGAAACCAGTCATTCCTCTGTGTCATCCGCTACCATTCACCAAGTAGTGACCACCACCACCTTCATTATCACCATTTCTGCCATCCAGACCAACACACTTGTCATCCCCATGACTATTATTTTTTTTGCATGTAAAATTGTAGATATTTATTGCTTTTCTTCTTTTTTAATATTTTATTAGGTATTTTCCTCATCTACATTTCCAATGCTATCCCAAAAGTCCCCCATACCCTCCTCCCCACACCCCTACCCATCCACTCCCACTTTTTGGCCCTGGCGTTCCCCTGTACTGGGGCATATAAAGTTTGCAAGTCCAATGGGCCTCTCTTTCCAGTGATGGCTGACTAGGCCATCTTTTGATACATATGCAGCTAGAGTCAAGAGCTCCAGGGGTACTGGTTAGTTCATCATGTTGTTCCACCTATAGGGTTGCAGATCCCTTTAGCTCCTTGGGTACTTTCTCTAGCTCCTCCATTGGGGGCCCTGTGATCCATCCAATAGCTGACTGTGAGCATCCACTTCTGTGTTTGCTAGGCCCCAGCATAGTCTCACAAGAGACAGCTATATCAGGGTCCTTTCAGCAAAATCTTGCTAGTGTATGCAATGGTGTCATCTTTTGGAGGCTGATTATGGGATGGATCCCTGGATATGGCAGTCTCTAGATGGCCCATCCTTCTGTATCAGCTCCAAACTTTGTCTCTGTAACTCCTTCCATGGGTGTTTTGTTCCCAGTTCTAAGAAGGGGCAAAGTATCCACACTTCGATCTTCCTTCTTCTTGACTTTCATGTGTTTTGCAAATTGTATCTTATATCTTGGGTATTCTAAGTTTCTGGGCTAATATCCACTTATCAGTGAGTACATATCATTTGAGTTCTTTTGTGATTGGGTTACCTCACTCAGGATAATGCCCTACAGGTCCAACCATTTGCCTAGGAATTTCATAAATTCATTCTTCTTAATAGCTGAGTAGTACTCCATTGTGTAAATGTACCACATTTTTTGTATCCATTCTTCTGTTGAGGGGCATCTGGGTTCTTTCCAGCTTCTGGCTATTATAAATAAGGCTGCTACCTTATCACTATTATTTTAATCACCCTCTTTACCATGTTCATCATGGGCGCCACGCTCACCACCACAGGTGCACTGCCTTTATTTTTCTCATCAGCAAGCATCCTATTGCCTGGTCTTGGTTGTGTGTATATTGCGAACGTGACACTCTGCTGGAAAGTGAACCCCCATTATTTAATGGTCGGAGTTTTAAAGCACATATTTTCACTGTCTCCATCCCACAGAGGAATAAACTGTGGTCCCAGAAAGCAAAGCTGCTTCCCCAGCTCAGAGGAGGATCTTGGTTTCTTGGTTCCTGTTATTCTAACTCTACTGTGTGAACAGGGAAACTCTACTGAGTTCTCACAGAGAACACAACTTACATTGGAGAACCTCAGCTCATCTACACTAAGCTTTTATAGAAGGTTCTTGGACCATGAGGATTGTTGTGATCCTGGAGCCAGCTCTACCAGGGTTTGCTGAGAGTTCAGGGACACAGGCTGAGTGCAGGATTGACCTCAGCCTGGAGCTGCCCACTAGGGGTCCATACACCATGGCCTCTGAGTTGAGATATCACTGCAGTGGAAAGGTTCTGTTCCCAGCCCATCCTCTGCTTCTGGGGACAGTTCCACAGCTATGCTGTGGGCCTCCCTGAACTTAAGTACCTTAGAGATGACACCAGTTGGTGCACTCTCATGGGCAACACTCACCTGGGTGCTGATAATTTCTACACGCAGCAACAGGGCGGGGGTGCATTTCTCACTGGAACTGGAATCAAGTGTGAGTTTGAAGTGGGACTAGGTGTACCCTCACGCTGCTGGGAACATCACCTTTCAAGTCTGCCCTGAAGGCCAGCAGTGGTCCTCCTGCTCTCAGCAGGTCTCCCTGCAGTTACTCAGAATCATTTTTCCAATGTGAGAGGAGTTACTTTTGGTGAATTCACGGAGGCCTTCCTGTCCTTTAGGGTTCATGCATTCCTTGGGAACTGGGTGGGATAAGAGGATCTGCCTCTATTATAGACGCACTGCTGTACATACTCGGAAGGCAGAGAAGTACCACATGACAATTGGTGGCCATGCCAGAGAGAAGAGTCCACGTGGGTCTGGGGAGACAACTCCGTGGATGAGTACTGGCTGTGAAACAGGAAGAGCTAAGCTCAGATCTCCAGCAATAAACCTGGCTTGATGACACCTGCCTACAGTGTCACTGAGGAGGAGAGGAGGGAGGAGGAGAAGGAGGCGGCAGGCAGATCCCAGCTTAGCCCAATGGAGTTGCTGGCCTCTGAGTAAAACTGAAAACTTCTTATAAAAAAAAAATCAATATGGATGGCAATTGAGGAGGACATCTAGGCTTGATCTTTGGCCTCCATATGCATGTGCACACAGTCACATGAGCACTCGTGTGCACATGCTGCTGTGTGTCGGGGGGAGGTATCTGTGTCTCTGTGTCTATGGTATAGTACACTGGTATGGTATTGTTAGAATTGATTAAGAAATCACCATTCAGTAGAAGCTTGGCGAGTGTGCCGGGGTCTCCAATTTTTATTTTTCAATTTCTTGTGTGCCTGTGACCACACAGGCAATCACACAGCTCAAGGACCTTGGCTTGCAAACCACACGTGTGGATCTGGCCAAACCCAGCAAGGGAAGCAGTGTGTGTCTCTGATGATATGAAGGAGAGCTGGAACCTGGCACAGTGGAACACAGAGAACAGACAGGGAACAGAAGCAGCTCCGTCTGAACACACCCCAGCTTACCCTGCTGTGTCATTACTGGGCCAATGGCAGGCAGGCAGGGAGCTGCAGACCCCATGTTGACCACCTGCTAGACCTGGGGACAGAGAAGGAAGGAAACCTATGAGATGAATTGAACTCATAGAGTCTCCAAAAACGTCTCAAACCTTTTCTTCTTATAAAAGATTTGTTTTATGAATGAGTGCTCTATCTGCATATACACCTGTGTGCCAACAGAGGGCAACAGCTCCCATTACAGATGGTTGTGAGCCACTATGAGGTTGCTGGGAATTGAACTCAGGACCTCTGGAATAGCAGCCAGTGCTCTTCACCGCTGAGCCACATCTCCAAGCCCTGAGACTTTTTCTTTTTCATGTCGCTCAGGTTAGCTTCAAATTTACTATGTAGCTGAGGCCGTTCCCTAATTCCTCTTCTACCTCCTAAATGCTGGGGGGTACAGTTGTTGCTGGGACTCTGGCTAGGAAAACATCTGATATCTTTTTTACAAAGAATCATTCTTTAATTGATTCCATGCATGTGTGGTTAGTGCAGTGACCATGGGCTAGAGAGAACATTAGACACTCTGAAGTTGGGGTTACAGGTGCCTGTGAGCTGCCTGGCACAGGTGCCGGGAACCAGACTCGGGACCTCTGCCAGCCCAGTGCCTGCCTGATGTTTACTGCGGAGGCCTCTCTCCATCTCCCATTTGACTATATTATGGCCAACTGCTAGTTAGGCAGCTAACTCTGCAGTTGCTGACAAAGCTGAGCCCCTGGAGTGAGCATGCCTCCCAGTTCCTCTTAGCAATGTATTCAGGGCTAGGGCAGCGACTCATCCCAGCTCACACCCCACAAGCTCCTCATTTCTCATGCGTTCACACCCATGTTCTGATTTCTGTGGAAAGTTCAGTGCTGGATTCCAGCAATTTAAATGGCTTCTTTCAAAGATAAAACAGTTGTCCCTCCCCAGACCTTCCTTTATACGAATATTAACACAGCTGCCTGCGTAACCCCCAAAGCACTTTTCTCTTTTAGCATAAAATTGTTTCTTCAAACACGTGAAGCAGATCACAGGGGTCTGGAACTGGGAAGTGTCTCCTGCCAACTCCTTAAGACGATTTTACAATGGAAGCATTGTCTTCCTTGCTTTCCATCCCTGCATCTCTCGGGTGGCCCTGGATTGATGCGGCTGTCAGTTACGTCCCCGCAGTGACAGCTCTCCGCAAACACAAGCTCTTCTCATAAATAAAATCTAATAATTGTGCGACCCTTCTCCCCTTCTGTTGTCAGGGGAGACAGGGGCACCTCAGTTTTGAAATGTCTCAAGAAAACAGAGTCCTCTGCAAACAACCAAGGCCTCACCCTTGCCCCGTGCCCCCTGCTACCTATTACTCATGACAGCCGAGATTGCTCCAGACACACGATGCTAATGCAAGGGTGACCCTGTGCCATTACACAGTCCAGGAGAGCTGACTAAACTGCCCACAGGCAAGGTCACTGTGCCTCAGTGTGGCTATACTTGTCCTGTCCTGGGGTTGCAAGCAGAGTCAAGGAATCCTGACAGGGATAGTGTCCTTGGTTAGTGTATCCTATTCGAGGTCCCAGAATGATGTCTCCTGTAGGGCACCCTTCTTGAAGCCACGGTTTGCAGCCAACTCAGGGTACCTGGTTGGGACATGCGCTCTGGGACTATTTCAGGAACCTTGGTGAGGATCACTGGTACCAAATTTAACAGTCTGCTGCTGCTCCAACCCTGCAGAGGAGCATCCAAGGCAGTGTGTTGGGATTTGGACTGTGTGTCCCAGGCACCTGGAGATCTTGCATGTGTAAAGTGAAGTCAGACCATGCAGAGTTCAAGGGCTCCTGCTTTGCCTAGGGTGGCTGTACCCAGTCCCCTGCATGAGATGTTGAGGGTCACATCTACCCTGGGGTTCTCAACTGGAATATTACATCGATCACCTCCAGCCAGTGGTGGATGTGAACAAGGATTTACCTAAATAGCTGCCACAAAGATCTTGGGTCTGCCTCTCCTTATTCTCCTCTGCCTCAGTTTCCTGCTCCGTTCCCATGATAATCTCCACTGCTCTTGCCTACATTTCTGTCCACCCTGGATCTCCGAACTCCCTTGTGATGCCTTTCCCCGAGGTGCTGCATGATTCTGGCTGACTCTTCTCACCCGACCTGCCCTGAGTCTTCTATATTTATGTTTTTAAGTGGATTAAATGAGGGGAGAGGTTGAGGATGAGGGGCTGGCTCAGAGGATAATGTTTGCTGCTCCAGCATAAGGACCTCACTCCAGATCCCCTTAACCCACATGTAATCTGAGTATGGCAGTGTATGTCCCAGTACTGGGTGACAAAGATAGGCTCGCTGACCAGCAAACCTAGCCAAGACAGGGAGTTCCGGACTGGAGAGAGACTCTGACTCAAACAATAGACAATTAAGGAAGACTTCTTGTAATCAACCTCTGGTCTTTAGGTGTGCAACCCACACACATATGCAAGCCTGAAGTGTGTGCACCCCACACACATATTTGAGCCCGAAGCTCAGTGAGTGGGGTCGCCAGTAGGGTCTTGTCAGAGGCTGGAGCCATCCCATTTTATTGCCACGGGAATGGATAAGAGGAATGGGAAGCTAAAGTAAGCCGAGAAAAGTGACCAAGGGGGGAATTGGGGGATACAACTGGGCTTCAAACATGGAGAGGGAGCACAAGGCTGAGGGGCAGGAAGGGCTAGGCCAACAGCATGTGCAAACTATGGCCCTGTGTGTGTCTCATGAGGTCCAGGATGGTCATGAGAGGGCTCAATACAACATCTCAAACTTAAAACAGCAGGAGATCTGTTTTGCTGACAATTTTAGAACTCGTTTGCACATTTCTAGAGTGTGAACATTGGAGAGGATCAACTGATATCACTCAAATAATGTATGTGTGTTCTTGTAACCTCTGGGGTCTTGTTGGACATTGCTATCTTTAATGTGTGGCCCAAGATAATTCTTCCCTAGTCAATGTGATCCAAGGAAGCCAAAAGCTTGGACAACCCTGGTAGAGTAAAGCTACCCATAGTCCTTCCTTGGGAGCTGAAGGGGAGAAAGAGGTGGAAGAGGGGCGCTAGGGACCAGATGCCTCCTGTGTCCAGAGCATGAAACTCTTACTGGAAAGGGGATGAATCTGGAGCTCAAAAAAAAAAAAAAAAAAAAAACCCAGAGGGCCAGGAGAAGAATGAGGACCACACAGGCTCTACTGTCTGAGTTTGAGGCTCAGAGCAAGCCTAGTCTCACTTCACCTCAACCTATATTGTATCTGAAGAAGGAAGCCAAGCCGCAAGAAGGATCCAGAAAAACCAAACCTATTTCTCCCCTCCATGAGGACAGTGAGAGAGTGCCTTATCTGAGTTTCTGTCCTCTGCTGCAGCAGAGCTGCCAGCATCTTTGGGGCCCCATGATTATGATTTAAGAGGCTGTCCTTGGATGAAAGTCTGCACTCGCGGCATTTTCGTATGGTGTGAGCTGCAGGTGCTGTGTCAAATTTGCATGTCGGATGCTGGGGCCAGGCTACCAACCATCTTTCTGTTGGAGGCAAGCATCTCATCACACAGGTGCACAGGCTGGGCTGCCTCTATTCTCCCAACACCTCCCTCTGATCCACTTTCCCTCCACAAGCACACACAAGTCTAACAACTGCCTTTGGAATGACCAAGGACTGATGCTAGAGAGAGTTCAAGCATGGCATTGGAGCAGGAAGTCCTGTGAGACACACAGAGTACCGGGGGCTCAGGGCAGACAGGGCAGGTCACTGAAGAGAGGAGGACAGAGATGGATGTTAGAGCGACTGCCCTCTCCCCGAGTGCTCCACCTCCCCAGGTTCTGGCTGAGCAGAGATGACTGCCACCCCTCATACTGACATTTTCCAAAAATATGGCTCTGAAAGGGAGCTTGGGCCACTAAGCCCTGCTGCAAACTACAGTCTTTGCTCTAACTCATCTTCCAGGGAGCTTCAGGGTGGGATGGGGCAGTAGCATGGGGGGGGTGCACCACGGGCAGTGGGGGCGGGTCCCCCACGGTTGGCAAACAGTCACAGCAATCACTCACCATGGAATCCCCAGAAGAGTTGTCAAGAACTTCTGTAATTGGGAACATTTAAAGTTTCTTTCTTTTTAAGGCTTATTTATTTATATATTTAAAAAAATTAATTTATTCTCTTGTCCATTATATTCTGACTGCAATTTTTCCTTCCTCCTCTCCTTCAAGTCCCTCCCTTCTCTACCCTCCCTGCATCCACTCCTCTATTCCTCTTCAGAAAAGGGAAGGCCTTCCAGAGTATCAACCACACCTGACATATCAAGTTTCAATAAGGCTAGGCACCTCCCCTCATGTTGAGGCTGGGAGGTCAAGGGGCAGAAAAGCAGGCAAACAACTCAGCAACAGCTTCTGTTTCCACTATTAGGGGTCCCACAAAACCAGCAAGCTATGCAGCTATAGCATAGGTAGAGAGGCCCTAGGTTAGACCCATGCACACTCCAAGATGGTTGGTTCAGTCTCTGTGAGCCCCTATAAGACCAGGCTTGTTGATTCTATGGGTTTTCTTGTGGTGACTTTGACTCTTCTAGCTCCAACAATGTTTCTTCTGCTTCTTCCACAGGATTCACTGAGTTCCACTTGGCGTTCGTCTGTGGGTCTCTGCATCTGCTTCTGTGAGTCAGTTGCTGGATGGAGCTTCTGTGATGGTGACGGTGTCAGGTTTCTCTCTATAAGGTTAGCAGAGAACTATTAGGAATCATTTTTCAACCTTTTTGTTTGTTCATTTCTTGGGTTTTGTTTTTTGACACTTGTGTTTGGTTCTATCTTAGGTCTCTGAGCCATTTGTCCCCTGGGTCCTGACCCTCTAGGCGACATCGGGGATGGCCTCCTCTTATGGCACTGGTCTCAAGTTGGACCAGTCCTTGATTGGCCACTAACACAATGTCTGTGCCACCTTTACCCCAGTTCATCATGATGGCAGGATAAATCAAAGGCTGGAGGTTTTGTGGCTGGGTTGGTGTCCCAAACCCTTCACTGGAAGTCTTGCATGGTTACAGGAGATGGCTGGTTCATATCTCCCATTACTAGGAGTCTTAGCTGGCCTTACCCTAAGAGATTCCTGGGCGTTTCCATTGCAATAGGGTCTACCCTGCCCTTGAATTGCTTCCACCCACCATACCAGTTGTCCCTTCAAGTTCTCTCTCCCTTCTTCCTCTCCTGCCTCCTGTTCCCATCCCTACCCATCCCAGCCCACTTACAATATCTCTTGTATTTTTCCTTCCCAGGGAGATCCATGCATTCTCCCTTGAGCCTTCCTAGTTACATAGCCTCTCCAGGTCTGTGGTTTATAGCGTAGTTGTCTTTACTTAACAGCTAATGTTCACTTACAAGTGAGTACATACCATATTTGTCTTTCTGGGCCTGGGTTACCTCACTCAGGATGATGTTTTCCAGTTTTATCCATTTGCCTGCAAATTTCATGATATCATTTTTTAATAGCTGAGTAATACTCCATTGTGTAAATGTACCACATTTTCTTTACTCATTGTTTGGTTGAGGGACATGGAGGTTGTTTCCAGTTTCTGGCTAATATGAATAAAGCTGCTATGAAGATAGTTGAGCAAGTGTACTTGTGGTAGGATGGGGTATCCTTTGGCAATATGCGCAGGAGTTGTATAGCTGGGTCTTGAGGTAGATCAATTCCTAATTTTCTAAGAAACTGTCACATCAATTTCCAAAGTGGCTGTACAAATTTGCACTCCCACCAGCAATGGAGGAGTGTTCCCTTTACCCCCACATTATCAACAGCATGAGCTGTCACTTGTGCTTTTGATCTTAGCCTTTCAGATGGAATCTCAGAGTCATTTTGATTTGCATTTCCCTGGTAGCTAAGGATGTTGAACATTGCTTTAAGTGTTTCTCGGCCATTAGAGATTCCTCTATTTAGAATTTTCTGTTTAGATCTGTATCCCATTTTTTTAATTGATTACCATTTGTTGATGTCTAGTTTCTTGAATTCTTTATATATTTTGGAAATTCACTCTCTATAAGATGTGGAATTGATGAAGATCTTTTGTCATTCTGTAGGTTGCCATTTTGTCCCATTGATAGTGTCTTTGGCCTTACAGAAGCTTTTCAGTTTCATGAGGTCCCATTTATTGATTGTTGACCTTAGTGCCTGCCGGACTGGTGTTCTGTTCAAGAAGTTATCTTCCATTCCAATGTGTTGAAGGCTGTTTCCTACTTTCTCTTCTATCAGGTTCAGTGTATCTCATTTTATATTAAGGTCTTTGATCCACTTGGACTTGAGTTTGGGGCATCTTTCTACAGACTGACAACCAGTTACTCCAACACCATTTGTTGATGCTTCTTTTCTTTCTTCCATTGCATATTTCTGGCTTATTTATAGAAAATCGGGTGTCCATACATGTGTGGATTTACATCAGGACTTTGATTCAATTCCATTGATCAATGTGTCTGTTTTTATGTCAATGCCATGTGGTTTTTATTACTACTGCTCTATAGTACAGCTTGAGATCAGGAGAGGTGATACCTCCAGAAGTTCTTTTATGGTCCAGGACTGTTTTAGCTAGATTGGGTTTTTCTTTTCCATATGAAGTTGAATATTGTTCTTTCAAAGTCTGTAAATAATTGTGTTGGAATTTCGATGGTACTTGCATTGAATTTGAGATTGCTTTTGGTGGGATAGCCATTTTTTTACTATGTTAATTCTGCCTATCCATGAGTATGTGAGATCTTTCCATCTTCTGATGTCTTCTTTAAGACATCAGACATCAGCTTCTTTAGAGTCTTGAAGTTCTTGTCATACAGGTCTTTTACTTGCTTGGTTAAAGGCACACCAAAATATTTTGTATTATTTGTGGCTATTAGAAAAGATGTTGTTTCCCTAATTTCTTTCTCAGCCTGTTTGCCATTTATATATAGGAAGGCAACTAAGTTTTTTTTTTGTTTTTTTTGTTTTTGTTTTTGTTTTTTGTTAACCTTACATCTAGCCACTTTGCTGAAGGTGTTTAGGAGTTGTAGGAGTTCCCTGAAGAACTTTAGGGGTCCCTTATGTGTACTATCATATCATCTGCAAATAGAGATACTTTGACGTCTTCCTTTCCAATCAGTATCCTCTTGATCTCCTTCAGTTGTCTTATTGCTTAAGCTGGAACTTCAAGTATGATACTGAATAAGTATGGAGAGAGGACAGCACTGTCTTGTTCCTGATTTTAGTGGAATTGCTTTGAGTTTCTCTTCATTTAATTAGATGCTAGCTATGAGTCTGTTGAAAATTGCTTTTATTATGTTTAGATATGTGCCTTGTATCACTGATCTCACTAAGACTTTTATTATGAAAGGGTGCTGGATTTTGTCAAAGGCTTTTTTAGCATCTGATAGGTTGTGTTTTATTTTTCATTTATTTATATGATGAATTACATCAACAGATTTTATATATTGACCCATTCCTGGGGTGAACCTTATTTGATCATGGTGGATGAGGATGCTGTCTTTGATGTGTTCTTAGATTTGGTTTGTACATCTTTTATTGAATATTTTTGAATCCATGTTCATGTGGTAAATTGGTCTGTAATTATCTGTCTTTGTTGAGTCTCAATGTGGTTTGGATATCAGAGTGATTGTGACCTCATAAAATGAGTCTGGCAATGTTCCTTCTATTTCTAGTTTGTGGAATAATTTGAGAAGTATTGGTATTAATTCTTCTTTGAGAGTCTAGTAGGATTCTTCCATAAAGTACATGGGCCTGGGTATTTTCTTGCTTGGGAGAATTTAATGAATGCTTCTACTTCCTTAAGTATTATAGGTTTGTTTAAATTGTTTATCTGATCTTGATAAGTGGTATCTATTGTGAAAATTGTCCATTTCTTTTAAATTTTTCAATTTTGTAGAGTACCGGTATTTTGAAGTAAAACTTAATGATTCTTTGGACTTTCTTAGTATCTGTTATGTCCCCCTTTTGGTTTCTGACTTTTAAAAATTTTGGATATTCTCTCTGTGTCTTTTAGTTGGTTTGGATAAGTTTTGTTTATTTGTTCATTTGTTTTTGTTTTTTCAAGACAGGGTTTCTCTGTGTAGCCTTTGCTGTCCTGAATTCACTTTGTTGACCAGGCTGGGCTTAAACTCACAGAAATCTACCTGCCTCTGCTTCCTGAGTGCTGGGATTAAAGACATGCACCACCATGTCCTGCTTGGATAAGGTTTTTGTCTGTCTTGTTGATTTTCTCAAAGAAGCAACTCTTTGTTTCATTGATTTTTTTTAAAAAAGTATTCTATTTGTTTCTATTTGATTGATTTCAGTACTGAGATTGATTATTTTCTATTGTCAACTCCTTTTGCATGTGTTTGCTTCTTTTTGTTCTAGAGTTTTCAGAAGTGCTGTTAAGTTGTTAATATGGTCTCTCTCTAATTTTTTTATGAAGGCACTTAGTGCTATGAACTTTCCTCTTAAAACTGCTCTCATTATGTCCCATAAACATGGGTATGTTCTGCTTTCAATTTCATTGAATTCTAGGAGACCTTTGATTTCTTTCTTTCTTTCTGCCTTAACCCAGCAATCATTCTGTAGAGAGTTACTCAATAACCATGAGTTCATAGGTTTTCTGGATTTGTTGTTGTTGTTAAACTCCGGCTTTAGCCCACAGTGGTCTGATAGATACAGGGGATGGTCCATGGCACCGTGGTCTCTTAGAATCTGCAGGACACCTATATAGACCCTTCTGGCTTTCAGAGTCTTCACTGAGAAGTTGGGTGTAATCCTAACAGGTCTTCCTTCATATGTTACTTGCTCCTTTTCCCTTGTAGCTTTTAATGGTTTTTCTTTGTTTAGTGTTTTGATTATTATGTGGTCAGGGACTTTCTTTTTCTGGTCCCATCTATTTACTGTTCTGTAAGCTTCTTGTACTCTTACAGGCATTTCCTTCTTAAGGTTAGGGACATTTTCTTCCATGCTTTTGTTGAAAATAGTTTGGGATCTTTGACCTAGGAAACTTCTTCTCCTTCCTCTATTTCTATTATTCTTAGATTTTGACTTTTTGTAGTGTCCCAGATTTCCTGGATGTTTTGTGTCAGGAACTTTTTTGATTTAACATTTTCTTTGACCAATGTATCTATTTCTTTCATCATCTCTTTAACACCTGAGATGCTCTCTTCCATGTCTCCTATTCTGTTAGCGATACTTTTGTCTGTGGCTCCTGTTCATATTTCTGGATTTTCCCATCTCTAGAATTCTATCAATTTATGTTTTCATTATTGATTCTTTTTCCATTTTCAAGTCTTAGTCAGTTTTATTCATTTTTGTCAACTGTTTTCTTCTTCTTCTTCTTCTTGGCTTTCTTTAAGTGATTTATCCATTTCCTCCAATTACTTGTGTTATGAATTTCCTTAAGGGATTTATTCATTTCCTCCTTAAGGGCCTCAGTCATCTCCATAAAGTTGCCTTTAAACTCTTTTTCCTATGTTCCTGCTGTGTTGGAATATTGAGGGTCTGCTGTAGTTGGACAGCTGGACTCTGCTGGCGACATTATGCCTTGGCTGTTGTTTCCTATGTTCTTACATTGGCCTTTAGATGTCTGAATTTGGGGTAATTAAAGGTTTAGGTACTGACTCTTGAGGTTCATTTTGCTCTTTTTGTTTCTCAGTTTCTGTGTCCTTTCTGGTCTTCTGAACTGTGTGCCCTTGGCTTCTCCTAAGTTTGTGTTGTCTCTGGTGGATCTGGGAGTCTCTGCTCTAGTTGGAGACTCGAGAAAGGCAGCTAGGAGGGCAAGGACTGGTGATGGGGTGGGGGCTGCTTACATTGTGAGAGTGGAAGAGTTTGACCAGCAGGCAGCTGACCTGAACTTCTAGTTTTCTTGGTCTCTGGTAGAGTAAGGAGTTCCTGCCTGAGTTGGAGGCTGGAACAAGGCACCTAGGAGAGAGTGGGACTGGGTGATATGCTGGGGGAGGGAGAATAGGTAAATAGTGAGATAGTGGGAGAGTTTAGCAGGCAGGCAGCCGACCTGTACTTCACCCAGATAGCAGCTGATATGAAGCACAGATGGTTAACTCTGTGGCTGGTGCTGTCTCTTGTCTCTTCAAAGGAAACAGCAGGAAAGTCATATGTTCACATGTGTAAAGATTCCTAAGCTAAAGAGTGACCCCACCTCTTGCTTATAACTTTAAATACTCTTTTAAATGTACACAGATGATGCAACAGTTAACATTGACTGTTAGCTTGTCAGGTTCCAGGATCTTCTAAGAGACAGGCCTCTGGGAATATCTTTGAGTGAGTGTCTAGATTAGGTTAAGGTTGGAAGATCCACCATAACTGTGGATTGTATCATCCCATGGCTGGCTCCTGAGATGCATAAGAAGACAGTGAGGTGAGCCCCAGCAACCCCCTCTCTCTGCTTCCAGACTGTGGATCAAGGTGAGAAGCTGCCTCACACTCCTGCCACAGTGACTTCCCTGCTCAGACTTGGCCCTTGAAATGTTAGTTAAGATAAACCTTTGGGTAACTTAAGATAACTTTCTGAGGGTAAGTTAGTTATGTATCTTGTAGCAACAGGAAAGCTACTAAGAAACTTCACAATACACAGTCATTAGTTTTATACACAGATATAACTCATATTTTGAATAAAAATAAACTTTGCTCGGGTTTGCAATCCCACACTTGGGAGTTCAAAGCCATCATGAGTTATGCAGTGAGAGTTTGTCTTAAAGAACCAAACAAGACAGAGGAAGGGAGACAGACTGAGAGAGGGGAGGAACAAGGGGAGAAGGAGAGGTAGGGGAATTAGAGGGGAAGAAGAAGAGAGATGGGGAGGGAAAGAAGGGGAGAGAAGGGGAGAGAGAGAGAGGGAAGAGGAAGGAAAGGAGGAGAAGGGGAGGCAAAGGGAGGAGGAGGGGGAGAAGGAGAGGAAAGGGAAGGGAGGGAATAGGAAGGGGGAGAAGAGACGGAGAGGGAGGAGAAGGGGGAGATGAAGAGAGAGGGGAAGAAGGGGAGGGGAAGAGGGAGGGGGAGAGGGAGATACAGATTGGAGTAGGAGAAAACAGATTGAGAAGACGGGGAAGGGGAGAGGGAGGAGGGGATAAAGAGGGGGGGAGAGGGATAGGAGGGAGGGGGCGAATAAGAAAAAAATAAAAGGAAAAGACATGACTGCTCCTAGGTATGGTGAAGGAGAAGGTTTATTGTGGATAAAAGGGAAAGCACAACCAGAGGCAGAGACATCAGTGAGATTCCAGAGTGTAAAAGACACTGAGCCAAGAAGGGGGGGGTGGGGGGTTGAACCAGGTACAACATCCAAGAGGGCAAAGGTACAAAATGGGTAACCAAAATGGCTGGATTACCTAGGGAAGAGCCCAAAGGATGGGCAGCCCAGCCCCTGGGCTGGAAAATTCGGGGTAGAGGGCAGAGTGGCAAGGTATGCCAACCATTCCTTATAACAGCTAGGAACCAAGGGATGCTGGGGGAATTGGTCAGCCACATCTGTTTTGCTATGTTACACAGGCACCCCAGCCGTTTGTCCCAGGGTTGGAGATTTAACAGAGGAGTGGGAAGAGCTTTGGATTTGGTTGGGGAGCACTGTTAGCCTTACACGTAGACGAGCTCAATAGCAGGAAACAACATTCTAGAACACTGTTTGCCCTGGTTTTCAGCTGAAATGCTAACTTGTTTTTCATACAGCCCACTCTTACCAAGTGGGGGTGTGGCCCCTGAGCACCCTGCCTCCTGCAGTGCCTGTCAACTCCAATGCCACATGACCAGGATCCTTCTGTTCTTTCTCCTGTCTCCTTATCTCTGCTCCTGCAGCCTGCTAATCCAAAATGATAACCCTCTTCACCTGGAGAGTTGGTCGCAAGGGAAGATGGGAACCGTGGTAAGCTGCTGTTTGTCTGGCCCAAAGTCCTCTTTCAGAGACTCTCAGGATACTCTCCTCCACCTTCCTCTCTCATATAAAATCCATTCTGAGTCCATGCCAGGTGATAGGGTCAGCTCCAAGCAATAGCCTTGCTTCACAGGGTCAGCTCAGACCTCAGGATTGGTCCTCAGCCCTCTGCCCTCACCCTGCCTCACTCAGAGAAAGCATCAAAGGGGGAATCTTAATTCAGAGGGCTGAACACTATGAATAAAAATCTCTTACCTAAATTAAGCCTTTTCGGCCATTTTTTAATGGTGACAGATAGGAAGGGCGGCTGTGTGAGACCAGGGACATAACTCATGTTGGAGGGATGGTGGAGAGTTTAATTGAGCTCCATCTTCTTCAAAACTCCTAGGGAGAAAAATGCAAATGGAGAGCTGCGGTTCCTTGAAAGAGTGGTTTGGAACTGGAGCATTAACCGTCCCAAGATAATACTGAATACTTCAGCTCTCCCCGAAACCACGGCCATAAATCACAGAGACAAACGCAAATTCCCTCCAGTGAGTCTACTTATAGACCAGCAAACCTAGGAGACGCCATCTTCATCTGCAAGAGAAGCCCAGGCACTTAATTGTTAAGGGGGATTAAGCTTGGATTTATGTAACACCGGATGCTTTGGCTTTGCATCAGCTCTGTTTTTCACACACCCCTGGATGAAACAAGACCCTCATTAAACAGCCTTGAGGATTACAAGCAATTTCTGAAGAGCCCTGGGAAGAGATTACCAAGGGATTGTCAGGAGACCACTTGCCCAGGAGCCCAGTTGCAGCAATCCCTTGGTACAAGATGCCATCTTTCCTCTCCCCACCTTCACATTTTCCACTGCTAACAATTCTCTGAGGCCAGCTGAGTGGTGAACTTAGTTCGGTTGAACACTTACCCAGAAGCCCAGGCTGAACCCCGCAGGCTGCCTCCACTCCAAATGCCAGACAGGAGTTCCAGGTTGCTCTCTCGTATCTTATTAACTGGCTACAATTTGAAGTTCCCATGGCCTTGAACATCCCCCAAGTGTGGCTTACCAACACTAAGCATTAAAGGAAACACCTAAATGTGTTACTTTATTATCTTGTGAAGGACCGGTACCCAATGCAGCGAATGATAGGGTGTCAGAGGGGGACCTGAGTTCAGTGTAGCCTCTGTTCTCCCGGTGTGGGGAGAGCTATCATCCTAACATTCTTATCAGCGTTACTATCATCATAAGTACCATACCATCAACAAAATCATTATCACCACCACCATCATCATCACCACTGCCTCCATAATTACCATTATCATCACAGACACCACAACCATCATCACCATCAACAACTTCTTTAATCACCCACATTCATCGTCAACACTTCCATCACCACCATGATTGACAAGATCATCTCATTCACCACTGATGTCATGACCATTGCTACCATTATCAGTGGCACCAGAATCTTCCTCACCACCACCATCACCACCATCATCATTATCATCACCATCAACATCATCATTATCACCACCACCACCACCACCACCACCACTACCAGCACCATCTGCTCTGTCATCGCTAGCACCAGACCATCCCCTCTGCTCAGTTGAAGTTGCGACCGAATTAGCACAGAGCTCAGTTCCACTTTTTGCACTCAGGGCTTTCTTCTTGCTCTTTGGATTCGAACCACCTTCTTGATTGTTGTATTTGAGTTGTGTGACATTCCTGGCCAATAGCAGGTAGCTTCTGTGTGTAGTTTAGAACAGGCTCTTTCAAGGACTGCAAGAGTCAACCTAGAAGACCTGGATAGTCTGCCATGTGCCACACATTCTTCCAGACTGGGGCATCCTGCTTCCTACAAACTCTATCTCAGCCCTTAGGCCATGAGAGTGGATATGTCTTACTGAAGGCAACGGATGTCTAATCTACTGCCCGCCATTTTTGCACAGCACATTTAATACTGGTTCCAACACCACATACAAGTATTTTTATGTGACTCACTGCCAATCACCTGGAAGAGGACCCTACTTTGACCCAGATGATCTGTGCTGTGGACTAGTGGCTGTATATCTGGTGGCGAGTAGCTCGGCGAGTAGATATTTTAGTCTCAGTAAAAGAAAAGTCTCAAGACAGCTCTGAAGAAGTTACCATACACTGCACAAGGCCTCCTGTGCAGTGTGTGCACACACAGATGTTCAGTGATTTTGCAGAGATCGAGTTATCATCTCTCCTCGCTGTGTGACTTTACTCAGCAGGCAGGGTTTCTGTGCTGTAGTACATTTCTGTGATTTATTTAGTTAGTTATTTTGGTGGTTTCTGGTTAACTATTCTCTTGCAAATTACTCCTTACACTTTCTGTAGCAGCTTGGATTTCACCATGCAGGGACTGTACTACCCCTGTGCTCAATACAGCTCACAAGCACTGCACAAGATGTGTCTAGTTAATTTTTTTATGCTCACCATAGTTGGTGGTGCCTGTTTGAAGTGGGGGTGCACTATGGATTTCCATGGCAACTGGATGAGAGTCAGTGATGAGGGATTATTGGGTCTTTGTTCCCATGAGATTCCCCCACCAGCCACATGTGGTTTGGGGGATCTGAGCTACTCAGCCACTTATTAATGGAACCAGTCTCTATTAAAATTAAATAAAAAGTGTGGATGGAATTAATCAGATTCTCTGAAATCCCAGAGGAAAGAGGAAATGGATACTTCTTGGCTAGTCACAGGGTTGGAATTTTGTGGAATATTTTCATGCCCTATTTAGGATATGCATGTGGCAGTGTGTGCAAATGATATCATAGTCAAGGCTGAACAAGAGTTGATCAGGTGGCTCAGCCATGCCTCCTGAATGCAGGAGCCACCAGCCTCTTCCTTCCTGAGGCACTGTTGACCCCATACCCTGCTCTCTTTCCTACACCCCACTATCTTGTCTCTTCAGCCTCTGAAGATGACCAGATTGAAGCAACTACCTGGAGTCGGTGGTACTGAGGGACTCTGAAATGGACCTGATGCACCCAAGGCATCCACTTTGTAGGCTCTCAGTACTCCAGCCCCCACCTCGACCTTCTGATCACCCCCTCTATATGTCATGTGTAAGAAGGCATGGGGCAGCATTCCGGGCACCCTAACATCAACCAGAATAAATGTCTCAGTACCTTTGACTCAGTTAGGGTTTTGCAACATCAAGTTACCTGCACAGGCTCCAGGAATTATTGCAGAGACACTTTGGAGGAGGTGTCATCAGAGAGTTCAGGTGGTAGCAAGGAAGAGAGATGGAAGGAGTCATGAGATGGCAGCCATTTGCCTCAGAAACAACTATAATACTCTCAAATGGAGACCTGCAGTCAAACTGTAGTTTGACTGAATCTTGCACATGGAAGCACATTTCCTCCCTGAAGCTCATGGTGGGTCCCTGGATCATTTGCTTCTTAAACTGGGAGACATATTTACAGTGGGTGGAAATGGTCCCCCAACTTCCCAGGATTTTTCCTGCAGACTCTCTGAATCCTTATCAGTTCTCCGTGTTAGACACTCCTTACAAATGAACAGTTCTGTGGGAAACAAACTCACCTGATTCACTAAAGTTGGAACAATGTTTTGAGTACGTCTGTTAGTCCTGACTATAATACCGTTGCTGCGTGTGACAGCAATGGACTCACACGGCCAGCAGCCTTGACTGAGATGGGTAGGGGGAAGAGTGACATTTCCAGTCTTATAACAAACAAGCCATTGTCTAACCTGGTATCCACTTTTTTTCCTGGTAAAATATCACATCCAAAGGTATAAAGTTAATACATGAGGTGTGTGAGGATAAATGAAAAGCAATACAAAGAGCCATGAAGGAAGAGAAATCCAGCCAGGGTAGACTGTATCCATAGAAATGGCTCTGACCCTGTGTCATCAACCATAAAAGTAGCCTCTGAGTGTGGCAGGTGATCAGAAGGTGGCATTCCCTGTGGCGTCTCTGGAGTGCAAGATCTAGCTATTTCCTTCTTAGTGTTCTGCCTCTTGGAAGATAGGGTTGGCACACCATGACCTCCGGCCAAATGTGACTCACACTTTGGCTTTGCACATAAAGCCTCACTAGAATGCAGCTAAGCCAGCTAAGCCCATTTTTTGTGGATTACTGGCTGCTTCCTTTCAAAGCATAGTTACTTGCCCCTATTGCATCCTTGTGATTTGTTTGTCTGCACTGGACAAGAGGAGCCAAGCTTTTCCCTGGAAGATAATCACCCTCCTGTCCACCAGAGCTCTGGAGCTCACAGGACACAGTCCCTCTGAGCAGAGCTGGACCTGGCTTGCCAATACAGATGTGGAGGGGCAAGTGTCCCCACCTCAGGCAGGAGTCTCTGTAGAGCAAATCTAAAGAGATCATCAATAATCAAGTGCACTTAGGAGCCAGGTCTCTGTGGACTCACACCCAGATTCTAGCTCTTCTCATCTGCAGGACCTAGGGGTAATCACTGGCTTTCTGGGAATTTGTGACTCTTCTGAAAGTTGCTGGTAGTAGGCTCTGGTCAGAAATGAATGTTGTGGGCCTGGTGCCTGGTTGTGGTGGGTACAGTGAAGTAGAAACTTAACTTTGGAAAGTTGTTTGGATAGTGTTTTGCTGGTGCAAACATGTGAAGGAGTGTTTAGTTGAGGCAGGCACAAGTGAAAGGATGCTCTGCTAAAGCAAGCACATGAAAGGACTCATGATGAAGGGTTCTTTGCTAACAACACACATGTATTAGCCTATCATACATTGCATAGTTGAGCTGCATTTGTTGGGACTCCATAGAGAGAAACATACCAAAAAACTTCTGGTGATGTGCTGCAGTTTCTTGCCGCTTCTGAAGACTCTGGCTGATTGGCAGAGTGATGACAGCTGAGATGCACGTGCTGAGGTAAGACCTGTGGAGGACACATGGTGTCTGGAGGGTATAAAGAGGACTCAGTGGACAGTGATGGTGGCCGAGCTAGGCTTGCTTATAGAACTAGCTGTGCAACAGACAGACTGTGATGGCGGGTAAGCTTGGCTTGCTTATAGAGCTAGCTGTGCAACGCTTGGGTCTCGTGTCTTCTCTGCCCTGCTTCACCGAGAGAGGCACAGTGAAGAACTCCTCTTGGTGTCTCTCCAGGTCTCTCCTGCTGATTAGTGCTGAGGCTGAGGCCTGGCTGTCTCTGCTGGGCAGTGCCACTGCTACTGATTCATGTTTGCTATCCCAACTCTACTGAGCAGCATTGCTGTGAAGTATTTGCGATTGGATCGAGCTGCCACTGTTGACCTAGGATTGAACTGCTGATTTCCAGACAACACAGACAGGAGTCACTCCAAAGAACCTTTCTAAACAGGTTCACTTCTCCCACCACCACCCCCCTGACCCCCGTATCCTTTCTTCCCCACTACCTCTGTTGTGTGGTGGGCTACAAAGGAGGTTAAAGCATTTAAAAACAATCATTAAAAATAGGCATTTGAAAGGCCAGGCAATGGTGGCGCACGCCTTTAATCCCAGCACTTGGAAGGCAGAGGCAGGCAGATTCCTGAGTTCGAGGCCAGCCTGGTCTACAGAGTGAGTTCCAGGACAGCCAGGGCTATACAGAAAAATCCTGTCTCGAAAAACCAAAACCAAAATAGGCATTTGAAAAAAATGAAGTTATGAAGCAGCCTACTTCTATCATTTGTAAGAAATCTTGATCCTCACTGGTGGCGGGGCTCAGAGCATAGAGTTCCTTTAAGGCCATGGGATCCAGGTTCATTGGCAGAATCCACAGTCTGCTGTATGGGCTGTTTATAGCTACACCTTTGATCACAATGGTGATCTGTGGATGAATACTATGAGGTACATTTGCTCACACAAATTGTTCATTGATCATGTCTGAAGGGCCCACTATGTGCTCAATTTTGTATCTGGAACTGGAGGTCAAACTCTAAGGCAGACCTAGTCATTTTCTGACCTCCTGGAGTTCAAAATATTTGGTAAACTATGACAGTAATGAAAAGGTCTGTAAGACACCCTGAGATGTGCAAGCTCATGAGCCTGGATTATCAGAGCCTTGCGAGATGATCAGAGAATGCAGACTGTGTGGGCCAGCTCTGGGCTTGGCATGTCTCCACACTTTGGATGTACTTCTTGAATGTTCCAGGGCAGCTTCCACAGCAAGTCCTGGGTAGCTGGATGAGCTGAAATCTAACTTCCCATTGCTTGTATAGGTTCCTACTTCTCCTCATCCATCAGGCCCCCCTTGATAGCTCTTTGTCTTAGTCAGGGTTTCTATTCCTGTACAAACATCATGACCAAGAAGCAAATGGGGAGGAAAGGGTTTATTCAGTTTACACTTCCATATTGCTGTTCATCACCAAAGGAAGTCAGGACAGAAACTCACACAGGGCAGGAACCTGGAGGCAGAAGCTGATTCAGAGGCCATGGAGGGGTGCTGCTTACTGGCTTGCTTCCCCTGGCTTCCTCAGCTTGCTTTCTTAGAGAACCCAGGACTACCAGCCCAGGGTGGCATCACCCACCATGAGCTGGGCCCTCCCACCCTGGATCACTAATTGAGAAAAATGCCTTACAGGCGGATCTTATGGAGGTATTTCCTCAAGGGAGGCTCCTTTCTCTGGGATAACTCCAGCTTGTGTCAAGTTGACACACAAAAGCAGCCAGTACACTCTTGTTAAGGTCTCTAACTGGGATCCTAGTCCAACCTGTCATTGCTTGGTTCTGGCTGCTTCTCTGTGTCAAGCTTAGCTGTGTTCCAATGGGACTCCATGATAGTCCATCAGTCACAGAGTCTTGCTCATTCTTTCCGTAGGTGGCCATGGTGGCTTACTATCTTGTCCATTGCTTAATTGAGTTTATACTTTGCCCTTCCTTTATATAAATGATGAAACTCCTGGGAACAGAAGCCTGCCTGGCTTCCTTCCCTAAAGCTGGAGCCTTCCAATAAGTCAGCAAGGGCTGTCTCCTCATGCAGCAGGACTGAGAACACTTACGTTAAAGAATCTGGCAAGCCACTTCCCCTTCACTAGAAGGCACAGTGTCCTGCGAGTAAAGGGGAAGTGCTCCAGCTCCAGGGAGAACCCAGAGGAATGAAGAATGGGTGCCACTTAAGATGTGGAGCCAGATGAAGGATGCAGTGGTCACTTCCCTGTGGCAAGGCACAGCATGGGACTAGCCAGGACCCCACACTGACACCCCCCAAAGTCATTCCTCATTGGTTCCTGCAACCTGCCTCTCTCCATACCCTGAGCTATTTGGAACAACAACAAAAAATGTTCTTATTTCCTGTCAGAGTCTTCTGAAGAGTGAATTATCGGGCAATTTCAGAGAGGATATCTAGGAAGAAGACATCAAATCTAAGAGGTTGTGATGAGTGTTCGGAGGTCAAAGGAATTGGGGAGAATGGCTTCATGGTTCTTCTTTTATAAAGGCAGAACACACAATGAAATAACAAATGTGTGAACCCGGGCTCTTCTCCTCCTCTGTGTATTTTATGCAGCATAAAAACATGTCTTTGGAGCTTTGTGAGTGATTTAAAAACCAGACGGGCGCCGGCAAACAGACCGCGTCTACCCCAGTAACACTGTCATCTATTTCCTGGCTAAGTGGGTAGAAATGGTGGCCCGTGCTTTCTGGTGAAAGCTGAGCACAGGGAATGTGGCCTCCAGCTAAGTGGCAAATGTTTTCTATGCATGATGAATTCTTTCAATACAAGGCCCCACCAGAGCAGGATCAAATTAGAGAGTCCTCAGTTCCCGGTGCTCTTTTCTGCCACCCAGCCCAGTGTACTCGAAGAGAGTTCCCAGCAGCAGCTGAAGGAGCCACTTCTGACCAGGCATCATTTTTTTTTTAATATCCTTTGGAAACATAGCAGGTGAAGTCCAAGCTCCAAATAGGATCATGGGGAAAAGCAGAAAATAGCAGCTTAGTGCATTGTGATTTCCTCTCAGAAAGCCAGTGGGTCTTCCCCTGCTGGAACAGGGAAAGCTATGGATACCCCATCCCATGTTTATAAGTCACCTGTTGATCCTGACAGAAGCTGGACTTGGTTGACACTGGGCCTTGCTTTGCCACACAGGACCGGCATCCTTTAAGACTGTGTGTGTGTGTGTGTGTGTGTGTGTGTGTGTGTGCGCGTGTGTGTGTGTGTGTGCATGCACGGGCATTTTACCTGTGTTTCCTCTGCTCCTGCCATCTTGCTAAGAGGTTGTCTCTCTCAGGTGTGTAGAGCCAAAAGTGTCTGAACTTTTGATGCTGTGGCATGAGGTCATCTTCCACCAATGTGTTGGGTCACCTTTGTAACTTTCCTGGGATGTGTGGGGCCAGTGGGCCATCGGTTGGGGACACAGGACATTAAGTGTCATCAGGATGTCTTACCACACGTCTCCATCTCTTGCTTTCATTCTACGTGTCTTTTAGGTCCTTGGTATGGATACATTGTTTATTCCCTTGAAGTGACCTGGTGACTGGCTCACTACTAATGGAGAGACTTAGATTCTAAAGTTGTTTGTAAACTGAGGCCATGATGAAGTCCTCAATCCATCTCTGCTACCTACACCATTAGAGCTTCTGGTTCCACCAAAGCAGATGTGGTGACCTCCATTCTAGGTGTGGCAGGAGGCTCCCAGAAGCCCTCTACAGTTGGACAGTGTTCCTCCACACCTCTCACAACCATGTGGCTTTTAAAGTACAATCACTTGGGTATACAATTATATCTGGTGGTTTCAAAGCTTTTATTTAGTCATGGTATGGGCAGCTCCTCAGTCTATAGAAGCAGGATTTGTTCTCCATTAGATGTCTGTATTTGTGACCACACATTGTACGTTGCTATCTTCCTTTCTCCCCACCCCATCCCCCACCTTACTAGAATTTCCTATGTATTATTCTTGTTGATAGTTTGATGGTGACTGAAGTGTGGATTTCAGGGCCAGGCATTGTTCGTCAAAGGATAAAGTAAAAAAAAAAAAAAAAAATCACAATAGAAGAGGCCTTGAGGTTGAACTCATGCTGCAGCGTGCAGTCTGGGTAGGATGATCACATTGTCTTCCATAAACATGTGCAGTTAACAACTGGTTTTAACAAACAGATATGTTGGGGCTATAGAGATGCCTCTGTGGCTAAGACCGCTTGCTGCTGGCTCTGCAAAGTTCAAGTTCAGTTCCCAGCACCCACATCAGGAAGCTCACAGCTGTCTATAACTCCAACCCCAGGGCATCTGACTCCCTGTTCTGGACTCCAGTGGGCACCACCACACACATGGCAAACACACCCAGATGCAGACACATTCATAAATGCTCTAAAAGGCAAAAATAAGATAGTAAAAATACTAGATACCATGAACAGCTTTTTGTGGGCAAGAAAAAGCAACAAAAGCAAAATAGTAGAGCCGCTGGGCATGCAGGGAAGCAGGCTCTACTGGGTCCAGGAGGAAGCAGGCTCTGCTGGGCACTCAGGGAAGCAGGCTCTGCTGGGCTCATGGGGAAGCAGGCTCTGCTGGGCTCAGGAGGAAGCAGGCTCTGCTGAGCTCTCAGGGAAGCAGGCCCTGCTGGGCTCACTGCTGGGCTCATGGGGAAACATCCTCTGCAGGGCTCATGGGGAAGCAGGCTCTGCTGGGCTTAGGAGGAAGCAGACTCTGTTGGGCTCTTGGTTAAGCAGGCTCTGCTGGACTCAGGAAGAAGTAGGCTCTGCTGGGATTAGGAGGAAGCAGACTGTGCTGGGCTTAGGAGGAAGCAGGCTCTGCTGGGCTCTTGGGGAAGCAGGCTCTGCTGGACTCAGGAAGAAGCAGGCTCTGCTGGGCTCTTGGGGAAGCAGGCTCTTCTGGACTCAGGAAGAAGCAGGTTCTTCTCACTGCTAGGCTCAGGAGGAAGCAGGCTCTGTTGGGCTCTTGGGGAGGCAGGCTTTGGAAGCCAATTGGGCCTTTTGTGGTCTCTGTCAAATCTAGTGTGGTTGCTGCTGGTTCTATGACAAGGGCAGGTGCCCTCTGTGGTAACTGTTCTTCCATACCTATGGGTAAGTTGACATAAGGTTGATCTGTAGACAGCGACAGCTCTCACCTGGAGTAGGGACTTCATCTTTCAGTGGGAGAGTTTGATCTTTAAATTAAAAGTCTGGGAGCCTGAACAACTCAAAGGGGAACAGAAGGGCTGCTCCTAGTGAGCTCTCTGGGTTTTTCTCTGACTGAAACAGAAGTGAAGCTGGTGACTAAAACCAACACTTAATGGCACTTTAATACAGTGACGCTCGAGATCACGCTTTGTCTATATTCATGTGCACACACAGGACACTGTGGGAGTGGGCACCTCTGTCACATCTCTGTCTGCTGGGCTCTGCTGGGATCGCTGCTGGGTTTTCGGGGACATGTGTGCATCGGTGCACCACCTATTCTCTGCACACACTGAACATATGCATGCAGAAATGATAATTGTGCTTCCATTTAAGTGTGGAGACTGTAATTCAATTTTATTTTTCTTTTTACTTAACATTTCCTCCAACTTTCTCCAGAGTTAATATGCAATTATGGGCATAATAATGAAAAAGTAGGGTGTATTAAAATAGTATTTATGGGGCATAGAACAGCACAGAAAGTGCCTGGAGTATGGGAATGGAGAACCTGCTGCAAATCTGTGTATCTGTCCCCATTACAGCCGTGGTTAAACAGAACAAAACAAACCCCACAAGCAGAAAACAGCAGAGCACAAGTTAACCCACTCGCTGTTCTGCGCTCGCAGCTCTGAGCTGCGTGGTTATTGGATAGCTCTTCTTCCTCTCCCTGCGTTTGCATCTTCTTCTGTTTTTCTGAAACATTTACTCTACATAATCTTCACATTGTCTAAAATGCCAAAACATGTCTGGGAAAGTTTAAATGATGTGCAAAGCATCTTCTAATACAATCATCCTTTGATGGTGAGTTACACTTCTGCCTTCATGGACTCAGGCTGCTCAAGGGAATGAAAGATCAAGATATCAGGTGACTCTGCCTGGGAAACTGCTCCCATTCATTCCAAAGCATGTAGCATGCACATGGCAAAGACACCCATGTGTGGTCATTCACACACATACATGCACACATATACATACCACCACCATCACTACCCTCATCACCATCATCACTGTCACAGCCAACATCTTTATCACCCTCATCACCATTATCATCATCGTTACCATCTTCATAATCATCACTATAATTATCACTATCATTATTATAACCACCATCACCACCATCACCAAAACCAATACCGTCACGGTTATCATCCCTCTTCACCAACTGCCAATAACATCACCACCATCTCTGTCTCTGGCAATTAAAGAAAAAAGTCCATTTTGCATTGTCTATCTATTCTTCTGTGCCATGGAGACATCAACTAGACGGAGCCATACAGTGCCTGGAGAGGGGTGGGGCCAGCTCTCCCCCACCCATGGACATTAGTATGGCTTCAGGTGGCAGCCCAGACCATGCATCTCCACATGGGCTTTGTTGGTAACGCTTCGGACTGCGGCCATCAACACAAGCCTTTGGCTGTGTCAGGACCACCAACCCACTTCTGGCTCTCATTGGCTGTCCAGACCATGGGCCTGTCATGTTCTCAGGTGGCTACGTGTGCCACTCACATCAGGATGGTCCCTGGAGGCAGCAAGGCTGGAGGATGTCACTGAGGCATCAGGCAGCAACGCAGGTCGCATACATCCATGTGGGTTTCAGGCTTTATTGCAGCCTGGGGCAGCGGCATGGACCAAGTGGTCCTTTGAGGGGCTCTAATACAGAGAGTGAGCCTTTCCCCATTGTTATTGAGGCCAGGAGGATCCATCAGGGCTTGGGAGTGGGCAGGTTTTGTCTGCCCACTGAGTCTGAGCCTGCATAAGCTCCAAGTTCACCATCCTGCTCACTGGGTGATGATGGCATGTGGACTTCAGCTTTCTCTCTCACCTTTCATGGCCACCATGTCTCCAGCTCTGTCCATCTCCACAGTGCGCCCATCTCCACAGTGCTCATAGCACTTTGCTTTTCTCTTCCCCACCCATCCATCACATATTAGGTCATGGCAGTGGCACCGGCACCCTGGCCTCTGAGGCCGGCCAGTGCTTCGGTGTACAACAGAATGAAACTTTCATAACATAGAGAGTGAAGCCTTCCTAGACACCACATTGTATCCGATCTCATCTCAAGGAATGTCTGTTGGTGTTGAAATTCTTTCTGCCTGCCTTGCCCCTCTCTGGCAGTGGATACTCCGGCATTGGTCTTGGGTACACAGTGCACAAGTGAGCCTTGCATGTGATGGTGTGGAAAGTTACAACAAGGCTGAGGCCCTGGCTCCTCTGCTTAGTCTTTTTATCTTTACCACATCTATAATCGCTCCAATGAAAGGGTAGAGATAGAGACAAAGTCTCCTTGCTGTCCCTGCTGAGCAACAGGGCTCTACCTTCAGGAGTTTCCAGCCAGGCCTGAGATCCACTAGGTTCCTCACCTCACTCACCCTTCCTCCGAGTAAATCCTACTAACCCAGACAAAAAGTGGTCTTCTCTTTAATAAACATTTCCCTGTTGGAGCTATCGAGACTCTCCAGCCAAGGCCACAGGCTTTGCATGCCTCAATTCCCCTTCCCTGTTTATGCAGCCTCCTTAGAAGAAAAAAGTGGCCTTTACTGGATGTTGCTTGGAAACAGAGGCATACGTTCATTTGCATATTTATTGGTCTTAGTGGGGAGAAAGCCACTCCAGAGCCAGCACTGTTGGGACTAAGGCAAGTTTGTAAAGATTCTCCTGGAATCTCTTTTCTTTGAAGTGTACTGGCAAAGGAGTGCATCCGGCTGGTCATATAGGCTGGTGTCCTTGCCTTCAAGAGGCTGGAGACTGGCCTGTGCTGGCTTCTTCTGTGCTTACTGTTAGTTTTACATACAGAGAAGGCTTTCTGATGCTTGGCCTTGTTAACTACAGGAATGTGCTTGACAGGGACAGAGGGGCTGCCTCATTGGAAATCAGGGAGACTGCTTCAAGTGGATCTGCAATGTCTAAACAAGGTCACACATAGACTGGGGTCCTTTGCTGCTGTGAACTTGGCTTGTTAGACTTAAAGTTTGGCATTATAAGTGGCAGGCTTTCTTTTTTTTAATGTTTTTCTTATTTTTTCTTTTTTTTATTAGATATTTTCTTCATTTACATTTCCAGTGCTATCCCAAAAGTCCCCCATACCTCCCCCCACTCCCCTACCCACCCACTCTCACTTCTTGGCCCTGGAGTTCCCCTATACTGAGGCATATAAAGTTTGCATGACCAATGGGCCTCTCTTTCCACTGATGGCCGACTAGGCCATCTAATGATACATATGCAGCTAGAGACACGAGCTCCAGGGGTACTGGTTAGTTCATATTATTGTTCCACCTATAGGGTTGCAGATCCCTTTAGTTCCTTGGGTACTTTCTCTAGCTCCTCTATTGGGGGCCCTGTGATCCATCCAGTAGCTGACTGTGAGCATCCACTTATGTGTTTGCTAGGCCCCGGCATAGTCTCACAAGAGACAGCTATATCAGGGTCCTTTCAGCAAAATCTTGCTAGTGTATGCAATGGTGTCAGCATTTGGAGGCTGATTATGGGATGGATCCCCAGATATGGCAGTCTCTAGATAGTCCTTCCTTTCGTCTCAGCTCCAAACTTTGTCTCTGTAACTCCTTCCATGGGTGTTTTGTTCCCAATTCTAAAAAGGGGCAAAGTGTCCACACTTTGGTCTTCATTCTTCTTGAGCTTCATGAGCTTCTCAAATTGTATCTTATATCTTGGGTATTCTAAGTATCTGGGCTAATATCCACTTATCAGTGAGTACACATCATGTGAGTTCTTTTGTGATTGGGTTACCTCCCTCAGGATGATGCTCTCCAGGTCCATCCATTTGCCTAGGAATTTCACAAATTCATTCCTTTTAATAGCTGAGTAGTACTTCATTGTGTAAATGTACCACATTTTCTGTATCCATTCCTTTGTTGATGGGCATCTGGGTTCTTTCCAGCTTCTGGCTATTATAAATAGGGCTGCTATGAACATAGTGGAGCATGTGTCCTTCTTATCAGTTGGAACATCTTCTGGATATATGCCCAGGAGAGGTATTGCTGGATCCTCTGTTAGTACTATGTCCAATTTTCTGAGGAACCGCCAGACTGATTTTCCAGAGGGGTTGTACAAGCTTGCAATCCCACCAACATAGAGGAGTGTTCCTCTTTCTCTACATCCTCACCAGCATCTTCTGTCACTTGAATTTTTGATCTTAACCATTCTGACTGGTGTGAGATGGAATCTCAGGGTTGTTTTGATTTGCATTTCCCTGATGATTAAGGATGCTGAACATTTTTTCAGGTGCTTCTCTGCCATTCGGTATTCCTCAGCTGAGAATTCTTTGTTTAGCTCTGAGCCCCATTTTTAATGGGGTTATTTGATTTTCTGGAGTCCACCTTCTTGAGTTCTTTATATATATTGGGTATTAGTCCCCTATCTGATGTAGGATAGGTAAAGATCCTTTCCCAATCTGTTGGTGGCCTTTTTGTCTTATTGACAGTGTCTTTTGCCTTACAGAAGCTTTGCAATTTTATGAGGTCCCATTTGTCGATTCTCGATCTTACAGCACAAGCCATTGCTGTTCTATTCAGGAACTTTCCCCCTATGCCCATACCTTCGAGACTTTCCCCCACTATCTCCTCTATAAGTTTCACTGTCTCTGGTTTTATGTGGAGTTCCTTGATCCACTTAGATTTGACCTTAGTCCAAGTAGATAGGAATGGATCAATTCGAATTCTTCTATATGTTAACCGCCAGTTGTGCCAGCACCATTTGTTGAAAATGCTATCTTTTTAATACTGGATGGTTTTAGTTCCCTTGTCAAAGATCAAGTGACCATAGGTGTGTGGGTTCATTTCTGGGTCTTCAATTCTATTCCCTTGGTCTAGTTGTCTGTCGCTATACCAGTACCATGCAGTTTTTATCTCAATTGCTCTGTAGTACAGCTTTAAGTCAGGCATGGTGATTCCACCAGAGGTTCTTTTGTCCTTGAGAAGAGTTTTTGCCATCCTAGGTTTTTTGTTATTCCAGATGAATTTGCAGATTGCCCTTTTCAATTCGTTGAAGAATTGAGTTGGAATTTTGATGGGGATTGCATTGAATCTGTAGATTGCTTTTGGCAAGATAGCCATTTTTATTATATTGATCCTGCCAATCCATGAGCATGGGAGATCTTTCCATCTTCTGAGACCTTCTTTAATTTCTTTCTTCAGAGACTTGAAGTTCTTATCATACAGATCTTTCGCTACCTTAGTTAGAGTCATGCCAAGGTATTTTATATTATTTGTGAGTATTGAGAAGGGTGTTGTTTCCCTAATTTCTTTCTCAGCCTGTTTATCCTTTGTGTAGAGAAAGGCCATTGACTTGTTTGAGTTAATTTTATATCCAGCTACTTCACCGAAGCTGTTTATCAGGTTTAGGAGTTCTCTGGTGGAATTTTTAGGGTCACTTATATATACTATCATATCATCTGCAAAAAGTGATATTTTGACTTCTTCCTTTCCAATTTGTATCTCCTTGATCTCCTTTTGTTGTCAAATTGCTCTGGCTAGGACTTCAAGTACAATGTTGAATAGGTAGGGAGAAAATGGGCAGCCTTGTTTAGTCCCTGATTTTAGTGGGATTGCTTCCAGCTTCTCACCATTTACTTTGATGTTGGCTACTGGTTTGCTGTAGATTGCTTTTATCATGTTTAGGTATGGGCCTTGAATTCCTAATCTTTCCAAGACTTTTATCATGAATGGTTGTTGGATTTTGTCAAATGCTTTCTCAGCATCTAAGGAGATGATCATGTGTTTTTTGTCTTTGAGTTTGTTTATATACTGGATTATGTTGATGGATTTCTGTATATTAAACCATCCCTGCATCCCTGGAATGAAACCTACTTGGTCAGGATGGATGATTGTTTTAATGTGTTCTTGGATTCGGTTAGTGAGAATTTTATTGAGTATTTTTGCATCGATATTCATAAGGAAAATTGGTCTGAAGTTCTCTGTCTTTGTTGGGTCTTTCTGTGGTTTAGGTATCAGAGTAATTGTGGCTTCATAGAATGAATTGGGTAGAGTACCTTCTGCTTCTATGTTGTGGAATAGTTTGTGAAGAACTGAAATTAGATCTTCTTTGAAGGTCTGATAGAACTCTGCACTAAACACATCTGGTCCCGTGTTTTTTATTTTTTTATTTTTTTGGTTGGGAGACTATTAATGACTGCTTCTATTTCTTTAGGGGATATAGGACTGTTTAGATCATTAACCTGATCCTGATTTAACTGTGGTACCTGGTATCTGTCTAGAAATTTGTCCATTTCATCCAGGTTTTCCAGTTTTGTTGAAAATAGCCTTTTGTAGAAGGATCTGATGGTGTTTTGTATTTCTTCAGGATCTGTTGTTATGTCTCCCTTTTCATTTCTGATTTTGTTAATTAAGATGCTATCCCTGTGCCCTCTAGTGAGACTGTCTAAGGGTTTATCTATCTTGTTGATTTTCTCAAAGAACCTGCTCCTTGATTGGTTGATTCTTTGAATAGTTCTTCTTTTGTCCATTTGGTTGATTTCGCCCCTGAGTTTGATTATTTCCTGCCATCTACTCCTCTTGGTTGAATTTGCTTCCTTTTGTTCTAGAGCTTTTACGTTTGTTGTCAAGCTGCTTGTGTGTGCTCTCTCTAGTTTCTTTTTGGGGGCACTCAGAGTTATGAGTTTTCCTCTTAGAAATGGTTTCATTGTGTCCCAGAAGTTTGGGTATGTTGTGGCTTCATTTTCATTAAACTCTAAAAAGTCTTTAATTTCTTTCTTTATTTCTTCCTTGACCAAGGTATCATTGAGAAGGGTGTTGTTCAGTTTCCACGTGAATATTGGCTTTCTATTATTTATGTTGTTATTGAAGATCAGCCTTAGTCCATGGTGATCTGATAGGATGTATGGTACAATTTCAATATTTTTGTATCTGTTGAGGCTTGTTTTGTGACCAATTATATGGTCAATTTTGGAGAAGGTACCATGAGGTGCTGAGAAGAAGGTATATCCTTTTGTTTTAGGATAAAATGTTCTGTAGATATCTGTTAGATCCATTTGTTTCATAACTTCTTTTAGTTTCACTGTGTCCCTGTTTAGTTTCTGTTTCCAGGATCTGTCCATTGATGCAAGTGGGGTGTTGAAGTCTCCCACTATTATTGTGTGAGGTGCAAAGTGTGCTTTGAGCTTTACTAAAGTTTCTTTAATGAATGTGACTGCCCTTGCATTTGGAAAATAGATATTCAGAACTGAGAGTTCCTCTTGGACGATTTTACCTTTGATGAGTATGAAGTGTCCCTCCTTGTCTTTTTTCATAACTTTGGGTTGGAAGTTGATTTTATTCGATATTAGAATGGCTACTCCAGTTTGTTTCTTCAGACCATTTGCTTGCAAAATTGTTTTCCAGCCTTTCATTCTGAGGTAGTGTCTGTCTATTTTCCTGAGATGGGTTTCCTGTAGGCAGCAGAATGTTGGGTCCTGTTTGTGTAGCCAGTCTGTTAGTCTATGTCTTTTTATTGGGGAATTAAGTCCATTGATATTAAGAGATATTAAGGAAAAGTAATTGTTGATTCCTATTATTTTTGTTGTTAGAGTTGGAATTCTGTTCTTGTGGCTGTCTTCTTGTAGGTTTGGTGAAGGATTATTTTCTTGCTTTTTCCAGGGTGTGGTTTCCGTCCTTGTATTGTTTTTTTCTGTTATTATCCTTTGAAGGACTGGATTCGTGGAAAGATAATGTGTGAATTTGGTTTTGTTGTGGAATACTTTGGTTTCTCCATCTATGGTAATAAAAGTTTGGCTGGGTATAGTAGCCTGGGCTGGCATTTGTGTTCTCTTAGTGTCTGTATAACATCTGTCCAGGCTCTTCTGGCTTTCATAGTCTCTGGTGAAAAGTCTGGTGTAATTCTGATAGGCCTGCCTTTATATGTTACTTGGCCCTTTTCCCTTACTGCTTTTAATATTCTATCTTTATTTAATGCATTTGTTGTTCTGATTATTATGTGTCGGGAGGAATTTCTTTTCTGGTCCAGTCTATTTGGAGTTCTGTAGGCTTCTTGTATGTTCATGGGCATCTCTTTCTTTAGGTTTGGGAAGTTTTCTTCTATAATTTTGTTGAAGATATTTGCTGGCCCTTTAAGTTGAAAATCTTCATTCTCATCTACTCCTATTATCTGTAGGTTTGGTCTTCTCATTGTGTCCTGGATTTCCTGGATGTTTTGAGTTAGGATCTTTTTGCATTTTGCATTTTCTTTGATTGTTGTGCCGATGTTCTCTATGGAATCTTCTGCACCTGAGATTCTCTCTTCCATCTCTTGTATTCTGTTGCTGATGCTTGCATCTATGGTTCCAGATTTCTTTCCTAGGGTTTCTATCTCCAGTGTTGCCTCACTTTGGGTTTTCTTTATTGTGTCTACTTCACTTTTTAGGTCTAGTATTGTTTTGTTCATTTCCATCACCTGTTTGGATGTGTTTTCCTGTTCTTCTTTAAGGACTTTTACCTGTTTGGTTGTGCTTTCCTGTTTTTCTTTAAGGACTTGTAACTCTTTAGCAGTGTTCTCCTGTATTTCTTTAAGTGAGTTATTAAAGTGCTTCCTAATGTCCTCTACCCTCATCATGAGATATGCTTTTAAATCCAGGTCTAGCTTTTCGGGTGTGTTGCGGTGCCCAGGCCTGGGCGAGGTGGGAGTGATGCGTTCTGATGATGGTGAGTGGTCTTGGTTTCTGTTAGTAAGATTCTTATGTTTGCCTTTCACCATCTGGTAATCTCTGGAGTTAGTTGTTATAGTTGTTTCTGGTTAGAGATTGTTCCTCTCATGATTCTGTTAGCCTCTATTAGCAGACCTGGGAGACTAGCTCTCTCCTCTGAGTTTCAGTGGTCAGTGCACTCTCTGCAGGCAAGATCTCCTCTTACCGGGAAGGTGCACAGATATTGGGTGTTCGGACCTCCCTCCTGGCAGAAGATGAAGGCCTGAAACAGAACCTGTCCTAGAAGCTGTGTTGCTTCGGCCTGTCACAGAAGCTGTTAGCTTCTGTATTCCACACTCTCACCTGCACAGACTAGTCTTGGAGGGATCCGGGAACAGAGATGGCTCCCCCAGGTGCTCCTGCAAAGCCCTCCCGGGCAGGGCAGGCACCACTCCTCTGGCAGGGAAGGTGCCTGGATGTCTGAAGCCCAAAACGGGGTCTGTCTCAGAAGCTGTCCTCTAGGGACCTTGGGAGTGTCCGCCAATTCTGCACCCACGTGACCCAGTGCTGGTGCCAACTGGAAGGGACTTGTGACCCTGGTCAGGCTGCGTTTCCTGCTTCTCTATTGCTGTCTCAGGTCCTGCGAGATTGGATTGGAACAGAAGTTGTGTTCCACTCACTGGTGGTTCTAAGATCGTGTGGAGAATCCTCTAGGGGACCTTGAGGGTGTCCTGCAACTCCGCGCCCAAGGTGACCTGGTGCTGGTACCAACCAGAAGGGTGGCAGGCTTTCATAGGGAGTCAAGGTTGTGACAAGGTTTTTATTCTTTTTGTTAAGAATTATTTATTTATTTTATACAAATGAGTACAGTGTAACTGTTTTCAGACACACCAGAAGAGGGCATCAGATCCCATTACAGATGGTTGTGAGCCACCATGTGATTGTTGGGAATTGAACTCAGGACCTCTGCAAAAGTAGTCAGTGCTCTTAACCGCTGAGCCATCTCCCCAGCCCTTATTCATTTGTTTTAATGTCACAGAAATCCCTACCTATCTTTCACAGTTTGGTCTCCAGGAATTTTATCTGTCTTGTCCAAGGCCTGCAGATTGTAGAAGCCTAATAACAGGTACTGGAAGATGTTCTTCAGGCAAGGAATAATGTCTCCTGCCATCTTGAGAGCCATGGCCCCATCTCCTTATCTTCTCTCTGGTACCCAGCAGAGCAGGACAGGCCTGTGTCTAGCAGTGATGGAAGGAATGCAATCCCCAGTGGGAGTTTCCAAGCTGATAGAGGCAGGGGCTGCCAAGACCAGGGTTTGTGAGATGTCTCTAGTAAACTACAACACCTCAAGATTTCAGGATATATTTTCTTTGACCTCCAATGACCTCAAGGTAGCAAAACACATGTGGGGAATGCCAGCCAAGAACCAATTCAAATTATTTCATGTGATTACAGACACCGTGCTGCCAATGGTGACCTGTGCTGAGAAGGAATTTTCTACCACTTACCTGGAGCATGATGCTTCCCCTGAACCAGCTAGGTTCTTGTGAAAAGTTCCAAATAATTGGATAAGATGTGAGTTACATTCACAGAGAGGAGAAACAACCAAATGCTTTGGCTGACTGTCTGGAGAACTCACAAATACAACGAGAACACCCGAATTTTGTAACAACACTTCTAGTACTATAAAAGAAATTTCCAGCTCTTTCTCTTTATGTTAAACTATCCACATTTGGAATGCAGGCAGGTGACGTTTGTGGGGTTGGGGGAGCCAGAAACTGCTTCTTCTGGTCCAAATATCTTCCATCTCCCCCACCCCTAATCAGCCAATTGAACTATTTCTTCTTCTTTGAGCATTTAATGTACAGATTGGAAATTTCTGAAACAGAATAAGAAGCAGGCAGGGAAACATGTGGCCACATCGTTCTAATTCTGGACACCAAGTCTCTGAACGTGGCACCCCTGACTTGGGTGTGTGTGTTTGTCAGAGAGACACTCCTGGCCTTTACAGGATTCAATTTAAAGTAATTTCTCCCCAATGTCCAAGTTCACAAAGCTTGGTCACTGAGAAAAGAAACACAAGATGAAACACCCCACTGCAGGTGACATGCCATCTTGTGGTTAGGGACACTGGCCAGTATCTGCTCCAAGGAAGTAGCTCTCATATTGGAAGCTGGCACATGGAGGCTAAACTGTGAACATCACTTATTTGAAGGTCCACCAACCTTGCCACTGCTTCAGGGACTGCCAGAATCCATTCTCTGCTCCCTTGTCTCTACAAAGTCAGCTCTGGGATCAGAACCCTCCACACTGGGCAGAGGGCAGCGAAGCACTGCAAAGCACTCAGGGTATGTGTGCCTTTACCTCAGGCCTGAACCTGTTCCCAGAGGTTCAGATCTAACTCGGCTTCTCACATGTTGCAGAAAGCATCTATCATGACCAGGGACACTTTCAGAACAGAGATACTTGGCCTCTTTAATCCGAGGCTGGGAGACCCACTCCTACTGCGGAAGTGCACACACCTGAGGATGACTTTCTTTTCTGCCTTAAACACACTGAGTCGATTTCCTATGGGAATCCTTCACTTCTCTGCAGCCTTCAATTTCCCAATATCTGAGAGAAAAGGCTTAAAAAAATGCACCAGTTCCTTCCTGGGCCCTGGACATGGATGTTATTCACAGCCAAAACAAAAACAAAAAACAAACAAACAAACAAACAAACAGAAAACTCATGAGTTGTAGGTGTGCAGAGTCCAACCTCACTACAGTCTCTGTGACTTAATTTGTGTCTATCAAAAACCCACATTCCCTCTAATAATGGGAAATTAGTGGAGTTGCTTGTAAGCAGGTTTTCTCTGCTATTGTAATGTCTCTGTTAATTCAGGTTTAACATCCAGTCACATTTAAGGTTACTAGCTTCCCTGGGCTTTTCTGTCTTTCTCACCTCTGGGGTTAATTAGCTTTGCCCGAGGAGTGTGGAGTACCCCCAATGAGCTCCATTCAGCTTCTTGTATATTTTTCGTGTCTGCCAACTCTTGTTACCCCTTCTAACAATCCCAGTCTCCCACCCCGTGGCATGTGGCATGCTGCCAAGGTCTGTGCCCAGATTCCAGTTCGGTCTCCACTATACCAGACCCCAGGTAGAATGAAGGTTTGGCTCTGCCTTTCAACCTCTTTGAGTCCCCAGTGGACTGTGTTAGTCCATCTGCTTCAGAAAAAGACACTCCCCATGCCTGTGTAACCAGGTCATGTCTGTCATGTGGTGGAACTTTCTGGGACCTGGGAGACACGCCATTCTTTGGGCCCTGACCTGGGTCCAAGCTGCAGGAAAGTGATATCGCTGATATCATGACACCTGGTTATACACTGTGGTGACCAAAATGTGATACATCTGGTCGCCTATGACACAAAGCCATGTACTAGTCAGGTTCCAAATGCCTGTTAGTAAACAGAAGTGCTTTGACATATTCCACAGTCTGGTGCTTAGAACAGGCAGATCACACGGGAAGGCTTAAACCAGGAGAAAATACAGCAAACCTCAGACATGGGAGGGGCTATGCAGAAGGCTCAGCTAAGAGGATTACGTCTGTAGTCTGGACTTAGAACACAATACCACCTCCGTGGATTAGCAACCTCTACTGAGGATGAGGAAAGGGAAGCCGTATCCCGAATCAACAGTCATAAAATCTGCTTTGAAAAGAACCCAGAAGGAGCTGGGAGAAACGATAGGAGAGGACAAGGGTGGGCTTTACAGAAAGATGAGGTCATCCACTTGTCCGATGCGGCATGTGACCAGGTGGAGTCAGAAGCTCTTGTCCAGCCTCTGAACTGAAACAGAACCCGCAGCATTGTATCAAATTCCCCGAACCTACATTGTATCAAATTCTCCAGTACCTAAAAGGTCAAAGAGGCCAGGGGCCATTCTTCCATATGTCTTAGTTCCATTTTGTTGCTTTGACAGATGCTCTGACAGAATGCAGCTCAGTGTAGGAGAGGAAAGGTCGTGTTTGACTTACAAATCCAATGGTTCATTTTGGGGAGAAGTCAAGGCAGAGCCTCTAGCAACTAGCCACATCATATTTACAGTGAAAACCAGAGAGAAACAGACACACCCATGCTGCCTGCTTGCTTGTGCTCAGCTAGCTTTCTTCTCTCTCATACTGTTCAGGAGCCTCTGCATAGGGAAGGATGCTGCCCACAGTGGGCTAGAACTTTCCACATCGAATGCCCTCAGGCCGACTTTAACTCTTCATTCAGACTGTCTTCCCAAGTGACTCTAGGTCGCGTCAGGTTTACAGTTGAAAGTAATGAGCACGAAGTAGCACCAGGAAAGAAGGTTCTGCTCCATCACTTTTGATGAAGCTCTGAGTACCAGGGTGGTTGGATTTAGGCCCCAGAATGGGCAGATCTTCTGAAAGAGCAATGCTTGGGGCTATCAGGGCTAGACACAGGGTACAGCTGACTACAGGACCCTGGCTGAGAGCAGATTATCTGGGCTGGGATTGGCAGTGATTAGACTTCCACTTCAGTGGTAGAGCTAGCTGTGACAGGAGCCGGAGATAGGTGCCCACATATAACAAGAGGATGTTCTTTTGTAGGCTGAGGGGAAAGTCACAGATGGGAAGGCTGGGCCCGTGAAAAACCTGTTCATTCTGTAGAGTGGGGCGGGCCAAGCAGGCCCTCACATCAAACCTGCCCCCCCCCCCACCATTTCCCTTAATTTCACTGTTGAAATATTGAACGTCTCTTTTTTTTTTCAATGTATGTCTGGGATTTGGAGGCTCATTTCCAGAAGCCGTGCAAAGTGCTCGTGTGATCAAAGTGGAGGACTCTCTGGGTTTGAGCAGAGAAATTGGGAGGATTAGGAGCTGTCACAGCTTGTCGTGCACAGATCCCACTTCGGAAAATTAACTGGAGAAGGTACAAGTGGCTCTTCAAGCTCCCTGCAAGGAGCCACCGTCACAAAGTGTGTCCCATCACACTTCCTGGGCAGCGAGGTCAGTGCCCTTGTCTATCACGCTTGTGGTATCCATCTGCAGATGCTCAGCCCCAAGTCTGAAGGACACCATCTGGACCTTCCTTGCTTTCCCAAGCTCTGTGGTTAATGTGCTGTTTAACACGACTGTTCTAACGGCACACCTTAGCCACAGTTTCCTGCAGAACTTGCCAGAATCTACTGGAGTTCCTGTGTGTCTACCTCAAAGATCTGGCTTGCCCTAGATCATCCTGAATTCTTGTTGTTGTCTTGGAGTTGGACAGTCAGCATTCCGAGACTCTCTGGGAGCCTAGAAATACATGAAAGCCTCCCGCAATGCTGGAGATTGGGCTGTGATGGTTTCACTCAGTCCTCAGGAAAGTGTGGCACAGGCTATACAGAGAGGAGTGTGTGGATGTAACAGGAGCCAGGGGCTGTTTGATTACTGTTTATCTTCGTCTACAACAAGCAGAAACCAGCAGCAGTGGAGGGTGTGTTCATGAATAAAAGCAACAGAGCACCCTCAGGCAATCCTGTTATGTGAGTCCAGTAAATGCATAGAGTCACAGCAAATGTCATAAAAACACAAAAGAAGAGAGACCCGTAGAGAGTGGGTGGGTGAGGAAAGAGAATCAACTGTCACTTATGCAAAGGGCAGGCACCATGGTAGGGCTTTGTCTCCCCAAAGAATAGCATCATGTCTACAAAGCACAAGACACTGAGTTCAGATTCCAGAACCCACCTACAAGCTGTGTGCACAGAGTCTGTCTGTAATCCCAGCAGACTGTGGTAAGAAGGGGGTTGAGCCAGTTAGCCTAATATATGTAGTGGCAAACATCAAGGGACCCTTCTTCTAAGACCATGGAAAAAGGACCACCATGCAAGTTCACTCTCAGGCCTCAATTTGTGCCCTGCGTCACATGACCATGCCTATACTCAGAGCAGCAGGACTGTGGATAACAACATCTTTAACACAGCAAGACCCACTTTGGACTTCTGACCTTTAGCTCCATGCAGCTGTGGATGGTTTTTGTTCCTGGGATAAAAGGCTGACCCGAAGCAACATGGGTCAGGAAAGGTTTGTTTGTCTTACATGTCCTGACCGCAGCCCATAGCTGAGGGAAGTCATGGCAGAACTCTAACAGGGCAGAGATAGGAAGCATGGAGAAAAGTCATTTGTTGACTTGCTTCCTTCTAGAACCCAGAACCACCTTCCCTGAGGTGGCACCCCACGCAGTAGGCTGGGCCTTACACATCAATCATTCATTTAAAAAATGTCCCAAGAACTTGTGCACAGGTCGATCTGATGGAGGAAATTCCTCTGTTAAAGTTCCATCTCCCTAGCAAGTGGGAGACTCTAGTTTGAGTCAAGTTGACGGTAACCAAGCCACACAATCTATGTGACATGCTGTGTCGATCCGATGCTGTGGTATCAGTCTTTGTTTGTTTGTTGTTTGTTTTGGTTTTTTTGTTGTTGTTGTTTGTTTTCGAGACAGGGTTTCTCTGTGTAGTCCTGGCTGTCCTGGAACTCACTTTGTAGACCAGGCTGGCCTCGAACTCAGAAATCTGCCTGTCTCTGCCTCCCAAGTGCTGGGATTAAAGGCATGTGCCATCACCGTACGGCGTGGTATCAGTCTTTAAACATGTGGCTATTTGATGCTTCAGCAGCAGAGACTCAGAACACACCCAGGAGAAGGATGCCAACTGTGTACAAGCCCTGTGTGCAGAGAATGAAGCAGGTCACCTCCAGGGTGTGTGCAGAGCCCATGAAGGGCACCAGGGACGTTTGTGCACTGGGCTTTGTTGCCTCTTAAGACATTTGACTGACCCTGGCTGCCAGCAAGGCCATAGCTGAGGTCCTTTCCTTCTTCAGAATATGTGTGATTTTATGTGGAAGAATTTAAAAGCAGAATGTCTTCCAGCCTCAAAGGAATAAAGCTGTCTTGAAAGGGACAGAATTTTCTGACAGCCTCCTGGGCCTCAAATAAAGCTGAGGCAATCTGAGGGTGCAGTTAGCACTGGGCTCTTTGGCTGGAGGGACATCTTGTCTAAGGGACAATTTTTATATCCATTTTATTTTTCAGTCAAATGTTAGAACACCTGGTACCCACGATGGTGGGGATTGCCACTTCAGAAGTGTCACCTGCAATCTGCAGCTCACTGTCTGCATAAGCGAGAGGCGATTCCATTTATCTTTAGTGTTCCATGCTGCGTATGTCCCGCTTGCCTTTGGAGGTATTATACGGCTCAGTGGTAACCCCAGGCTTCAGTGCCCAGTGCACCTGGCTCAAGCTTCCTGGCAAGAGCCTTGGTGGAGGTCCTGCCTTCTTCACAGCCCCTCTCTCTTATCTGGGAAATGCAGATGTGAATAGTCTTGGCAGTCAGGGTACAGGCATGCGAATGAATCTGATGAGTTCATTGGTGGCTGCTGCTTGGCATGTCAGTTCTATTGGCTTCTCAGGGAGTGGGTGTCCTTCCTTCCCTAGTGTCCATGGTCTTAATGATGCTGGGCTCCAGGCTGGTCACTGTCAGTACAGGATTTGTATGTTCCACCACAGCTCCTCTGAGCTCTGTGTGCTGCTTGCATGATCCTAGGGCCAGCACTGATTGCCAGGAATCAAGTTTGGGTTTTTCCAGGTGCTGTGGTTCAGCCAGGAATGCTCTGTGGACTGGCTCACCCTCTGCTTTGTCTCCTGAGATCTTTTCTTCCTAAGGAGATGTGTCTGGGCTTTTACCCAAGGGCTGTTCTGAACACACATGAACCTAGCTGAAGGGGGGGGGGCAAAGTGACCCTCTATGCTGTGAAGACCCTTCTGGCTTCTTTATCCAGGAGTTTCTAGAGAGATACCTCCTGAGCTCTTGTCTATGACTGGGGCAAACATGGACAAACTGAGGGTTGGCAGAGAGGGCTCCTGGGTCCATTGTGAATACTTTGTGTTTGTATGCAGAGGTGTTTAAGGAAACAATGGGGGAAATACAAAACAAAAATACAAGGTTCAGAGACTGGAGAAACCACACACACAAACACACACACACACATGTATATATATATATATATATATATATATATATATATATATATATATACTTATAAAAGGATATATCTATTATCTCTATCTATCTATCTATCTATCTCCACTGCTATATAATCAGGAGGATCCAAGTTTGGGTCTCCAGCAGCCATGTAAAAAGACCATTGTACTGGAAAGTAACTCTAATGCCAATGTTGTGCCCTGCAGAGCTAGGCAGATCCCTGGGGCTCACTGGACATCCAGCTCACCTAATTGGAAAGCCTTAGGCTGATAATAGACCCCATATCAAAAAATAAGGTGGGATGTTCCTAAGGAACAGCCACATACATTACCTCTGTCTTCTGCATCTTCTACAGGCACACACACACACACACACACACACACAAGACCAGGTTTTAGAAGCCAAGTGACTTTACAGGGGTGGCTGTGGCCTGGCTGCAACTGACCACAGGTACCTCAGATAAGCACTGTTTGCAGGAAGACACAGAATGCCCTCAGTATCCCTGGGACACAGTGTTCCTCAGTTTCTACTTGACCACATGTGATTGAGATACAAGTGAGTCTGAGGATGTGGCACACCCTCCAAGGTTAGCTTCCACCCATTCGCCAATACACTTTCCTCTACAGAGCCCTCTTAGGTGAGGCTTTCTGCATCCACTTCAAAATCTTAGCCAGGGTCTGCCCTCTGCTCTTCAAGTCCCAGGCAGCCTCTTGATCAGTTATGGAAAACACAGAGATAAAGTCCTTATTGTACAGGAAGGCTGTGTTAGCAGGACAGCCACCACCTTACAGCGATGGCAAGTCCAGCTACCTGAAGGGCCCTGGGGATGTCCTCATACCCATCTCACCATGGTTAACACAGAAACTGGAAAGAATGAAACCTACTGTGTGCCAGTTGGGCGATACCGATGATTTTCCTGGACATTCAGGTTTCAGCTGCTTGATTCATTAGAAAAACACTGTGTGTGATTCTCAGGCAAGCGCAGTCAGCTCAGCCACGGTTCCTTGCTGCAGGATCACGGGAATGTCATCTCCTGTCAGCGAAGGGCTCAGCTGCCTGACACTCGGAGGAGCTTAGAATGTGTTAGCTGCATGTGAATCAAAGCTCACCTGTCTGTCCATGGCTCCAGCAGCCTGTTCCTCTAGATCAGCCTTTGTGAGATGGCTGTCAGTCAGCCTGAGGAGGCAGCCTCGGGCAGCAGTGCGGGACAAATGCACAGGCCTCCCACACACTGCACACCCCTCTCAGAGGACCAGGGAAGAAACTGAATAATTTACCGCCAATTTTGTCACCTTCTGTTCTCTGTCACTGGAGGGGACAATGCTTGGGAATGAGGTATGATATAAACTTCCTTTTCTGCTGCACCCAGAGGTTCAGAGTCACTAACACTTATGTTATGTAACTGAGCCATCTCTTCTGGTTTTCTTATGCCCTGCCTGGAGGAGAGGTGGAGCTAGCTTTTTGTTTGAGTGCTAGGGATGGAAGTCAGGTCTTCCTGATTACACAGCAAGTATGTCACCAGCTGAGTATCTCTTAGCATGGCAGGCATATGATGGCATGGTACATGTTATCACAGTGGGGAGGAGCTAGCTAGTGTGTGACATCACAGTGGGGAGGAGCTAGCTGTTGCATGACATCACAGTGGGGAGGAGGTAGCTGTTGCATGACATCACAGTGGGGAGGAGCTAGCTGGTGATGACATCACACTTGGGAGGAGGTAGCTGGTACCTGACATCACAATGGGGATGAGCTAGCTGTTGCATGACATCACAGTGGGGAGGAGATAGCTGGTGATGACATCACACTTGGGAGGAGGTAGCTGGTACCTGACATCGCAGTGGGGAGGAGCTAGCTAGTTCATGACATCACAGTGGGGAGGAGGTAGCTGGTACCTGACATCACAATGGGGAGGAGGTAGCTGATACATGACATCACAGTGGGGAGGAGCTAGCTAGTTCATGACATTACAGAGTCTGGCTAGAGTTTCAGAATCCTCTATCCACATTCATCTGGCCCTGTGGCTTTGGGCTGGGGCCTACAACACTGGCAGGAAGCACTCTGCAGAGAAAAATGATGAATTTTGTGGACATGACATGAAAAAAGGAAGACTAAGTAGCTGGGGTCAAACTATCCCCCTTTGACTTAAGACCACCCACTAGGCCCCACCCACTGAAGGCTTCCTCAGTAAGCAAGAATCTGGGGATCAAGCACTAACAGATCACCTTTGGGAGATATCCTAAGCTGAGGTAGCAAGCCTGAGGGCAGCCCTGTCTCATAGCCCGTAGCCAGGGGTTAGTGGTGGCTCCTACCCCCATGCACTCTTGGCTAGCTCCCATGTTCTTCCTGTGGCGGAGCCCTGGATTTCTGCTCACACCTGTTACACGATTCATGCTTTGCTTTAAGCAGCACCAGAGTCACACCTTGGTGCTCTCTTCCTCTCTGTGTGCCATGAGACCTTTAGGATACCAGCCATGTTTTAACACCACACCTGGCATACTTTAATCAATACATTGACTAACTCAGACTCACAGCTGTGCTTCACTTGACCCAGCACAGCTGCCTGCCGATGCCTGTTCACATAGGCTGCTCTCTGGACACTGGGTTTTGAGTAGTTATCTTCCAGTGCCCAGAGTCTGACATAGGTATCTCTCTCACACAGGATTGTGTGACAGGATTGTGACAATCCTCTTGGATTGCCAGTGTCCTCTGTATGGTCAGTGTCCTCTGATAAAGGAAACAAATCCATTCCTTACCAGCTTCTGGCAGGTACTGATCACTGGTCTCCACTCTCATAGTTCTTAGATGAAGGTGATTAGCTTACTTCTGGCTCGAGGCAGCTAGTGATGAGAAGATTGGCCAGGTGTGAGACATATGGGTGGGATTTGCTGAAGAGGACGCAGGTGTGCATATTGTGTCAAAGATGGCTTTGCCGGCTTAGGTGAATGGCCAGAAGCCTGACATTTGTTCTCTCGGCATTATCCTCTCATTTGTCAAATGTATCAGAGCAGGGGCTTTTACTCCTGTGCATTGCTCTCTGAGGATGTTTCTACTCTCTCCGGCTGGTCTGATGCTCTGGGTTGTGACTGTTTGTCCACCCTAGTGCCTGCTGCCAGGACATGGGTGAAAGGATGCAGTATCTTCATTGTGGGATTCCCTTGTTTCTCCGTTCACTGCTAGAACACAGCCCTGGAGTGTGCCTGTGGACTGCTGAAGCTCCCTCATAGAAGGAGGAAGAGGGGAATCACTGGCTCTTCCATTTGTATGCTCCAACTAGATGTATCTCTTGAGGCAACAGAGCAAGTAGGCCAGAGAAGCTAATGGTCAGGCTCTGTTTACTCAGACATGAGGACACCATCATCTGTGCTAGTAGAACACTTTCCATTGCAGCTGCTTTTGGGACACCTGTTGCCTTAGTAATAAAGAGGTTTCTTTGCTGTGAAGAGACATGACTAAGGCAGCTCTTATAAAGGAAGACATTTAGTTGGGGCTGGCTTAGAGTTTCAGAGGTTCAGACCATTATCACCATGGCAGGAAGCATGGCAGCATCGTGCAGGCAGACATGGTGCTGGAAAAGCCAAGAGTCCTACATCCTGATCTGAAGGCAGCAAGCAGGAGATTGTCTTCCACTCTGGGTGGAGCTTGAGCATATATAAGACCTCAATGACCGCCTCCACAGTGACACACTTCCTCTAACAAGGCCACACCTCCTAACAGTGCCACTCCCTGTGGGCCAAGCATTTACACACAGAAATCTATGGGGGTCAAACCTATTCAAACCACCACAGCTGGACTCTAGCTTGCTACCCCTCATCTATGCTCTGTAGGTAAAGCCCAGCAAGCTTCCTGGTTCCCCAAGGGGAGCTCAGGTGGAATCAGACTTGGATTTGATGTTGGATCTTGTGAGGCACAGATGGCAGTTACATTTCTCCAAGTGTTCTCACCCAAACTCTCTGGTTCCACATCGACTGTTTCCACCATGCAAGCCTGACAAGAAGCCCTTTCCTTCCTGATGACCAGGCTGCTCAGAGTTCATTCAAAACTCATTTCCCTAAGCAGAAGTGGAGATGGTTGCATCTCGGAATGACTGGAGAGTTCTATTCTCCAGGTAAAACTCTGGATTTGGAATGACTTCAAACTCTCCTCCACATGACTCCAGTCAGGTTTGGGAAGACAGTTCAGTCAGTCAGGCCTTTGTTTTGTAAGTGTGAAGATCCAAGTTTGATCTCTAGGTTCCATGTTCAAAGCCAGGTGAGGTAGCACACTCCAGCACTGGGGAGGCAGAGCTGGTGGGACCCTGGAGCTCACTAGCCGGCCAGTCCAGCCTACTTTAGGCCTTAAGACCAGTGAGAAGCCTGGTCTCATTGAAATATGGTCAGGTTATCCTCTGGCCTCCACGTAGGAGTGTGCATGTCTGGTGGTTTGGACGAGAATGCCCCCATAATTTCATATACTTAGTCTCCAGTTGAACTGTTTTGAAGGATGAGGATGTATGGCCCTGTTGGAGGATCTGTGCCACTGTGAGTGGACTTTGAGGTTTCCCAAACCAATACCAGCTAGTCCTCCTTGCTCCCTGTCTGCAAGTCAGGATGTAAAGCTCTTGGCTATTATTATAACACCAAACCTTCCTGCCTGCTTCCACACTCCCTACCATGAGGATAATGGATTGCCCCTCTGAAACTGTAAGCTTTCCTTTGTGAGAGTTGTCTTGGTCATGGTGTCTTTTCACAGCAGTAGACCACTGACTAAGACAACATGTGAACATGTTAACACCCAAGTTAAATGAAATACAAACGTTGATCTTTTCTTCCTGATCATGACTGCTATATCACTGCAGAAATTTGAAAAACAAACAAACAAACATAAAAGGAAACACAAACAAACAAACAAACAAACAAACAAACAAAATAAGATCATGAGATAGTGAAGCGCCAGCCAGGCTGGCTTCCTCTCATTTTCATGGAACCAGAATGAGATTTTAAAATTCTGTCTTCAGGGTAGAATAAAGAGGCTCACTCTTCAGACCCAGATCTGACACTGCCAGAGGGGTGTGGCATAACTCACCTCTGCTCTCAGGCTCCTCTACACAATGGCCAACTGATGGCCAGTTTGTAGCCTTGATTTTGTGTGAATGAAGAGTGTTTGTGTGCACATGTCTGTGCATGCATGTACATGTGTGCATGCGTGTGCAAGTGTGCATGCACATGCGTGTGCTCATGTGTGCGCATGTGTATAACACTCTGATGTGTTCAGATATTTTAAAAATAAATACTGTCATGCTCTTCACAATCGTTCACTTTCAAGTTTTCCCAGAATTAAAAAAAAAAAAAGCCCAATCTCTCATAACAATATTGCAGAAAACCCGAAGTGATTCATTTCATGGTTAATTTATTTTGTAATTACAGATCTGTTGGTAAACAGTAGAATAATATTTTTTCATTTTGCTTATTTATGCTATTTATGCAGTGAATATTTTCGCTGTGCTGTGATAGCTGTTCATGGAAGATGCTCCCAAAGTGCATTAATTCAAATAAAATTATCTGTGCTTCTCATGTACACACATAACGATGTTTATGTATAAGCTGAGCTCCTAGGAAGGCTTTTTTTTTAAGAGAGAGGCAAATGTGTATCATCTATTTTTTATTTTTAATTAAAAATGCAAGTTAAAAAGCAGCATTAAATCCTAACTTTAAAAACATAATGCTAGCCAAATATTTTAGCTTCTAATTTTGGAATGTATGGGCATGCATATTTTAAAAGATAAATATCAAAAATTTTATCATGACAGTTTATTTTTATAATAATTTTATAATCATGACCTCAATAAATTACCAGAAGTAATTCAACACAGGACAGAAACACACACTAAATGGAATGGAGGAAAGTACCCAACAGGTTAACAGTTCTTGTCTACAGGAGCACAAGCAGGCAGGTACACGCACGTGTTCAGGACTAGGTGTGGTGTGTGTGTGTGTGTGTGTACATGCCTTTTCTTATGTGACAATTGTATGTGAAGATGTATGCATGCTTTCTTATAAGCCAGGTGTGTGTGTAGGTGTGTGTGTGTGTGTGTACAGGTGTGTGTATGTGCAGTTGTGTGTGTGTGTACAGGTATAGGTATGTGTGTATGTGCGTGTGTGTTGTGTGAGTTGTGTGCCTTTTCTTATGAGGCAGGTATATATGCAGATATGTGCATGCTTTCTTATAAGTCAGGGGTGTATGTGTGTGTAGGTATGCGTGTACAGGTGTGTGTATGTGCAGTTGTGTGTGTGTGTGTGTGTGAGTGTATGTATGCAGGTATAGGGTGTGTGTGTGTGTGTGTGTGTGTGTGTGTGGTGTGAGTGAGTGTGTGTGCCTTTTCTTATGAGACAGGGTGTATGTGCAGATATGTGCAGGCTTTCTTATAAAGCAGGTGTGTATGTGTACAGGTGTATGTGTGTGTACAGGTGTGTGTGTATGTGTATGAATATCTGTGCACTCATAAGGCAGGTGTGTGCAGGTATGTAGTTGTATAGGTGTGTGTGCATGCATGCAGGTGTGTGCAGATGTGTGCATTCTTTCTTATGAGGCAGGGGTGTGTGTTTATGCAGGTGTGTATGTATACAGGTGTGTGCACAGAGGTGTGATGTGTTCAGGTGTGTGTGCTCTTTCTTATGAGGCATGTATGTGTGTATATTCAGGTGTGTATGTATACAGGTTTGTGCACGCAGGTGTGTATGTGTGCAGTTGTGTGTTTGTATTCAGGTGTGTGTGCAGGTGTGTGTGTGCAGGTGTGTGTGTACAGGTGTGTGCATGCAGATGTGTGTGTGTGTGTGTATGTGTGTGTGTGTGTGTCAGGGTGGAATGTAACCATGTGCACAGACACATGTGGGGAGGATCAAGAACAAGCTCGGGTGCCATCGTCTGTCTTCAGGCACTGTCCACCCTGGTTGACTAGCCCTCTCATCGTTGCTTGCTGAGCTTGGGCTGTTGGGCCAGCGAGCTCCAGAGATCACCCTTGTCTCTAACTCCCCAATGCTGGGCTGCAGACTCACACCATCACACCCAGCATGCTTATGAATGTTCTGGTAACTAACCTTGGATTTCCATGACTCCCTGGCAAGTTCCTTATCATTGGGCCATTTCAGCAGCATGATAAACACCTTGTCCACTGGGCTGCCCCCTCTGTTCCCTCAGCTGCTCTGTAGCTTTTACAGCATTCCCTTTGAGGGCAGACAATATATGTTTACTCAGAAGTGCAACAAGTAGCCTCCTAAGCTATTATTAATACATGACTCTGAGACGGAGGGATTTCTGACATAAACATGAGTGTGGGGCCCTCAAATGAATGAGTCAGAGAAAGAACACAGAGTGACCTACTACCATGTGAGATAGCACGTAGATATGCCCAGACTGGCTGTAGCAAAGATAGGAGTGTATGACTGTAATGAAGGCCCATGGCCCATGGTGTTTTATCCATTCATGGGCATTGCTTGAGATGAGAGAGAGGAACTGAATGAGACTAGCAGCTCTGGTGTGGGAAGTGGTTTTTATGGAGGCCCACTTCCTGCTTCAGAGTTGGTTGAATTTGTGAGCAACATGGGTGGGCTTGGACACCTGGGGCGGTGACGGGTCTGAGCCAATGTTCTAACACTCATGCCTGAATCTGAGCAGTCTTTTGCTCTCAGCCCATTGTTGGTTAGCTAAGTAACCTCCCTTCTGGTGTTCCCCCAAATCCCAAACAGTGTCATATATTTATGGCATTCCAGATTTTTGTCTTATTAATATTTTCCTAGCAACTTGAGCTATTTGCAGTGATTATGTTTTTTAAAGTATGTATTATGTTTATTATTTTTAATTTTGCATATGTCTTTGAGTCGACTATTAAGTACATAAATGAAGATACCCAGTGGGCTGTTCTAGATGCTGGGAAATGTGGGAAGATGCATAGGTTCTTTTGGGAAATGAGCATAGGTTCTTTGGAAGATGCATAAGCATTCTGAACTTGGGAGCCTTTTCTCCAGACCCTGTTAGTGATTATTTTAATTATAACACAATGACATCACTTTCCCCTTCACTTTCCTCCCTCCACCATTCTATGAGCCCCCATCCCCACCACCATGCTGGCCTTTCGATTAGCACTACACATATTTGAAAGGTGCAATAGTGACACTCACATCTTGGAGGTCACCAACAGCTCCTAATCGGACTTAAGGGAAGGGAAATGTTGTCCACTTCTAGAAAGCTAACCAACTTCCTTTTTCTTTCAAGTCTAGATGCCATCTAGGAAGGAAAGCACACCCCTTTTGTCTTTCCCAGTCTGACTTTTGTCACTCAACTTAACGATTCCCAATTGTTTCTGTTTTCCTGAAATAAATGGATTTCCTTGTGGCTGAATTAATATATTGATATATCCATAGGAGTCATTCGTTTTAGCAACAGCTTGTCCCAGGTTTATGAACAGTGAGTGTTAGTGGTGCTGATAAAGTCTGTGGCCTCATCCCTCTAAGGAAGCAGCTTTGAGTGCCTCTGTTTAGGGCTTGATTGACTTCAGAATGGGGACTGGGGCAGCGTGCTTTCTGTGACCGTTAGTAGTAGTGTGGTGTTACCTAGGGCACAACCCTCTCAAGAGACAAAAGCAGGCCTGCCTGGGATGCTCTCTAAGCTTTTCCCTAGGTGGAAGGCTCTACATACAAATGCTATTTGGAGATACCTTCAGTTTGAGAGAGGTATGTTCTCCGGCCAAGGTTAACAGGAAGGAGTGGGCATGACTTGTGCTTTGGTGTCATGTTAGGTAAAGATTCAGGACAGAATGTGGATTCTTCCACACTCCACACTGGAGCCACACTGAACACTGTTGAGGCCATAGATGGCAGCAGCAGCTGGGCCATCGTGCCTGCTCCAGCCACCCAGAGGGACAGCACAGGACCTCCCATCATAAGATGGCCCTGGGTATCAAAGGCTCGGAGGTCCAACACATCATGGGAAGCCTATGAAACATGAAGGAAAACAAAGCTCTGGAGGCCAGTGTGATGCCTAGATATCACCAAAAGGAACAAATGGCTCCATGGCAGCGCACATACCTGGCTTCCAGCCCCCAAATGCACAAGGTAACTTCAGTCTCTGGCTGGCCTGACCTCTGCCTCCCTCTGACTGTGATACGTTTCTTGTAGGATGGTATGTGATAAAGCAATTTCTGAATAAATAGTTACATATCAATTAAAATGTTGATTAGGTAAAAAGTTTTACCTATCATTGCCAAATCTGTAATTGTACACATATCCTTCATCAAGACAGGGTTGTATTTAAAATCATGGATTATTTTATTATTGGTGGTTATGTCTTTAAGTAACAGCCAATGTAAGAATGGCTGTGCACATGGCTCTGGGGACCTTCTTCAGAGTTCTGAAGACTTCGTGGAGGGCAGGCTCCTGGAGGATGTTTATTGTTACCTGATGTCCCTGCCATTACAGGTCAGCAATTGGGCAGACCTCAATAAACAGAGGTCACTGTGCAGATCCGAGTTCAAGGGCTCTGAGACATCCTTTTCCTCTTTCCTTCTGATGCTGCAACTTCATAGCTGAGCTGCCCCACGTGGTACCCTTCCTTCATCTCCCCTGAGTCTTCTGCTTCATTGGCTGTTCTCACACCTGCCAGGTCCCCCTGCAGGATTGCCTCCTTCTTGCCTTCCTGCCTCTGGAGTTTCCTGCATCCTGTGGATCTCTGCTCAGCCCTCATCAGCCCACTTGCCGTGGCTCTCAGCGTTGGAGCGTGTGTTAAATGGATTCTCTAGGTGAGAGTGGAAATCAGGAAATGGCTGCAGACTCTGCTGCTCCTCTGTCTGACCTTGATCTTCCCTTCCAGCCTATGAAGTGTCACACTCATGTCTCTGTCAGCCCCTTCGTGTAAATGGTTTGAACTATTTGAAGGGGCTGTGTGGATTTCTGGGCTCCTGAGGGTTGCTTTCTACAGGGGACATAACCTGTCCATCCAGGGAGCATGGAATCTGGGATCCCTTCAAGCACTCATGGATTGGGGCCATGGTGTCTGTGCTCCCATGCTACAGCCTTCTCGTTTTGCTTTGGATGTGTGTGTGTGTGTGTGTGTGTGTGTGTGTGTGTGTATGCATGCTCACATATATATCCTTAGGTGTCATTCTTATGAATGCACTTTAACTCCTATGAGACAAGGTCTCTCATTGGCCTGGGAATCACCAATGAACTTATCTAGTTGGGATCCTCTGTCTCCTCCCTCCCCTCCTGCTCTAGGTTTACAGGACTCATCACCAGGCCTGCCATTTTTACATGGGTCCTGGTACCTAAACTCCAGTCCTTGTGCTTGCATGGTAGGCACTCTACCTACCGAGCCATCTCCCGAGCCGCTGCTGCCTCTCTCTTCTCCTGCCCCAGGATCCTTTCTCATCTAATCCATAAGCTCCAGGTAAGTCCCACTCCCAGTGGAGTCAGTTTCTTCATCTGCCTGCCTGCCTGCCTGTCTGTCTGTCTGTCTGTCTGTTGTCTCCTGCCCTTGCCTGAAGGGATGTCTTCCTTGTCCTTTCTTTGCTGCTGATTAGCCGTGACCTTAGGTTACATTCTCGGCTTTATTATCTTTATTTCTTCTCCTAAGAAACTTATCCATTTCTTGAATTTAGGGACTGTCTTTTGTATTTGTAATTACCTCATACCTGATCTGGACCCTGGACTAGCAATGAGTTAAGTGCCAATCTCAGAAGGAAGCTAACATAGTGACAAGACTCACAAAAGATGCAGTCCAGGGTTACAAGACAGAGATGTTGGTCTCCCCCAGTCTTCAGTCATTGTAAGGAGATTCCTCTTATCCCTGAGGCTGAGGCCAAGGTCAAAGGTCAGCACTGAGGACAGAGCTGGAATCTTGGACCACATTGTAGTAGGTAGGGTGTGAGCTTCCTGAAGACCTAAGACTTCTGTAAGGTCTAGGTTGGAACACCCCTTTCTGCCATCAGGTAACTCTACACTTCTGTTAGCAATAGAAGAAAACTTGGTAAAATGTGGTTCATGCAGAGTCATAGTAGAGTGCACCGTATGTCCCACTGAAGTCCACATTACTTTATTTCTTCTGTTTGTACCTGGCTGAGAACCCCTAGGTCAAACTTCCTTCCCACTCTGACATCCCTTTTATGTGTTGGTGAGAAGCCATGGGATAGCATCCCCTGCTGCTGTGATGTTCAAACAGCAGACCAGGTACCCCTCACCCCAATCCCAACCCAACACATGCCACCTGGGGACAGCTGGCAGATGACAGAAGACTGTGATACAGCATGGCAGATGAGAGTCAGCAATCTGCGGTTGAACCTCTGTCCCAACAGCACATGGCAGCTAAGAGATAGCTTCAGAAGGCAAGCCTGTGAATGTAAATTCTACCTCCTCTTCATTCCTGAGCCTTGATTTCCTCTCCTGGATATTGGAGGCGTTAACCCAAAGTTCTTAGAGTGGGCAGGGATGGGGGAGTCAAAAGATTTCTCTGTGCAGACAGTTCTGTGTCTTTCTCCTCAACTGATGCTTGAGTCTAGGTCTCGTGGTTCATTTCACAGATAAAATATTCTTGGCCAGAGAGGAAAAACAACCTCATCAAGGTCAGAGGGCGCACAATCAGAGGCTGGGGCTCCAGCCAGGCTTGGCTTGCTGCCATCCTCTGGTGAAATTATGATAGGAGCTGTTTGACTTGCTCCATTGACCCAGGAGCTTCTCTGAGGTCTGGGCTCTGTGGTCCCCATTCATCTCTTCAATGATTTCATCCCTCCTATGGTTTAGCTGAGTATCCTCTTGAGGCTGTGTGCTGGAAAGCACAGTCACAGTGTGGTGCTATTGAGGAATGCTAGGGAGGACATAGTAAGGTCATTGGGACACGAGTCCCCAAAGGGGATTGTGGGATTCAAGTCTCCATGTGCTTGCAGAGTAAGGTGCGTCCCTCCTGCATTCCTCCATGGTGTGGAGTTCATCAGAATCCAAGCAGCCATTTCTACTCAATCGTGAATTGGAACCCATCAATTCATTACCCCAAATAAGCCTTTTACCTTATAAGGAAATGCTTAACTGATACAATCCTTATCTGAATGCCAACAGGTATCTACTTTATACCAGTTGTTTCAGTTAGCTTTGTCACCTCGACAGAGCCCAGGGTCATCGGAGAGGAAACCCTCCCTTAAGAAGATACCTGGATCACAGCGTCATGTGGGTGGCTGTCCTGATCATCGATTCAGGAGAGCCAGCCTACTGTGAGTGGTCCCATTCCCTAGGCAGACAACCTCAGGCCAAATAAGAAAGACAGCTGAGCATGAACCAGTGAGAGACCCCAGGCTGTGTTTCTCCAAAGGTTTTGCTGCAAGCTCGTGCCCTGACCTCCCTTGATGATGGGCGGTGGCCTGGAAGTATAAACTAAATAAACCTTTTCCTTCTTCAGGTGCTTTAGGTCATGGTGTCTGGCACAGCAACAGGAAGGGCAGAATAGTGGCTCAGCATGTGATGTGAAAGGTGCTCCAGATGCAACCTTTCCAGCCAAGCTGCACCCCCCCCCCCACATCCTAAGCCTTCCTCCCTATCTCCCCTCCCCCCTCCAAGGTCTGTTTTTCTTAGAGATTGCTATTGCCCTGTGCTTAGCTGTGTGATCCTGACAGCTGGAAGTCAGCTGGAATCTAGATTGGTGTTTATGAAACTAGGGTTCTGGTTGGAAGTTCATGTGGGTGGAGGAAGCTAGGCAAGGGAGTCAGTAGTGTTCCTGCATAGATGAGTGCGTGATGCAGGTGGGGAGTGGGCCAGCAGACAGATGCAGAGGAAGGGAAGAAAACTTATAAATGGTGCTCTCAACAGGGTAAATCCCAAGGCTTATTATGCTGGGGGTGGGGCAGTGCTCATGGAGGTGGGAGAAAACACTTGGTGACATCTACAGATAAATTTTAAAAATATCCAAAGAGGCTAAAGGCTGTGTTCTTAATATTTATAGACATTGGAAGGAGAAAACATTGTGAGTTGTTTTTGTAGCTGTAATATTAGCTAAGAACTTCTAAATGATGATTGTGTCCTCAAAGGAAACACACACACACACACAGAGACAGAGATAGATATACACAGAGATACACAGAGAGAGAGACAAACACACACACACACATACATACACACACACCACACCACACACACACATACACACACATCACACACACACACAGAAAGAGAGAGAGAAACAGAGAGACAGAGACAGAGATAGATATACACAGAGATACACAGAGAGAGAGACAAACACACACAGACACACACACACATACATACATACACACACACCACACCACACACACACACATACACACACCACACACACACACACACACACACAGGTTTGCACCTCACCCAGTCTCTCCAGCCCTCTCTCATTTCTGCTTGCATTGGTGAGGAAGGCTAGTCCCAGAGCTATGAGATATGGACACATACAACCATGGATCCTGAGCCCCATTGTGAGCATCTGAGGGGTGAGACACTGAAGGATGCCGGGAATAGGACAGACACATTAACAGAAGCTGCCTGCATGCAGGAGCTGTCAGTGGTGTGGGGATTACAGTGCCTGGATGGGATTTCAGTCCTGATACTTGAGAATTCACCTTTACAAGACTTGAAAAATCCAGTGTCAGAAAAAGGGCTTCAGAATTCTCTGGAGACAGAAAGTTACTAAATCCACCCACATCTGCATGTGACAATTTGGGGATCCTGGATGTCACTCATCCCAAGATGGTTTTCCATTGTAGTAAAGGAAAATACTACTGATTTGGGGTCTCCAATGGAATTCCACAGCGTGAAGTCCACATTAGCAGTGTGCTCTCCATGAGGAAGGCTTGCAAGTCTGCTCCAAACAGGATTTCCCACAATGCCGCTCTGCCCCAGCAGGAACGACATCCGTTTTATAGACAAATAATGGAAAGAAGACGTCTGTACACAACTTTAAGATCAAACCAATGAGCAAGAAAGTTTTATTCTGATTGTGTGTGTGTGCATGCGTGCGTGCGTGTGTGTGCGTGTGTGTGTGTGTGTGTGTGTGTGTGTACTTTGCTTTCTGGTGGTGCCAGTGAACGAACTTACAACTTATATGCATAAGGCAACTTCAGAAATCCAAACCCTTCTTTTGGGCCTCTTTTGGTTTTGATTTTGAGATTTCTTAAAGTTGCTTAGCCTGGTTCTGAACTCGTGAGCTTGTGGTTCTCCTACCTGTGGTACCCTGATTAGTTAGGATTACAAGCCTGAAGCACTAGGTGCAGCTCCTCGGAGCTTCTTCAAAAACACAGGCTATGCGTTGTGTATGGTGGCACACCTGTAATTCCAGGGCATAGGAGCTAGAATAGAAGCAAGAGAGTTAGAATTCCAAGGTCACCCTGAGCTGTGTAGAGGCTAGCCTGGGCTATGTAGTCCACAGTCTCTTTTAATTAATCAGTAAGTCAATCAATCAATCAACCAACCAACCAATCAATCAAATTATTTGTCAATTACCTATATATCTCTCTAAAAATACATATAATTGCTTAGGGATTCTTCAAGGTTTATGAGTTTAAAGCTAAGCCTTTTCTGCCTCTAAACTTTGATAAATTTTATCCCAGACTCTATAGGTAAATAAAAGTGGGTGCAGGAGATGAGCTGGCCATTTATAATTCATTACGGGTGCCACCAAACGCTAATGCCTAGAGAAAACAAATTATTGGCCCCTCCTGCCAGAGCCATGGAAGATGATCAATATTTCATTCCACGGCTCTCTTCAGACATCTGAATAGCTCATGTGTCCTATTTATGCCAGTTAAAATGAATTCAACCTATCAGGACCAAATGCATTCTTAATGACTCTCCTTACCTTGTGGAGAAGCGCAACCACAGCCGGCCTCCCTCCCTCCCAAACCCTTCATCCCGTGGTGCACTGCACATGAACCACTTACGGGGAAGTGGTCAGCGGGGCAGGAAGTGGGACACAGACACTCTTGGTTTTTGTCACATTTGCTGATACAGCATTCTTCTCCGATTCACGTTCTGTTCCCACCCTGTGTTTCTGTCACAGTTTGGTAATTCTTGCAGTCCATAGTGATCATGCCTATCACCGTGGTCTGTGGCTCTCTTACCTTCATGGGTTTGAGGTTCTGTGAACTCCATGTGAACTTGGAAATGGTGTTTGAGCTTTGCTCACTCTGCTACCCACACGTGCCCTACGCTGTTCCTTCTCTTGCTGCCCTACTGTGTAGCACAAGGATACCAAAACATGCTGAGTTAATCACCTGGCAGGGGTCTTCAAGTGCCAGATGAGAGGACTCATGCAACTTCGATTTTAACCCAAAGATGGAAATGATTAAGCTTCCCGAGGAAACTCCTCCACTAGCTAGCCTACTGCACTGCACGGGGAAGGTTCTGGAAGCAGACACAGTCATCACACAGTGAATGATGAGAAGGAGAGGCAGCCATTGCTGCTGTGGCGAGAATCTCAGTGGCGTGGAGAGCAAATGTTCCTTTTCCCAACAGCCTAACCCAGACTAAGCCCCTCTCTCCCAAGCTGGGTGTGGTGGTGAGTACTGTGGAGACAGGCACACAGCAGACCCTGGCTTTGGTGGCCAGCCCAAACAGCCTAGTTTGAAAATTCCAGGTCAGAGAAAGATGGTGTCTCAAAGGAAAGATATAAGGAACCTGAGGAAGAACAGGTGAGGTTGACCTCTGACCTCCGCATGCACATGCGTATATGTACACCCCGCCATATACAAACATGCACATAGAAAGGATCATCAGACCCTTTCTAATTTTGTGAAGGCCGAAAGGGGGGGTGCATCCTGTGATTGTAAGGAGAAAAACCAGCAGAGGTTGGCTCATGAGGTTTAAGGGAGATCAGATCCCTACAGCACACTGGCAAAGCAGCAGGAACTGAGACAGGAGCTGTATGTAGCAGATTCCTCAAAGGTCTCACTGAAACTGTCGTAGCTCCAGGCGCTGGTAGATTCCCCAAGGAGATGCAATAGCTTCCCATTGGGCAGAGATGTCATCCAGGACTGTAATCGGTAGATATAGGGGAGAAGATAATGTCTAGCTTTAAGACTTCAAAGCACTGGCTGGCTCTTTTGTTAGGGGTTGGTGCACTCGGTGGGCTCAGGTTAAAGTCCATACTCAGTTGTTTTTCCTAAGGGGACCTTGAGGACAACAACAGTTCTACTCAACCTGCTGTCTGTTTATGGCCTGGCTTTACACAGAGATGAGATCCACTGCTCAGGGAAAGCAATGTTTTGTTCCTGTTCTTCAGCATCAGGATCCATTAGCAGCAGACCTGCTCACAAAAGAGCTTGGTAGAAATGTACAAGGGAATTGAGGCCATTTCCTGCTACACCTGAAGCCATCCTGGGACACTTTCCTACCTGCTACCTGGACCACTATCTTTGGAAGCAAGCAGTTTTTGGTGCCTAAACCTCATGATTGAAGAACTTACTCCTTGTAGGACTCTATGAGCACTCTCTGATAGAGCAAGGAAAAATAAACAGACAAACTTCCCAGGAAGGATTTTCTGGCCTAGAAGCCGCTGAGAACACCTGTGATCCAAGGAAGGTGTTTGAAATAGCAAGACAAACAGGGACTTGGAAGAAGCAGATAACTAGAAGCTGCAGCTAGAGGCTGGTCCTGTGCTTTATCTGATTCACTGAAGTCCATGGCAGGACTTGAGCAGGGTGGGCCACTTTTGTGGAGGGCAGAGATTTGTGTCCTGAGATGAAATCTGCTCCCAGGGGAGGTCTGAGAATGCTCTTAGATGACAATGTAGGACTGCCGCCCTCTACAGAGAATTCTGAAACATTGATTGTCAAATGCCATCCCCCACCTTCAGGAATGTCTTTTCCATAAGTCAGCAGCAGTATCAGCATTGAAGCAAGACCTTCTTCAGCTATGTCCTTAGGGAATGTTCTACCTAAGATAGAATCGCACTGGTTACCTACAAACAATACTGAATTCCATTTGTGGAACTGCCTGCAGGTTTCCTATCTAAACTGAAGCTGAGATTGTTCTAGAATAATTAGCTAAGGATTCATAGGCTCTATCACTTGATTACACGAGTTAACTGTTTCAAAATGATGTGTGTAAGAGTAGCTTTCTTAAACTTCACCCTGATTCTCTTCAGAGAACTCTGGGACCCTGCTAGCTTCTCAGTTCAGAACATCATGAACTTCAGATCCTCAGATTCCCCAAATAGAGCTGTGTGTCAGAGAGCCAATGCTGATCACCAATCCACAGGACATGAAGATGATAGATAGCTCCCTGAATCCCCCAAGCAGTTGGCCTCTGTTTACAATAAAGCATTTTTAAATGAAAATACATACATTTTTTGGTCAGTGCCTTTTCATACTTCATGGACATCAGTACAGAGGAAGCACAGCTCTCATGTGCATTGGGAAAGCAAAATATGCTTGTGACCGACAGCTTGTACCTCTCCAGCATATTCTCATTGTGAGGTCTTGCTTTAGAACAGAAGGCAGTCCTTCCTGTGAGCTATCTTCTCTATAGAAGTGTCAGGAGGAAGGGAAAGGAGAGGTGACAAATGACAGTTCTCCCCAGCCTGGCCCCTGTTCTCCCTCCACACTGGATAGAGCAGGCATCAGCATATCTTCTCTCAAAGTCTTTCTGGTTTATGTAAACCCCACTTAGGATCCTCTTAGTACAAGCTCTTCTCTGGAGATTTCTGTCTGACGGGAAGGATGATAGCCCCGTTCTTTTCCCAGACTCCCCTTCCTGTGATGAGTGCCAGAGAGCAGAATTTTAAGATTTCAGAACTTTGTGTACCTTACTCAGAAATGCAGCAATTTATTAATGCATTTCTCCCACTCCTAATGGAAAAGGGCCTGCCAGGCACAGGTGGGGGATGGAGGAGGGGCTCTGTCATAAGGGGGTTTTCTATTTTCCTCCCAGCCACAAACATACATTTAAAAGGCCCTGGTGTTTTATCTGCCTGTACCCGAGAGAGACTTTATTCCCCACTAATGGCGAGAAATTAAGTTGTGCTCTTCCGTCATTGTTCCCAGGGCACCCTTATTTATTTTGAAGGCTGATTGTACTTTGTCAATAGAAGGAGGTGACTTGGCAGACAAGGCTTAAAATTGTGGCATCTCTTGCTCAAAATGAACCTCACCTTTCCTCAAGAAAACCCGGAAAGGCAGCTATTTTAAAGACACACAGTATTTCTTTAGGTATATAAATAAAGGCATGGTAGCAGCCATGGTATCTTAATGGTGTGTTTGGGAGAGTCTCAGAATGCGCATTGCCTGATCTGGAAGAGCCTCAGGTACTGCACACAGTGGGTGGTGGGTGGCTGCAGCTTATATTTAGCAGATGCACCTACTGCTGGGTGCTGCTGTGCTTTGTTGGAGGAGAAGCTTGGCTACTGTAAGGCTGTGGGCAACTCAGTGGGGGTTCCAGGAAGGTGGTGGGGCTGCTGTGGTAAAGTCTACAAAAAATTAGACATGCCCTAAACCAGACAGCCTCCCACGCTGCTATCACCAGCATGTTTAAATGCATACGTTGTTTGTGTCACAGTTAAGGGTGGCTGTACCCTGGAGGGTCCCAAGAATATTCACAAATGCCATCTTGTTGTCTCAGGAGGTTATTGGCCTCTAATTTATTTTACTTATTCTTCAGCAATTTTATAAGTGCGTATGTTGATCTTACCAGCTCCAATTCTCACCATGCCCCTCCCCCCAACATTGCCAACATGTCTCCCCTCCCACCTCCATTTGACCAATTTGTGCTACCTGCTCAAATGCTGTCCAGTCTTGTTGATATGGTTCTATTTGGGTCTTATACAGGTAAGCATGGCTGTAGTGAGTCCATGAGAACCATAGCAGCTATGTCGTGTTCAGAAGGCAATGTTCACCCCAGCCCCATGCTTGTCCCCCAGTCCCACCCCTGTCCTCCTCTTCTGTGATGTTCTCAGACCTTGGGTTCACTAATTTCTATCTTTAAATTTTTTAAATCACAAATTGTGCTGAAGAAAGTTTGGTTTTCCTTCGGCAGTGGGAATCTGTGCCAGGGAAGCTCTTGGTTCGAAGACACATACATACACAGGGTCTTTCCAACTACCAGCCCGTCTCAGCCAGGGCTTCTGTTGCTGTGATGAAGACGAGGCTCAAACTCAGCTTGGGATAAATGGGTTTATTTCAGCTTACAATTCAACATCACAGTCTACTAGTGAGGGATTTCAGGACGGAACTCAAACAGGGAAGGAACCTGGAGACAAGAACTGAAGAAGAGGCCATTGGAGGAGTGTGGCTTGATCCTCATGCTTTGCTCAGCCTAGGACCACCATCCCAGCAGTCCCACTGTCTTCAGTGAGCTGGGCCTAGACACATTATTAATCAAAGCCTGTAGGCCAATCTGTATGTAGATTTTATCAACTGAGATTCCCTCTCCCGAAATGAGCCCGGTGTGTGTCTTGTTGACATAAAGCTAGGCAGCACACACCCAGAGTCCCACAGGTTGCTCTGGACAAGGGCTGCACCCTATCGCCACTTTGTAAGGGAGAAGTAGGGCATCATTCTACTGGTCCCTTACCGGCTTGTGCATTGAACAGGCAATGTCCCCTCCATACTGCAGCAAGGAGTTTCTCTGAAGAAGGCTGAACGCAGCACTAATTCGTAGATATAAACATTGGTATGTAGAATTGCCAGGGCCTTTAAAGGGAAACTGGCATCAGTTGCTGAAGCCAGTGTGATCACCAATTCCACTCCGGGTCTGAATGGGTGGGTGGGGGCTAAGCCAGGCTGGAAAGCACGGATGGCCGTGGACCAGCATCTTTCTGCCACACATCTTTCCCCCATCTGGTGGGTATTTTACCAGTACAACCATGTGTGCCTGGGTTATTGTGCAAGGCCTCAGGCCGAATTACATTTAATGAGCTCCATGAGTGCATCCTCGTCCCAGTGGTGGTGGTGATCAGCCTTGCTGTTGCCTCCTTTCTGAAGCCAGCAAGCCCTTGCCTGGGGTTTCTGAACGATTACAGCCTTCATAGTCTTTATTGACACAGATGCCTTGCTTTCTGCATTAGCCACAGGAGCCAATATGCCACAGCATCTTGGATTGCTTTTCCAAGTTAGCCCTTTTCCAAGTTAGCCATTGATGAATGATGGGTAGCCCATCCTCATTTTGAGGGGCTGCAGATGATGTGACCGTCTGGCTATGCTGTTTGAGGATGCACCTGCCTTCCTCAGGAGCACCAGTGTCTACGTTCAACCTGATTCTCATTCATATCAAAGCTGGGCAGATTAAAGGTCACCCTGGGCATCCACAGCAGAAGCTGGGTCCTCACTGCCAGACAAGTTCGTGTTGACTGCAGAGCTCACGTGAAAGAGAATTACTGTGCCCTTCAGAATGTGGGTGGAGTTCAGAGGTCAGAGGCGACATGGGTAGATTGTTGGGGCCCTTGCCTACAGTCTGGGCTTGTTGTCCTGAGCTTGTGCCTGCCACGCTGACTCAGGATGTTTCCTCCCAACAGACTCTCTCCTACCTCTCTTCTGCTGCCTGCCCTTGCTCTAGTCTTCCATCATTGTCTCAGTGATGCAAGAAAAGAGCAGTACCAGCCCTGTTCCACATTGTTCCTCCCACCGCAGTGGGCAGGCAACTCTGTAAGGGTCCCATAAAATGAAGCTCGAGGTGCAGCAGGTCTGGTGTCTACACAGCCTGCATCACAGGCTCTCTACATTTCTGCACAGATCCAAATGATGCTCTCTGTGAGGACGCCTCAGGCTGGGGCTAAAAGTGTGCTTGAAGTAGTAACTCTGGGCATACAAATCTGCAGTCCAAGAAGTCTGTGCCTTGTTGGCTATGGATGGAGCTGATGTGTGTGGAACACAGTAAAGAAACAGACGACACACCATCAGCAACGTGGCTTGACCGATTTTTAACATGATCACAAAAAACAAATTCATGGAGCAAAGACTGTGTTCTGAGATCCAGTACCACCAGTAATCAGTGTGAATCTAAGTAGTCTGCCCTGTATCTGAAACTTACGTCAAATGGACCAAAGGGTTAGTAGCAAAATATTATAAACGTTTATTAAAACGTCACAGGAAAAGTTTGTCAAGATCCAGAGGTGAAACACGTACATCTTTAACAACGTCAGAAGCCTGAGCCTTATAGTAACAGAAAGCAGCCAACAAAGCTCTCTTGAAGAGTCCTGGAGGGCACTAGAGTGGGAGAGAACATTTGCAAAGTGTGGATCAGACAGATGACTAGGGTCTTGACTGCACAAAGACCTCTCCAAACTCGGTTTCAGGGAAAGAAAGAATTATGCAATGGGAGAGGGGTAGAGCATGCTTTTCAACTACGGAGTCTAAAAATGTTGACTATGCACATGGGAAAATACTCAACATCTTTGGACAATCAGAAATGTAAAGGTCTAACTACACTGGGCTGTCGCAGAACACCTATGGGCCAGGCCCACTGCAGCACGGTGAGAGGGCTGCTGAGCCTGGCTTCTCCATTGCTTCTGTGGTGCTGTGACATGGTGCAGCTTGGCGGGTTCTTAGGACCACAATCCAGAAAAGTCACTCCCAGAGAAATAAATGCTTATATTTGCACAAAGCCCATGAATGAATATTCAGAGCTGCATTGCTTGTAATGACTCTAAAATGGAGGAAAAGAAAAAGACAGAAACAAAATAAAACATGTCTCTCAATGATTAAATGCTTAAATAAACTGACAGACAGATGCAGGATGGGACGGAATATAACTCAGCAATAAATTACATTTCACTTTGATATATTTAATCAGGTGTAGGAAATCCATACATTTAATGATTTTATTTATAGATAAATGACTGTTAATCTTCATTGTCAACTTATCTGGTCTTAGAACAATGGACAGATCCATGAAAGTATTTGCAGAGAAATTCAAGTGCAGAGGGAAGGCTCTAAATGTGGGTGCCACCATCCCCTGGGCTGCGGGTGGTCAGACCAAGCAAAGTGGAGAATAGAGAAAGCTACCTGAGTGACTCCATATGTTCCTCCTTGCTCCCTGTCTGCAGATGCAGTGTGACCACCAACCCCCCTGATCCTGCCACCTCTCCAAGACAGACTGTTGGGATGCTTATCCACACTGGAGGGGCCATGGCGTCTATAAATTCAAATGGTAACCTCACTGGGCAACACTTATGTGCATATGCAGAACAGATGATTCATTTGCTGTCTGGAAACTCCATGGCTCAGACAAGAAGACAAATCAAATAAAACATCATGTTTCTTGAAATGCTAGAGATTACAGGAATGGGGGGCTCATTACTGGTCCTCAGGGGGTCAGAAGGACTTGAGGGGAAGAAAGACAAAAATGTGGCTGTGACAGTGTTAGCTGAGACATCCCTACAGCTGCAGAGAGGCTAAGTGTGCTGGGTGTCCACAGTGTGTCTGAATTGCTCTAGAGTTTTAAGAGCTTTCTCTGTTAACGATGTCTCCCCTACTTCACCCTTGCTTCATGGCTCAGTGGCTCTCACCTGGGGCGGTTTTTGTCCACCTGGGGGACATGTGGTAACATCCATGAATATACTTAGTGATGCCAACTTTAGGAGTATTACTCATGGGAAAGTCAGGGGTGCTGCAGCTGAGCGCCTCACTATGCATAGGTTCCACAATGTCAGTGGCTTGCAGGGGCGCAGCCCTGTTGGGACAGCAGAGATGAGGGCTTGTGTGAGGTTGGAGCTGATGCCAGCAGAGATCTGAGAGCACCAACTGCTGAGTGCCCTGCTGGGTGGGACCCACAGGGTAAGTGTGGGGACACTGAGCAGTTGGATGTCAAAGGATGGGTCATTTGGCAACCCAAGCCATAGAGAAGAATGGAGGTGCTTTGATGTCTGTAAGCTTCCATCCACCACTGAATGCTTATGCTTTTTGCTGTAAGCGGGAAGACAGGCTTTGGCTTTTACTTTGGATGGGAGGAGGGCTTCCTTGTGCACAGAGGAGGAGTAAGTCTCCCATGTACAGCCTTTCTTACTCTTTCACCATGTCTCCATCATCCTGTTTTTTCCCCCGTCTGTGAACAAAATCTGAGGCAGAAAGCACAAAATTAGAGCTAATCTTATCATAAGAAGCAAAGGTCACCGCACCCAGAACAAACATCATCGCTTTATTACTTCTGGCTGGGTCTATCCTGAACTTAAATTAGTTCCTGGCAAAGAGGGGCTGCCTTTTCCTCCTCCCTCTTAACCAAACAGCAGCGCTCTCCGAAGAGCTTGCACTCCACCGAATTCTGGTATTTCAATAAATTCCAGTGTGCTGCTATAGTAACTGTCTTAGCTATGATTAATGTCGGAACATTAGGAGAGCATGTTATTATTATTCTAAATTAGGTTTTGCTTGAATTAATTTTTATGCATGGTTACTAAGATGTAAAAGACTTTCAGAATTGCAGATTGTAACATCCCTGCTTTGGGGATGAGGTAAGATTGGGAACACAAGAGGCCCCCTGCTGAAGGATTTCCAGTCTGAGTATTTGCCTAAGGGCCAACATTTTATTTAGTCAGAGGCCTGCTAAGAAAATGCAGCCTGACACCCATGGATCCTTTAGTTAAAGGCACTTTGCATCACTGCCTGAGACTGCTTTGTGAAGAAGCTCAATAGATATCAGTATGGTGTCATGTTCAGAGTGTATGGGGTAGGCAAAAAGTCAGGCTCCCCCACTGGAGTCCATCCACGTGGCTTCATTTTCTCTTTTGAAATCTTTATACCAAGATAATGGGACTCATGGAAAGATAAACTTGGAATGTTGGTCAAATGCTTACTGTGGCTGGGCACGTAGTGGTCATCCTAATTTGCTGTTTGTTGCTGTGATAAAACACCAACCAAAACTAACGTGGGGAAGTAAAGATCCATTTCATCTTACAACTGCCAGGTGACACTTCATCACTGAAAGAACCTGCCATCAGGGCAAGAACTCAAAGCAGGACTCTTGAGGCAGGAACTGAAGCAGGGGCCAGGGAGGATTGCTGTTTACTGGCTTGTTCCTCATGGTTGGCTCAGCCTGCTCAGCCCATGGTAAGTGGGTCATGGAAATACAGAGTGTGGGTTTGAGTGACGCTGTTAATAGAAGAGACTGGACAGAATTAGCTGGGTGGTACAAAGTTTTCTGATGTAATGAAAAGGGAAGGCACCGGACAAGGGGATCTCAACCCTAGGTACTCAGTCTGGTTGATCTTGATTGGATAGTTGCCTAGGGAACCATGGAGCTGGGGAGGCAGGCCCAGGTCAGAGGTAGGCCCTGGGGACTATTAACACAGATTGGGTTACATTGGGAAGCAGAGGCTTAGATAGTCACTGAGTACCTAGGGAAAAGAGAAAAGAGAACCAAACCTTGAACTCTGTGGAACCCAAGTGTGGTGGCGAGATTTAATTGCCAACTTGCTACAACCTGGAATTGTCTGGGAAGAAAGTCTCAATGAAGAACTGTCTATATCCAGTTGGCCTGTGGGCACATCTGTAGGAGATTCTCTTAATTGCCTAAATTGGAATGGGAAGACCTTCCCTAAATGTGGAAGGCCCCATTCATAGGATGGGCTGTGCACTGTGTATGAGTGTTGAAAGGGAACTGAGTACTATTTAGCCTGTGTGCATTCATTGCTCCCTGCTCTGGACTGTGGTGCAGGGGGATTGACTGCTCTCAGTTCCTGCCAGTCCCCGTCCCCCCCACCCTCACGCTATGGTGGGATGTTTGTTACCTGGAACTATGAAGGAAGGTAAACATTTTCTTCCCTAAGTGGCTTTTGTGAAGGTGTTTTATCATAGCAACAGAGATGCACTTAGGATGCTAGATGACGGCTTTGGAATAACGGAGACAGACACACAGCTAGCATCCCTATATCTACATCTGTCTTCTCAGAGGAATTCAGTCTAGGTAATCATGCAACACTTGGATGCAGATCTAGGTCTGGACACTTCTGCTTAGCCTTGGGTGTTTGAGGTGCACACGTTGCTGAATCAAGGGCTCATGTGTTTCTATTTCTGCTTGAGAGACATGAGTAACAGGGGCCAGTGGGCAGGACCTGAGGGGAGACTCCCTCTGCTGCTTCTTCCTGCCTCGTCAACCTCCTCAATACCGGGGTTAGCACCAGGTGCTTGCTATTTTGGAAGATATATTCCAACACTTTTTTTTTTTTGTGCTCTCTCATTTCCAACCCTTTTGAGTAGATACCAAGGTTTTCAGAATCTGAGGGTAAGAACATTGTTAATTGTATGAGAAACTCCCAGGTAATTTTCTCTTTGAAAAATAATGACAGAATAAGGAAAAATAGAAACTCCGTTTTGCTCCAGTGTTTGTGAGGTCTGGCTCTCCTTCCTGTGGATCAAGGTCCTTTTGTGTTATCATGGCTCTGCCGCCCAAGGCACTCTTCACATCCCTACCACTGTAATTAGCTGGCGATAAATTGTCTCAACTTTTATTTGGTTGAAAATATGTTCACTTAATGCCCCTCTTGTAAGGTCTTTAGGCCAGCTGTAGACTCCTGGATTGATTTCTTTTTCCCCAGCATCAGAGAAATCATCGAATTGTCTTCAAGGGTCTTCTGTTCCTGAGAGAGATTTGTGTTTTTGTGTTCCCTTCTAATTTAGTTTGTTTGTCTTCCTTATCTTCTAGGGGTCGTCTCTGCCAATTTCCATGTTTCCCAGTGTTCTCCTGGGTGGGCTTTGCTAAGAGTGTTGGATCTGCAGGGTGAGCTTTTTGTCACCTACAAGATCTAGTGTTCAGGTGAGGTTACATGTAATGTATCTAAGATGCTGAGCTAAAAATTCATTGAGCAACTTAACAGGCTGAGCACCACAGCTTAAGAACATAGCCCTGAGAGATTGGTTACCCCTCTTGATCAAAATCCAAACTTCATGGTTCTGTTCTTACTGAATATACAATGTTTTCACACCATCATAAAGATGAAAAATCTCAAGTCCTTCTACAGCACAGCCAGACTATCTCCTCTCACTCCATGTCCTCCAACTCCTCCAGTTTGCACGCTGTTGCTGTGCCAAGCTTCTTTCCCTAGGCTCCTGAAGATCTGGGACAGAAAACCTAGATGAGAACCTGTAGACTATCTCTGTGTGTCTGGGGGACTGATTTTCTAGAGAGCTGTCTCTTGCCTGGAATGTTAGTCAGGGTTATCTAGAGGAACAGAACTGATAGAAGGAATATATATATATATATACATATATATATATACATATACATATGTATATACACATATATATGTGTATATAATATACAATATATGTATTCATACATTGTGTGTGTGTGTGTGTGTGTGTGTGTGTATACACACACACATACAGAGAGAAAGGGGCAGAATTTATTACAATGACTTACAGGCTGTGGTCCAACTAGTCTACAAGGTCCAAGAAACCTAGAAATTGTTCAGTCTATGAAGATGAGTGTTCCAGCTGGCCTTCATCACACACAGGAATCCTGAAGAAGTCAGCTCCAATGCCAGTAGAGGGATGGAATCACCAGCAAGAGTAAGGGCACGCAGGCAAAGAGGGTAACCTTTTTTCTTCCACAACCTTTAGATAGTCTGCCAGAAGAGGGTGTGTCCCAGACTAAAGGTGGATCTTCCCACCTCAGAAGATCCAGATTTAGGGTGTGTCTTCTCAATTCAAATGAATCAATCAAGAAAAGTACCTCACATGTATGCCCAGACACTTGGGTTCGAGTCAACTCTAGGAATAGTCGAGTTGACAACCAAGAATGACCATCACAGGTCCACCCTTGTCAACTTGACACACAATCTTCTTATGCCATCCTTAATTTCCAAATGAAAACAATAACCAGGTCACAATTATACCTAACATGATATAACTATCCATTTTGCAACCTCAAATGCATTATAAATTTAGAAATGGTGGTAATGTTCCTTGAGAGACTTTTGTTTAGTATATCAAACTTAAATATGATAACTACTGTTATTCCCATAATTTATATTATATGATAAAGAAATCAAGGAAAGGAAATGCAAATATCCATATGAACACATTCTTAACAAAACATGACAGAAACACTCATGTCAAATATAATTCTCATTTCTGTAACTGGTCGCAATGCCTTAGCTGGTATTTATAACTACCTCCCTTTACTACCCATTTCTGTATTTCCTCCACACTCTGCAAGCACCTCAGCAGGCCTTGGTTCCTTTCCTAAAAGAGTGGTCCATGTGTTCATTTCTGATGGGTCTGTCCCCTTAGTCATCCTGAATGGATTAGGTTGTTGTAGTTTCCTATTGACTTTAGTCACACGATGCGGGTGAAGGTTATGAGTGGAAGGAAGGTCTATGGAAGAGGAATCACTATCTCCTCTGGTTTGCTGAGACAGTTAAGTGGTCAGAAAATGAGAGGACTGAAGACAAAGACTAGTCACTATTGGCACACTGTAGGCCAGACACAAAAATATAGCAAGAGAGGTCTTGTAATGCTGACAGGGGCACAAGGCTCCAGATGTCTTCATGTGTTGTGGGCAAGAGACTCTATAGGTTGTCTGCTATTTCATAGTCAAATTAATTTTGCTTATGTGCTTAAGGCAGGATAAGTGTATACATATAGATATATATGTATTTGTGTATATGGGTGTGTGTATATATACACATAGATATGTGTGTCTATATGCATGCTTAAATGTATAGATATAAATTATATATTCTTAAATAATTCTCATACAGATTCATTCTGATTTCATTCATGCCATGCTCAGGTAAATATGGCCTGTGGTCATGGCTTGCTGGACAAGAATTCATGATGAAGTACAAGCACAATGAACTACCTGTGCAGAAAATAAAACATCTGTCAATAGCAATGTGCATATGTCTGTAAGGACAAACTGACATACATATGTACAGACTCATACACACATATGTATCAATGCTTACCTATACATGTTACACAAAACACACTTAACAGATCTAATACATAGGCACACATGTTGCATGTAGCTTTTGCTACCTTGCCTAAGCTCTGGGAAAGGACCGCACTACCAGCCCCTGCCCAGAGAATATTGGACCCATGGATGAAAAACACAGACACACACAGTTGTTCAACTTCAACTTGCCTTATTGCCACAGTTGCTGGGTGCCCCTAATCTATCTCAGCTAATGTGCCCTTCCAAGTACTTCCAGCTCAGCACCCTAAATCAGCACCCAATTTCAGTTGCTCAGCCACCTTCAGTCCCAGGTCAACAGCCCCAACCTCCTGTCTGTAGAAGTGGCCTGTGGTCACTATGTTCGAGATAACACATGACTGGTTGGCTTCTCCCCCTCCAAAGCATTGCCAACCCTCCCTGCCTCCCTCTCCTGCATCTCTAGCTTCCCCCAGGGAACCTGGAAGTCCCACCTATCCTTTCACCCAGCACTTGGCCTGTGGCATCTTTACTGATAGATCAAGAACCAATTGGGGAACGGGACCTTAGCATCAGAACCACCCCTACACATACATCACACACAAAACACCCATAAACACACGCACAAACGCGTGTGAGACTGCCAGTGCCCAGGAAACAGAGCAGTGGGGAGCACAGAGCAGTGTGCTCCAAGCATGCTCATTATTACAATACTGCGGACACCTCAGGCATGGTGAGATTTCTTATACCCTTAAGGTTGTATTTGATCACGAGGTCTGCCAGCCCAGGGGCCTCTTGACTGCTACAGGACAGAGCCCAGGCAGTGCCTGACAGATAGAAATTACATGATGTTAAAATAAATATTTTAGTCAGTCAATGACAAAGCATATACTTGGCTATGAATATGTCTTAAAATCCCAGTATGGGCTGGTGCATCTCTAGGTCTGGCCTTGTGCAGACATGTATACAGACTTCCCTGGCAAGAGCAGTGTCACCCCTGTGGATGACTCTGTCTTCCTTACCCCCAAATTGGCCATGTGCACGCTTGTAACTCCTCTCTGGAGTTAACAAGTCACTTCAGGGAAGACTCTCTTGCCCTCTGAGCATTCTTTTATCTACCTACCCCCTCCCACCCTTGCACCATGGCCGTCAGATAATGTGTTATTATTTATAAGATTTGGTTTCTCCTCTTGACTCTGCAAGCCCAGGCATTGTCTGTGATGTTATTGACTCCCTTGTGCTGGACACAGAGTAGGTAATTTATCATCACTGTTGGAACACTTTTGAGCCCTGTATGTGAAAGCTTGAAAGGCTGGGGGCATGAAACTCACTCCAGGCATTCCACTCTGGGGGCTGTTTCCTGACCTTCATTAACCACTCGAGGGGAAGCATGTTAACCACTTCTCAGATTTAACATTGATGCTCCTGGCCCACCCCACCTCACCTCCAAGTGTTCTGCCAACCACAGTAGAGGCAGGGGAAATCTCACTGTCAGATGGCAACAGACATATTTTCTTAAAACTCAGTTCATATTTTTGAGTGTATGTTTCTTCAAAATAGAACAATTTGGCACCAATACTTTTAACATCTGAGGTAGGAAAGAGTGAGGTGCTTTTTTTTTTTTTTTTATAAGTTGGCAACATTACTCCATTATTTTCTCTGAAACAGTGAATTGCTTTGTGTGTACCATGTGCAGGAGCATGTTTGTGCTTTTCTTGTGTGTTAAATCCATCCCTGCTTGGTTTCTGGGCTCAGACACTCTGGGGCTTTCTTGGATGGTCCCATCTCCAGGAGGTGTAACATGGTGGGCAGCAAACTTCAGTGCTTTGGGTTCTGGGTCTCACTTTTGCCTTGTCTTAGTTTTGATAGCTTCTCAGGTTGAAAGCAGAGTCTGGCTCCTTTGCGGCTGCCTTATTTGTGTGTGTAGCTTAATTGTCTTTGGTTATCTGTTGAATGATTTAGTAAGTGAACAAGTTGCTATAGTCTGTTTTATGAATATATTAGAAATATTTTATATTTGGGTGGATTTTTATAAGTGTGTTGCTTGTATGTGTACATTGGGTGTGGGTTGGCATGGTCTGTAGCCAGCAATAATTGGAAAAATCTCATATTTGAATGAGCGTGTGCGTGTGTGTGTGTGTGTGTATGTGTGTGTGTGTGTGTGTGTGTGCACATGTGTGGTAGTGCTCATATTCAGTGATAACTAATCTGTTGCCAACAGACAAGAAAGCACTTATAAAACTGGGGTTGAAGGCACCCAATCTTTTGTTTTTCTAAACCCAACATCCCTCTTTACTCTCTCCTCATTTATTGTGTTTTCTTATCAAGCTAGCTCTTGAATGTCCTCAGGGCAATCTTGTCACTTTGAAAAGATATATTAAAATGAGTGATTTTGGCAGCACATAATCTATGGCTTACGTGTTAATTATGTTTGTGTTCTTCAGTAGGTATCACGTTGAGTGCTGGGCAGGATCCCTAGTGACCAGTCCCTAGTAACTCCATCCCTGAAGACAGATTTAGAGACCGGTTATTTCTTGTGGTTTCCTAAGTGACATGCTGTGGATGTTAGCATTTCTCAGGGATGACAGGCAGAGACAGCTAATGGCTCTTTAATACTCAATGAAAACTACAGCTCTCACCCAGCGGCATCTACTGCATTTTCTTTATCACTTTCAGCCCTAGAAGCAGAGTTCTAAGGTGTTTATGGAGTAGATCTTGGGGTACAGAAATAACCCCTTATTACAGTTTAAAAGACCCGAATTGGGAGAAGTAGATTCCCACGGAATACATGCCTGGCAGCTATAATCCCCAGAGACTGCCTTTAAATTCCAGGAAAAGTACAAATAAAGTCATCTGCTTGCATAAAAAGCAATGGATCACAGCTACAGCTCCCTAGGATGCAGGAGTGGGGGTGGGAAACAGAACGCAGGTAGGCGGGCGGGGCAGGGGGGGTTTCAGTTGGGGCGGGGCACAGGGCAGTGGGGCACAGGAGGGCGGGGGACACAGAGTAGCTTCCTGTTTGTTGTTCACGTTTTTTTTTCTCTCCCAGCACCGAGTCTAAGATTTCTCTAGTTGCCAATCTGCACTGCAGATGTGGGCACGGAAACCCTAAAGAGAAACTCCACCATGTTAGCTGGTCCCAGAACCCTAAAAGGGGCCTTAACCCTCTGGGAAGTGTAGGATGGAACTTCTCCCTCAACCTGTCTCCTTTCAGTCCTCCTCCTCCCCCTCCTCCTGCCTCATCTTCCTTTCTATTGCTTTTCCTTCTCTTCCTCCTCCTTTTCCTCTCCCCCATTATCTTCCGCTTCCTCTTCATCTTTCTGTCTTGTCTTCCCATCCCCTCCTCACTCAATTTTACCTGTCTTTTCTGCCTTCTTACTCCTCCTCTTCATCCTTGTAGTCCTCCCCCTCCTCCTCTCCCTCCTTCTCAGTCCCTCCCCGTCCCCCTCCTCTTCCTCTGTGCCTCCTCCACCTCCTCATCGCCCCCCCATCTCCTCATCCTCCTCTTCCACTTCCTCCTCCTCTACCTCCTCCTCCATATTCCCCTCCTCCTTGTCATCATTCCTATCCTCCCCCTCCTCTACTTCCTCATCCTTTTCCTCCTCCTTGTCCTCCACCCTCTCCTACTTCTCTTTCTTCAGTGTCTCTTGCACTGCTTGGATGGTGGACACAGTTATATATCTTTATGTTGGGGACATGGGAAGTTACACACCCCATATTGCCCCAAGTCCACCCCAGCACAGGTCTGAGGAGAGCAGAGGGAAGCCCAAGTACAGAGTGAGCGCTGGAGAGGGGAGGGTGATGCCTCTATCGGTCGACCTTCGAGCAGCACATGAGCAGAGCAGAAATAGGAAAGGACTCCTCTGCGCCACAGCCCGCCACCTTAGCCCCCAAGATTCCTAGAGTGGATGCACGGTCAGAACCATCAAGTTTGCTTTAATCCTAAGAATGCAAGGCTGGAACAATGTCTAAGAAGGGAGTGCAAGGCTAGCTCAATCGTCTCTGAGACAAGAGTGCAAGGCTAGCTCAGTCTCCAGGAGTCAGTGCAGGTGACACACTCCTGAAGACAGGTAAGATCAGAGAGCATGGAGGATTCTCAACGTCTCATAGCTGAGATCCGGGGCAGGAGAGCCCAGTGATGTTTTGATGGTGATGATGATTGGACCCGGCAAGCTCTCTGCAGGGAGTTACATTCCTAGACCATACTGATTCTCACTTATTGATCCCAACCAGATTCATTACAATCTACTCACCAAGTGTTTCCTGAGATTGCTTAAGGCCAGGTTCACAACACATAGTCCACACTCTAGATGGTGAGTTTGCCTCACAGACAGAGCTACAGAGTACTGGACAGACAGGTTTTATTCTCACAAGAAGGTTCACTTGCTTGACAATGTCCCAATAAAATCTAGTATTTTGCACAATCTAGGATATAGAATACAATATAGAAGAGTAAAATATTTTAAAAGGATGCATGTATCTAAGGAAAGGGAACCATAAAAAGTGGGGGAAAGTCTGTTATAATCTGAGTCTGGAAATTTCCCTTACAGGCTCATGCCAGAAGGGCTCGATCTCTGGTGGGTGCTGATGCTTGGTGGATGTCTGGAAACTTCAGAACTAGGTCACTAGGAGTATGCCTTGAAGGTTGTATCTGGTCGGGTCCTCTCCCTTTGCTTCCTGTCCTCCATGAGGTGAACTTTCCCCCATCCCACATACCCACACTGCCACAGTGCACTTCCTCACCATAGGCCCGAATGAACAGTCAGCCACAGTGGGCTGAACTCCATAAAACCGTGAGCCAAGATTGTGTCCTTTCTTTAAATCTTGACTATGTTGAGTCTTCTATCAAAGCATGAAAGGTAGGTAATGTGTAAGAGAGAGTCAGCCTCAGGGTCTGTCGTCACCAGCATGTGTGGAGTCCTGACATTTCCGTGTATTCTTAGCTGTCTCCCCTGAAGGAGGTGGGGCGGGGAAAGGAGAGGTCCTACCCCATCAGTCTGCAGATGAGGTGGCTTTGGACTATGGTCTCATCAGGGCTAGAGCGTCTAGTCCTGTCTGGCAAACACAGGCTAAAAGAAACATAAATACCAGACTGACTAGAGCCTGCATCCAGATCTCCCACCCCAATGTAGTTAGAGATGAAGACACAGAATCACAGGCAGACTGGTCGTCCACTTACTGCCACCGTGTCCCCGGGAGGCATGGGATCTCTGATGTCCTCAGCCGTGGGAACTTCCAAAAGCAGACTTCAGGGTAAAGGTACTCAATTTATCCCGTCTCCTGTAGTGGATGAGAGACCAGGACTGGGCTCAGAGAGGCGGATGTTTCTGTCCAAGAGAACCCAGGGATGTGGTTCACAGCGCTGCCTGAATGCTGACATCACATAAATACCACCTATGTTTGCATCTGGCAAAACTCTCCTCTGTCAACAGGAAGGTTGGGGGTGGCCCTAATAAAATAAGCTCCTTTTTGTCAAATAGAAAAAACAGAGTACGGAGGAGGAAAGGAAATCCAGGATTCAGGACAGTCCATCTCCTCAAAGCACAGAGGGAGTGTCGACTCTTTCCTCAAATCACCCCGCGCTCTGGAGTAATTGCTATTTCAAAGGAAGCCTTTACTGCAACAAAGTGGGGGTGACTTGAGCTGGCTTAGCTTTCAGCCTTTCCACACTGTGGCTTTTATCTGGAAAATGCTAACGGGGATGGCAAGTGCTGGAAACAGAAGGCAAGAGAAGGATCTGCTGGGTAACAGGGTGTGCAGATCGAAGCACACGGGGGCAGTTCAGCTCAAAGCTCAATGCAGACAATATCTGTTACACTTGTAATTGCTACTAAAGTTCAGGGTGGCATTTTGCTGATGTGTCTAAAATAGTCTTCTTGGGGCTGCTGGATCCGGCTTGACAGCGGTAAAGCACGCAGGGCAATGATCCAGTTGAAATCTTCCGAGTCATTTTGATAAGTGGACTGCCTCGCAAAAGCTCCTTAATTGTGCCAACATTCTTCAATTGTTCCATTTAGCAGGGTCCTTTAAAAGGTCATTGATCAATCACTAAAGATGGGAAGTTTTACATTTTGCTTGCTTAACAAAACAGCCTTAACGAAGTCTCTCCCGCGTAATTTCAGATGAGAAGATAGCGCAGCGCCTGTGCTAATAGGCAGTCAATCTTTTTAATTGTTGTTGGGGTGATGGATCCTCTCAGCTCCGGGTCGATGGGCAGGAACCTAGAGCTGAGAGGCCAGAGAAGGGGATCAGGAGTTCTCATTTGGGTATTTCATATTCCAAACACAAGAACGAAGTACACCGTTCGCTTGCTTGGCCTGAAGTTTGGTTGAGACTCCATGAGACCCAGAAGATGTAGCAAGCACGAGCCTTGTTCAGGCTGTGTGGTCTAAGAAGTGTTTCTGCAAGCCAATGACCTAGTTTCATTCCTGTTGTGCAACAGATACCCCGAAAAAGATCAAGACAACCTCCACAAACATGTCAAAGCCCAGCCCCATCTAGACAACGTAAGGTTCTCTCCTCCAGAATGTTGGGGGGTTGTGTGAGGTTGGCGGTCAAACTATCACGTACAATCTCCTTTTACAGATAAGTTGCTTGCTGTTTTTGGTGTGTGTTTGCCTTGTGTGTGCCAGGCACCATGGATGTTGAGTCTCCTAGCACCTGCTGAGCCTTTGCACGCCTCTCTGTATGCCTTCCCATAGCCACCCTTGCAGCCCTCTGTTCTCTGCCCAACCTAGGGCGAGGTGTCCTGTCTCATACGCAAACTTCTGCTTGAAGATTGCAGAATCTGGCTTTGACCAATTCCTTATGCAAAGCCCCAGGACGAAAGCATGTAGAAGGGTGAAATGTGATTGGCTGGTCTTCTCTCCACTTCACTGAGTGACGGTCCTGTGTCTGAGCACCTCATGGGTGGTTTCCTCTCAGAGCTTTCCTATGTTTATCCATGGGTGGGGTCACTCCATAATTCCTGCCTCCTGCTCATATTTTTATAATTATTTTGGTAATTATTTAGGGGAAATGATTGGGGTAAAGGACTGTGGCTGACAGAAATGAGGCCCTAAGAGCTAGAGAGATGGTTCAGAGGGGAAGAACATCTCCTGCTTGTGGTGGTCGACTAGTATGGCTCCCACAGACTCGAGAGTTTGAATGCTTGTCCATTGGAAGTGGCACTATTAGGAGGTATGGCCTTGTTGGAGGAAGTGTGTCACTGTGGGGGCAGGCTTTGAGGTCATATATGCTCAACCTATGCCCAATGTGTCACACAGTCCCCCTTCTGTTGCCTTTGGATTAAGATGTAGAACTCTTAGCTGCTTCCCCAGCACCATGTCTGGCTGCCTGCTGCCATGCTCTCTGTCATGATGATAATGGACTAATGAAACTGTAAGCCAGCCCCAAATAAATGTTTTTTTCTTCATAGGAGTGGCTGTGGTCATGGTGCCTCTTCACAGCACTAGAAGCCCTAAATAAAACACTGCTTTTTCTGAGTCTGATCTAAGGTCACTTCCCAGCACCCATATGGCAGCACTCCAATGCCCTCTTCTGGCCTTTGCAGGAACCAGGCACACATATGGTGCATATACAAATGCAGGCTAAGCACTAACACACATAAAGTGAAAATAAATAAAATATTTTTTCTCTCAATTTGGGGAATAGAAGCCCCTTTTTCTGCCTATACTCCCCTCATGAAGCCTGGGGGTGCAGGGAAGAACAGATTAGAACTGAGGCCTGGGATTCTAAAATTAGACAGATTTTCAAGAATTGCTTCCAATGCCCAGACCTTTGGGAGGATTTGGGGACAGTGCCATATTCACAGTGGGCAGAGACACTCCTGCCTCTCAGGGTGGCTAGTACAGCCATATGAGTTAGCAGATCTAACTCTCCTGCTGATACCTGGTGCACCAGCAGCTGCCATGTGGTCACCATTTTTGCTATAGCAAAATGTCTGTCTATGCCCCCTTTCTCATTGGTCTTTCGTGCTTTTCTAGGAGTCTCTATGGCCAGTGTGGGGTGTGTTCTTTTTCCTGTATATCCAGAGCACAGCTCCATATCTGGCCCATATTTCTCTGAGTCTCAGCCCAGAAGACATGCATCCTCCTGCAAGGGAAAGACAGCCCAGGGAGTCTCCCATCCTTCTACTCACAGATCCATCTTTGCAGATGGGGAGCCTCAGCCACTGCCCCCATGCAGGTGGCCACCTGCTCACACTGCAGACTGTCCTCTGGAGAGCAACAGTTCTTAAGACATGTGGTAAACCTTCTAGACTTTCTCTAAAAATAATCAGAAGTCGGTTGGTACCACAGGAGATGTGGAAAGCACCGCATCCAACGAGCCAGAGCCAGGGAGCCGGAGATTTTGAGCTTGTGATGGTCTGAGGAAGAGAAGGGCAGGCCTGAATGAGCTTTGCAGCTTGCTTTGCTTCCCTCACAAGTGGAAATTGCAGTTGTGGGAATTTTGCACACAGCTTCATATTTTGCAAAATCGCAAAGAGCAGGAGGAGAGCCACTGAGGCGTGGCAGATGCTCTGTTCTCCAGGAACCCAGCACACGAAAGAGAATTTTCAATGTTAAGGCTTCAGTTGGGAAAGAGACAGGAAGTAGGAGGGAGGGAGGGAGGTTTTGCTTAAGCAGAAGTAGGGGAATAAAACCCCCTTACAGTACCAATCCACATAGGCAGTTTGCGTGGGACCATCCCTCTCCTCCAAAGCCCATATTACTGCCTTCTCCTTCCACGGAGAAGCTAGGTCACACATGAGCCTTCCTCCAGCCTCTTGCTGATCTCAACAACATAAATATTACAGCAAGATCATGCCTCTTCCTTCTCTTCCCTTCCTGTCAGCTCTTTGCCAGGGAGAAGGAACACCCAGGGGTGAGCCTCTGATTTCTTGCAAACAAGCTTTTGTTTAGGGGAGGCAGTCCCGTACCTGATGTTTGATCATGAATAAGTGAACAGTCCTGGAGATCACAGCAAAACAAGTCAGTGGTTTCTGCTCAAAAAAACAGAGAAGGGATTGAGTCCTTGCTGGCCCCTTGGAGTTAGTATGAGAGTGTGCATGTATGACAGTGTATGCACAGGATACCTGGACATGAACATGTGAGTGTGTGAGTGTGAGTGTGTGTATTCATGTGTCAAGTGTGTGCATGTGTGAGAATACATCTGCATACACAAGTCTCTGAGTAAGAAAGAATGTAGTCATGATATACATGTGGGTGAGTAGCTGTGTGTGGGTAGGTGTTTGGATTTGAGTATCTGCATATTGTGTGCCTGCAAGTGTGCATTGATGTGAGTAGTGTGTGAGTGTGGCTGAGAGAATGTACATGTGTGTGAACATGTGTGCAAACACTTACATGAACATGAGCACATATACATGTGACATGAATACCAGTGTGTGTGTGTGTGTGTGTAACGTGTTTTTATGTGTGTGCATTAGCATGTATCTGTGAGCATATGCAAGTAGGTGGGTATGTCTGAGCATGTGTGTATGTAACCAAGCCCGTGTGAAGGTGTACGTGTCTGGGCATCTCACAGATGTGTGGTGGACACTGTCTCTACTATGTTTTGCTATGTCTGCTCTTGACTGAGCCCTGCTATCTTCTAGAAGGAAGGAGTTCTGAATTACAGTGTAGTTGAAGTGAAGAGTTCTTAGTGACAGCAAGTGCTTCTTCCTGAACCTTCAGCTCAGCCCCTCTCTCCTAGAAAACTTAACTGTCGGGGTTCTGATGTGTACGGTAAGGTGGGTGTGGCTGTTGGAACAGGAAGGTAATCTTGAACCACAGATGTGCGTGACTTCAGAAAGACTCACTGAGGATGAAAACCAGTTTTCGGCGATGAGAGTTAGAACTCATCTGCTGTTGCTGACACCAACCAGAGATGAGCATTTCAGGGTCAGAGGATAGCGATTTTCTTATTAACAATTGTAATTGTTGAAGAGGCCTCTGGGACAATGTAATGAGACATTTTGTCATGGAAATCAATAAATGCATGGTCATCCTAAGTCAAACAATCCACGTGTATTCAGTCCATATAGTGAGAGTGACGAATTTCTCTGTACCAATTTAACAAGAATTCAGAACAATTAGGGAGTTTCAGGAGGCCAGGCATCCAATGAGAAGTACGTCTGATCCAGGATTGAGGCCTGGGAGACCTCGCCTGGCTTGTTTTCCTCTTGATTAAGAGAACTGAGTCCCTGTGAGGATAGACGTTGCCTGAGATAAGTCCACTGCTTTTCCTGGTCTCGATCACACTCCATCAGGGTGTTGCTGGTACTGAAACACAGCTGGGCATGACCTCAAGCCCCCTGGATGAGTAAGTTCTTATTCTGCCTCGGCATCTTTCCTGACTGTGGTGTGCTCAAAACCCATACGAGCAATGGCAGAGAAGAATTCTTCACTCAGATAATTTGATCACTGGGGGCCATGATTCTTCTTTCTGGCAAATCGTGAGGAGAGATGACAAGATCGAGGGAGGCCCAGTCTGATTTCACTAATCACACCTCGAAGGTTTAACCTGGTCACATCAGTTCTTTATCGCACAGCCTGAGGAGGGCTAATAATGAGCTTGTTTTTTCTCTTGTTTGATGTTGTGTAGGGAGAAATAGACATCTCTTTCCACCAGCTCTGCGTGTTTACTCTGGAGTGTGAATAAAAGCAACTGTCTGCCAGGAGCCTAACGAATCATTGAGTAAGATCCAGAAAGAGATGAGGCTAATCAGGTATGCGGCGCAGGACCCTGGCAAGGCAGACAGGGTCTGCATCTACCTAGAGTCTTGGCCTAGGACAAGTGACAGCAACAGTCGTCTATATCTGTGATTAATTTATCAAACCAAGCAGCGGGTTTCCTTTGAAATTGTGTCTTTTCCTATCTTGCTCTTACATTCTTTTAAACAAAGAGAAGCTGGGCATTATCACAAACATCAGTGTCTCCCTCAGTAACAACCTTCAAGCCTGCTGCTGTAGACCTAAACCATGATCGTGACCTGGACTCACATGCATAGTGTGTCCCTCTTGAACCTGACTCCTGTGCTGTACATAGCAGGGCCTGGAGAAGGTTCCACCCTGGACAGTCTCCAAGTGTTCGCAAGTGGAAGGCAATGAACTTCAACCGATGCTGCAAGGTAGCTTCTGCCTTCTGAGGCCATTGCACGGCAGGGCAAGAGGCAGTGGCTTCAAGAGGGAAGGAAGGCTTTCCTCATGGAAGTTTGTACTGGCTGTTTTTGTGTGCCAACTTGACACAAGCTGGAATTATCAGAGAGAAAGGAGCTTCCCTTGGGGAAATGCCTCCATGAGATCCAGCTGTAAGGCATTTTCTCAATTAGTGATCAAGGGTGGGAGGACCCATTGCGGGTTCCGCCGTCCCTGGGCTGGTAGTCCTGGGTTCTATAAGAAAGCAAGCTGAGCAAGCCAGGGAAGGCAAGCCAGTAAGCCTCACCCCTCCATGGCCTCGGCATCAACTCCTGCCTCCAAATTTTGCCTTGTTTGAATTCCTGTCCTGACTTCCTTTGGTGATGAACAGTAATGTGGAAGTGTAAGCTGAATAAACCCTTTCCTTCCCAACTTGCTTCTTGGTCATGATGTTTTATGCAGGGATAGAAACCCTGACTAAGAAAAAGTTCTGACTCCAAGCAGTCATAGAACACCCAGGTGGGAAGGCCACGGGCTGCAGAAGGAACAGAGCATGCAGGTAGGTTGGAGGAGTGGCCTAGAGTTTGCTAAAAGCCTGTGTCAGTCAAATCCAGGTAGTTTGTGGGTTTGCTGAGTCAGGTCCCTCGGTGTGAGAAGAGAAGCAGAGGAGGAGACTAGATTGCCCAATTTTGAGCTGCTTGCATACACTCATCACACTGGAAGTCAGTCAAGCCATCAAATCTCATCAAATAGAAAGCGGCCACACTGAGTCCAGCATCCAGCAAATCGGGGAAGACCCCTGTCCTTGGGAGGCTGCAGAGGGAGTTAAGGACCCTCTGAGGCAAACATAGAAAGACAGCTTCAGCTATGTGGGGTCGGCTCAGATGAGACAGTCATGTCCAGTCGGTGAGAGCAACAGGAGGACACGTCAGTGGAGGTAGTCCTCAGCAGAGACATGGTCAGAGCAGGATTCCAGCTAGCTGAGGGATGAGACAGTGAAGGAGATCAGGCATATGAAAGGGGGAGCAATGAACAAGCATCTGGTTGGATGTGGATGAGAACTGAGGGTGTTCCAGATGCCCTGCTTTATCCATGGAGCAGGTGACATGTTCTCCTGAGTACCTCTCACTGGGCCTGCGTGTTGCTAAAGGGGACAGGGTAGCAAAATAAAGGAGGGCACAGCTCAAGGGTTATCCAGTGTTTGTGTTACACAAGAGAAGGGGGAGAGGGAGGAAGGGAAGGAGGAAGAAGTAGGGTCCCACTAGAGGAAAGGAGGTGGAGGGAGAGGGAGGAGGAAGGAGAAGAAAAGGGGGGAGACATGATTGGAGGAAAGATGTAGTGGGAGAAGGAGATGTAGAAGGGGAGGAGGGAGGGGAGGAGGGAGGGGAGGAGCAAGTGAAGGGAGGGGAGGAGGGAGGGGAGGAGGGAGGGGAGGAGGGAGGGGAGGAGGGAGGGGAGGAGCAAGTGGAGGGAGGGGAGGAGGGAGGGGAGGAGGGAGGGGAGGAGGGAGGGGAGGAGGGAGGGGAGGAGCAAGTGGAGGGAGGGGAGGAGGGAGGGGAGGAGGGAGGGGAGGAGGGAGGGGAGGAGCAAGTGGAGGGAGGGGAGGAGGGAGGGGAGGAGGGAGGGGAGGAGGGAGGGGAGGAGGGAGGGGAGGAGGGAGGGGAGGAGGGAGGGGAGGAGGGAAGGGAGGGAAGACCATTCTGAAAGTTGGTTAGACAATAATGAGGGTGTATTTAAGGCTACTGAGCAGCACATTATAAATGGTTGAAAAGGCAAGTTTTATATCCTAAGTATGTTATCACAATAGAGTCAGCTTCCGTAGTGTTCTATGGCTTACGCTGTTCGCCTTTTACCTCCTCAGATAAGCTAATTCTTAAGTACTTTATTCTCTGTGATGCTGCAGTAGACAGAATTGCGTTTCTAATTTCCTTTTCAGATGGTGCCTCATTAGCGGATCGGAACGTGCTGGCTTTTGTATGCTGGTTTTGTATGTGTATTTTACTGGCTCCGTTTATTAGGTCTCACCTTTGGGAGACAGAATCTCTGAAGGTTTTTGTTCCTAAGAGAGTCTGTCCATGTCCTCCTGTCTATTGGAGTCATTCTCCTGGGTTTGCCCAGTGCCTCAGACCAGAACTTCCCACTTTGTTGAGTTGAGGCCTTGACCCACCAGTCTTCTCTCCTTGACCTTGGGAGAACTGGAGGACCCTCACCATGGAGGGTAGGCTCTATTTTTCTTTCCTTATTGTTTAAAATTGTCTATGCATTCACTTGTGTGTGCCTGCAGAGGTCGGAGAGCAACCTCAGCTGCTCCTCCTCCATGCTTTCTGCCTTGAAACTAGAGTCAGGTCCTTCACTGGCCCAGTGCCCACCAATTAGCTAGACTGGCTGGCCCTCCCGCTCCCAGGATGCTCTTGTTCCTCCCAACCCCACCCAGTGCTGGGATTACAGGCTCCAGCCACCATGACCAGACGACTTTTCTTTTTGTTGTTTTTCCTGGTCTTAAACTCAGGTGCTAATGCTTGCAAGGCAAGCACTTGACCAACTGAGCCATCTTCCCAGCCTGGGCCATTTTCTTCTATCTGCATTTTTTATGGTGGTGGTGGTGGTTATGGTGTGTGTGTGTGTGTGTGTGTGTGTGTGTGTGTGTGTGTATCTTTTGCATTTGTGTGCTGTGTGTGATATGTTTGTGTGTGCTCAGAGTGTGTGTGTGTATGTATCTTGTGTATTGGGTGCTGTGTGTGTTATGTTTGTATATGTTCAATGTGTGTGTGTGTGTATGTGTATCTTGTGTATTGTGTGCTGTGTGCTGGGTGTGTTATGTTTGTGTGTGCATGTGCACGTATGTCCTGCAAGTTGCATGCACATGTGTTCTTGGCCTGGATTACCATTGCTCTCTGGGGCTTTGGAGGTCTCTACACTTTGGCACATTCTCCTCCATCTTCATTTTGTTTCCCCCTTTTGCTCTCTCTCAGGGTGGTGGAGCTTCCACTCAAGGCAACACTTGAGTCACTCTCTCAAAGCATGCTTTGCGTGTAGTAAAGACAGCAGTATGCTTTCTATTTCTATTGCTTTATTTTGTGAATCATGGTAGAATACATACTAGACCTTGAACTCATGATACTCCTCCTGCCTCTCTGCCTTCAGACTGTGCAAATTACAGCTGTGTATCACAGCCTGGGTCTCTTCTTCTTTCTTCATGAACACCTGGGAACAGGAAAAGACCCAGAGGGAGATCTCCCAAGACCACAGTCATCTCTGGACCCCAAGAGTAGGAGGGGCGATTATTCCCTTTCCAAAAATAAGAGTGTTTGACTTTTATTTCTAAATTAAAGTGGATGGCAGCAGCAATAAAAATTAAACTCAGTGAAACATCCCTGTGCCCCTTCATCTCTGAGGGCTGGACAGGACAGGGCCCCTCCTCCTGTTTGGATCTGTGATTTTCAAGTGTGTCCCAGTACAGCCTCTGTGATGACATGGAGACCAAAGGCTGGCTGCTCTGCCTGAAGCCCTCAGTGATCCATGTATGATGTAGAGAAGAAACTGTGAGAGGAAGTTGGTCTTGCCAGAGTTCTCACTAAGCACAGTGCACATATGGAAGGAGACAGAGAAACCATCTTTCCAGTTCTGATCAGCTCTTGCTGTTACTCCCTCACTCCTGCACCCCCACAAGAGCTCCTGGAAGAAGCCCCAGGAACCTCAAATTGCTTTTGTTGCTTAATAGCGGAAAGAAGGAAAACAAAATCAACTCTCACCAGGGCACCTGAAAACTTCCAAGGGACTCTCATATTCATTATATTTTTTAAAAAGAAAGGAAAAAAATACACAGAGGACTCCAGAAGTAGGAGCACCTGGAAAGAATGTGGATAATGAGTGCTTCCTGACTTGGGAGAAGGTGGCAATGGTAGCTGTGATGGTTTGTATATGCTATGCCCAGGGAGTGGCACTATTAGGAGGTGTGACCCTGTTGGAATGGGTGTCATTGTAGGTGTGGGCTAAAAGACCCTCATCCTAGCTGCCTGGAAGTCAGTATTCTTCAAGCAGCCTTCAGATGAAGATGTAGAACTCTCAGCCCCTCCTGCACCATGCTTGCCTGGATGCTGTCATGCTCCCACCTTGATGATAATGGACTGAACCTCTGAACCTGGAAGGCAGCCCCAATTAAATGTCAGCCTTTATAAGAGTTGCCTTGGTCATGGTGTCTGTTCACAGCAGTAAAACCTGAACTAAGGCAGTGGCCTCCTCCCCACGTAGACTGCAAACACATCAGTCACAGGACCTGTACAGAGAAAATGGAATCCGGATTGTAGCCACGTTTATATGCTTCTGTGGCCAGAGCCTGAGATGGCGGCCCCTTCATGCATGCTTTTTATCAGTAAGTGAGTGTTCATGGGTTTTGCAGCCTCCTGAGGGCCAGATGCACTGGTGGAATCTGAAGCTGCTGCACTCTGTGGCGCTGCTCTCTGTGCCAGCTCTGACTGAAAGGAGGTTGGCCCTAGGGAAGACAGATGCCATTCCTGGGATCTGGTTGTGTTGCAGAACAAAAGCGAAGACGAGGGTGTTCTGCAGATGTTGGGAGATGCACTCCCCAACAAATGACTGTGTTCTTCAAATACAGCTGCACTGGTGACTATTTGTGTCTCCAGGACAAAATAGCAGACAAAAGGAACTTAAGGAAAGAAGGGGTCACTTGAGCTCATACTTGGAGGGTACAGTTATTCACACTAGGTTAGGCATGGCTGCAGGAGTGTGAGGGCATGAATCATTTATACAGGGAGCCAACACCAGAGAGGCCAGTGCTGGTATTTTGCTCAGTTCTCCCTTTACATTCAGTACAAAGTCTCAATCTATGGGACCACACTGCCAGTATTTAGGATGGGACTCCTACATCAGTTAATCTGATCTGAAGACTTCCTTATGGGCATGTCCAAGAGATTGTCTTCTAGGTGATTCTAGAAGAATTGACAGTGTTAGCCACTGCAGCAGCTTATTCTAGAAGGATGTCGACTGCTATAATGAGCCTCTGAAAAGGGTCTTATGGATAAAAACATTGAACTTGTAACATTGTGGTGACTGCTATAGACTATGGGGAATTTTGAAGTGGGACTAAATTTATTTTGCATTATGCTATGTTTAGGTATGGCCCCCATAAACTCATATGTTTGAACAAGCCTATTGGGGCCAGGGAGTAGAATGTGATAGTTTGAATATACTTGGCCTAGGGAGTGGCACTATTAGAAGGTGTGGCCTTGTTGGAGGAAGTGTGTCACTGTGGGGTAGGCTTTGAGAGAGCTTCTTTTTAGCTGCCTGAGGATGACAGTCTTCTTGTTTGCCTTCATAACAAGATGTAGAACTTCCAGTTCCTCTGTTGTCATTCCTGCCTGGATGCTGCCATGTTTCTTGCCATAATGATAATGGAGTGAACCCCTGAAACTCTATGCCAGCCTCAATTACATATTGTCCCTTAAAAGAGTTGCATTGGTCATGATGTCTCTTCACAACAACGGAAACCCTAGCCAATGCAGAAGTTGGTACCAGGAGTGGGGTGTTAGAGACTAACCATCCAGAATCATCCACCAGTCAGGGAAATGACTGCCACCTCTGTACAAGATGGATCCATCTCATCTCCAGCTCACATCATGATTCAAAGCTCCCTAAGCCCAACAGAGGACTCCTGTTTATCAATGCCAGAGTTTAGGGGACTTGTAGGAGTTGAGAGAGTACACCTCTTACACCTCCTACAAGATGGTGGTTTGAATGAGAACAACCTGCATAGGCTCATATATTTGAATGCTTAGTCCCCAACTGGTAGAACTGTTTGGGAAAGATTAGGAGGTGTGGCCTTTTTGGAGGAGGTGAGTCACTGTGGGTGGCTCTGAGGTTTCAAAAGCCCCACACCATTCTCATTTATTGCTCTGCCTTTTGCTTGTAAATCAAGAGGTAACTCCTCAGCTACCATTCTGTAGCCATATCTGCTTGCCTGCTGCTGTCATGCTTCTTGCCATAACGATCACAGGCTCTAACCCTCTGTAGCCTCAAAGGAAATCATTTTTTTAAAATATATATTTCCTTTGTCATACAATTTCACCATGGCAATACAAAATAACTGGGTGGTTGACTTTATGGTCATTTCAGCAGAGCTTAGAGAGCCAATACAAGGCTGTATATCTTCTTTGCTATAGAATAGCACCACTGGCCAAGGTCCTTCACTTCAGCCAAGCAGAGAAGTTGATTCCCACCTCCCTGGACTCTGACTTTGTGTCTCCCTTGACTAGGAAACTGCATTCCTCATGACATAGAACATGGTTTAGCTTTGGGGATTCTCCCCCTGGGATATCCATATCAGGAGAACTCTGTATAGAAATTACCAAGTGCTTAGAGAGCTCTAATGGCTTCTGCCAGTCATCTGTGTCCATTAGCCACTCACGCCATATTTTTTGCTGGTTCATAGTAGAATGTGTCATATTTCTGAATTTAGATTACATAGAGTTATATATATGGAATTTATAATTTCAGAATACCTATCATATTTCTGCTTAGTGTGTTTTATCTTCATTTTTATTTTCGCTTACCTGCTCTTTCTGTGCATCATGCGCTTTTGATTTCTTACTTTGGCAGACTTGTTTCAAAATTTACAAACAATGGAAAAAACAGTGAGCTTCTTTTCACACAGAAACAATCCCCACAGGAGCAGGAGCGATGCTCTGGGGGTGCAGTGCCTGGCTCACAAGCTCAAGAACCTGAATCCCTAAAAGGCACATAAATGCCAGTGTGTCTATGTCCATCTGTAACTCTTGTTCTCTGAGAGAGAGAGAGAGAGAGAGAGAGAGAGAGAGAGAGAGAGAGAGAGAGAGAACCAAATGCAAGCTCCAGGTTCATTGAGAGAACGAGAGTGCCTGTCTCAAAACATAGGGTGAAGAGTGACAGGGGAGATATGGAAGTCAATCTCAGGGTTCTGCAAACACCTGCATGGATAAGCGCATATGAACATGTACAACTACACTTGCACAGTGTACACACATGCATATCCGTTCCCTAAACTAGTCCTAAATGGTGCCCGTGTTCAAACAGCTTGCTCCACACTTCCTTTGTTGTGTTCAGATGCCATGCCTTCAAAACAATGTCCCCACCACTTCTGTGACATATCGGTGACAAGAAGATCCAGGCTGGACCAGAAGGTTGTCTTGTATCTGAGTGGGACTAATGGCAAGATAGAACTGAAACATGTACATTGGGGCTTTAGTATTGTTTAAGTTGAACCTGTGGGACCTATGCAAAGATGCTGTTGGGATCTCCTCAGTGATGAGGTAAGGCAGCTCTTGCCAGAGGGAGCGAGCCTCTTATGAAATATCAATGGTGTAGATTTATTGTACATGACGATGGGTTTTTCCGAAGCCCATTCCTCTCAGCTATGACCACATTCAGCCCTTCACACCTCACTGCCTCTCCCTTTTCCTTTTCTCCTGCTGACCTACTGACCTCCTGACCTCCTGACCTCCTGAGCTCCTCCCCTTCCCCAGTGTGTGTGGCTTTATGTATTCATATGCACTCTAGGATTCACAGTGGGAACAAAACCATACCCTCCTTTCTGAGTCTGGCTTACTTTAACAGGAAGCCCAGCTCCACCACCCTAAACGCTCTAAGTCAACATAGCATAGAGGCACATGCACACCTATACTGAGCAATGTGGTTCCCAGCAGCTGATTGACAGAATCATTGTAGGTGATGCTTTGTCACAGCAGATGAGCGGCAAAGATGTGGAGGGTGTGTGGAGTTACCTGCCCGTAGAGAAGGATAAAATCATCTTATTTGCAGGAAGATGGATGGAACTGGACTTATTACCAAACCTCTATGTCTCACCTTTCCCTGAAATCACACCCCTGAGTCCACAATGTAGCAGTGTTTGGGATGTGAATTAAATTTCCCTTCAGGGCCTCATTTAAGGTTAATGGTGATGGCACTAAACCAGCCCCACTAGAGTGCAGAGTGCCAGCCCTGCTATCCGCTGAGTTAATTTAATTGAATGTGGAGGTAAATCAGTCCATCCAGGCTTTCTGCAGGAGCCACAGGATGCTCCTATGATGATGTTGGGTACATGGATGGACAGGTGGGTGACCTCTGATGAGAGGTGTTTATGCATACAGAACATTCAAAGGGTTCGATGACATGCTGAAATGAGTTTAAAGACATAGAGACTGAGTCATCCAAGAGGTAATCCTACTGCCTTCACCACTACCTGCTAATCACAGTGTGCTGAGCTAAGCTGTACCATACCAGAGGCTCAGGCACATTACACCAGAGGCTCAGGAGCATCACACCAGAGGCTCAGCTCACCACATCAGAGGCTCAGCTCACCACACCAGAGGCTCAGCTCACCACATCAGAGGCTCAGCTCACCACACCAGAGGTTCAGGCACACCACACCAGAGGCTCAGGCACACCACACCAAAGGCTCAGCTCACCACATCAGAGGCTCAAGCACACCACACCAGAGGCTCAGCCACACCACTGCAGAGGCTCAGTTCACATACCAGAGGCCCTGGTGCTCTCTAGTCTTGCTGTAAATGTCCAAGACAGACAAAATATGGAATCACAAAGATGAAAGCAAAGGAGTGGACACCCAAACTGCTGTAGTAGGATTCCCTCCTCCCCAGCTTCTTGCTAGGTCACCCCATGACAGGACACCTGGGGCGATGACTCCCATCTCCTAGGCATTCAGTAAAAATGAAAAATCAGGTGTAGCATGGTCTGAGTCTTGAGGCTTTCTCCAGGATAAAGGACAGTATTGATTGTAGTAATCCATTTCCAAAGCCTAGACTACACTTCCCACTCTGTGGGCAGAGAAGATGGTATGGGAAAGGCAGCATGAGGGAGCAAAGAGACAGCCCAACAGCTTTACTATAATCCTGATGGTCAAGGCCATGAGCATTACCACAATTCTGGTAGTCAAGGTCAACAGCACTATCATCTGCCACGTGTCCAAGGTCATTGCATCACTGTAAACCAGGTGGTCAAAGTCACAGCAACAAGAACAGACCACAGTGACAACACATCCTGTGTGGGACCATGTGAGGGCAGTGGGTCTTCACTTCTGTCATCTCCATCCCCAAACTAGATATTTCATTCTGTTGACAAAGCAATGTTTGAGTTCTACTCTTGGAACATCTCTTCAAGCATCTGAGCAGCATAGCTCAGAGCCTCCAAGGTCATCAGAAACTGTGGGTCAGGGGAGTGGGATGGCTACTTGAGAAATAGGAACATCCAGATATCTGATATGTCATCTTAGCTGGATCCTGGAGTTGCACAAAGCTGTATTAACGCCAAGGACCTGGGGTTAGGTGCAGACTAGGTCATGCTGATGCACTGATACTGGAGTTTCAGTTGGCTTGGATGCATTTGCTACACTAACTTAAGATGCTAATAATAATGTCTAACAGATACAGTCCTCTGAGTAGTTCCCATTTCCTTTGAGATCACACCCATCTGGAAGTGAAGAGAGCTGGGGGAATATGACTCTTAGGAGGTGTCAGGTCTACTTTGAATAGTCTCCCTTTTCCGAACATTATATTAGTGTAACAATAACTATTCCTGGTTAGACCTGAACAAATGTCTACTTATCTCAAGCAGAGCACCACCAGCAGACCAAAGACATGATTCTACCCGAGTGTAGTTTGGAGAACCAGTGAGTTTAACTGTGGTTACTTATGAAAGCACAGCAAAGGGTTTGTTTACAGAGGCATCTCCAACTTGTGAGAAGCTATGCTGCTAAAGAAGTCTCTCTCACCCGTCAGCCCTCCACTCCTATCCATCCTCAGGGTGGTGCAGGACTAGGTCAGCTCTCTTTCCCATGATGCACCACTGAGGGACTCGATTGTATAAGGGTCTCTTGATACTCAGAGCTACTTCGAATTTTAAAAGGACAGCATTCACTAGTGGTGTTTTCCATATGACAGCCAGCCAGGTTGAGTTTGGCCAAAATCACAAGACTCTCTCAAAGACTACCTCAGAGCTGGTAAGAAAACGTGCATTCTGCAGGTGCTGTTGCCTCTAAGATCATGTTCATTAGAGTGATCATCTCTTTGATGCAGAAGATGAAGAGGAGGCTATTTCTCCAGGAAACAAAGCCAGCTCTCTCTTCAGACAGACTCCCCCTGTGCTGTGATACTTTTCTAGCTCCTTCCCCAGCCAGCAGGGGAGACTGGAGAAGCAGATTACATTGCTTGGTGGTGAATCAGTTGCTAAGCATGTGGGGGCCCACTGCATGATGGGTATTGGACCTTGTTCTTGGTGCCATGTCTTGCTAAGCTATTAAAATTTAGATTTAGATACTGCATAAAGCTAGTGTGAGACAGTGTCATGAATTACCTCACGCACCACTGCCCTGTGTGTGAGGGGAAGCTTTTGAAGCCGTACACCCAAGCATGCTGTGTTTGCATCAGTCCCAGCTGATGGTAGCTACAACTGCACGAGACCCCTGCCAGGTCTTCAGCCAGCACCAGCACGATGCCAGCAGCGCATCTCGCTGGTTTTGTAGCCCAAAGATATCTTCTGGTGTGTGCATCCTCCCTGCAGAGAAATGAAGCTCTCGGACTTGATATTATCCGACTTTCTGCAAAGCAAATGTTCTCTTCTGAGCGCCTTGGGGAATTTGAACGTCCATGATAAATGGCGGAGGGTGCAGCCTGGGATAAGTTTTGGAATGTTAACTTCGCTTTTCCCCCAGAGATGGTTTATTAATACACGGTCTGGTCTCTGGGTTCAGGAATATAAATCAGATTCTATTTAACTAGCTTTAAATTGTGCTCTGTGTCTGATCCTATCTCCATACAGTTTCCAAGTGGCTGAGAAACTTCTTGAAGAATATATAGAAAATGAAGTTTCTATGGCGATGTAATTTGTTTTACCTCCAGAAAACTACAAAAGGAATGGAAGTCATTCACAGACCTACCTCTTCCTTTTTGCACGACCCCCACCCCCACACTCTCCTCAGCCCAGCAGTCAGGGAGGGGCTGGCAAAGTGCTGTTCAAGGACAGATTCCTCATCTTATAATGTAAATGACAACTTATCTCAGAGTCACGCGGGCTATATCATCCCTCCCCAATAGCTGTGCACCCACTGAAGATACAGAGGACAGGGTAGTCTGTGTGTCTACAGTAAGTGTGTGGAGGAGTCAGTCCTAAGCCACAGGCTCCCTCTGACTTCCAATTTGGTTTCCTAGAAAATCAGCCACCTCCATGAGAACCTACAGCCAGACCTCAAGGGTCACATCTTCCTTGGAGTAGGATAGCCACACACAGAGGGGATGAGCTGGTGCCTTTTTAAAATTAACCCATTGTCATCCAAGACCTCAGAGGAGGGATCACTGGCTTGATAATGGAATCCAGATTTACAAGTGAGAAGCAAACTTTATGTTCAGTCATGAAAACAACAACAAAAATAAAATACAAAAAAAACAAAACAAAAACAAAAACAAAAAATTTGAAACAGGTCACAGGTTGGCCCCAGAGCCTGGGAAGCAATAAACACAGGCTAGATCAGAAGGAACTATGTCCATGGGAAAGTTTTGAGGGATACAGGAAGACACAAGGTGCCGGTCATAACCAACTTACAGGTCAGCTCCTGCTCTGCCCAACCTGCCCTTTCATTAGATTTTATGAGCCTTAGCCCCAACATACAAAGCCTTCAGCTGGCTCTGTTCTCCTGGAACGCACACTGCTGTGCGTCCCAAAGCCAGCCTCTTTGCTTTGGGCTAGATCAGAAACCTTCAAAAGCAAACAGCCAAAGGGTCAAGGAAAATGGCCCCAGTCCACAATAGGCTGGAAGGATCTGGATGCTGAAAGATTCCACCCGTAGCTTCTGCATTCTGTCCCTGGTTCCATCCCTGCCTTCCGGGTACAAGATGTGGGTGCTGGATCTTCATGAATGCATAGTGGTCTGTTGGCTTAAGCCTGAACTGTCCCACAGGGCTGCATGTTCTGGCCTCTTGATCCTTTGATATTGATGCTATTTGGGGACATTTAAGAGGTGGGGCTTGGCTGGGGGGACATAGGTCCCTAGGTACAGACCTTTGAAAGTTATTCCCACTTGTGACTCTGGCCTGCATGCATTCTTGCCTCACGGTCCATCATGACAAAGGAGCTTCCCTTCCCTTGCCTTTCTCCATACTCTGGCCTCCGTGAACATTGCCACACCTCTGCCTTTGCTGCCTTGTTGTACCGAGACCCTCTGGAGTCTATGAGCAAAAATAAATAAAGCACCATGGAACTGACTAATGTCCTCAGCCTTCATGCTGTGCCCTCCAACACTGCCCACCTAGAAAAGCCCATCTTCTCTGACCCTGTCCCTGAGCACCTATGGAGACCTGTGTGACTCACGCACTTTGACGATGGCCACAGTCTTAGCCAGTTCCCTTGTGTATGCTCTACGGGCTAACCTCTGCTCTGTCTGTACTAGTTCATTTAATACTGGGCCAACCCCACTTGTGAAGCACTTACAGTTGTTACACTTCCTCTGTTTTCTGGATGAGAAAACAGATGTGCAGTGATTGTCTCAAGGCCTGGAAGAAAAAAAAAAAAAAAAAAGCAAACAGCCACAATTGTGAGCATATGAGAACACCACACAGGCACACAGGCACAGCTAGGTTGAAAAATAATCTCCCAACTTCAGGGAAACTTTGATGACAAAGGACCAGGTCTTATCTGAGACTAGGAATCACCCAGCCATGCATCCTCATATACAATCTCCTTCATCATTCAGCATTGCTGAGTCCAAGCAGAAAACCTTCCCATGAACCTGCAGGCTCAGCTTAAACTCCAGGATCAGCCAAGTGTGTCTTCTCCACGCTGGAGAGATTAGGTTACCTTTCCCCAGCAGCCAGGGTGGAATTAAACCTCTGTAGCCTCTTTCATCTGTGATGGCATACAGAAAGAGGGAGTGAGAAACCATTCTGGCCCTTTTCTTTGTAGGCCAATTAGTGTCACCGATACGAACCCCAAATAATGAATCCGCTGTCATGCATCCACATCTCCATCTGCCAGGCATTGCTAGAGAATGTCCTACACTATAAAAGACAAGACTCCTGCCTTCACAAGAGCTATGGGGTGGCTTCGGATGGGAACAAGTCCTATAATAAGACTGAAGTGAAGAGAAAAGGAAATTATCAGCCTGATCAAACCCCAGCCTGGGGTGGGGCGACAGGCAATTGCTGCCAAGAGATACATAGACAGGTCAGACAATTCCCAAGGGAAGTACGGTTGTTGGAGAGATGAGGGATAGAGCAGAGTGGGGACATCAGGAGCAGTGTCTCCTGAGTAGAAAGGGATGGGAGTGACCAGGAAAGATGGAAGTATGAATCTTTCTGTTTTGTGGGATCTCATGACAGAGGAAAGGAGTGGGTTTAATCAGAGCTTACATTTGCTGCTCACCTAAGAAGGTTATTCAGTAACCTTAAACTTATTTTTTTCCTAATTTTTTAAAAAAAAATTACAATAATCTTAGTGTTTAGGTTAATTTATTCTATAATTGCTTATAGCACAATACAGTCGCTTGCTTTAGTGAAATGCAGTAGGAGGGTCCTGACTAGCCCCCAGCGCATTTTCTAGATGAAGAGGGCTCAGCCAAGCTCAGGGCAGGTACTTAAGCAAAACAGAAAAAATAATTACTCATTGACTGTTGCAGCTCGGTGCTAACACAAAGCTTGCGTGAGAATGGGAGTGGGAATGAGAGTGGATGGACCACAAGATCAGGGCAGTGAGAGATACTGACCTCATATTGCTGATCTTGTTCCCATCTCAGTTGAATTTATTCTCTGTCATCTTATCTTCAAATGGAAGTCTGGATGGGCTCTGCTTCTCTGGGCTCCCGTGTTAACGTTCCCTGGAGGCAGAGAGTTGATTCCATTCATAGAAGCTCTGTTGATCCCAAGCAGGCAACCCTCTTTATCACATATATGTCCATTGAACGACCATTGCGTTTCTGTGTGAGGAACTTGCAACCACCCAACCAATGAAGGCATTAGATCTGTCCTGTGGAGCCAACAGAAATGCCCTAGGCAACAGTCAGGGTGCAACAGAGATTCATATACCTCCAATTGGGCTTTGACATATACTATATAACTCAGTGGTTAATCACAACCATGTAGTTTTTAATTTTAATTTTTGCATGTGTGTGTGCAATGATGTGTTGGGATGAATGTGAATGTAGATATTCTTATATGGTGGAGGATAGGGGTTAACCTTGGGTGCCATACCTCAGGAGCCATCTACCTTGATTTTTGAGACAGGGTCTCTTACTGGGGTCTGGGGCTACTAATACCATTCGGTTGGCTGGCCCATGAGTCTCATATATCTGCCTGTCTCCATCTTTATCTTCCTAGCACTGGGATTACACTCATATGGAACCATGCCTGACTTTTAATTTGAGTGTTGGTATTCAAAGTCAAGCCTGTATGGTTACTCAGCAACACTTTACCTACTTAGCCATCTCCCCAGGCCCACATCTGTGCACTCTTCCAGGGACTCATCTTACCTCAGAGACACTCCTTGGTAGGTCTTGCCTCTCTGGTCCGGCAGATTGTCTGAACCAGATTAACCACATGGCGCAATTTCAGGGAATAAGAAAGAAAACAAGCAGTTGATCTTGAATGAGTTATAAAGGAGAGAGAGAGAGAGAGAGAGAGAGAGAGAGAGAGAGAGAACCTACTTTCCAGAAAATTCTAGCCTGAGCCTCTAATCCTAGACTCTAATCCTAGATGAGATCCCCCAAGACAACAATAACTCAGGACTAATCTTGAAAGCCTGAGCAGCACTAGGAAGTTGATGGTCGGGACGGGGTTTTGTAAAAGGCCATGGGATGTCAGAGGCTGCTTTGATGCTTTTCCAGGTGAGAAAAGAGGCGGAGAGAGAATTGCCACCAAGCCAGGTGGTGGTGACATGCTCCCTTAGTCCCAGGACTTGGAAAGCAGGGGTAGGTGGATCTCTAAGTTCCAGGTGAGCCCAGTCTACACTGAGAATTCTAGGACAGTCAGGGCTACACAGAGAAACCCTGTTTTGAAAAACAAAATGACCCCACCTAGAATAAAACACCCCAAATCCAAACCGAAACAACAACAGGGAAAAAAAAGAAAAGCTAGTTGTCACCAGAAGAATTAGCAGCTCTAGGAGATAAACTCCAACCACCACAAACTTACCCATGTCTCAAGTGGTGTCAGGTCCCCAGATAGGAGGTCCCCAGGTCACCTCTCACATTTCCCCCATGAACCAAGTTTCACACCAGTGCTATGAACACAAACACATCTGCTGGATCTTGGAAGGTGGCATTTAGCTTAGTAAGGAAATGTCCAACAGCCCTGAGTATGGCTGTATCATCTTGCATGCCCCACCAGCAACACATGAGTGTCCCGTTGCTCACGTCCTTACAGACAATTAATGCTGCATGGTTTTTAGTTATTTAAAGGCTATGCCTCGGTGTAACACATGGCTACCTGCAATCCAGAATTACTCAGACAGAGCAGACACCATCTGTGTGCCCCATCCTCTGACATTGTCGGTGAAGTCAGTGGATGGAAGAATTGGGGTTGGGATATTAAATGCATACCTGTGTGAGTTTAGATGTTTCTTTAATGTGATTTAAAATGAGTTTTCAGAGCAATTATAGACAGAATTGCAATAGTGTGGTGATTTGGACGTGAAGTGCCCTCTTGGAAAAATAGTATGTGAAAGGCTTGGTCCAAAACTCTTGGGCCCAGCTACTGAATGCTGGTGGATTATGTGTGCTCTGACCTAATCAGATTTTTAAGCTGATGACTTTATTAAAAAGCAGTGGAAAGTTCTGGAGGCGAGGACAAGTTGGAATAAGTGGGTCACCTAAGTGTGTCCTGGGGGAGCTCTCTTCTGTCTCTGTGTTTTCTGGCTGCCATGAGCAAGAGCTTTTCTCCATCGTGGTGGTCTGCCTCACCTCAGACTAAGAATGGAATCAGGTACCCGTAGACTGTATGGGAGTGGCACTCCATTATTATAGACACCAAACCTTCATGTTGATGCACTGCATGAGTGCCTGACAGATTCCCTTGGAACCATATCGCTGTCTTAGATGCTTAGCTGTCACCTCTGGTGGCAGCCAGAGCCCTGCTGCCTTGAGAGGAGGGCTGATGTCCATCAAGAACGAAAGGCAGGGTGTGAGCTTCCTGAAGCTGCCAAGGCAAAGCACTGTAGGTCAGGGATCTGGACAGGAGGTACAGTGCCTTACACCTCCAGATGCCAGAACCAAGGGCAAAATATCAGCAGGGCCCAGGGCAGGACTCCCCCTGAAGATGCTACCCAGTCAAGGATTCCCTCCTAGGGAATGGTGCCACCCACAGTGGCCTGAGTCTTCCTACATCAACTAATATGTAATTAAGACAATCCCACACAGACATACCTATCGGCTGACAACTTGATCTAATCCATTCCTCACCGAGACTCTGTTTCCAGATTGTGTCAAGTTGTCAAAGGTAACAGGCACTGAACCCATTCTCCTCTCCATTGCGACCTTGGCTTGTCTACTGGCATCTTAATGACATGATTCCCAAATCAGGTCACACCACGAGACATGGATGATTGGAACAAGAACATCCGAGTCGGGGAAGAACACACCTGACCTCCCAGGTGTCTGCGAGTGACACTGGGCTAGCCTGAGGGTAGCTTCACATATAGGCTTGTGCAAGGCTAACTGTGATTATCACGGGCTTTATGAAGAGTGGAAATGAAGAATTTTCACACCAGTGCCAGTTAAGTCTGAGACTAGCTGAAGGATCCCACACACGTGCTCAAGTGGCTTGCTTCTGAGGAGGAGAGGGGCTAAGCAAAACCCTGAGATGACACCATGGAAGACAGGCACAGACATGATTAATAGCTCAAACCCACTCAATAATATCTCCTTAACTTTATTGTAAATGCATCTGGGAAGGGTCTTAGAAAGTGTGTAGGGTGTGTGTGTGTGTGTGTGTGTGTGTGTGTGTGTGTGTGTGGCATGGTACACTTGTGTTTCCCAGGCACTCCCCATACATGGGTGCTAGGTGTGCAATGTTTCACTGGTGGCGTGTGCAGTGGTTCACAATTGTACACACCTGATGCGTGTGCCCACAGACCCTAACACGCTCTCTGTTGTTTTTGTCCTTTGCAGCTCCTGCTTCCCAGATGACCACTGAGTGGATGCATGTGGTGAACGCTGAGGTTGCTTAGTTTCCCCCATCCCTGACTCTAGACAGTATCCCCTTTGAAGTATGTGTGGGTCTCGCCTCTCTTTCATCTCAGCTGTGCACTTCCTCAAAGTCTTGAGATGAATAAATCATGCCCACCTCAGTTTGCGGCGATCTTGCCGCTCAGGGCTCTCCACTTGCTCCGGGGCTCGGCTAAGCCGTGAACTCCTGGGTTTTGTGCAAGTAATTTTTGCCATGCCTGTAGACCTTTCCGCTCTGGGGAATTTGGATAAACAACAGGGCATTCTCTGAGCTTAGCTGCAACACCAACCAAGAGTTGGACAACTTCTTGAGGGCCTGACCCTCAATTCAAATGTTCTACATTTACTGAGGGGAGGTGTTCTCCTCAGTCAGCTGCAATAGCACCTCAGGGCGGTTAGTGGAAGGGGATAAGGAACCTAGGCTAATGTGGTGTTCCAGTGGATTCCACCAACTGCTAATGCAGGCACTCCCTCCCTAAAGAACAGTCATGGCAGCTCTCATCATCCTCTCTGTGCCCTATGGATTCTCCAGCCTCATAGGTGTGTCCTCTGGAACCACAGGCGATTTCTCTGGAGCTGGAGGCCTTTCCACAGCAACTTCAGGGAAACCTAAAGTTTGGTCACCATGATTGTGCCCCTGCTGCCCAGAGGAAATTCTTCACAGGTCTGTGCACCTCTCTGGGTTGCTCAGCTCTTTTCTGTGTCTATGTGCAAACTGTCCTGTAACTCCACTTCCCTTCATCTCTCTGCCTTCTGATTCCCCCTCCTCCTCCCTCACCTCCAATCAGTCTTGCCAGCTCTCCCCCCTACCCTCCAGTGGTCAGCTCTGTCTTCTTTCTGTGTCAGGTCTAATCTGGCTGCACTCTCCCACTCTTCTTTCTGGGTTTCTGTCCACACTGTAACCAGAGTCCTCCTGGGTCCTTTCCTCCCCCGCTCCTTTAACTTCCCCTTGGTAGGGCACTGATTCCTTACAGAGTCAACATTCTCTAGAAGACTGAACCTTCCAGCTCCAGACCATCGAACATAAGCAGCGTGGGGATTAGCGTTAGAGATTACGTAGGGTAACTATACCAGCCAGATTACCTCCCATCTCAACTAAAAGGAACCCATGTCTCCAGGCCTAAGAATTTGATAGACAGCTGTAGCCCATCCATGCAACTCAGGAAGACATGATCCAAGACAAGAAGGCCATCTAGTCGGCAGTACACACCATGGCTCAGTTCCTTTCAAGTTCCATAAACAGGCGTTATCTGTTCAGTTACATGCAGAGCAGAGCTGGTCCGTGTTGGGGGAGTCTGGAACCAAGAGGAGGGAAATGAAGCGCTCTCTCTCTCTCTCTCTCTCTCTCTCTCTCTCTCTCTCTCTCTCTCTCTCTCTCTCTCTCTTTCTCTCTCGTGGTCCCCAAAGGTTATGTGAGACAGTTCCAGAGCTCAGAGCACCACTTCTTATACTGGGTGGCATTCATGGTCACCTGCTTGATGTTCTAGGAGCCTTATGAAGTCCTGTGTACCCCACCCTGTGTAACTCAGAGAACAGGCAGATGTCTATGAGACAGAAGAGTCTGTAAAAGCCGGGAGAGAACCTTGAACATCAGCAGTCAAAAGAGGAGTCATGTTTGTGCTCTGGAGCGGCTCCTGCTATTCTGCAGGCCTGCCTTCCTCAACCTGCTGGGGAGTTCTGATGAGGAGCCTCCCCTGTGTGTGGGGAGTTCTGATGAGGAGCCTCCCCTGTGCTATGAAGCAGTATCTTCCATTCTCCACTTAGTATCTCAAAGCCACCCCCTAAAGCCACCCTGTACATCAGCTTCACCTCTTTATGTGGAGCTAAAATCTCCTCTAGGCTTGAGCCTTGATACCTACACATAGATTGTACCTGACTCCTGTTTGAAGGTCTAGCAAGCCTTGGGGCTGAAATGTACCCAGGCTCTGAGGTCCTTTGGCAGCTCTGGACAGAGAACAAGAGGAGGAAGACTGTTCATCAGGACAAGCACAGCACAGACTGCTCCTTTCCAGGTTCCCAGCAGGGTCCAGCCAGCCCATGGGAGTGTTAGAAGAAGAAAATTGGAAACACTCTCCAGGAGGCAGCACCACACACAGCCAGTGCTACAGACGCTTGGGGTCCTCCGGGCAGGGCCGGGTCAACGTTTAATCTTCAGATGGTCTTTAATATGACCTCTAATACAAAGTTTCTAAATTTTTCATGAAGAAAAGCATGAAAAATTTAAAATTAAAACCATTAAGAGTGACCTCCTGATAAACAAATGCTCAGGCCTACCGGCTTTGTAAGCAGGGGACATCTGTGCTCACCCTGGATGTCCCTGGGCTCACTAGCCAGAGCAGCCCTCATTCCAATTAGAGCTGGAAAGTTTGGGGAGGGGTTTCTGGGATAGGGCAGTGGAGTTTGTTTGAGAGGCAGGTGTCAGAGCCTGTTGGAGCCTGGAATGCACACTTTGGGCTCAGTTAGTTTGAATTTTTTATGCTTGCCCTCATGAAAAATTAAACTGGTGTTCTTACCCTTTAGCTGCATTTGGGATTGATGGAGAGACTATCCCACAGAGCTGAGCTGTACTTGCAACATGTAGGACAGGCTGAAGCAGGGAGGGGCCCATCCCTCCTGTGTGGAGCCTATCTGATCTGCTCTGGCCAGGAAACACATGAATGATGTCAATCCTGGAACTGCACTGTGGGAGAATAGAGCCCATGACCTCCACTTGATGTGCAGTCCCGGGGATTTGTGGGACTCACCTAAATCCCTCTGGGCTAAGCTCTGTCTAGCATATCTACAGGATGGTCATTTCTTGAAAACAGACACTAGGTGTGAAGTACACTGTAGGAAGCAGATAAGCAGCCCCCAGAGAGGTCCACACTCTATTCCTCAGAACTTGAGCATGCCAGTGCCATGTGAAAGACGATGCCTGACTTCTGCGTCCTATTGCTGTGATAAAAATGCTACAAAATCAACATAAAGGAGGAAGGGTTTATATGAGGCACAACTTGAGGTCACAGTCTATCCTTGTGGTGGTGGAGTCACCACTGGTCACGTCACACACACAGTCTGGAGCAGAGAACAATCTGTTCACACAAGCAAGCTGGTGCTCACCTGACTCCTGCCTTTCCATCTGCTCCAAGGCCCAGACCACAGACCAATGAACATAATTAAGACTTTCCACTACAGACACACTCACTGGCCAACCTGATCTAGGTAATTTGTTCTTGACATTCTCTTCTTGGGGGATTCTGTTTTGTGTCATGTTGACAATTGTAGCTGACCAGCACAAACTCCAAGACAGAAGATCCTGGTTTGTCCACACTCCAGAGGCCCCATAAGAGGGAGGGTCAAGGGTCAAGTCAGAGTGACAACATGGGAGTCATTACGTCTCTGGAGATGAAGAAGCTATGGCCCAGGAATTGGACCAGCCTCTTCCACCAGAAAAGGAAGGGAGGGAAGAGAGGACCCGTAGTTTCAGAGAAATACACACTATCCCATTGGGGTGTTCAGAGAAACCCCTGTGTATATCTGACCTCTGGAATTGTATTTATTTATTTATTTATTTATTTATTTATTTATTTATTTATTTTTATTTTATGTACATTGTTAATTTGATTACATGTATTATGTGAGGGTGTGGGATCCCCTGGAACAGGAGTTAAAGACAATTGAGAGCTGCCATATGGGTGCTGGAAATTGAACCCAGGTCCTCTAGTAGAGCAGCCAGTGCTCTTAACTGCTAAGACATCTTTCCAGTCTCTGGGACTATTTTTAAAAATAGAGAAGAAGGAGGAGGAGGAGGGGAAGAAGGAGGAGGAGGAAGAGGAAGAGGAGGAGGAAGAGGAGGAAGAGGAGGAGGAGGAGGAGGAAGAGGAGGAGGAGGAAGAGGAGGAGGAGGAGGAGGAGGAGGAAAAGGAGGAGGAGGAGGAGGAGGAGGAGGAGGAGAGAAGAAGAAGAAGAAGAAGAAGAAGAAGAAGAAGAAGAAGAAGAAGAAGAAGAAGAAGAAGAAGAAGAAGAAGAAGAAGAGAGGAAGGAAGGAAGGAATAGGTTTAAAGGAGAGCAGTTATCAGTGAGTCCTCTTTGAATCACACAGATGTAGACACCTAGAAGAATTCCCTGTGGACTCTGGTAAAGAGGACTGGCCCAGCTGCTTCTAACACACACACACACACACACACACACACACACACACACACACACACCAGCCTTTGGTTCTCCTAGTTCCTTCTCTGAGGGCAGGACTGTCTCCTCCTCTCTAACTTAGGAAGGGTCTCCTGAAGAGGATGCTGAATCCCCACCCCAGAGGAAGCACATCCCTGCCTTACTGAGGAAGAGATGGAAGCTTCCTCCTCAGTCTTCATCTCAGACCCCAGCCTCCACCACACATGAGTGGAACCTCAGTCCTCTTTCCTTTGGGCATTCCCTCCACTCTGGTCCTAGCAACAAGCCTGATGAAAGTCAAGGCTTGGAACTATACTGCCCCAAGACTTGAGATCATTCCAGAGGACAGCAATGGATCTGCTTATATGTGGGCATTGCTCACAGCTCACAGTTCATACCTCACACCTCACAGTTTACACCTCACACCTCAGAGTTCATACCTTGCACCTCACACTTCACAGCTCATACCTCACACTCCACAGCTCACACCTCACAGCTCACACATCACAGCTCACACCTCAGAGCTCACACCTCACAGTTTATACCTCATAGCTCACACCTCACAGCTCACACCTCATAGCTCACACCTCACAGCTTCCACTTCACAGTTTATACCTCATACCTTACAGCTCATTCTTTGACCTCTTCTTCCTTCTCATAGCACCATACCCATGTGACACTACCCTGTCCATAGGAGACTCCTCCACACTCTCCTGTGATATACCTTCTATTGGTGAAGGCTTCTCAAGCTCACTGAGAATCTGGCTCTAGAAGTAGAGAGCACCCTTTTCCATGCCAGATCCTAGCATGGCTGTCTCTAACTCTTTCCAAAGGCTATTGTCTAAGGGTAGAATGACCCCAAAATTTTGTCGCTGAGGGAGAAGAAATTAGCAAGGCAGCTTAGAGCAGAAACAAGGTCTACAAGAACCTACAGGAGGTTTCTTTTTTATCCCACGACATGGGGCACACATCCCTACAGTGGGAGAGACAAGCCTGAAGTTCAGCCATGGAGAGAAAGTTGGGAAGAGTTGACAGCTCAGCCTCAGCCTCTCCAGCTGATTTCCATAGGACATTGGGAGCCCCAAGTTTAATGATGACATATCTATCTGCTGCTGTTTGTTCTCTGACTCGGACACCTGACAGGAGGGGATGCTCTGCCCATGCTCTCAAACTGGAACTCCACCAACTGCCTCCATAGCATTGCCCCAGCGGGTTTCTGCAGGATCTGAGAGTGAGGCCAACTGATGATGCTTGCCATCTGCCTACCTGTTATCACCTACCTCTCGTGGGTCTGTCTGTCTGTCTGTCAGACTGACTGTCCTCATCTACCTGCCTATATATCCATCCATCTTCCTACCTTCTCTCTCCTATCATCTACTATCTACTGTTAGTCATGTACCATCTATTCATCTATCCATCTATCATCTATCCATCTATTATTTATCAATTATCTATCCTATCCATCCAAGATCTACTTATCTATTAATTATCTATCCATCTATCCTCTATCAACCACTCCCAACTCAGAGGGAAACACTAACACGGGCCTCACAGTCAGCCCAGTGTCTGTATGGCTGCAGTTGGGAGTTCACTGCCCAGGGCCTGTATTGGGCTTCCCTGAATTCTGAGAGTTGGAGAGGCTGTTTTTGCTCCTCTCTTGGGTGGGCTAGCCAAGGTGTGAGATAAAACCCCTTTGCTACTGCCACCAACTCTGATAATAGAGCTGAAACTGAGGAAATCTAAGCTCGGAGAGAAAAAGAGACTGACTCCCACCCACACCATTATAACTTCTGGATTCAGACAGCATGGTGAACACAGCTTTCTCTCAGAAGTCCTGTGCACTCTCTTCTGGGCCAGGCAAAGCATCGATATTTCAGAGATACGCTTCAAGATACTTTTCCTCAACCCCAGCTGAGTTTGGGCCCCAAGTCACCTCCCTAGAGCTGCCTCAAAGTCTGGTTACTAAGAGACAGGGCTTTGTGTTCCAGGAAGCTTAAGATAGCTTGCTCACAAGGGAATCGGAGCCCACAGCTGGGGAGGGATGCTATCCTCTACTGTGCTTACCCTGGTCCTCAAAGCTAAACAGTGTAGTAGCTGTACCTCCCTCACCCCACACTTCCACTTCTCACTGTCTGGCAAGCTCACACCACTCCTGCACAGTTTTAAAACTTAAGTTCAAATTTGACCTCCTTCACGGCATCCAGTCACAGGGCCATTAGCACAGGGGCTAACCTCCTCTGTGGCTCATTTGCTGAGCACCCACTGAACTTCTGTGACCTTAGTTCACGTATTAACCACCATCTGAGGTCCAGCCTGGACACTGGGCCACAGCCAGCACTTAATATTTACCTAGTAAGTATTTGGCACACATGAAGAAAAGCTGGATTCCAGAAGGTTAAGCAGACGGCTCAAATGGCAAGCTATAGGAAGCAGATGTGAGCTGGCCCCCTCTGCTAAGAAAGGGTGCTTCCCGTGTATGCAGTTTGGTATCAGCCAGTGTGGTTGGTTCACATTTAGTGAGGAATGCTAAAGGACACTGTGGAGATGCCGAGGTCGGTCTGCTGTAGGCAGGGTTTCAGGAGGGTTCCTTCCCTAAGGCTGAGATTCCCCTCAGGGAACAGGGATGGGGTCCCTTTTGCTTCATCGCTCCTTGGCAAGCAGCAAGATTCTATACCAATTCAAAAGCCACATAGCCTCAAGGTGATGTCACCATCTGCTCATCCTACTGCAAATTTATTGCCAAGGAGGGGCATTAGCAGGAGCTGGAGGTGTGCGGAGCTCATTTCTAGAGGTTTTAAGGCAGTTGACTGACTGCCTGGGAGAGGCACACCCTGGGAGGCTCTGTGACGTGGGCTAAGGCTCCCAGATCCCCCCAGCTGCTGCTCTGACCTTCTCCATGACATCCAGTCACACATACACACACATGCATACATGCATGCACACACAAACACACACACATGTACACATGCACACATATATACATAAACACATACACACATGCACACACATATACATACACACATGTAAATGCACATATGCACACATACACACACACTTGTATGAAGGTCAGAAGACACTGAAAGGGAAGGAAAGAGCAGAGGAAAGCAAGTGAACAGGAGCCTGCACTCAGATGCCCTGATTCTGGAGTTCGAAGCATCTGGGCACACCTGGCCCATGGTTAAAGCTTATCAGCCTCTGTGGCTGTGGGAACACAGGATCTGTGAAGGAGAACATGTTGCCTTCCATGTTGCCATGGTTGTGAACGGGTCCTAGAGGGACAAATATTCTTCGGTTTTGAGTTCCTGGCAATGGTGTCACTAGGCTTTACATATTTACTAAAAAAAGGGTTAAATTACCTACATCTGAAAGCATTTTATCAGCTGCGCTTGGGACTAATTTCCCCTCAACCCCATGATTCATATTGCATGCTACATATGATTGTGATTCAGCTCTGCACTATATTCTGGAAGGAGCCACACGAGGTTGTCGGAGCTTGACTGGCAGGAGGCACTTCACATCTCTGAATGTCTTAGGGAGAAGACAGAAAAGGGTACCACATGAAGCCCAGGAGCCAGGCTGATGCGGTGAGGACCTGAAACCCTTTGCTTATTCACACTGTGAATGAGATCAAGTTTCTGAGGGAGGGATGCTTGAGAGGAGGGTGTTTGCATGCTCCAGGCTTCTGGCCTATGTATGTCCTGGGAATGCCTTCTGTATATGGAAGACAGAAGTGTCTCAATGAAAGCCTGGTCCATACTCTAAGCTAAATGTGCAACCCTGGAGCATGTGATCAGGCCTTTGGGCCCCTCGGCACCAGGAATCAGACAGGGATGACAAGGAAAGTGTGTGCGTGAGAGCAATGCTGAATCTCATGACCTGCCTGACTGCCTGCAGACAGCAGCATCCCCAGCAGCTGTGGTGAGGGTGAGCTGAGGGGTCCATCTGCCCTACCCACTCTGTCTTCCTGAAACCAAATACCCTGTTAGTCTTTTCCAGATTCCTGATTTTAGGGAGGACTCAGACAATGTGGGGCACAGGTCTTGCATATGGGAAATGTCAGAAAGTGTTGAAGGAACACAGCAACTGTTAGTAAGTGCCCTCCACCAGGAACAAGTATGATGTCTCCCCTAAGTCAGGAAACTGCTGTCACTGCTGTCCAGGGATTTGGCTTTTGTGCCCATTTTAACATGTAAGTCTTAAAATCACAGGCTCGGCATGAAGCAACGGGAAGCTAAGGGCTGACACACACATCTTTAAAATTTCTTAATATTACTTGTGTGTCCATGTACCACATGCATGTGACTATCCATGGAGGTTAGGAGAGGCCCATGGTGCTAGAGCTACCAGCCGATGTGAACTGCCTCGAGTGGGTATAGGGGACAGAACTCACACACCAGCTGTGGTCTGGTTGGAAGTGTAAGCCTTCTTAACCTCCTGACCCCTGGTTCTAGAAAGAGAGCTGAAGATGGGTTGGATGCATGTCTTGTTTCAGTAGAATGGGCTTTAGACCCTCCAGTCAGTGTATAAACCTGTGCTCACATGTGTCTGCAGATGCAGGAGCCAGCCCCATAGGTTGGGCATGACAAACTGCCTATGCATGTAGACTCCACAACAGTCTGGAAACGTCTAAAAAAACCATTGGATTTGCCAAGAATGGGGTTGTTGGCAAAGAAGCATTTCAGGGGCTGCTGCTTCTCCAGCAGCACCACCACCAGCAGCAGCAGCAGCAGCAGCACATACATAATTTAAAAACCATATATTTTCAATTACTGTGAGTATCCCAAACAGGAACTCTCTCTCTTTTTCTTTTCTGGAGAATGTTAAGCACAACCAGGTGATCATTAAAAACCTCGCTTGTGTTGACATTTCCTTCAGCTCTGAAACCAAGATAAATTTTCTTAGTAGTAAATGAGACCTCTTGGGAAGAGAGTTTCAATAAAAAATGATTTAAGCTGTTTTCCTAGCAAAGGAAAGGAAAGGAAGAAAAGGCAGGAGAGACAGAGAGAAAGATCTCGGTTTTACGGCTTTAGAATCAAAGTCACGGCCTATGTCCCACTGTGGTGAAAATGAGTCCAAGATGGAGCTGGGCGGATGGTGAGCCTTTGAGATGTGTGGAGACCACAGTCTCCAGGTGTATGGAGATACCCAGCTCAAACCTGCCATGTTACCTTAGGTCCTGGGCTCTGTTATCTGAAACATCACATAGAGATTTCAATGTGATCTCATTATTACCAAATTAATTCAGATCCTAACAGGATGTTTGGCAACCCTTCTGGAAATAACAGCGCATCAGCCTGAAGAGTCATGTATCAGTGGTGCCTCAGCAAAGTCGGGAGTCTGATCTTCCAGGATGAATAGCGAGATGATCGGACCCCCACCTCTGAGATCCACCTGGCATGGTCTGGCTGGCAGGTACCCCATGTCCCTCTTACGAACCCTTGGTTGCTCGTTAACTTTCAAACATATTATTTTTACTTCTTTTAAGTTGGATTTAGAACTTCCTCTTCTCAATTTTCAAAATTGCTTAGAATGCCTGTAAAACTCAGAAAGCTTCACGCATTGCAAACAGATGGCCAAGAGCGAGCGGTCAGCATCATAACTGACCGCCGTGGCCACTGCAGGCCCCCAGTGGCTAAGGGAAGTTCTCAGCATTGGTGTCTTTTCAGATCCAGGTGAGGAGTGGAAGAGGCACAGGCCTGCCTCACGGGAGCATTAAGACACACACGTGCATCTTCGTACAGTGCAGATGCTTGACAGGAGTCCAAGTCCAGAGAGATGGCAGTGCCCCACACCCCACATCTGGAGTTCTTCTGACTCCATATCCAGGGGTCCCATCAATAAATAGAATTAATAGCTTCCTGTATTTTTTCCCAAGAAAATTCTCTGCTCTCAAAAGATCCCATGTAACTTCTCTTTGCTCCATTATGGATGTCTCCAGAGTACTTTGTTACAGTCTATCTCAGGAGGGCGGGGCCACACTGCTTGGCTTAAGTTCAGCTGTGCACATTGCCTGCCATGAGGAGGTCTGGGGAAAGACACCTAACATCTCTGAGCTTGCATCCTGGCCTCGGTGACTTGCATTTATTATCTGACCCCTCTTCCCTGTGTGGGATTTCACTGGGTGTGTTCAGCCTAGGATGGCCATTTGATAAGTTTCCCTGTGGGCAGCTGTCCTTGGCTGTTTGTCTTTATTGATGCTGGGATTTTAGGATTTCAGAGACTGAATCAGGCTATGGAATCAGAATTCTCGCTTTGTCTTTTATAAAAGTCTCTCACTCTGTCCCTGTGTGTGTCTGTCTCTCCCTATCTCTCTCTGTCTCTGTCTGTCTCTGTCTCTCTGTGTGTCTGTCTCTCTCTGTTTATCTGTGTCTGTGTCTCTGTCTGTCTCTCTCTGAGGATCCACCCACTCAGGGTCTCCAGGGAGCACTGGGCTCCATTTTCTCCCCGGCTTCACTTGAGACTTGAGGACAACGGAAGCTCCTTCCTGCTGACCTGTGTCCAGCAAACAGCAGGCCCAAGCCCTAGCTGCTCAGGCAACAGGCTTATGATCTGCCCTGGGCCAGCCCCTTCCCTGCATGGCAGTGGCTCCTGGGATGACACTGGGGATCTAACTCTCTGCCTCCTGTTTCTGGGAGGAGTTTTCCCCCTCCCCCTCCCCCTCCCTTCCCCTCCCCATGAATCAAGTACAAGGGGAGCATTGCAGCCTATGGCTCTGTCAACCAGGAACCCATTTCCACCCAGCCAGAGAATGTGCCTCAGTGGATCATGAGCACCAGCTGGAGTTGGGTGAAGCTGTCTCCACTCCAGGGGTTGTCATAGCCTCTCACAGAGTCCAGGCTGTAATGGGGCCAGCCAGGGCTACAAGGCATGTGTGATGTCAAGCAGACAGGATGACCAGACAGGTTTGCCTTGCTGGAAATCACCTTCCGTTTGCATTCCACAATTGAGACTGAAGTTACCATCAAGACCCCCCCACACACACACCTGTACACAAATCACACTTTACTTGGGCTCCCCGTGACAATACAGCAAGATAAAGCCATTTAAGACATGGTGTGTTTATGTTAGCTGGTGCTCAGTGGACTTGGAAGCAAGAGCGGACAGCAAGTGAGCTGAAAACCTTGAGACCCACCCAACAGCAACCTGTTTCTCCTAGTAAGACTCCTCCAGTTAAAGATTTTACAATCCTTCCAAACTATGTCATGGGAGGGGGGACCCCAGTATTAAACCACAGGAGCCTACGGGGACAGTTCACCCCCAAATCATCACAGCATCTCCAAAGCCTTTCTTAGCAATTACAGCAGCTTCTAAGCAGGTAGCCAATAAAGCACACTTCTTTACATTTATAGTAGTGACATGTGACATTTTTCCTATATAACACTTTGAGTAACTTTTCCCCACAAGGGGTTGATGTCATGAGGCAGATGGAGCCTGTCCGTTTTCTCCAGTGTGGGTTCTCCTGACTTCACACAGGACACAGGTGTGGTTTCATGCACCTTCTGCCTTAGATGTTCATTTCCATCAACACCCTCATAAGCATCGATTATTTGATTATCTGTCAAGTCTTTCTTGTTGGCCTTTCTCAGGGTCAGCTCAGCACCCGCCAACACTACACCCCCCGTATGCAAGCATTCCACAAAGATGTGATTCTCCAAGATGTGTTGTAGAGACATCATAGAGCTGACTTGAAACCTGCTAGCTGTTGTGTTTCTAACATGAGCTAATGCTTAACGAAGCTGATAGATATCTTATGAGGGCATTTTACACCTCTGCTTGTAGGTGAGATTTAGCTAAATTCCTTTGTCTTGCTCGGTCATTGCCCTACGCTGGCCTTAGGGTTGTCCTCACCTTGTAAAATTAATTGGGAGCATGTTTGTGTTGTTACATTCTTGTGAACAAGAAAATCACCAGCTTCTTTACGGTTCGATGGCCCTCATTCACAGTTCCTCCTGGTCTCCGTGATGATTTTGTGAGTGAGAGTTGCCGGAAGCTGTGGAGATGAGGCTCTCAGAAAAGGCAGTGGGATGGAGAGCCTTTCTATGAACCCTGCTGTGTCTTGGGATTGTTCAGTACCTGCTTTCAGAGAATCACCATGAAAGAGAAGGACCCCGAACTTGGCATCTGGCCTGCAGGAGATAGTGGTCTTCTGGGATATTAAAGTTCAATGGGTAAGAAGCCTGAAAAAGAGAGACAGAACCTGGTCTGGGGCCGCTGAGTTGTCTCAGCTGCAGAGATTGGAGGCTAGAGCTCCTAGAGCCAGTGGGTGAGGGAGAGGGCGAGCATCTATAGCAGAGAAGGCAGGCAGAGGAATTCTCCTGATTTGTGTGAATGTCCTATTTTCAAGCTCCCAACATGTCCCATCTCATTTGCCCCAGGGACACAGACAGCCCCCTTCTATTTACTACACAAGGCCCTAGGCCTGACGGGAGAACTGGTTGCCATGGATTTCGATTAGCTGAAAGTTGGGGCTTGAATAGCAAGCCTCTCATTTAAGGGACACCCAGACAGATAAGATGGGCTTTTCAAGGCCAATCAAGCTGGACCAGGCTTCCTACCCCTTGAACTTGAACATCTCAGAAGACCATTGCCTTCTACAGAGCAGACCGAGAACATAACCTGGTCTTCAACCTCCTGGTCTAGGATCTAGACCTTGCCCATTAGACATGGTGAGTAAGAGATGTTACAGTGTTTCTTTCATTTGCTCTCAGTTTGCTTTTGTGTTAATGTAACAGACCTTTTACTCTGGAGCCCAGGGAAACACATTTGGAAACACAATGGAATTATTTTTCAAAGTAGTTCCCATCCTTGCTTTGTATATTAACTTCTCATCCTTCCTGCTTCTGCACCCTCCGCTGCCAGACTCTCTCACACACGTTAAGAAACTTGTGTCTTTGCTGCCATGACCTTTAACTGCCATGGGTAAGACAGGCAGGTAGTGAAGAGCTTTGACCATGAGAGTGGTGTCTTTATAAACTTGTGTGAAGACACAGTCGATGCTGTGAACACTCTCATGAAGCAGGAGTGGGTGAAAATGGGGAGTTCTCATTACCATCCCCTCAAGCCTCCCTCTCTTCCTGACATTATTGAACCTTGAGACTTCAAAGTGGCTTCAGATCTAGCTACATTCCCATCGATAACCAAGATTGTGTGTTTCCTTGTTTTGTTAAAAACAGCAGTGTTAAAAAATAAATCATTAATTCTCACCTATAGTAACATTACTGTCTGACCTCTTCCCAAGGGGAAGAATGTCTCGGATCATTGAGTTTGTCACAACACGGAACAAATGCTGTGACCACCTGAAGGAAGGAGGTCAGAGATGCTGTTCATATCTTGCACTGCCCAGAACACTCCAGTAAACCTATCTGGCATATGCCATCTTTTCCAGGTCTCTGTGATTTCATGTATGTATGTATGTATGTATGTATGTATGTATGTGTGTATATATGTATGTATGCATGTGTGTGTATGTATTATTTATGGTGTGTGTACATGTGCTATGTACTTGTTAGTGTTTGTGTGTATGTATGTATGCATGTATGTATTATAGTCTGTGTTTGTGTGTGTGTACATGTGCTGTGTATATACTGGTTATTTGTATGTGTATGTATGTACTTTTGTAGTGTGTGTGTGTATACCTGCTGTGTGTGTACTTGTTAGTGTGGGTGTGTGCACGTGGAGGGGCAGAGGCAGGCATTGGGCCTTTCCTCTATCACTCTCTACCTTTATTTTCTGAGGACAGGACTCCCTCTCACAGAAACTGATCTGGCAAGATTGGCCTGCCAACCAATGAGTTTCAAGGATCTGATTTTCCTATGTTCCCTGTCCCACACGCCTGGTGCTGGGGTTACAGGTGTGCTCTGTCATACACCCAATGTCTTAGATGCGTTCTGAGGATCTAAACTCAAGCCCTTCCAATTGTGTGACAAGCACTTTGCCCAAATGAATCCCCCCCCAACCCTGTGTATTTTGGTAAGGATACTAGGTTTTTTATGAGAACATTGTGTTCAATTCCCGATCTGGCAGGATGTCATCTGATTTGATGACACCTGCAAAGAACATATTCTGAAAGGGGTGCTTTCAGACACCAGGGTCAGGATGGACCATATCTCTTGGGCAGATGCAATCAATTCGGGACAGGGAGTTGTGCTTGGGAAATGGCATTCATGTCTTAGGCATTTTGCAAATAGCTTTTTAAATGCCATCTTTGTTTTCCAAGCTTGGGACAGGTCAGCCTGTCTATGGTTATGGTCTGGGCCACTCCAGCCCCTCCTTGTCTGCATAGCTGATTACAATCCCCCTTCCCTCATTCCCCAGGTCATTCTGACACTGTGTACCTCTCCCCATGTTTTCTCACAGTAGGTGCTCATCCCGACCCCCACTTCCACCCTTTGCTTCTTTCTGCCCATCTATTTGAATACTTTACTTCTCATTGTTCCAGGTTCTGCTCATTGTCCCTCCCCAGGGAGAGCATCTCTGATCCTCTGAGTAACATGTCCTCCCTGGAGTCACTCACCTTCTTCCCTCTCTTATGTGGCACCTTATTGCTACCACATGAAGAGGCTCTGAACTTGCTCCCTGCACATCTCACCCATGAGATACAGGGTCCAAACAGGCAGAGCCCTGAACTTTGTATCTGTCCTTATTTTAGACCACTTGGGACCTACAGGGTTCATGAATATTCACGGATCAATGACCCTCTTTTGTGAGTTGTTCAGGTCTAGGGTAGACCTGACTCTGTGTCACAAAGTGGGACCAACCGGGCTCTGCAGAGATGAACAAGTAGAGTCCATTACAATATGCATCCAAGTTGTGGGAGATTTCTAGTAATCGTTTAATTTAGAAAGAATGGAGTGTGGAACACCTGCTGCTGATAATATATTGCTCCTATGTTTTCTTAAATTCAATTACGTACCATCCACTAACGAGTCTCCATGTCTCTATCCCACCAGTTCAGTCATTTATGTAATGCATTCCTGAAAAAACATGATTTTTAAACACAAATCAATTTATTCAGTAATAAAACTTTTATCATTATGGTAAATGGGAAAGCAAATGGATTTGCCATCTACAATAAGTAGGAAGTAGTCCTCGAAGCTAAATATAACAAAATAAAATAAAACAGAGCAGCACTCGCTGCATTCTGACTGCACTGCAAAGGTTCTGGATACAAGGCTGGCTTTTAGGCAGCAGGAGTAAGGTGCAGCTTTGTACCACCGGGGAGCAGGATGCTACTGACTGGAGCAGGTAGGTGCTAGATGTGGGGATCTGTCTAGAGAGACCATCACTACTTCAAAGTAAAACATTATTGTGTTTTGTAAGTTCACATGAGGTAAGCTCATGTGCATGTATATGAGTGTCTGCTCACAGGTATGCTCACATGGCAGTGTGTGTGTGTGTGTGTGTGTGTGTTCCTAAACACCTTTGTGTGCTTGTATGTGTAAAGTATCCTTGAGTGCATGCATGAGCATGTATGGTCACAGGTATGCTCATGAGAATGCATGTGTGTGTGTGTGTGTTCATAGACACCTTTACATACATGTATGTGTGTGTTTTCATAAGCACCCTTGAGTGCATGCATGTGCATGTGTGTTTACAGTTCCAGTCTATCACAGCTGGGTATAGAAGGGTTTGTAGCTCACAGTCTCTGGAGTACATAGTTTATCACAGCTGGGTATAGAAGGGTTTATAGCTCACAGATCCAGGGTACAGTCCATCACAGGTGGGGAAGCTATAGGAGCTTGAGGCAGCTGATCACTTTGTACACAGAGACAGGAAGCAGACAGTGATGAACACTAGTGCTCATTGCCCTCAGCACTGGTTGTACTTGTTGCTTCCTGGTCTGCCACCCTGTGAAAAGTTCCTGCCTGGCTCTCCCCTTTCCCTGGAAGAACTCCCTTGCTATGCCTTCTACTACAGTGAACTGAATACTCTGAAGCCATGAGCCAGATTGCATCTCTCCCCCATCAAGTTGCTTCTGTCATATTTGGCCACATGGTGAAAAGTTACTGAAGGAAATTAGTAGCAAAGGAATGGATCTATTTCTGTGAGTAAGCCTGAACTAGTGGTTTTTGAGCCTTTGGAGCTGACTTAGATAGAATTCAGTGGCACTAACACAGACAAGCTGGAGAAGCCCTGGAGTACTGTAGTGCCTCCTAGTGGCTACTTCTGGTATGAGTTTGGAAGCCAAGAATGCATATAGCCAATGAAGACTGTAGCATTCTGGGGGAAAAAAATCGGCCTGTGTTCTATCCATGTCCTGAAACTTTGAGCATAATTGATTGAATACAACAGTAATGGACTAATGTATTTGATGGGGAAGAGAGTACAGAATTTGTTCAGCTGTGGGAACTCTGGTTGAAAGTGGGGAGTAAGAGGTAGAAATAGTTGGAAAATGTGCAACTTGTCCAAAACTAAGTATAAACACGGTTAAAGTTGCAGACAAGATGGCTGTAATTATCAACAGACTGGTGCCATTAAAGAGAAAGTGTGCTTTGTGCTATGACAATAGGAAATGTGTCTGGGTTGAGAGTTGACCCATGGGAGGCTCCAAGGTAAAAAAACAAAACAAAATAAAAACAAACCCAAAAACCAATTTGGAAACTCTCTTTAAACAGTGAGAGCTACAGGTGTGTGCTCATCCTAACACCACTTGCCCTGAATCAGGAACATGAAGCTTCAGGAAGAGGGATGCCTAGAGAAACATTCTCAAAGGTTCAGCCATGTGTGCATTCAAATCTGCTGAGCCATGGTCCAAGGGGACTTGACTACTTCTCAGGACAGAAGCAGAATATTGAAGTATCCACACAGACCTAGTGTCTTAGTTAGGGTTTTACTGCTGTGAACAGATACCAGGACCAAGGCAAGTCTTATAAAAAGCAACATTTAATTGGGGCTGGCTTACAGGTTCAGAGGTTCAGTCCATTATCATCAAGGTTGGAGCATGGCAGTATCCAGGCAGGCATGGTGCAGGAGGAGCTGAGAGTTCTATGTCTTCATCCAAATGCTGCTAGTGGAAGACTGTCTTCCAGGCAACTAGGGTGAGGACCTTATACCCACACCCACAGTGACACACCCATTCCAACCAGGCCACACCTATTCCAACAAGGCCACACCTTCAGATGGTGCCACTCCCTGGTCCAGTGATATACAAACCATCACATTCCACTCCCTGGTCCCCATAGACTTGTTCAAAAACATGAGTCTATGGGGGCCATACTTAAACATAGCATAATGCAAAATGCATTTAGTCCAACTTTCAAAGTCCTCATCGTCTATAACAGTTGCAACAATGTTAAAAGTCCAAAGTTCAAGGTCTCTTCTGAGATTCATTCAACTTAATTAACTGTAATCCCTAAAGCAAGGCAGGAAACCAGCTGGGCAAACTCCAAACTCTGCATCTCCATGGCTGATGTCAAAGCGGTCTTCAGATCTCCACTCCTTTTTCATCTTTGTTGATTGCGACAAACTGCTTTCTCCTGGGCTGGTTCTACTCCCTGTTAGCAGCTTTCCTCAGCATGTATCCCATAGCTCTGGCATCTTTAACATCTGTGAGTCTCCAAGGCAATTTCAATGTTACAGCTTCTTGTTTCAGTGTCTGGGATTCCACTTGATCTTTTGGACTCCTCCTAAGGGCTGGTCTCACTTTTCCAGCTCTGCCCTCTGTAGCACTCTAAGCTCAGGATGATCCACTCCACTACGGCTGCTGTTCTTGGTGATCATCCCATGGTACTGACATCTCCAATACATTGGGGTGTTCCACTCCAACTAGGCTTCACCAATAGCCTCTCATAGGCTCTCTTCAGGGTGCCAAGCCTCAAATTCTTTGCATGACCCCTTCAGTCCTGGGCCATCAACTACAGCTGAGGCTTCACTTTCTCCAATGGCCTTCCCTGGCCTCTCACAGTGCTAAGCCTCAGCTTCTCTCCATGATCCCTTCATTCCTTCACAAGCAGTACCACCTGAGTGACTCTTACACATTACCAAGTCCAGCCGCAGCATGAGGTACAACCTCGGGTATCTCTGGAACACAGCGTCTTTGTGCTCCCAGAAAACAATTTCCAGAAGATTTCACCTCAGTGATGCTGGTCTCTTCTTAATCACTGCTAATTCCTTAGCTCCAGCTAACCACCATCAATTTTCCCAGTAGTTCCTTCCATTCTTAACTCTAGAGCCAGAGCCACGTGGCTGAAGCTGCCGAGTTCTGCTGCTTACAGGAACTAGAACATGATCCCCTTGTACTATTACATTATCATTAGCTTTATGTTTTCTAAATCCTTCACTGCCTAAGCTTGGCTATCCTGGTTCTTGCTCTGTAGATTGACCTTGAATGCAGAGATCAGTATTCGATTAAAGGTGTGTACCACCATGCCTGGATCTAATTAAGCTGGGTAGAATCTTGCCCCAAGGTCCCACTCCCTTAATCTGTTATCTCCTAGAACACAAGATTTTGCTCCATTTCACTTCCTGGTACTCCTTTAATATTCGAACAATTTATTTTATATTTTGCCTTTCTAAGCTTGCTATGCTTGTTCAAACTTCTCTTTGTGAGACTTAACCAGAGAACAAAATCTCTACTGGGCTTTTTTGAAACTTCTTTTGTCAATGCAATTAATCCAAGTCTCTTCACCTTAGCCTCAGGCAAACTTTTCAGACAAGGGCAAAAAGTAGCCACACTCTTCACCAAAATACCACAAAACCAGTCTTTATGCCACATTCTGAAATTCTTCTCCTTTGAAATCTCTTGGGCCAGGTCAACACAGTTCAAATTACTCCCAGCAATTAAGTCTTCCATATTCCTACTAGGATGACCCATTAAGCCCCATTTAAAGCATTCCACTGCTTCCCAAATCCAAAATCCCAAAATCCACATTCTTTCAAATAAAAGCATGGTCAGGCCTATCACAGCAATACCCCACTCCTGGTACCAACTCTGTATTAGTTAGGGTTTTACTGCTGTGAACAGATACCAGGACCAAGGCAAGTCTTATAAAAAGCAACATTTAATTGGGGCTGGCTTACAGGTTCAGAGGTTCAGTCCATTATCATCAAGGTTGGAGCATGGCAGTATCCAGGCAGGCATGGTGCAGGAGGAGCTGAGAGTTCTATGTCTTCATCCAAATGCTGCTAGTGGAAGACTGTCTTCCAGGCAACTAGGGTGAGGACCTTATACCCACACCCACAGTGACACACCCATTCCAACCAGGCCACACCTATTCCAACAAGGCCACACCTTCAGATGGTGCCACTCCCTGGTCCAGTGATATACAAACCATCACACCTAGCCTTTCAGATGTGCAGCATAAGGTGCTGTAATTCTGCAGAGATGTGTAACACAATTCTTAAAGAAACCATGTGAGTTCGGGCAATGTGTAACCTCTCAGACTCCCTGTAAGGGGGTGTTCCAGCTTATGCTTGAAGCTGGGAGGGGAAGATGAAGTTGTGAGGGAGACAGTGGCCCATTCTGTAAATGATAGGAATGAGGGATGCTGGCCAAGGGAACCCGTAGTCAGCAAGTAGAGCCAGCCCAAGCGAGAGGACAAACATGCTGTCTGAGGGGAAGTCAGTGGGTTGGGCTGTCTGAGCCCACTGGAGCGCACATCCTAACACCACTTGCCCTGAATCAGGAACATGAAGCTTCAGGGTTTAATGGTTTCCCTGTTGGGCTCTGGTCTTTCTCTGAACCAAGCCTTTCTTTCTACACTCCACACTCCTCCCTTTGGGTGTGGGATGTTTATTCTGTGCCATTATATATTGGAAGTATGTAATTTTCATTTTCATTTTGCTAGGATCACATCTCAGAGTTTGCCTTGAGTCTCAGAAGAGACTTTGAACTTTGGACAGTTTGAACAGTGTTGGAATGGTGAAAGCCGTGGGGACCCTTCAAGTTGGAACAAATGCAGTTTGCAATATAAGACTGCCATGAGCCTTTGGGGGACCCTGGGCAAGTATTATGGTTTGAATCAGAAATTTCCCCCATAGACTCACAATTCCTGTCAGGAATTTGCCCATAGTGATGGAGAAATAACAATACACGGGCCAGTGACTTTTTCCTTACTACAGTCCCACCTGTTGTTAGCACCTGGCACAAGAAAAATCACTTCCCATGCACAGTTGATAACTGAATCAATAAAGAGACTCCAGCCAAGCAGAGTACATATCAGCTACTCCATGGGTTTGCTGCTTATAGAAAATTGAATGGGGATGGGGGAGAACAGGAGGGCAGAAAAGAGAAGAGATGGAGGGCTTCTAAAGGCTGGGAGAACCTACCTTCTATGCTAGGTTGAGGATTAAAAGAGACATGTTTTTGGTAAGATGTGTAAACCTGTCACCCCACCCACATCAAATGGTAAGCATAGGACACTGCTAGGATCACCACCTACTCACCTGGGTGGCTGAGACCCAGGCTTAGACATAGCTGAGTCTGTGGGTTCAAAGTGGACTCTAGGATCCAGGATGCCCTCTGTGCTGTGGGAGGAAGCAACAGATTCTCATACCTCTAAAAACATCTCAAGTGCCACAGCAGGATTCAAGAGAAGTCAGGAAGAAGCAGAGCATCATAACTCAGAGGATGGGGAGGGTGTAGCCATGGCAACCAGGAGCAATACTCTCTCTTCATCTCTGATGAAGGGGGTTCATCATGTCTGGGGAGACTGAGGACCCAGAAGCCAACAGTATAGTGTTTTTATTGTCTGCTAACGTAAGGGATTGACCCTCTACCCACCCTAGGAGCTGATGGCATTTAAGAAAATCAGCCAAACAATGCAAAGCACAGAAAACAGAAGGGTTGGTTGGCTTTAACCATGGGGTAATTTCCCATCAAACTTTTACCCAGCACAAGTATTTTCCAAACACCAGGATACTTTACAGGGATACAAAGAAGAACAAAAGCTTAGCCCAGATAGAGTTAGAAGATGATTCTGGAAGCTTCCAACTTCACTGTCTTGTGGCCAGCTCTTCCTCGTGTCTGCACACATTTTCTCCTAAACAGCCAATAAATGAAAATATCTCTATGCAGAGCTGTTTTCTTCTGATGGAGAGATTTCTAAGTCTGTCACATAAGTCTAGAAGAAATTGTCTGCATAGAGTTCAGGTGTGAGGGCAAGAGGCAGATATGTTTCTGGGGCAAAAGATGGCAGGGGAGGGGGGAGGGGATGCAGAACATGAGGAAGAGCTAAGTCACCCCACCAAGACTTATCTCTGGGTACCTCCTTTTCCAGACCCCAGTCACCGAGATGAGGGAGTCTGAACCCTGCTCTATTTGCTGAACAGGCAACTCCGACCCTTGGGAACTATGGTTCTCAGGGTAATCTTGTTCCAAGGATACAGCCAAACATGTCTGCATGTCCAGTTACTTGCTGAGGCAGACATTGGCAGTTGACCCATTCAAGTCCATGGCAACCCTTTCAAAGCAGAGCCAGTGCCACAGCAGCCTGGTGTGAGCATCCAGGTTGGGGCTGGAGATAACCTCCAAACCCTGAGGGCAGAAAAGGGGACGAGTGTGCAGGAGAGGCCAGCAGAAATGGGGTGAGTTATGACTAATTCCTTGAGACTGAGGCAACACTCAGCTTCTGGTGTCCTAGGACTGTGGAGTGCTGAGTCACAGGCTGGGGATCCGGCTGATAATGTGATTGACACATTCCCGGATGACCGTGCCCTGCCTCGTGGCTTCCACATTCAATTCTGTAGTCTTCCCAGGAATACTAGAGCAGACCTGTGATTCTCTAACAAGTTCACATCTGCTTAAACTAGTTGTGGGGACTCTTGCTTACATCTAAGACCCCTCCTCTTCTGGAATTGCCAGGTGTTTGGCTCTTTTTGAAAAGTGAACATGTTTAACATTGAGTGTAGATGCAGAGGCACTACCTGCCTGAGAGTGTCCTGGAGTGAGAAGGGCCATGCGCTGGCCACTGAGCCACATTACCACCTTGCCTGGCTTAACGCTCTCAAGTGCTTGGCTTTCTTTAGTACCTGAGCTCTAGTTTGACCGAATCATGGGTATTTAGAGTCTTTTCGTGTGGCACACACAGGAGCTCCAGAAAATTGTCTGCCTTTATTTACTTTCCTTCTCGAACAACCACCACATCAATAAATAGCCTTATTATTCTCTGGCTGATACAGTTAATTATTTTTAAAACACAAGATTGTCTACTTGTATCTCGTGTTAGAAACACATGAGATTGACCCAGAAAAAAATGGACACATCACACTGAGATTGATTAGAAATTCAGAAATGCAGATAGATATTTTTTTCTCACTGGTGGAGCCCCTAGCCTATGAGCTATGGATAAACTGTTTGGCCATGAAAAGAGTCGATGGAAACACGCATTAATCTATCAGCTTTCTCCGTAACCAAGGCTGTTAGCTTAAGAGCCACGAGGCCAGAGAAGCCATCGATGTGGAGCTACTCTGATAGCAAAGCTAACAGAGATCTCCGTGGCTCTTCAGACACCCAAGTAGATTAACCTGTGTATTGATTACATGGCCTGTAAATTAATGAGTTATCCCCATTAATTATGTGTGTATCTTCATAAATGTCCTTAGACTTCCTAGTCTAAGGAAGGTGTGGGGATCCAAGTGGGATCTGTAAGTTTATTCTCAGGAACTGATCACACTGCTGGCCCAGGACATGTTCTTGGCTTTCCCCCCCACAGGTCCCCTTTCCCAGCAAAGAGAGGATGGGCCAAGATTGTCCCTTGGTCTCTATCTTGGCTTCCCTAGACTGCAGACTCCAAATCTGGCCACATCTAAGTCATCTCAGAGGGCTCTGGAGAAAGAAAGAAAGAAAAACAAACAAACAAAAACAAAGCACTAACAACAAAAGAACATTGTTATTGTAGCCAACACTTTGAAAATAATATTGGCCAGCCCTCTTTATTTAAAATTAGTACACGTATCCATTTACATCCATGGGTCCTTCATTAAGTGTATGTGCATTTGTGTATATATGTGTGTGCAGTTGTGTATATATGCATCTCTATGTGCACACACATGCATCCATATACTTGTGTGCAGGTCATAGGTCAACTTGCAGGGGTTTCTTTCCATCATGTGGGTTCCAGGAATAAAGTCAAGTCATCAGGCTTGGCCACAAGCACCTCTACCTGACTAGCCATCTCCCCCTCTCCCTCCTGCCCTTTCAAAAGCTGTTCCAGTACACAGGCATGGTTAAAGCTCCTTGTGGCTTTTCCATCCTTCTACTTGGGCTATGGCTCTTTGCCCTTATCTACATTCCTGATTCCCAGATAAGATTGGACTTGCAGTTGGTGTGAGGAATGGTGCTATAGTTGACCACAGCCTTGGCACAGGCTGCCTTCGTGAGTGTCATGAGTGAGCACACTGCTTGCAGGGATGATCTGGGGACTGCTGTGGACTGTCCCTGACACTGAATGGAAGAAATAAATGATTCTATGCAGTCTAAGCCTGGCTTGGGGAAACACTGAGTTCATCTGTGCTGACTCCCTGGAGCAAGTGCTTTTATGAGTGGCTTTCCCAACATAGAATTGTCTCCCCTGCCATTTTGGGGAGGGGCGGGGCTTCAGGTGTCTAACAGGAAGCAGCCTACTTAGTGCAGCCTTGTGCACCCTAGAAGCCTTCCCTTCCCTCCACTAGGGCATGCTAAGTGCCCCTATCCTGTGAGGGTCTCCTGTGGGTAATCACAGCTGCACTGATGTTAAAACAGCAGTTGTCACGCATGGAGGACACTTCAAGACAAATGCTAAGTCACTGGGTCCATCTGCCATCCTGAACCAGGAATTTTGGAAGTTTGAGACTCCGTAGATTGTCCGTCTCAGTTCTAGGGGAAGAGAGACTGCCGGAGGGTGCCCCTTCTGTGCTCATGCTCCAGCTTTCCCTCTTCTGTTCCAAAGAATTGTTGGAGGTCTTTGTTAAATTCAGCAACCTTTCCTATGTATTTAGACAATGGTCATTTCAAATGGACTGTGTAGAAGGGATGGCATCCAAGGGGCATTCCTCAGCATTTAGCTCACAGTGAGGTCTGGGAGGCACAGGCTATCTCGGCTCCATGTGATCTTGGCTTCTGGTCACAGCGGGTCCTTATTTTGTTTCTCCCCTCTCTGAGACCCCAGTGATACTGATTCCAGAGTTGAAGAGGGGGGCAAAATGACTGCTTGGGCCACACCAGTTCTGAGATTCTGTACTTTCACCTCTGTGGAGGGTGAGTTCCCACACCTCTCCTGCACCACGAAATGGTAGAGAGAATGTCTGAGTTCGTCTGGGCAAGCACCAACCCGAGCTTGTGAGTCTGGGAGAATAGATGCTTGCAGCAGCTTACTTACAGAATGATGTCTTGCATATCAAAGCAGGAACTTCTCTGTCGCCTGGGGGGCTCTTTCTCTATTTATGAAGCCATTTATCTTTTATCTCGCCCCTGTGAACAGGCAGTGAGATCCACAAAAGACGACATCATTTGTTCCAGTAGCACTCAGACGGCAGCACCATATAAAAGGAAAAAGTGATCCTGATTCCTGCATTCTCCCCACTGTTTGCTATAGATATTTGAAAAATTTCTAATTTGCTTTGATATTGAATTAGCTTTGTTTTTCTGCTATGAGTATAGAAGTGTTGGATAGAGAGAGTCTGAAAATTAATAATTCATCTCTTCTTATTTGAGGCAGAGTCACTGGAAACAAAATAAGAAAGCAGCCCATGGCTTGTAGGAGGGCAGGAGTTCAGTGAATATATGTATGGCCATGTGAGCCGCCATGCTGTGCAACTTGTACTTGGCTGCCTCAGCTTTCCAGATGTTCGAAGGAGCCATGAAGGAATGATCTAAGATGTTCCTGGTCCAAGCACAGTGCACGGTTTCAGCGTGGCTGGCTCTTGTTTCTAGTGAATTTGGCTCAGAGAACAGAGAGTGCCCTAAGTTTCAGGAGTCATGGCGTCCCTCCACTAGGTCTCCTGCTGGTCTCAGAGATCCTGTGTGAGTCTGCTTGCTTCTGGGCACCTTGGTTTTTACTCATGCTTGTCCTAACGTTGGTACAACTCAAAGAACTCAAGACAGGTGTAGGAATGCTGATGGAGACTGTAGCCCAAGGCATCACATACAGAGAGCCTTATAAACTTTTCACACAAAACCAAGACAGAAATGCACTAAATGTACAGTTGATATTGTAGGAAAGAAAATCAGAGGCTGGAGAGATGGCTCAGTAGTGAGGAGCACTGGCTGCTCTTGCAGAGGACCCAGGTTCAATTCCCAGCACCCACACGGTGGCTCACAACCATGTGTAACTCCAGTTCCTGGAAAGTCAACAGCCTACTCTGTCTTCTGTGGACACTGCATGTGGGTGATACACAGACATACATGTAGGCAAAACATCCATATACACTAAATTAATTAATTAATTTAAAACTAAAGAAGCCACTACTATTGAAGAAGAAGCTTACAAACACTGGCACTCTCTGTTCTCTGGGCCAAACTCACTAGAAACAAGAGCCAGCCACGCTGAAACCGTGCACTGTGCTTGGGTCGGGAGCATCCTAGAAGATTCTTTCATGGCTCCATCGAACATCTGGAAAGCTGGGGCAGCCAAGTGCTGTTGAACAGCCCGGTTGCTCACATGGTCACACATATATTCACCGAACTCCTGCCCTCCTACAAGCCATGGGCTGCTTTCTTATTTTGGACCCAGGACTGGAGTTTTTCATTCTGGATGCAAATGATAGACTCATCTGGGAATAGCTTAACCCAGAGATGCCCAGTCTCACACCTGTCTAGTTAAGTATCTTTGGCTGGGGTTCGGGCATTAGTGTCCCTGGCAATGATTCTGATATGAAGACAGGTTGATTGGAGATTGTGGATTTCTTTTTTCACATTCAGTTCTGAAGTAAACCATGGGTGCTGATTATTAAATTGTTCACCATTGTTGCCCTAACCAGGACAGCAAGATGAGGAAGGAATGAAGAATAAAAGGAAAGGAGGGAGGGATGGAGGGAGAAAGGGAAGGAGGGAGGGAGAGAGGGAGAACAAAAAAATAGAAGGGTTGAGAAACAGGAAGTTAACTGCATAGAGCATCTAGCAATTCTACAGCAACATGTGAAAGCTAGCCTTTACAAAACTTAACAGCACAGTCACTAAATATTAAAATCAGTTGTATTGCTAGCACTAGAGCACACAATTAGTTCATAGTTCTGGAAAACACTATGCAGAACACCCAAACCCACAGAGGACTGTGAGAATCAGTGAGGCAGAAAACCAAAAACAAAAACCTGAGTGCAGAAAGGGGACTCCAGCAGGATTGAAGGGATCAGATAGAACTGAGGGAGGGAGAGGGTGGTGGATAAACATATTAAAGCCACACTATGTCTAAAGCATGAAAATGTCATGATAAACCTATTATGAATGTATGTACCGTGTATGTAAATTAAAAAAGTGAAGACGTAAAAGATGAACATGCCTCTTGAAAGAGAAACTATTAACTTTTCCTTAAAAAGTAAAAAATAAAACCAAATACAGGTTGAGGTATAATGTGTTCATGGACAAAAGCTCAATGTCTTGATTAACTCAACAAATATAGATTTAGCAACTTTCGGTGGTCAGATCTGACTGTGAGAAACATGTCCTGTGTGAGAAGAGAAAGGAAGGGCTGCTGGAACCCAGGGAATAGACAGGATCTCAAAGGACGCCCTCCTGATACTCCCTCATTAAGCTTCATGTGATCGAAGCCTGGAAGGAGGTGATTAGGGGACAGCTGGTAAGGCCTGTGTTAGGGTGGTAGCAACTTCCTCTGAATTCAAACACTCTGTGCTGGGTGAAGGCTCCTTAAGATTCAGGAAGTAAGCAACTCAGGCCCCTTGCAGAGAGCTCCAGGATACAGGCTTCATAAGCCAAGCTGGGATTCCCTTTCCAGAGATGCTGTTGACACTAAAGGGCCCCTTACCCTTAAGCCAGGGTCCTAAAACTTAGTGGGAAGTTCAGGAAGCCAGTTTTAGGGACTGCACAAGAAAGGCAAATGATCCTAGACCCACAGATGTTACAAAGATAGGCAATAGATCCTGTGGGTTAAGAAGCAGATTATTGAAAACTGGGGACTACTTCATTCTCCTCTGAGTGAACCCCCTTCTCACTTCCTACCCTCAACTACGAATAACCCAGCATGAGGTCTGCAGCCCGCACTCTCCTGCTCCCTGGTGTTTCTGGATCCTGTACCCTGATCACAGTGCAGCCACATCTGGAGACCCCACCTCTCTGGCATTAAATAAAACTTCTCTAGCTCTTAAGCTCATCTAAGTTCTCACCTTTTCTTTTTCCCTACAAACTCAACTCTTACATATTCATACACATGTTTTTGTAAATCAATCCACAGGGTCTCAGGTTCATCAAGTCGGACTTAGTGGACATTTTGCTGTTGTTGTCGTTCCCCATTTGGGGTAAATAGGTATTTGTTCATTTCTTCGGGGAAGATCACACACAAGAAGGTATACCTGCTTGTGCTGTGCTCACTGTGGCTGAGCTCAGAGCATGTGTCTGCACATGCATGTTCTGGAGTTCCAAATTCCAAGCAGGAGAAGCAGGTGAGTGTGTGTCAGGCTCATTGCTGTAAAATGACACCTTTGATACAAGGGAGAGATGCTGACTTAGGAGATAACTAACTCAGTCTGCTCTTCTCCGTGCCAAGAAATCCAAAGAGAGCAGTGGTGGGGCTGGACACAAATATGAGGTGATTGGTGTGATCCAAGTGACTCATTAAAAATAGTCACAGTGTGTAGGAAGCCATGGTGTAGGAAGGCATGATGTAGAAGGTCACAATTTAGGAGGTCACAGTGTAGAGGGTCACAGTGTAGGAGGTCACAGTGTAGGTAATCACAGTGTAGGAGGTCATGGCGTAGGAAGTCATGGTGTAGGAGGTCACAGTGTAGGAGGTAAAGGTGTAGGGGGTCACTGTGTAGGTGGTTATGGTGTAGGTGGTCACGGTGTAGGAGGTCAAGTTGTAAATGGTCATAGTGTAGGTGATGGCAGGAACCCAAGTCTGGAGACAGTTTGATGATTTGTCCAGCTGTGCAAAGTTAAAGAAAGGATGGGATGACTTTGGGTTTGGGCCAGCACCAGTGGAAGGATATTTTACACTCTGAAATGGAGAAAAAGTGGAAGGACTATACTATCATAGGATGGCAGGTAGAAGGTGTTTGCTTTGGAGTCTGGGAAGTTTTAGGGCAGATTAAAGTGATTGTGTTGTTAACCAACTATGAGATTCTGGAGTTGGAAGGAGTGAATGGAGTCTGTGATGAGCATAAATGGCTGAAATGTAACAGCATGTGGAAGATATTTTGACAAGTGACTCTACAAAGATGTAGGGAAGCTCTTTTCAAGAGTGGTCCTCAGACCAGGAGCATCATTTGTTAGAAGGGCAGATCTTCAGACCCAGCTCTAGACTTACTGGGTTGACAAAGCTCACAGGGCAGTTGGAAGCAAGCCAGTGCCTCCCAGCCACAGCCCAGCTGATTCCCTACAGAAGGAGGTTGCTCCAAGCACCGAGTCCTGGGAGTTGCACAGGCTTAGAGGGTAGAACCAGCTAAGAAGGAAGAGAAATCATGAAAGCACACTAAGAAGATGATTTCTGCTGTAGAGGAATGTGTTGATTTAATGCCATCCAAAAACAAAACCTTAGACGTTAGAGAGCTTGACAGCTGCCTCAAAGCATCCTCTAACAGCGCAAAGGGCCGAAGACGGATCTGACAGTTGCGAGAAACTCGAGTGTGGAATTAATCTCCGTGAAACTCATGATAACTGTGGGAGCTTTGTATTTGAATGAAGTAGCATTTCACCCGGTGGGAGGGGAAGGCTGCTTAACAATTGGCCAGACATGTGGAAATAGATAATTTTAGGTCTTTCCATAACACATATGCAAAAATATATTCCAGATGGACTAGTGGCCTGGATGTGATCAAGGATTGCTTGAAGGAAAATCTAAGATAATATCTTTATTCCTGTGTGATAGTAAAGAACTCATCAAGAAAATAGATGAATAGAATTTGAACCCAGTAAAATGTAGAACGCTTGGATGGTCAAAGCCAGCTCCACAGATCAGGGGTAAGGGTTTCTAGTGGCCCCAGAGGCAAAATTTGATATTTGGTATATCAGACATATGAAAATGATGCTCTAAATGACAGTGGAGAAGAAAAAAAATCTAGAAATACTTCAATGGGAAATGCAAAGGGAAGAGCATGGAGCATGCTCGACTTGCAGAGGAATGAGGAAATACACAAATGCAAACAGCCCGGCCTTCCCTGCCATGCTGGCTGCAGGAGGGAAACCCCCCAGTGGTAGCTACAACCCAGCATCAGCCCAGCCCTGAAATGGTGCAGCTTCATCAATCTGCAGTCCTGGTCCTCAGAAGGTGGCCACCAGCCACCCGGGGTAAAGCCATGGTGCCTCAGAGCTCTCTCTTTCTAGAGGTTTTGAGGGAGACTACTTGCTCTGCCTTTCTGGCAGCTAGAACCACTTTCCTTACATTGCCTGGCACTAGGTGAAGCCTCCATTCTTAGCACAGGTAGCCCAACATCTCCAAGGCTCTCCTGACCTTCTGTCACCTCATCTCCTGCCCTTCCTCAACAGACCCATCTGCTATTACAGGGTCTGATGAACACACTCAAGACCTTCCATAGAGTCCCAGCTTCTAAGTTTCACCCAGAGAATCTGGGGAGGTGACTCAGTTGGTAAAGTGTCTGTTTTATAAGTATGGGGACCTGGATTTGGATCCACAACCGCTGTTAAAACGCTGAGTGCAGCTTGGTACTGAGAGGCAGAAACACAAGAATAGTCAGAATTCACTGGTCTTCTAGTTTAAGCAATAGGTGGGCTACCTAGGTTCAGTAAGAGACCCTGTGTGAAATAATATGGATAAAAGAAGACACCTGATTTCAACTTCTGGCCTCTACATGTATGTATACACCACAAAAACATACAGACACAGATGCCTACCACACACATCACACATACACACCCTCAGATACATGTGTACATACCCAGACATAGACACACACAGAGACACAGATGCATACCACACACACAGAGACACACACACATGCATACCATATACACACAGACACACATACACCAATACACAAATACAAACACAGATGCACACCATATACACACTCAGACACATGTGCACACACATATACACACATAATGCACACAGACACAGATGCATACCATACACACACAGACACAAGACATTCACACACCACACACATGCACACACACACATCATACACAGACACAGATGCACACACACACACACACACACACACACCAGACTCCTAGCTATTAGGGGATAAGCAGATTGCACCTGGAGCATGGTTTAGCCCACCACACATGCTTTGGGAAGATGCCTGGCACCAGGAGCCCCACACATCTTAAACCACCATAGTCTCTTGCAACTTTCCAACACTGTATCACCCTGAAATGTGTACACGGTTCAATCTCCTGGATTTGATTTGAAGACGTTATCATACAGACAGGCACAGGAGCATTCACAAGGCACCCTTTGAATCAAGAAAAAGAAAAAAGAGAAGAAAACTGGTTCTCAGAAAATAGATAAAATAGGTATCTATAAAAATGGGAGATTTATTTACAGTCTGATGTGGTATGCTGGGAAGATAAATAATATCAACATCTATCAATAATATTATAATGTAAAACATTTTGCGAAAGGAAGGATAAGATTGCTCTTAGGTGATCATAGAAGTGCAGACAGCACTGTGGGTGTTGTTAATGGAAGCATACATATGTTTTCAGTCTAATAAATCCATTTAGTGTTGTCAATTTCAGGAGAGTGGGGGTTTCCAGGGACAAAATAGGAGGATGCCTCAGACCCTCCCTCTCTGCACTTTATTTAAAAGTCTCACACATTCAAACACCAAAACAGAAACCAAGAGTGCCAGGCACACCCTTATTTGAGAAGCTGACCAGCTTCACAAAGCATCCTTGGGCTGTTAGTGTGTGGTAGCAATGGATGCTTTTCAAAGACACCAGAGTCACCAACTGTCATGTCAAGTATGTGAGTCCTCTTGCCTGGTCTCAGAACCTGGGATTCCTTCACCAGAGTCACCAACTGTCACACCCAGCATGTGAGTCCTCTCGCCTGGTCTCAGAACTGGGGATTCCTTCTGGCTCATGAGCTTCCCTTCTGCTCTGTCTGCCATTGTCTGGGTCTCATTGATCATGCTTTGATCCTCCAGGAGAAGACCCATGATGAAGAATACCCAACACAAGTACATTATAGAAGTGCATGGCCCCTCCCAGACACCCTAGCTCCCTGCTCCATCTCTGTATTAGAACATGCTTCACCCTTCTTCTCTAAGCCCATATCCTTGTCCTAACCTTCTCCACATTAGGAAGGTCTCTGTCCCTCTGTGCTTCTGTCACCACACATCATGCATGTCTCATCTGGCCCCAGTTACAAGGATCGGCTCTGCTCGGGTCGAAGCAGCTCCTCCCCAGGGACAGCTAAGTGTCCATGCCTTGGGTCCCACTCTGCCTTGGGGCCTGGCCTTTGCCTTTTGCTGGCATGTAAAGGTTTCCTGACTGTGTGAGGTGCCCAAGCAAAGCTACACATGCACCAGCTGTTATCTGATATTCTGGGAATTCAACGTCCACGATCCACGAGCCCACCCTTGCTTTACCCTCTTTGGTCTTCCTTTTGACTCCTGAGCAAGCACTTGTGAGATGTGGTTGGAACATTCCAAGAAGGACCCTGGAAGCACCAGCCCTGGTCACATGTCCATGTCCTCCTGTCCCTCAGTCCTGTTCTCTGCCCCCACCTGCCTGCTCTGTGAGCTCATCTCAGTCCCTGGAGGGAGGCCACAAGCAATGTAACCCTTCTTGGTATTTTCAGTTTTGCTATGGACTTCTTTCAAACAAAGAACAAGAAACAATCCTTCCTGTCATCATTTCAACAGGAGCCATATTCCCTCTTATGTAATTTCTCCCTCCACCCTCGTAGACCCCAGGTAAACTCCACACCTTTCAATGTCCCACCAAAGTTCTCGTTAGGTTATTTCTGTAAAAACACGCCCCATTCCTCTATTTCAGGGTGAAAAATGTATGTTCTGTGTCATTATATATTGGAAGCATATAATTTGCCTTTTGACTTTACAGGAGATTGTAGCTGGGGGGGGGGTTTGCACTATTGCACTATATGTCAGGAGAGACTTAGGACACCTTTGGACAGTTCAAGGCTGAAAGACCAGAGCCTTTGGAAATTGAAGTAAATATATTTTGCCTTCTGCCATGAGCCTATAGTGACAGTGGCTTGAAAATGGAGAGTTTAATGAGAAATGTCTCCCACAGGCTTGTGTGGGAGGTTGTAGAACCTTTAAGGATGTAGAACATTTCAGAAGGAAGAACCAAGGTGAGCTTTGAAGTATTATGGCCTGATACCATTTCCTTCTCTCTCTCTCTCTCTCTCTCTCTCTCTCTCTCTCTCTCTCTCTCTCTCTCTCTCTCTCTCTCGATGAAAATGTGACCGACCAGCTTCTTGCCCCTGCCACTGTGCTATCCCATCTGTGCTGTGATTTCCCTGCCCTGTGGACTCTATCCCTCTGCGACCATAAACCGGAATAAAGCCTCTCTGTCTTACATTGATTTTTTTTTTTGGTCTTACTATTTTATCACAAAAGCAGAAAAGTAACTACTACACTTCCCTACAGCATCAAATATTTATCAAACGGTCAAGATTCCAGACGCTTTCAGAGACACATCTATATTTAATTTGCTTGAATCAAGATTCAGGATTGTCTATTCTGCCCCTGGCTGCACTGTTCTTGTGTCTCCATCTTCCTTGTCCCCTTCAGCTCCTAGTGATTCGTCACAGAGAGACCCAGCTCATATTCCTGTAGAATCTGTTACATTCTGAGCACTGGAATATCCTGAGTCACTTATAGTAGCTTGTGTTTCCCTTATTTCTTTCTAACTGGTCACCTTGAGTTCACAGCAGGAGGTTGCTCACATTGGCAGTTGGGGGAGAGGAAAAAGAGGGAGAGGAGGAGGGAGAGAAGAGGAGAGAAAGAGAGAGGAAGAGGAGGAGGAGGAGTGAGAGGAGGAGGAACAGGAGGAGAGAGGAGGAGGGACAGGAGGAAGGACAGGAGGAGAGACTGGGTTAGAGACAAGAGAATAAACAGGAGGAAGAGGAAAGAACAGGAGGAGGAAGAGGATAGGAGTAGGACAGGAGGAGAAAGGAGGAGAGAGAGGAGGAGGGAGAAGAGGAGGGAGAGGACAGGAGGACAGACAGGAGGAGGGAAAGAGGCTTCCTGCAGGTTGCTGTACTGTGTTAGGTGAGGAAAATTGCTTCCACAGGGATCTTCTTTCAGCCAGGGAAGGACAGAGGATCAGTATCTATAGGGACATTAATGAGCTGAAGTGTCCAGGTCGGTTACCTGCCTGGACTCATGTCATGGCAAACTGGACATCACAGATGTTCTAGCTGAATGGGAAAGCCTTGATGCAGTTGAGAATCACATCCATAATGGAAAGGCCAGGGAGATCTTAGAAGACGGAGCTGGACTCTCAGGACTGTGATCACTGAGTCTCACCTACTGTCTGCTTCCAAATGAGCATTCTCATTTCCAGGCCTAATTTTCCTTTATAAAGAAGGCTTTGCAAGACATTCTGTACTGTCAACACTAAGCCCCACCAAACTCGGATTTGCTCCTGATGACTGCTGTGCGTGCTAGGGCAAGTGTGTGTTTGACTCTCTCTGTCTTTGTCTCTGCCTCTGCCTCTCTCTCTTTCTCTGTGTATGTGTTTGTGGCTGTGCACATGTGTGAGACAGAGAGAGAGAGAGAGAGAGAGAGAGAGAGAGAGAGAGAGAGAGAGAGAGAGAGAGAGAGAGAGAGAGAGAGATCTCAGGAAGAGAGATGGTGCTCACAGATCTGGCATGATTTCCATCCCAGGACCCTGACTTGCTTCTCTGACCCCTCCCATCACTGTGTTACCCAAACTTGGCTTTCAGAAGAGAAATACAGGCTTGTAAGACTAAGGTTGCTCACTGGGCTTGGAGGACGGGGCAGTGTCACTTTGTGGCAGAGCTCTACCTGTCCAGATTGAATGGCATCCACCCACCCACCTCAGCATGGCCTAAGGCCCAAGAAGCCTCCAGTTTTCCGCCAGTGGGAGCCAGCAGGTGGGTGCTGGCCTAGCCCTACCCCTCTTCTCTGAGGAGCAGAGCAATATAGATGGGATTTGCCTGTCTCTGGGAGCTTTCTGTCAGATCCCCTGTGATTGCTCAAAATGTGTGCTTAATCGAACAGCTTCCCTCATAGGTCTGAAATGAGGTTTATAAAATACCAGTGTGTATACACAATCATGAGTGCAGCTTGTCTCTGTATGTGTGGATGTGCGTGCACACCCACTGAAATGGCCTTTTCATTAATTGCAACTTGTAGTTTGGTTATTTAAAACAAATTGGCTTCCAGCAAATTGCGTGCTTTTGGCTGGGAACTGGAAATAGCGGGGGTAGACTGCTGCTGCTGTGTGCTATGATAGTGTTTAATCAGAGCTTATGCCTAATGGCTCCTTCCATGGGGTCCGTATCAGAGGGATGGGTGGACAAATGGGCTGAAGGGCAGCACGGCTCTCCTTTCTCACACACGAGGGTCTGCTGGAGGTAGAAGAGTCAGCGTAGAAGCTGGGCAGAATGTGGCTTCCTTCGTTCTGTCAGAGTACACGGAGCCTTTGCATGCACAAGACGCTGACTAAAGGGCACAGAGGCTGCAGGGATCAATGTGTTAATGAGATATGGATCCTGCTCAGGGGGAGTTAGTGTGCAAATCCAATGAGTCTCACAAATACACATTCTCTGTGCTGGACACAAGAGATCAAACTCAAGCCTTAAGGGTCTGCCTGGGTCATCAAGACACACCTTGAGGCAGAGAGAGAAAGTGGGCGGAGTCCAAGTCACTCAGCCACCCAGTAACTAACTCAGTCATTATAAATTCATTCATTCACTCACATTCATTCACTCACATTTTCAATCATTCATTTACTTTCTTATTCAGGATTTAGTGGGAGTCAATTATATGTATTCTAGATACCCAGTAGGCTACGGGCTCTGAGAAATAAATCTGACTCCTGGCAGAGAGTGAGGGGTGGGACCATGTGGGAAGGGCTTTCTCCACATTTTCCCTTCAGCTTGTCCTGTATCAAATTCTGGGTTCTGGACTGCAGTGCTCTTGGCTTCAGTTCTCTGTAGATTAATCTGTTAGTCCCTGTCTTTCCAGGCTGACTCTGTAGGCTCAGGGATGGTGAGGTGGCCTTCATGCCATCCCAATCCCTTTTGGCCTGGGATTTTAAGTCTCAGCTGGGTCTCACCTCCTTCCAGGAAGTCCCTCATAGCTCAGTAGGTTCCCCACAAGTCCCCATCCTTCTCCTCTCTGCTGTCAGCCTGCATGGCTTCCAGGAATATGTTTGACTTCAGAACAGAGAGAGAGAGCATGACACCAGGCCTGTTTTCTGCTGGTCTCTCACTTTCCAGAACAGGCCATGGGTATAAAGAACGAACACCCTGGTCAAGTAGGTGGATGGTACGCTGTATCTCTCAGCACTGCAAAGACTGGGTAAGGGAGTAGGCAGGGAGCTGAAGAAGCTGTCTGGTGTGCTAGAAAATCATGATTGGTTGATAAGACAGGTGTTTCCATAAATTTCCTAGAGAGAATCACAAAAGTTTAAAAAGAAAATACCTATTTCTTTTTCTTTTTAAAATCTCTCTATCTATCATCTATCTATCTATCTATCTATCTATCTATCTATCTATCTATCTATCTATCAGGGTTAGGGTTAGGGTTAGGGTTAGGGTTAGGGTGGTCTTATCATATAGCCTTGGGTAGCCTGGACCCCACTATATGGACCAGGCTGACCTGGAACTCACAGAGATCAGTCCACCTGCCTCTGCCTTCTGAGTGCTGGGATTAAAATTAAGTATGACTGTTTCTAGTAAAATATGCATTTCTGCATGTCAGTTCTATTAAAAATTCAAATGTGTTTCTTTCTGTGACATCAAATGGCTCAAATTATGATGAATATAGATCATTAACTAATACAAGGCATTAAAGATCAAACAAAATTACAAAAAGAAATAAGTCTAAGAGAACAACACACAAAAGATCGCTAGGGTTTGTACGGCTGTCCCAACATGGAAAGAGCTGAAAGATGGAAAGACATCCCCCACACCTCCATTCCCTCCCCTTCTCACCAGGGAATAAGCAAGAAGCAATCCATGCAGATTCAAGAAGGGCTTCCCTGCTCTGTCAAGAAAGCATGCACACAGTTGAAATTTCTGTGACACAGACATTGAAGTGGTGGGTGGGGTTGGATAGCCGTCTTGTGAGAACGTCCCTATACTTAGAGAGTGAGAACAGAGTGGACTACCAGAAGTGCCTGCGTGTTTGGGAGCTTCCTGAGACTCAAGTGCCAGGTAGCCACCTCAGCAACAGTGCAAATAGGAGAGCTATAATCTGAGCCACTGTGGCGTCAGAGGGCTTGGACCACTCTGGCCCAGTCAGTGTGTTCCAGCTGGTACTGGCTAGTGGGTGAGGCTCTGGCATTTGGCCACTTAATTCTGGGTTAGCTCTGAGCTTGGACACTGCAGAGGACCTGGGGAGGACTCGTGTTCAGACGCCAGCACCTTCCTTCACAGACGCTCCTCCCTCCATCACCCTGGGAAACTTCAGAGGCCACTGTAATGGCTGATAGCACATCATGGATCCTGGTTCCTCTCCCTGAACAGTGCTATTTAACAGGAATACAGCTTAACAGGTTAGTGCTAATAAACAGATACAGCCTGCATGTGGCGTCTCTGCTCTGGCTCTGCTCCTACGGGACTGTGTTCGGATGGTGGGTGGAGAGTCAGTTTCTCCCCTTTGCTGTCAGTAAGCTAGACTAGAGATGTAATTCAATGACGAGTGATAGCCATTCCCCAAGCACATGGAACCACACTGGCCCTGGCCCTGCCCCACACTCTGGGATCTGTAGACTGTCACTTTCTATGACTTTGGTGAGACGATCACCTCCCAAAACACTCCTAGAGATGTTCAGGTCACCGCTGGCTCAGCCTTCCGGCTCTGCTTTCCTTCTGTGTAGCTATTGACCACCCCGTCAATAACATCCCCTAATACCACACCTGTGTGATTGTACCTGCTCCCTCGGAAGTTTCCAGATTGGCTGAGGAGATGAAGTGTTTGACATGAGGACTTGAGTTTGATCCCAAACACCCATATAAAGACCTGGGTGTGTTTTCATATATCTATAATTTCAGCATTGGTGATACTGAGGCAGACAGATCTCTGAAGCTTGATGGCCAGCCATCCTAGCTATGCAGTTGAATATGTGAGCTTCGATCTCAGTGAGTGACCCTCCCTCAGAGGAGATGGGAGGGGCTATACAGAGAGGGACTACACATGTGGAGACAAGGAAAGGTGGGGCAGTGATTGGAAGGTAAAATGAACAAATACATAAATAAATAGAAAAATAAGAGAGTAATTGATGAAGAAGACTCTGCTCTCCGCACGTACACAGACACACCACAGACACACACACACACACACACACACCACAGACACACACACACGCACACGCACACACACACACATACAGACACACCACACACACACACACACACACCACAGACACACACACACACACCACAGACACACACACACACACCACACACACACACCACACACACACACACACAGACACACCACACACACACACACACTCACACACACACACACACGCGTTCACATATCCAAATGAATACATACACATATCAAAAATACCTGTGCGCCTTTATTAATTCTATTGTCTGTTTCTGCTTTGCTTTTAGAAGTTATTGACTCAGCCATGTGCTAAGATGTGATGCTAGACACACAATGTACATGCGTGGAGAGCACAACCCTACTCTCTCAGCACAGGATGGGAGATACTCAGCTTCCCTGGGGAAGGCATTTTGGGGACAGTTTTTCCACTTTCCCAGCAATGTGTCCTTAAGGGGTCATTGCCTGGTGGTGACAGTGGGAGGCAGCCATATATGTTATAGCATGCTCTGCAGTTGTGTCCTGGCCCCAGCTGACAGCTACATTGTTTCTAAACATTGCCTAGACTCCCTTGTGGGACACTCTTGCTGTTGGTGGAACCTTGCACAGAAGCTGTGGACAAGGTAACCTGCAGCAGGAATCAGCAGCCACCATGGCCGCTGAGAGGAACAAGGCATGAGAACTGAGATCCCCAGAGCCCATGAGGGCAAGCAGGGAGTGTGCAGAGGCTTTGGAGGTCAGGGAAGTAATGGTGAAAGGAACAGGACTGGGTGGTGCTGATACCTGCCCACAGCAGAGGCAGAGGTTTGACTCAGCTACCTCCTGCTTGCCAGAGGAAACAATGTTTCCTGAAATTGTTTCCTTCAAAGTTTTCTCTTACTGAGAGATTTCTTTAGCAAATAGCAGTCTGCTCTGTGCTGGTGACAGGTGAGACAGTCTTATTTTGTACAAGATCAGGGAAGCAATAAAAACAAAAAATTAGCATCTCTCCATGCCAGCATGAGCCACAGTGAAATTGGGAGGAGGGATAGACTGGGTCTGGGATGTCCATCTTCTCTGCTTAGAACATTTGTGGTTCAACTATTTTTCTTGAAGGAAGGACAGTGCTTCCTCACTGGCACCAAGAAAATCACTACGTACCTGTGACTTCCAGCCTCAGTTTCCCCAGGACTCCATAATTCCTAGCATTTACACCTTATGTAATGGTAGGTTTACTATCTTAAGCCATGAAGGTTTGGAAGAGTTTGTTACTTATCAGCAGCTGGTGATAGATTCAATTCTACACCTGCATACCCAGGGAAGTGTGCAGAGAGACCCGAGCCATGGGAAATCAAGCTTAGATTTTAGTTTATACTCCTGAACATTTATCCAAGCATGCCCATGCCTTGGAAAGCATTTTGAAGATGGGAGACTCAGTTGAGCTCTTCTTAGCTTGTATCTTCTTTTTTTTTTTTTTTAAACTGCATCTTCTTTATTTTGCATACTTAGCTGTTGGAAGGCTCAAGTGAACATTCTCAGAACATCTGGGGTAGGGAGTGGGGTAAAACTGTGCAAAGGGCTCAGAAATGAAGAGGGTCAAGAATTCATTCCCTTGTAGTATCCAGATTCATGGTCAAAGCCAAGTCTCAGCATTCCACGTGTGTGTTGAGGTAGGAGTCTGGGGCTCCAGATTTTACTCTAATGGATTTGGTTCTTTTTTTGTTGACTTCAGGGTCTGGCCAGTTCATTATCTTCCATTTGGAGTTCTGAGACCCCTGAGCCCGTGTGAAACTCTCCCCGTTTCATACTGAGAACTCTCGGCCCTTGTCCAAGGTTAAGAGGTGGCCCTGTCTGTGGAGGTGCATTACTCTGCTGTCTGTTCTACAGTCCAGATGTCTGTTCTCATGCTGACTCCCATTGTGGATGCTGCCATTCTGTGAAAGTCTGAGGAGGGCAGAGCTGAGTTCCTTCTACCTTCTGCATGGGTTGCTGGGATCTTGGTGTCTCCATAGGAATTTTTGTTTCCCACCAATCCCTGGCATTATTAATGATACTCTGCTATGCTTGCAGACAGAAGCCTAGCATGACTGACCTCTGAATGGCTATACCCAGCAGCAGACAGAAGCATAAGCAGATACCCACAGCCAAACATTAGATGGAGGTCAGGGATACCTATGGAGGAGTTGGAAAAGGATCAGAGGCCCGGAAATAGATGGGAACTCCACAGGAAAACCAACAGAGTCAACAAACCTGGACTCCTGGGAGCTCTCAGGATCTGAGCCACCAGCCAAAGAACATACACCAGCTGGAATAAGGCCTCCAGCCACATAGGCAGCAGACAGGCTGCTCAGTCTTCATGGCCGCTCTGTCTGGCCTCAGTGGGAGAAGATGCACCTAATCTGCTTGGGTTGGGGGATACTCAAAGGGGTACTACCCTCTCAGAGGAGAAGGGGAGCAGGAGGCATGGGGGAAGAAGGGACTTGAGGGGAGCAGCATTTGAAATGTAAACAAATAAATTAATTAATTTAAAAAAACTTGTTTGAGCTCTGGTTTAACATACATTGAATGTATAGAGCACTGTAGATGTTTGGGCATTTTGCCAAACTGATTCTTCACATTCCTGAACATGAAATATCTTTTTATTTATTTCTGTCTTGTTTAGTCTCTGATTATATTTTGCAGTTTTCAGCATATAGATCCTGCATCTTCTTGGTTAAATATATCCTTAAGCACTTCACTGTTTTCAATGTTATCGCAGGTTGAGTTATTCTCTATTCCCAGTATAAAGAAACTTAACTTGTGTGTGCGCGTGTGTGCATATGTGTGTGTGCGCGTGCATGTGTATGTGTGTGTGTGTGTGTGTTGATGCTTTATTTCACTCTGCAGCTTTACTGACTTTGTTCCCAGGCTCTAATGTTGAGGGTGGAGGCTTTGGGACTTTGTACATGCAGAGGTCACACCAATCTGCTATGCCACCTTTTATTTCTTCTTTTCCACAATTCCTCTTTGCTCGCATATCCAGCACCAACAACTGCAAAAAAATAAAAATAAATAAAAATTAAAAACCAAGCAAGCTAGAAGAATAGCAAACTAAGAAACTACACAGTCAACAATCTCAGGGTTTTTGCTTTCAAAGCACTCTACCCATTTAGCCCCACCTCCAGCAAGTAGAGTCTTTTCAGTGGTTTCCTGAGTTCCCAGATTTTCTGAATCAGCAGAGATCCCCTGAACTGTGTGCATAGCTGTGTCCATCTGCAGAGCCTTCCCCCAAAGCCCCTGGCCCTCCCTCCATCTCAGCTGCTCACAGGTTCCCCACCCAGGAGTTTATCCTGCTAATAACTGCTAATCAGATTCTTTTCTTAATGGAAAATTTGCCCCTTCATTATATGCAAGATTAATGAAAAGACAGGTATGGAAAATGTTATCAGAGAGGCCAACAGGCTAAAAGCCACATCTTAGTAAATGTCACATTTCTACAGTGCAGAGATAGAAAGGTTACTCTCTGTATGTTGTCATGCCCCTTGGCTTTGCCCCTTCCCCTATCTGCAGACATCCCTGCAGCATATGTCTATATTTTTACTGTATAGCTGCAAGTCCTTACAGGTGGTTGTGAGTCACCATGTGGATGCTGAGAACCAAACCAAACTCTTACAGGTCCTCCATTGCAGGAGAAAGTGTCCAAGTGCCAAGCCATCGCTACAGCGTCTATACTGGGTTTTGAAGATCTGTTCTGTGGGATACTCTACCCAGCCTACCTACCATGTCTCACATTACCCTGGACCCTGCATTTCAATGCCTATCACGTAGATTTATGAAGCTCTTTTCATAAACTCGGGTAACCTCAGTATATTTGTATGTTGCTACTTCTGTGTGTGTGTGTGTGTGTGTGTGTGCATATCTTCATCTTGAAAGACACTCAGATCATGTACACACACTCACACACATTCTTACATACAGTCACACACACACACACTCATACACACATGTTCACACACATACTCTTAGACACATTCACACACATGCTCACACACATATGCTCTCACACACTCACACACACTTAAACATACACTCTCTCACATGCATACTCTCTCACACACACACTCTTTCACATGCATTCTCTCTCTCTCTCTCTCTCTCTCACACACACACACACACACACACACACATACACACAGAGAGAGAGAGAGAGAGAGAGAGAGAGAATGTTTTCAGGAAAATGGATGCAATGGAAGGCATTCATTTTAAGCAAATTAAACCAAGTTGAGAAAAACAAATAAGTTTTCCTTCATTTCTGGTTACTAGCTTATTTACAGACACATGTAGCTATGTGTTCTTCCATAGATATCAGGCAAGTTTAAATATTAACAATATTTAGGGGACAAAGCTCTGTGCTGTTGTGCTTTGCTGTTATAAGCTCTGATTCACGATTCATGTCTTCTTTCCACAGCATGGAGAGATGGCTCCAGGCACACCTGTCCAAGCTGTCCTCTGAGGTCTCTAGTGCCCCCTCCTGTCACAAAGGCCAGAGGGCAAAAGGGCCAGTTGAAACCACCAAATTCACTTCTGGTGCCCTGCTTTGCCATTTCCAGACGCCCTCCAGTTAACTGCTTAAAGAATGACTGAAGTCACATAAGCCAGAGGAGACAAACAGAAGCTGTTCCCAGGAGAAAACAGAAACCCATGCACGTTTTCAGAGAGGACTCTCTTCCTCCACCTCCTCAGAGTCTAGGGATGCTTTTAGGTTTTCTGTGTTGTCTCCTCCCTCCCGATGCCACCCTGGCATAGCGTTTGAGGACATGGGTGGCTAGAAAGGAGTTGGGGACGCAGAGCTTTTAGGATCTAGACGCATGCTCATAATTACTCTAGAAACCATCCATGTTTCCTGTTAACCTCTCTTCAGTGGCAGAGCCCAGAAAGCACACAGGCTAACCCATGATGTCTCAGGCTAGCCCATGTTGTCTCACGCTAACCCATGATATCTCAGGCTAGCCCATGTTGTCTCAGGCTAACCCATGATGTCTCAGGCTAACCCATGATGTCTCAGGCTAACCCATGATGTCTCAGGCTAACCCATGATGTCTCAGGCTAGCCCATGTTGTCTCAGGCTAGCCCATGTTGTCTCAGGCTAACCCATGATATCTCAGGCTAGCCCATGTTGTCTCAGGCTAACCCATGATGTCTCAGGCTAACCCATGATGTCTCAGGCTAACCCATGATGTCTCAGGCTAACCCATGATATCTCAGGCTAACCCATGATGTCTCAGGTTAACCCATGATGTCTCAGGCTAACCCATGATGTCTCGTGCACTTCCATTCTCCATGATTAGTGTTTATTAATACAGAGTTGAGGCACTGACTCCCAGTAAATGAGCTTTTAATTTGTCCTGCCCACAAGAGGAATGTTCCAGTGGGACAGCTTCAGGCTCTGATGGCTCTGAAGAGAACAGCAGAGGTCTGGGACCTTGTTATACTTGATGGAGATGCCAACTCCCTGGAGGACCGGAGAGAAAGAGGCCACACTGGAGGCATTCTTAGCTTTTGGGTTGGTGGAGGCCAGGGAATCCATCAATAGATTCCCAAAGGTTTCATCCGTCAGTTGCAAGGTCAGTAGGTCAGACACACATGGACAAGGAATGGCTGTTAAGAAGGCTAATGACAGCCCAAGGTAATGTGTCCTTAGGCTCTGAACTTGCAACTCTCAACCTCTCTCTGACCCCTAGAGTTCTGGTCAGTTACTCAGCCTGAGAGGCGGGGCTTCTTTCCAGGAACTTAATTCACCTATGCATTTGTCTAACAAAAAATTAGTTTTTTGTTTGTTTTACACTTGAGGCACAGCTCATAGCTAGGATTCCACATTCTGCTTCAGTCTTCCAACCCACACTGTAGAAACATCTGGGCATGCCACAGGGAGCTGGGGCCATTGCCAGTGAACCCCTGGTCTCCAACTTAATATCTGTGCATATTGGACTGGGAGATGTCCAGAGAGGGAGGAGCTCTCCACTTCTTCTTAGCGCTCTATGGTGCCCTGTCCATACTCTCCATTAGCACCCTGTGGCTGCATCCTGCCTGACAGTCTGCCAACCACATGGCTCTCATTCGCATCCCTTAGGTTGCTAAGGAGAAGGGCTGCACCAATCCCTATGAGGTTGTCAATCCTGTGGCAATGGATTCAAACCCCTCCTCTTGCATGGTTCAATGAGGAGATGAACTGGCTGCAAGCTCTGGAACCTGGATCCCAGCTGGAGGCATGGCCCTACACTGGAAAGGGTGACAGACAGCATCAAAAGCCCAGCCCTTTGAACATTAACCCCCAAACTCCTATTCCAAAAGTGTAAATGACATTCATCTGCCCCACCCCCTGCCTCACACCCCAGACACCAGGGTCAGGAAAGTTCAATGTCTGCAGTACTCAACCCTGAGTGCTAAGGATCTGTGAGACCTGGGACCCAACACTTGACCTTTCTGGGCCTTGCTGTTCCAGGTGTGAAATGAAAAGATTATGTGGCCAAAGACAGTTCCAGCTCTCCTAGATCAGGGTCACCGCCTGCTGGCTCTGGAGAAAGCCAGCAATGGAGGCTGAAGTGGGCACAGGCAGGGTTGAGGTCCCAAGGGCAGCCACATGATAAATGACTTCTAATTTCCAAGGGCAGTCCCGGGAAGCTCCCTTCTGGGGGCCTGGAGGCTCTGATTCTTCAGCTTGTCTCTGGGGCTGGGTTTGTCTGTACTTTGGGATTGGTGCATGCCTGGGGAGGGGGGACCAGAGACCGACCTCTGGTATGATGCTCAGGGAACCCCTCACCTCCTTTTAACATGGGGTGTCTCAGTAACCTGGAACTCATCAAATATCTAGTCTGGCTGGCCCACCTGATTCCATCTCCTGGGTTCTGACGTTCCAGGCATGAACCACCACATGGGAATTTTACTCAGGTCCTCATGCCTACCAGGCAAGCACTTGCCTGGTCCATCTTCTCAGTCTAGGAATGAGGTTTAATTGGGAAATAGCTCTGTCCCTTTGGGATCTGTCACAGGCTGGCATTCTCCTCATAGCCAAAGGGACACTTCTCTGGCACTCGGGGCAGCGGCACCAAGAACTCTGCACACATTTGCATCCCTATAAATTAAAAGAGCATTGGCTCACTATGTAAGTCGTGGAACTTGCAGATGCCAGAGGCAGTTTTCTTCCTTTTCTTTCCTTCGTAAAAGCAAAAAAAAAAAAAAAAAAAAAAAAAAAAAAAAAAAAAAAAAAAAAAGATGAGAATAGTCACAAAGAGGCTCTGTCTTTATCACCATGTGTCATCTGGTCATTTTCCCTTCCCTGTCACAGATCCAGTGATGGGACAGTGTCACAGATCCAGTGATGGGACAGGGGGTATGGGGTTGGGAAGCTCTGTAGGGAGAGAGGCATTCAGAGATGGGCAAGAACTGGGCTGAGGTTGATGGGCATCTGCCTGATGAGGAGTCTAGGTGAAGAATGTTGTGGGGCCAGCAGCATGTATAGCCTCAGAGCCTTTTCTGAATTTAACAGAGTATAACCCTGCCCTCTCCTGAGTGTGTGGGGGAGAGGATTCAGACATCCCTGCTTCTCTCTCTCTCTCTCTCTCTCTCTCTCTCTCTCTCTCTCTCTCTCTCTCTCTCTCTCTCTCTTTCTCGGGTTGGGTGGGAGGACTTAGCTCCAGGAGGCAAAGGAACCAGCCTGACGCTATGGGGTTTTCACTGTGGTGAGGCCTCCTTCTTGCCTTCTGTTAAATATTATTTTAAAAATATTTGTTCCACTCACACTATGAAGCCATCTGCTCTTACACATACCCACCAGCCTCGAGAAGTAACCGTACCCTGCCCTTGGGAAAGTGGGGGTGGAGCAGAGCAGGTGTGAGGAGTCCCTTGTGGGAGCTGGGGCCCATCCTTACCTAGTCTTCTGGAGTCTAACCAGGGTCCTCCCACCTCGGGGAAGCTCACTGTGCAGAGCCTTTGGCCAGAAGGGCTACTCCCACCCCACCCCACCCCACCCCACCCCCATCTTCTGGGCTTTGAGACAGGGATATAAAGCATGTACTAGAGCATTTGCCAGTGACAGGGACTATAATCTACCCACTGCCACCGTGGTTGTTCCCTTTGGAGAACTGTCTTTTGTCTCAGTGGTTGGGTGAAGCAATCCACGGAGCATCCAGGAGAGAATGAGAAGTCCCGGAACTAAATTAAGGGTTCCAGGACTTCACGTGGTCACTTGGCATCTTGCAATGTCAAGCCACGGTTCTTCCTGGTGGCATTTCTGTCCAGCCCACACCCCTTGAATCTACAGAGACTCCCTCCCCATGAGGATGCTTCTAACTCATGAGCATGGCCCCTCCCACACTGACTGCTGCATGGCCCCTCCCACCGATTGCTGCATGGCTCCTCCCACTGATTGGAGCATGGTTTCTCCCACCAATTGCTGGCTGGAAATGAGAGTAACTGACCCTCACTGGCCCACTCAGGTTGGAATTACTCACTGCAGATGACTTGACTGGGAAGGGATTTAACTTTGAGGCTGAAAAGTCCTGTTCAGATACCTGGGGAGTTGGGTGAGGGAAATGAAGGAGAATAGGAGGAAGGGAGGGGATTTGAACACTGGGAAGAGAGAGAAGACAGAAGGCAGAGCAGCACAGACAGGGAGGCCTGAGGCACACTGAGAGGCAAGAGGCAGAGATGTGGTTGCTGAATGGCACCAGAATGAGGTTGACTGCAGACTCTGGGACATCCTTGGTCACCCCAGCCGAATACCCACTCTGTGCCTTCCCCTGGACACCCTGTCCCCAGCTTCTGTGAGATTAGGCTTTATTTTCCCAATCATCTCCTTTAATTCCCCATAAATTTTGAACAGATTTCCTCCACAGACACTCTGGATTCTGTCTTTTAAAACACAGACATTCCTGTCTTTTTCATCCTTATGCCTATTATTCTCCACTTCATTAAGCTTCCCTTCATCTGTATCTACTTTTTTCGGTCATGGAAAGGATGGGAACATGTTGGCTCCATGGAGGGCCTAATGTGAGGACGACAGGGGTGTGTTTTGTGGGCAGAGAGCAGGTCTGAGTTCTACTTATGATTACAGAATGTTGATGCAAACTGTAGCCTCACCTCAAAGAGAGTTTATTCTAATCTGAATCTGAGTCACTTTGGCCCAAGAATAAGGATTCCTGTTGTTCCAAGTAAAACGTCCCAATATGGAAAGAGTGTCTTGAACTTTGTGTGGTTGCAGAACAAAAGACAGACAGGTTTTTTACCGAATACATTGTTGGGGACGTGAGGCAGGCAGCACAGCAAAGCTTAAAATGTTCTGCTGTAGGTTGTGGTATTGCTGTCTGATGGTGCTCTGGGCTTTTGGTTGGTGGGAGCCTGTAGTCTGTTAAGAATACATTCCGGTGGTTTTACCAGATAGTCAAAGGGGTGTGGCTTCTAAGGGGAAAAAAGATAACCCAAGACAGTTTGGCTCTGGATCTGCAACACTTCAACTCACCACAATGGGATGTTCTGATCAGTCAGACAGCATTTTAGACTAACTCAGGTGTGACTTTTCCAGGGAAGTTCTGTTCACAGTGTTTGACAAGTTAGTTAATGATTATACTTCTGAACCATGTTGTATGGCATAGTTTTATTGTCTGCTTTTTAACATATTTAAGGTTTTTTTTTTCCTAAAGAAGTAAAACAAAACAATCAAAATGCCTGAAGCCCATGCGCAGTGATCTGGCAGTGAAGGGAGCCCACTAAAGGGACTACAGTAAACTCTGGGGGTGACTTTGCTGATTACAAGGGCAGAGCTGTCCCTGAGGCCAGAGAGGAAGAGGAGAGTGTCTCCTGACAAGATGTTGCACAAGCAGCCTTCAAGCAGATCCACAGACAGGAGCTCCCCTTCACCCACCTGCTGACCTCAGCTCTGAACGCAGGTCCGATGCTCCTAAGAGGCAGTGGCTCTGGTGTGGGTCAAATCCATGTCCCCTCCAGAGGTCTGATCTCTGTAACCCCACAGCTCACCTGACTCTCTAAGGCATGATTCCCAAAATAGAGCCACAGGTAACAACTGCAGGTAGCCACTAAGCAAGTGAATCATGAACAGAAGTCTGCTTATGACAATCCAGACAGGGAGAATATCAGATGTGGAGGTGAGAGCTCTGTGTATGCTTAAATTGACGCATGTTTGGAAATGTGAAGATAAAGCCAGACGGCTCCAAAATAACTGCACAGAAAAGAAATAAATAGAACGGCTGTACATACCACAAGCACACAGCCTATAATTAAAATTAAAAACTCATCGGATAGAATCAACTCATTAGAGCAACGTGAAGGGGAAATTGCTAAGTAGAAGACTGTGCTGAGCAAGTTTAGATCTCAGAATAAAAAGACCCGGGTGGGGAAGATGAAAGGGGACAGAGACAGAGGCATGGACACAGGAGAGAGAAGCTGTGAAGCAGTTCATTCTACATACAAGACAGGATGGTGATGACCCAAAGCAAAGCCAGCCACGAGGGTAACCCCAGTCCTCCTGGGCAGGAGAGTCAGGAGCTCAAAGCCAGCCTTAACTACAGAGCAAGTTTGAGGTAACAAAGCAAAGCAAAGCAAAACAACAACACCCTCAAAACCCCTCTCTATTTGATAAAGAGAACCAGATAGACATTGAAGAGGTTGCTGTTTTTATGACGGCAAAGAAAAATATCTCTGTGCACAAAACTGAAACTGTAATTCAGAATAAAGCAAAGTGAGCCAGGTGGAGGATGAGGAAGAGAGAAAAGAGGACAGGGAGAACACAAGGGGTGCGGCCTGAGACACAGAGGCCAGCTCTGCCAGGGCCTGACTCAACACCAGTAGAGCCCCACCCCTAGTCAGGACTGTCCATCCCCCCAGGCCTGGCAATCTGTAGTTTTCCATTCTGATGCAGGTAGCAGGAGAAGCCTGTACCAGCCTCAAGTCAGCTTGGCAGCACCAGCGAGAGAAACTGGCAGTATGCCGGTCCAGGGGATGAAGAGTGAGGGGCGGATCCCACTTACCATTATTCTCCTCAGCATGGATAGGTCAGTGTGGCCCTGTCAGATGCTGGGGAGGATCTCCATGAAACTTCGCAATTAGTTTGAGGTTGGAAGCAAGTGACAATGTGACATCTGACCAGTCAAGGTTTAAAGAGATACATTTTCATCTGGCTAAAAATATGGTAAAGAGATACATTTTCAACCGCTCAGACTAAAGACATGGTAAAGAGATACATTTTCAACCACTCAGACTAAAGACATGGTAAAGAGATACATTTTCATTCGCTCAGACTAAAGACAGGGGCTCCCGAGTGGGAAAGGGGAAACAGAGTATCCTGTGAAGAAAGGCTCTACGTTTTGTCTTTAACATAAGCCTTTGTCCCTTTAATTAACAATTTTGACAGTCTCTTACTTGCACGTGGGTATTAAGATCCCACTTCCCTCCCCCACTGCCTTCTCTGAAACCCCCCACAGTAGGGATCCTTTCACCCTAACTACTCCCCCCACCCATTTACAAACCTCTGTGAATGGCCATAGATTCTGCATTCCTGATCACAGCAGCCCCCTGCCCAGTCCTGTCACTCCCAGAAGGCAGCATTTCATACTGCACTCTTAGCTCCTACTGTCTTTCCCTCCCCTGCTTCTGCGATGTTCCTCAGGTTTGCATTTGGCAAGGCAGGTGTCTCCTTTAGGCCAACTATTACTCTACCAGGAGGTAACGGAAGTTCAGGATTCCCACCCAGCCCGTGGACTTGCAGGCATGGGATGTGACCACCACTGCAAATTGAGAGTTCTGGCTATTCCCCCATCCTGCCTTCCCACATTGGGAGGAAATTGCTCCTCTGCAAAGCTGCCAGTGGGACCAAATTGAGTGACAGTGGGAGGGGAAGGTGCTGGCTAATGCTGAAAATGAAAACGTCAGGGAAGAGAGAGGAGGAAGGATGTCCTCAGAGCTCTGCGAATAAAGGAGTACCATCCAGGAGCATCCTCCCAGCTAAACCTCCCTCAACATCAAGGATGAGAGACACATCCTTGGAGAATAGAAAGAGCCCATTCAGTAAGGTGCTTCCATGTAAAAAAAAAAAAAAAAAAATCGGGTGCTGAGTTTGGAGCTCCAGGACTCCTATACGGCATTGGGTGTGGCAGCATGTTCTTGTAATTGCAGTGCTGGGAAGGGAGAGACAAGAGGATCCTACAGGTTTGCTGCTCAATTAATTGAGTCAAAGCAGGAATCTCTGGGTTCATCGAGGGTCTCTGTCTCAAAGATAAGGAGCAGAATGACAAGGAAGACTCCTGACATCCATCCCTGGGCTTTATGCGCACATGGCCACATGCATATGTGTGCACCCTCATGCACATGTGCACATGCGTGGGGTGGGTATGCACACAAACACACACACACACACACACACACACAAATACACAGACCCACACGGGGAGGGGGGTCCTAAATAGGCCTTAACTGAAAGAATCTGTGGTCTACAAAAGAGGCTAAATGGATTCCTTCCGCTGAGATGGAAGGCTACAGGGAGGGAACTCTAAATCACATAACAAAACAATGAGAAATTCAAAATAAATATTACTTTGCCTTTAAAACTTTACCTCCCCCATCTGTTTTAAAAGCCAATCTGGTAAACAAATAATCACAAACCCATAGCAATGGTGTAAGTCCTGGAGTCTTAGTTTGTGTGACAGTGACCAGACAAAGAGCAGAGGAAATGGAGAGGCTCAGGAAAAAATGGCTGCAGAGTGTTGAAATTAAGTCAGTATAAACTGGGTTGTAAAAGCTGTACATGTGCAACCAGTGGGTCAGTTGTGAAGGATATGCACACAAAACAGTCAAAGAGGCACCGAGAACTAAAAAGATATTAAGGAGAGTTTGGAAAAGAGAAGACAGGGAATCATGGGCTAGAAGATGAAAGAAACATCTGAGAGCAAGCAGAAACAAGGAACACACAGACCCCCTTGCTGGTGATCACTTTCTGGGCAGGTTACTTAAAAACAGTCAGCTGCAAAGGATAGGAGGCTGAGGAAATCGGTATCATAGATCTGCATGCTGCAGAAAGGATACACACGCAAGATGCTAAGGCACAACGGCTTGATTATGGAAGCCTAGATGGAGGGAGTTCTTGGGGGTTTCATGCCATAACTTCATTTAATAGAAAATGAACAAGACCTTAAGGAAAAAAAAAAAACCACCAGTGATAGAATAGCTTGTGATGTTAAAAACAGTAACTCATGGGTCATAACCACTATAAACAGGTCAGCCCCAAACAACACAGGCCCCAAATGCATAAAACAAAACCAAGAACTCTGAATGAAATAGGTGATTCAATAACAGTAGTGGGAACATTCAGTGGTTTGGTGTGGAAGCGAGACCGAAGAGTGCTCTGGGCTTTTCCCTCATGTTGAAGCTTCATGCCTCATATGTTCTCCGTGTCATCTGATTTGCTGTTTGAGACACAGAGGATCTAGCCCTGAGTCGTGAGATACTCAGGCACACCCTCTGTTCTAATTTCCTTCCTGTGGCTGTGATAGAGCACTCTACCTGAAGAAGATTTCTATCTGCACTCTGGGTCACAGCCCATCACTGAAGGAAGTCGGGGTAGAGACAGACAGAACCCATGGAAGGACACTGCTTGCAGGCTGACTCCCTGGCTTGCTGGCTTTCTTACACGTCCCAAGATTGCCTGTCTAGGAATGGTGCTGCCCACGGGGGCTGGGCTCTCTCATATCAATTAACAATTAAGATAATGGCTCACAAACGTGTCTGCCAGCCAATCTGATCTATGCAGTCCCTCAGTGGAGGCTCCCTCTTCCCAGGTGACTTTAGATTAGTGTCAAGTAGACACTAAAACTGACGAGAACACACACTGACATTTCCTTATGATCCCCTAGTGTACACCCAGGTAACAAAAGTGATCTTCACACCAAAGCTTATAAACAGCAGCTCACAGAAGCACTGCTCGTAACAGTCAAAACAAGAAACCCAGGCTGCTGACCACAGAGGAATGGAAAGCATTAACCAGGCAGAAAGGGGACAATGGCTGACATTTCTCAAACAATGGGTGAATCCTGAATACAGCATGTTAAATAAAGGAAGCCAGATGCAAGTGGCCATGTGGTGTATAATTCATTTCTATATAATCTCCAAAAGAGCTTCATAGAGACAGAGAGTACGTTAGTGGTTGACAGCAACTGGGTAGGAATATGGAAAAAGACAGCTATGGGATAGATACTTACTGGGGTAAGCAGGGTGACAAGATCACTCTAAAATTCACACGTGTTGGGTGTGGCTACATGACATAGCTTACCAATGCACTTTAAACTGGCAGCTTCTGTGCTATGTGAAAGACATCTCCATGAAAGTTTTAAGTAAAGACAATTCATAGTGTAGCAGGCAAGAACAGAGTGTATAAGGACAGCTTACCTGTACATAGATTGGCTTTCAATAAAAACACCAGTATTTCAACAGAGAAATGACAGCAAACCGTTTCAGCAAGTGGTTTGCTTGAACAGTTAGGTGTCGATACTGGGACTCTGAAGCTGATCTCTACCTTGTAATGTATGGGAACCGATCAGATATGGATCACAGACTTAGCTGCAAAATCCCCAACACAAGCATTCTCCAGCAATAAAATGCATGAGGGAACTTTTGAATCTCCTTGGGTCTGAAATCTTAGGATTTAAAAAGACATAAACCACACATACACATATAACAACACACACAAAACATATATGCAGATATACACAGACACACAGACACACAGAGAGATGCATACCCACAGATACATACACAAACACACAGATACACAACACATACACCACATACAAACAGATACACATAGACATATACACAGAGACACATAGAGACACACACAGACATACAGATACACAAGCACAGACATACACAGGCACTCAACACACAGAGACCATAGACACACAGCTATGCACACACAGATACACACACACACAAAACACACACAGATACACACAGATATACACAACACAATCACATACAGATATGTAAGCACAGCCATACACAGACACACAGATACACACATAGACACATACTCACAGACACACACACCACACACACACACACACTTCGACTTTATTCAAGTTAAAATCTACTCTATACAAGAAATTGTTGAAAGGTTGTCTCAGTTATTTTCCTGTTACTGTGATAGACAAAACCAACTTAAGGGACAAAGATTCAATTCTGACTCACACTCCATGTGATGCAGTTGGTCACATCACATTCTCCATCAGGAAGCAGAGGGTGATGAATATGGCTGCTCAGCTTTCGGTCTCCTCCACCACAGTCCAGGATCCCAGCCCAGGAATGGCACCACCTGCCATGGTCAGGTCTTCAGGATTCTATTAATTAAATCAAAATAATTCCCAACAGGCATGCCCAGAAGCCAGCCTCCCAAGTGACTCTAGATTCCATCAAGTCGATAATTGACACTCACCACCAAAAAGGCATAAAGACAAATCACAGAACAGAAAGATAATTGTAACATACAGCCAACAGGATGTGTGTGTACAGTACATGCAATCACCAGTTACATTCTCAGCTTAGAGTCAGTGAGAAATTGCACAAAATGCCCACACAGGCACTGTACCAGATAAAAGATACCATACTGCCATTTGGAATCATTAAAGAAATGCAGATTGATGGCATGGAGTTACCACTGCACATCTACCTCAGCCAGGGCAGAGACAAACAAAGATTTGAATGGGGTGCCAAGAAAAGGAGATGGGCAAAACTTGTCTTCACTGCTGCAAGAAGACAATGGAGGGGACTGAAAAGCAAGGGGACTGTTTTTAATAAGATAAAGTTAAACCTAAGAAATTAAACAATTTGTCTTTTAGGTATTTAACCCCCCCCCAACACACAAAAATCTAAACAAATGCTCACACAAAGATGGGTTTGTGGTCTTTTACAGCAGCTTTGTTTACAACACCTTCAAACTGGATAAAAACCAAATCTGTACTGTTGGTGAGTGTAGGGGTGTCACGTGTCTACACAATGGAATATCGGCTGCTCTGTGAGAACGTAGCTCTCAGCATTCCGAGCTTGGCGAGAGTCCGCACTCAAGCTGCGCCTTCTGCTCTCTGCTGGTGTTACCTTCTAGAGAGAGATCAAGGCAGGCTGCTCTGCGAGTGTTGGGGAAGGAACGGCTGGACTATGAGGTGTTGAGGGAGCTCTGGGAGGTAATGGAAGGATTCTAAATGCTTTGGTTTATTGTCATTTCATGAGTGTGTGCATTGGCCAAGATCCAGCATGAAGCACACCTGCAAACATCAAGTTCCGAGGGATGTGGATCATGCCTCAATAAACTTGACTTTAACAAATTGCATCTTGAGTACCCAGCTCATCTGAAAAAAAATCAATTTCATCCGGATTGTAGATATGAACATAAACATAAAATCAAGTCTGAAAGAGGACATTCCACAGAAGCAGAAGAGAACATTTCATAGCCTTCATGTAGCCAAAAGATTGGAAACAGAATGCACATGTAAGATGCACACAGAGGCACAGAAGCGCACACACACATACACTCATGTGCACATATGCATGCAGATACACACATGTGTGAATGTATTCATGGATACACACATACACAGATACACATACATGCACACACAGGCACACATATACATATGCACACACATACACGCATGTGTGAATGTATGCATGCATGGACACAAACATACACACACAAACCAAATGCACATGTAAGATGCACACAGAGGCACAGAGGCAAACACACACATACACTCATGTGTACATGTGCATGCAGACATACATGTGTGAATGCATGCATGCATGGACACATACATACACAGAAACACATACATGCACACACAGACATACATATGCACACACATATACTCATGTGTGAATGTATGCATGCAGGGACACAAGCATACACAAACACACATATACACATGCACACATACAGACCCCACATATCACACACATACACACATATGCACACACGCATACACACACACACACACACCTCTAACCATGGAGGAAATAAAGAGTTAAATGTAATTTATTTGAGACTGAAAGCTCTGGTTTATTGAAGGACGACACCACAGAGAAAATAACAAGAAACTACAAAGTGGAGAGGACTCCAGAAATGCAGGCACTGGTCATATAGATCAAATGGAAAGACTGCCAATACAATGTACAGAAAACAGGTTCAGTAAACACAGAGCTGGCATTCTACCTGAGGAGCCTGCAATAACTCAGACAATAAGCATGGAATATGCCAAGTGTCGGCACCCAGCAGGAGGTGGCCTCTGGCCACAGAGATTCTCCATTCTGTGCCACAAACACTGACGTTTTACACTGACGTTTGAAAGAATTTCTAGAAAGGCAGGGGCCACTTAGAACTCACACACAGGAAGGATGTAAACCGCCCCAATAGTTTGGTTGTATCTGTCAATAATTTATCTCCTCCACATACACTCAGGATAGACACATGCACGCAGAGTTCCAAAATACATGTATAAGAATGTGCATGTTAGCTTTAGTTACTGTTTTTCTGAGGCCGAGCCTGCAACAGCATAATCAGTCAGCAATGTATTTTCACAAACGCGAGAGCATGTAACAGGCATGGACAAGTGCTGCAGACACCAAGCGGGAGTTACACATGCAAAATGAACATCTCAGGAGTCTGTCTGATCCGTGATATGGCAGGCATGGGCAATGGGCACTTTAAAGGGCTCAGGTAGGTGGTCGTGGAAGTCTGGCATGCTGGCTGTAAGACGTTTGTAAGACTCTGGATGCACACGTCCGCTTGTGAGGCAGCGTGCTGCTGCTGATCTAGCCCCTGCACTTCCTTTTTCTCACGTGTCATTTCCATTTTACAGAAGACTCACTGTTGAAAGGTTTCTTCAAGAAGCCAGGCACAGCCACACACACCTGCAGTCTCAGCACTTGGGGGGCTGTGACAGGAGGGTCATGAGTTTGCAGCCAGCCTGAGCAAGATAGGGAAGGTTTCCCACTGAGTACTCTTGAGAGTTTCTACCCCACCACTCACGAACATTCTCCTAATGTGATGGTCCAGAGCAAGTGCCCCATCCCAGAAAATCCATCACTCCATGCTTAGTGTTCAGCGGTGAATCCTTTAACAAGGTTTTCCCACCAGCTTCTCCCCAGGATGTCCAGGGGTCCTTCCATCTGCCCATGAAGAAAATTCCAGATCTACTACTCCCCCCACTACACTGGCTCCTTTTCTGATCAACTCAACAGTCAGTCACAGGTTGGGGCCATAACTGTCATAGGCCTCAGAACAAAGGCTGTGCAGGGCAAGGGAGAGGCCAAGGACAGGGAAGCAGAGAACATGCTGTCTGTGACCAGATTCCAGATTCCAGAGCTGGCACGAAGTGCACCATGCCCCAGGCAAGTCCTTATCTTGTGTTTTCTAAGCATGTAGCCATCGGTTCTCAACACTGCTGCTTCTTAGCCACTCTTCCCACTATCACTCAACTTCTCAGGGTGCTCAGAGAGAGTGGCCTATAGCTCCTTGTAGAAGCTCCCGAGAATAAGGCCTCAGCTGCTCTTATGAAAGCTTAAATTATCCAAGTGTCCTCCAGAGTGCAGAGTATCAGACCCTGGAGAAACTTCCAGGAAGGAGGATAGAAAGTATGATGGAGAGAGAGGGGGGGGGGGAGGGGGGGAGAAGGGGATGTTGGGAGGTCCTGAGATGTATGCTTGGAAGGAACAGCACCAGCTACAGCATCTGGGTAGGGGGCAACAGAGAGACCAAAGCAATGTCCCTCCTCAGGTCTGGTAAAAGATAACATCAGGCTGTGTGTGAGGAAGGCAGACCCTTCACCATCACAGTGGCACAGGCACAACGTGTTCAGTGGCCAAGAACTACATGGATCAATGTCAAAGTGGCCTTTGCTGTGGAATGGACTCTGGTCAGCATGGTACCCTCCCAGAGACATGAAAGTGCCCACTAACATGACAGGATGGCTCTCCTGCCACCTGGATATGTCATGGCTTGATGCTGGCATCCACTACAGCCAGAGAAGAAGAAGAAGAAAAATCAGGTACCCTCCACTTCCAGTCTGATGAGCAAGCCGGGCACCTCCAGGTGACAGTGAGCTTAGCATCTATCTGCAAGCCTGCACAGGAACCAGATTCTGCAGTTTGCCATAGGCAGTGTGTGATGGGAATTTGTCACATTGTGAGGACACTCCCTGTGCAGATGGGTGCAGGTATGAGGTACCCTGAGAGAGCATAGCTGTGATGAAGACACATGAGGTTGTATCCCTACAACTGACAGCTTTGATGTCTCCCTACCCATCTGTCTTACTTCTTCTATCCTCTGAGGAAATTGCTTATTATTATTATTTTTATAAATGCATTCCCAGTGAAGAGAAAATTAAATATGCATGAATTTTAAAATGAAGCAGCCAAGCAGAGTTCTAAAAGCACTTCATGGAATCAGCCGGCCAATCTTCCATTAATATTTTAATTTGGGAGTAACCTGGGTCTGGTGAGGAATTTGACTTACACGCTATGCTGGGAGGGAGAAGGGGATGGGTATTTGAGTCTAGGCTGGAGTTGTTGGAGATGTGTGTGTGTGTGTGTGTGTGTGTGTGTGTGTACATATTTTCACCCAAGTACTTGGAAACACAATCCAATGTGCAGGGCATTCTAACTGAACCCATACACCTGGAGCTTCCATGTCAACCAGGATTACAAATGATTTTGGATCGTGTTTTAAATGCCTGCCTCATCTCTGAAACCAACTCAAGGGAGAAAGGATTTGCTCTGGTTTGAGAGCTTACAGTCCCTTGTGGTGAGGAAGGCATAGGGTGACCATGGCTGAGACAGGAAAATGGGGCTGCTTGTCCACATTCCTGCAGATCAGAAGCAGAAGCAGGAATGGGCAGGAAGTGGAGCCAGGCCATATACACCAAGGCCCCGCCCCTCAGTGACCCACCCATTTCTTTTTTCTAACAATCTCTTACTTCCTACGTGATCCATAAATTCCCCAAATAGTGTGATCAGCTGGAGACCAAGTAAGTATCCAAACACAGGGGTCCTCAGGGGCATTTTGTAGCTTACTACAAAAGTCTGCTTGAAGGAAAGGAAGCTTGTCTTCTCTTTCAGGGTACTAGGGTACTGCTTGTTTTAGCTAGTGCTGTAACATAATGCCAAGGCAAAGGCAGAAAGGGAGAAAATGTTTATTTTACCTCACAGTCCAAGGCATGTCCATCGTGGTGAAGAAGACAGGCAGCAGCTGCAGGAGCCGGAAGCAGCTAGTCACCTGGTGCCCATACCCAGATGAGACCAGTGAACTGAACACACGCCAGGGTTAAGCTCGCTTCCTCCTTTTGATACAGGACATAGAAAATGGTCCTGCTCGCAGATGAGATGTATGTCCTATCATTGATTAATGAAGTCAAAGTCTGTGGAGAGAATCACTGGTGAACCATGTGGAAGCATCACCTGTTACTATTTCTTCTAGGATCTGCCTCACAGTTACCTGGCAACAGCCAGGTGTGCCTGGCTCAGTACAAAAGGGACTGTTTGCCCCCTCCTCACGCTCTTATTCTCTTGCTCTTTTCCTGTCTTACCCTCTTCCCTCTCTGTCCCTTCTCTCCCTATTCCCTTCCCCTTCTCTCTCCACATGCTCATGTGCTCATGGTCAGCCTCTACGTCTCTTCTCTTCTCTTCTCTTCTCTTCTCTTCTCTTCTCTTCTCTTCTCTTCTCTTCTCTTCTCTTCTCTTCTCTTCTCTTCTCTTCTCTCTCCCTCCCCTCCCCTCCCCTCCCCTCCCCTCCCCTCCCCTCCCCTCCCCTCCCCTCCCCTCCCCTCCCCTCCCCTCCCCTCCCCTTCCCTTCCCTTCCACCTCACATCCTCTAAGCATATCCCTGGCTTCGTCTTCTTTTTTTTAATAAAACACATCATCTGTCAATAAAAAGCTCGATAGCCTATTAGCAAATAGCAGGGAATAGAGGATGGGAAATCCAATACAGAGACTGGAACTCTGGGATAGAATCAGGGAGGAAGTTTCACTGCCCAGATTCTGAGGAAGTTGGACATATGAAACTAGGAGAAGTAGCTAGCCAGCCTCATGGCAGATAGAATAGGTGAAACGGGCTATATAAGTAACTAGCCAGTAAGAAAAAAAACCTAACCTTAAGGCCATAAGCATTATACTAACTATTAAGCCTCTGGTCTGCTATTCAGGAAATGGGCACAATGACAACAGTCCTTCACATGCATACCCAGAAGCCTGACTCCCAGGAGACTCTAGTTTCTGTTGAGTTAACAACAGTCAGAACTCACCTCCTCCTGACACCAGTGTTGGCTAGTGTTTCTGAATTCTGAGATGGGTTAGAATCACTGGAGTATTGAGGAAACTGGTGCCTGGGCCTCACCCTGGAGATTCTGGCTTTGCTGCACTCTCAACACTGAACAGATGAGGGAATGCCAGGTAAAGGAATCTTGTTGCTGATAGAGACCCAGGAGCAACAAGCAAGAAGCCCATGACTACATTGGTGACAGTTTCTGCTTCCAAGAGAAGTTTGGTAATGTGGTTACTTTAGCTCTTTCTTAGAGTCAGATGCTAGCTTTTGTTGCTGATAAAGTGAGGTTTTTATACTGAGAAAGTGGATGTCAACTGTGGCCTTATAACAAAGTCCACCCAAAGGCAAAGAGCTTTGATTTGGCTAGCATGCGAGTAGCCAGTGTGCAGCCTGATCCTCAGCACCCTGAGGGCTCCAGCCTGAGACCTGGCCTGAGCTGAGCCCAGCACTGCTGCTGTTGTCAGTGGACTGTTACAGCTTGAATAGGAAATATCCCCTGCACGGTATTATGTGTGAATACCAAGAATCCAGTTGTTGGCATTGTTTAGGGATTGGGAGCCTTACAAGAAATAGCTAGTTACAGGAGGTGAGCTGCTTGTGGTCTGGCCTTGAGGTTTATAGACCAGCTCCATGTCCTATGCTACACCTGCTTGCTTCCCACCCACACCTTGAATAGCTGGGCTGAACAGTGCTTCCTTCTCTGTCTATGTGAGAGCAGCCAGGAACTAAGAAAGCCCTGAGGATTTCTCCACAACCCTATAGAACCCCAAATCAGTCCACCCATCTCCCCCTTCTTCGCAGAGAAATTCCAGGGAGAAAATCTCAAAGCGGGGTTCCCTACAGTCTCCTCTGCTCTGCCAGGGAAGTAGAGACAACTTTCTCTAAGATCCCTCCATATTTTTAGAAAATAGTGTATGAACACATCTTTGGGGTGTGATGTGGGGGAATGGGGGACTCACAGCACGTGGGCAGGTGAGTCTGCCTCTGGGCAGGAGGTCACCAGTTTCCCTGGTGAGCAGTCAGAAACTGCTGTACTCAGCAACCGAAGGACAGAGAGGCAATAAATAGCTCAAAAGTCTTCACAGAGAGACGAGGAATGCAATTCTTCCCTCTGGATATTCTTCAGCTGCTGGAGTTTTTATTTTTCACCAGATTATGTATCTGTAACTGCTGTAACTATTGTGAAGTGAGACGTGAGCTCTTGACTGTTTTCTACAGCTTGGTGTTTGTTCCGTACACATCACCTGAAAGATTATGAGTTTGGGGGAACACAGAACAAATTAAAATGTTTCTCACTGAAATAACTTGCTGGCCTTTCCACTCAGTAATTGTTCTCTCCGTAGTGGAGTGAATTAAGTTAGGGCTTGGCGGATGAATAGTATTCTGCCCAGTGATGAAACTCCCTGCAGATAGGGGACTGAGCTGTGATCTATTGTCATTCTCCACTCTTTCTGTGATGGTTGTTTTCCGCTTTGCCAAAATGTGTCAGTAATCAATACATGGAGTATTTCCAATGCATCCCCAGGCATGCACGTGGTGATGAAGACACCGAGGGATGAATGGTCCTGCGGAGGTTCCACCCGTGGAATCCTGGCTCACAGAGATGACCAGAGGTAGGGCTGGGAGGGGCCTTGAGAAACAGAGCAATGAGCTGCAAGCACAAGAGCCAGGGAGATCACAAGTCCCAGCACAGGCTCCAGGCAGCCTTGGACAAGGAACAAATTTCAGAACTAGGTTTTAACTTCTGCAAAAATAAGTAAATAAGTAAGTAAGTAAGTAATAAATGGATAAATAAAGAAAGAAGTAAATAAATGGATAAATAAACTTCAAGGTTTGTTTATTTTAGGGATAATTATACATCTATATAACACATTACACATAAGATTGTGTGTGTTACATACAGATACATTTATGCGTATATCATGTATATATTGCATTTATGTACATATTTAAAATCATATATATATATTCTATCTCTATATGGCTCCTTGTTAGTAATTATTTCATAGTCTCAAATCCAGTATTTCCAGGGACTTGAGGGCAGGAAGCACCATGAGTAATGGAGATCACTTTATATTCTGTTGGCTGTCTGTGTTTCTCAGAGTATAACCTATCTGAGTTCTGCCGTGGACATACAACAGTCCCATGGCGACTTGCTTTGGCCAACTGTGAATGAAGCCCTCCTTCCTGAATGTTGCTAACACAGACAGCATGTTACAACTACAAGAGGTCCTGAAGTCTACCTTGGTGTTGCCTACATATCTTAAACATCTCCAGGATTTCAGGAGTTAAAGGAACACAGTCATGGGACACACCAGACACTAATGGCTCCCTAAGGGGCATCGTGTGTGTGTCTTGTTTTCAAACACAGTGGAGAGCGTTGGAAGTTATGAACACGGGTTCCATATGTGAGTAAGAGAGTGTGGCTTGCCCTTGGTAGTCCTGAGTGTCCTTCACAGCTCTGGCAAAGATCCAGTTGGCCCTTCTTCAGATTGATCAGTGGCAGAACCCTCTTCATAGGGCCAGCACAAAGCTTGCGCAGAGCACTGGCTCAGCCAATGCAAGGCAGGGGAGCCCATGCAAGGCAGGGGAGCCAGGTTATAGCTATTTAGGCATTGTCTTTACCATACAGGGATGTGGGCTCTACTGAGTGTCTTCTGCAGTCACCAGACAGGAAGGAAATGTCTGGGCTGCCAGGGGGAAAATTGCTAACTCAGAATGATGTCTTTTTAAACCAGAGAAGCTGTGGTCCCTGAGGTCTGAGGGTCTGAGCTACTTTTGTTGATGCTATTTAGAAGCAAGAAGGACATTGTCAAGGCTCTGCACTGTGGGGGCTTTTGAGGCTAATTTATGTGCTGTATTGAGCCGAAGGAGGGGCAGGTGGACTTCGGGAAGAATGGCCTAGCCGAAGCTGCTTCCCAGAGTATCTGGGAGCCCGTAATGGGCTTGGACAGCAGGAAGAGATTGTGTTGATTGCTATGAGGCAGCGTGGGAGCTCAAGAGTAAGGACATGTCCCACAGGCTTGAAACAGGACTCAGTAAAAAAAAAAATCAGTCACTCACGAGAAGGATCTGCTAGGACACAAAACGGAGACCTAAGGGACTTAATCGGGGTTCATTATCTCATCCTCCTCCAGGACATGAATTTGTCTTTCTGTGGCAATATTTGAAATGTGTTCCCACCTCACACAGCCATCCATTGGATTCAAAATAAGGTGAAGTGCTTAGAGGCTGGGGACAGAGGTAACAGCATCTTCATGAGGGTAGACAGAGCTCCTGCCTCTGCAGAAAGACACGGAAAGCCTAACTCTCTCTCATCCGTGAGACATGCTCTCCCAGGGCACAGAGAGCCTCAGAAATAAGCCTTGGGGTGTGGGGAGCTCTGCTCTGCCTCCTTGACTCCTTCACTCCAAATCCTAGCCTATGGACAAACAAGCTTATGGACACACACCTTCTTACCTGGCATGTTCTGAGGACAGGAGGTAAGCTTTAACATTCCACCCCTGACAGTAGCAGAGATCAGGTCAGTAGCCATCTATACTAGGGGATACATTCTAGTCTGAATTCACATACATGGAGCAAGGAGATAGAGTATTTGAAATGAGAATTGTTATGGAAAATTCCAGTCCTGCAAAGGTACATGGGTAATTAATATGCGCCCAGATGGCTCAGTGGATTAAAACGCTTGCCACATAAACCTGAGGACCTTAGTTTGATCCCCAGAACCCACATAGAGAACCACCTGTGTTTTCTGCACTCCTATCATGAGATGAGCCCAGAAGCAAACAGGTCAGTTACCCCAGTGTATGCAGCAGGGAAGAAATCAGACTCTGTCTCACCACAGTGGAAAGAAGGAGAGAATTGACTCCCCAAAGTGGTCCTGTGTCCCCCCCCAACCTGGATTCTGTGGCATGTATACTCCCACATTTGCACATTCATCAAACACAATTATTATTAATAGTTAACACAATTATTAACAATAAACATTAACTAATTAAAAAGCAGTGTGAATGTGTTCCTCAAGCTACATGTATTTGAGGTGTTCTTTCTTCTCCTTCAGCTTTGCAAACCCCACTTCCAGTGTAGGATGGAAAGATAAAGGGGGCATTTCTGAGCTGTTTGGAGAAGTTCTGAGCCTGTGGAAATCTTGTAATCCCTCAGGTCTCATTTACAAGAGGATGGAGCAGCTCCAGGCTTGGCTGCATCCTTCCTGGGTTGACTGCTTTTGTATCCCGCATAACTGTCCATCAATCTGCCTTCCCAGCAGAGCCCAAAAGCCACCTGAGGTTTACCTCTCCTTCGGGAGCAGGAGGAGTGTCTCTGAAGACTGGCCAAGTAGAGGAACGGAATAAACCTCAGAGGGACTATGAGTGGTACAGAAATTGATTTCTCAGGACTCCAGTCACAGGAAAGCTGTTCTGTATCCCCAGACATCCAGCCTCCTTCTGCAAAGCATACATGGAAGGGCTCAGAGATAACAAAGAGAATCTGAGTTCTCCACCAGCCCCACACTCACCACCTTTCTGTACCTGGAGATAGGGGGATGGGGAGCCCCTCCAGCTTCCAGTCAGAGTGGAGGGGTGTTCTGTAGCCTTTCTTCCAGCCTAAGACTTAACAGCTTTGGCTCTGAATTCCTCCAACTCCTGTCATCTGAGAGATGGATGGCTCTGTGCTATGGGTCCAGCATTTTCAAGCACAGGGTCTTTACGAGGTCAAGGCAAAGCAGGCAGGCACATTCGGAACACATCCTTGTGTGTTTGTGTGTGTGCGTGCGCATGCACATGTGCGTGTGCGTAACACGATGGGGATCATTGTCGTAGATATAAACAGAAGTACCCAGGAGCATTGAGGGAGCTGAAGCGCTGGGCTGGGGGCAAGCTGGGCAGATGCTGACAGGAGACATTGCCTGTTGGCTCTCCTCTGTACACAGTTAGTTTGGAGTACTTAGTGTTTCTTTACAGGAATAGACAAGGCCCTGATGGAACATTATGGCCCTCCTTCACAGGGAGAGGAACCTAGAAAGTTATATTCTCTCTCTCCATCTTATGTTTGGGCTAACCTGGGCTAGCCTGTGTGAATCATCTTGACTTTCCTTGGATAGCAGGAGCTACCATGTCATGCTTCCAGCCAGTGCTTCTTCTGCTAGTGAGAAGAAGCTGTGTTCCTAATCTCTCCTGCCCAGGCTGCTCTGATTTGCTACTGCACCCAGATCCACAGCCCAGACCAGTGGTGTTTGGCTGCATTCCAGAGTTGACTGGGCTGCTGGGAGCCTCAGATAGCCTCTACGTGCACATAAGAGACACTCAATGGATGGATATCTCCAAGCCAGGGTCCCCAGAAAGGTTTCATCTCCTCTTGGCACAGACTTCCCTTGGAAAGCGTGGGGTAGAGGAGGGCTTAGCAAACACTGACTCCAGGACATTGTGCTAGGGATACAGAATATGGAGCCGCACGTATGGGATGTGTACCAATGTGTGGTGGTCTACTTCAGTTAGGCCCTTGGGATTCACCTGGCATGCTCCAGGGAGAGATCAATACCAGATCACAGAGCAGAAATGGAAAAGGTCAGCTGCAGTCATACAGGGTCCATTGTAAGTATCATGAAAGACTTTAAGTCCACACTGGGACCAGTTCCCTGCAGCCAGATTAGAATAAAGGAGATCAGTACACAACCATCAGGAGAAGTCCAAAAACGTGAACCCAGACAAGCAGCAGCATGCCACACGAGACTTGGCACAAAGCCAGAACCCGAAGGGCTCCTGACACAAAGCCAGAACCCTGACGGCTATGTTTCTACAGAAATGTTATATTCCACATCAGATGGTCTGTGCTGCAGACATGGATTCTTGATAGGAGGAGGCCTGAAAGAGTGAGTTACAAACAGGATTTATAAGAGAGTCTGGGAGTCCTGCAATGTCTGTCTGTGCACTGCAGAGGCTGAGAACCCAGTAGTTGTTGAACGGATGAGGTTGGGTACCTCGCCACTTTCAATCTGACCCTGAAAGGCCTAGAAGATTCTTGAAGAGTTGATGGTGTTCAGTTGACATTTGAAAGCAGACGAACCCTCTGATGTCAATAAGAATGGCTTTTATGGGAGTAGCAATAGAGCAGATGCACTCACCAGCAGGAAGCAAAGACAGGCAGGCAAAATGGCCCTCAGCCTTCTTTGTATTGATCTGAATAAATCTCACAGATCCATCCAGAGGTACATCTCTTAGAGCAGTGGTTCTCAACCTTCCTAATGCTGCGACCATTTAATACAGTTCCTCATGCTGTGGGGACCCCTGGCCATAAAATTATTCCTGTTGCTATTTCATAACTAATTTTGCTACTGTTGTGAATCATAATGAAAATGTCTGGTATACAGACCGTCTTAGGAGACCCTTGTGAAAAGCTCATTTGGCCCCCAGAGGGGTTGCAATCCACAGGTTGAGAACCACTGTCTTAATGGACACCAGCTCCATTCAAGTTGACAGCCAAAGTCAACCACCACTGCAACCGAATACTTTTCTAACAACTTTCTGACACAGGTTTGGAACAGGGTTGAAAGTCAGTTATGGGCTGGGTCAAAGTGAAGGAAGTCAGGTGTTAATCCCAGTCAGTGGGATCTTTAGGATGCAACCTAGACAGTCGTGGCTCCATGTCTCCCTGAACCCAGTTATAGTGGATCACATGTGCCATGGGCCAACCTTTTGTACGTTTTCTGGGACTGCAGTTGTGCCATATTACAGGATGGAGTAGTTATGGCTTCACAGCCCTATAGCACCCAAAGAGATAAATGGCTGGCTTCATCTGGACACTAGAGCTGGGGTGAACCTGAGAGTGATCCCTAAGCCACTGTAGACACAGTCAATGTGGGTTTATAAAAGTGGAAAGCCAGATATCCCTTGCTGTTTAGCCTGAGCCTCACAGATGAACTGCTTCTTGGTTGAGTAGCTCCTGTGGGCTGCTTTGGGGAACTGATTTAAAGAAGTTTGTGCATGTTTTAAAGGATTTCTTGATGTGTCCTGTGCCTAAGAAGAGCTGGGTACTGGGGGCATAGCAGGGAAGTGGACTAATTTTGTCCTCCTTCCACGCACCTCCCACTTCCCTGAGGTGACTGTCACAAACACACACTCATGCTCAAGTTCTAGGAGCACGGGTGGGTGTGTATGAGTGTGGGAGGAAGCAACCTAGGACTCTGTATTGGGTCACAGCAATTCTATTTGAGGAATGCCTCTCCACGCAAATGACACTTGAAAAGAGAACAATGTGAACAAGGCCCCATGACTTGCAAAAGGGAAAGCAGTTGCCATCCCCAGAGTAAAGAGATTAGGGTAATGGCACCCTGCTGAGTGAGGGGAGGGGTGGGGCCCATATCTGCCTGGGCCCAGTGCATACATAATGAGCAATGAATGGCTTTGGGGCCCTCTTACACCTAAGGACTCCTTATGTCTTTGGCAGGTTCTGGTTATAAGCCAGGAATGTAATGTATAACACTAAAGCTTTCCTTCAAGCTGTGGAAAGCTGGGAGGATTGTTCAAGAGCCCATCAACAGGAGAAGCCCAGCATCTCACATCTTAATGAAGCCTGCAGTGGAGGAGTCAGGCTGCAGGCCACAAAGGCTCAGAGACCAAGGGTCAGAAGGGCAAATCCAAGGGAGATGAATCTGAGTGTGGGGAACCTGCAGCAGGGTACCTGTGGCAAAGCCTGAGGGTAGGTGCAGGCAGATAGCAGGCTGTTTGCATCAGTCCTTACTGTTCTGCCCATAGCAGCCATGGGCAAACACTGTGCAGTTGTGACCTCAAGCTTAAGGTACCCAGAGCACCACCTGACTGACTCATCCTGAGAGCATCTACAGCAGGCAGTCACCAGGGTCAACTGGACTGCATTTAGGATTACCTGGAAGGCCAGGCAGTGGTGGGGCACACCTTTAATCCCAGCACTTGAGAGGCAGAGGCAGGCAAATTTCTGAGTTGGAGACCAGCCTGGTGTACAGGGTGAGTTCCAGGACAGCCAGAGCTATACAGAGAAACCCTGTCTCGAAAAACCTAAACAAACAAACAAAACAAAACAAACAAACAAAAACCAAGATTACCTGGAAGGCACACGTCTGAATGTCTGTGAGAATATTTTTAGCAAGGTCTCACTGAGGAGGGAGATCTGCTCTGAATGCACTCTGATCTACCCCATGCCAGCCAGCTCTCCCCTCTCTCTCTGCTTCCTGACAGTGGGCACACTGTGAAGAGCTGCTTCAGGCACACGCAGTGGCAGTCACACCTTCACACCTTCTGCTCCATGGTGGTCTGTACCTTCAACCTAAGGACCGAAACAAACCGTCTTCCCCTAAGGAGCTCCTGCAAGATATTCGGTCACAGCAACGTGAAACATAGCTAACATAACAGCATGGTGGAGATTTAGCACAGGCATGGTTGCTGTGTCAAAGGCTTTGTTGGGGAAGGCAGAATGTGCAGAACACAGAGGGAATTTCAGTGGAGGTGTTGCACGTTGGAATAGCAGAGACAAAGAACTCCTCACCTGGACTTCCTGGAGAACGAGTGTACTCGGAGTATGAGTGAAATGCGAAACTGGGTCAAAGGAATCATCGTATAAGTTTAAACTCAAAAATATAAACTCAGAACACAGCAAACTACAGAGAAGTGCGGAAAGGCCAGGTTTCAAACAGAAATAAATTGAAAGCTAGAAGCAAGAATGGAGAAAGTGGCACAGAAATCCCTGAAGGGTTAGGACCTGTGTAACTCCTTAGAAATAGTTAAAGGTACAAATCCACACACCCAGGAAACCCAGAGACCCTCAACCATGATCAACACTTCAATACACACAAATACAAATTATGAAAACATTAAAGCCAAATAGAAAACCTTGAAAGAATTCAAAGGAGAAAACCTGATATGACATGAGGGGAAAAACGAAGAACTACCCATTAGAAAAATTTTAATTTGGGGGAAAATGCACCAGTCTGGAATTCTGTGTTGTTTTTAGTAAGAAAACACACTATCTGCCCACTCTGTGCCAAGCATCACCTCTTAACCTTCAGAACATTCCAGGGAGAGGCCCATCTCCTGGGCCATACATGAGCTCAAGGACTGCTCATTGCGCTTTCATGACTTCAAGTCTGTAGACCACCTGAAGGTCTGACCCCAGCACATGGCAGGGCTGGCCTGCTCCAAGGAGGGTAGCACTGATATTGAGGACCTGGACACCCTGCAGATGGAGCTTGAGACTCTGCTGTCTTGTGCAAACAGGCAGCTGCATGTACTCAAGTTGGGTTGAGACCGTGAGCTTGACTCCCTCCCCCCCCCCAGATACAGGAAGTCCCAAACTGGCAGGGAAGACAGGACATGGGTCAGAACCTACCTCAGGATGACCCAAATCCACAAACTTTCAGCCCAAGATCCAAGAACACGAATTCACTGATGACCCAATTGAGATGCCTCGGGTTCCCAAGAATGATGCTCCCAACACGCTCTGGGCCACGGTGGAGCCCTGTTGTGCTGACATCACCAGTGAGGAGATACGAACAAAAGTGGAGCTCATAAGGGCCATGAAGATAAAGCTGAACATTGTAAGATGACACTGGGGACACACTACTCCCAGTGATAGGCCCAGGAGGCTCTGCTAGAGGAGCAGAAGGATGGACAGCTATGGCTGACAAGAAGGAAGGCCTCATGGGACCGAGGACTGAACTGGATACAAAAGATGTGGCTATCCTACTGAGGAAGTGTGAGGTCCAGCATGAGCAGCCAGAAGATGGATGACCTTTTGGTCCCCTGACACAGCCAGGGCTGCTGTAGGCCCTGGTGGAAGAAAATATTACTTCCCCTATGAAGGACTCTGCTGTTCCTGTCATGTCTGGGAAAGAATCAGGGGCTGATGGAGCAAGCGCCTCTCCCTGAAAACCGAACAAGTCCTTCGGTGTAACACATGCCAAGACCCTGGAGAGCTTTATCAATGAGTTGCTGATTGCCCAGGGCCTCCTGGAGTCTGAGGACCAGCCTCCTTGAGGACTCATAGGCTGAGGTCCTTGCTGCGCTGTGCAAACAGCAGGACAAGCTGAAGGCATTCAGGGTACACAATAACACTACAAAGCCTAACCTGCCCTTCCTGGTTCTCATGCTGAGCACCAGCTCCTCTGAGCAGTCCATGTGTCTGCTCCTTTCCTGCTCCCACCACTAGCAAGGAAGACCTGGCATGGTCAGGGTTGGCTATGTTCTACTCACCTTGAGTCTTTGGATCCCAGTGTGTAGAGACAGTCCATGTGTGCTTGCTGACTTTTTGTGCAAGCACAGGGCCCTGAAGATGTTCTATGTGAATGGGGACAGTCCTGAGCTTGACCACAGCCGAGGGATCTGAAGTTATATGTGCAGGAAGAGAGGGGACCTGAGGATGAGTTGTGTACACTTGTGAGGTGTGGAAAATACAGAGAAGATTGAGGAAATGAAAGATATATTTTAGGTCAATGGAATCCTTAAGTAAAGATACAGAGACATGAAGTCAAAAGACATGAGGGAACCCAAAAGAATTTCTGGTATCTGGGACCTGCACCCCACAAGGGGAGAAAGGTGGATAGTCCATCAAGGGATGGGCAATGCCTTGTTTAGGACTTTGACATTGGTCTTGAGGTGCTGAGAAACATCACATTCTCTGAGGTGTGTCATGGTGGCATGATGTCAGGGGTGATGACTCAGCCTTGCACCCAGAAAGTGCTGAGCAGAGCTCCCAGCAGCAATAGGGAGGAAGGCTGAGTCAGAGGGCCATGGAACGTGGGACAGGTGTATGGAGAGGCTGACATGGCATCCCACATGCGCAAGCTGACTAACAGGATGTGGGTGGAGACCAGAAATGTCAAAGATGCCCTTCAAGGTGAGGCTGATGAGGCCAGTGATCACCAGAAGAGGATTGTGGGAGCTGCAGGAGGGAGGCTCCCAGGTCCTGAGTTCTTCCTTTGTGAGGTCCAGGTGGAGGGTGTCAGTGGGCAGCTGACATTAAAACCAGGTTTTGACCGTGGGAGTCCACAAACATGGCAGTTTCTGAAACCAGATGAGGGAATGGAGAACCCTGCCTTCCTGTGTTTCTCCCTGAATTGAAAAGTAATGTTTTTATTCTTTTCTTCTTCTAGCTTGTTATTCTTTCATATGCCTTTTCTTGTTTTCTTTTTAAACTAAGAGTGTCACAAAGAAAATATGTAAATATGTCCAGATGCAATTAAGTATCTCCCAAAGAAAGCCAACTTGTTTCTTTCTATCGATAATTCTTGTCTGCAGGTTGCCATAGCTGCCTGTCTTTTAAATATCTCTCACACAGTGTCTAGTGCCTCGTCCTTCCCTGGGTGAGTGCTCGATAAACGCTAGATGGTAATAATCTTACACACCGCTGCAGTATCTCTGCCGGAAAACCAGCTGCTATTGAATTCCATAAAGTCAAAGTTGTAGAATAAAAAACCAAAGGAACGTGATCTTCTTTTGTTTTGTGGTTTATGAGAGGATTGGATCAAAATCACGGTTCCAACCCAAATAATAGAACCAGCTTCCTGTGATGAAGGGAAGGAGGAAAATAGCACTTATAGAACACTTGCCAAACGCCTAGCATTGTGCTCCAGTAGATTAAAAGGTATTTTAAGCATGAAGATACAGAGTATATACCACAGAATTAAGTCCGGGCATCTCGTGGTAAGATCCGTGAGGGTTTGAAACTTTCATCTAAAGGAGGATTGCCAGGAGACCAAGGCAGCCCTGGGAAACAGAGTGAAACCTTGTTTCAAAAAAACAAAAAAACAAAATACAAACCAAGTTTCATTTCCAGCACCCAGGTCAGGAGACTTACAGCCTCATGTAATTCTAGCTCTAGGGAGATCTGATGCCTCTGGCCTCTAAGGACACGTACACTCATTTGTGCATACATTCTCTCTCTGTCTCGATCTCTGTCTCTCTCTCTGTCTCTGTCTCACACACACACAAACACGCATGCACACACTCACACTCATACACACACATGCACACATCTTTAAAACTTACATCTTAAATTTTATGTACCTTATCTGTCTGTCATCTAACATCTAGCTACCTATCATCCATCCACCTATTTATCTATATACTTAGAATCTATCCACCCATCCATTCACCCACCCATCCACCCACCCACCTACCCATCCACCCATCCACCCACCCACCCACCCACCCACCCATCCACCCACCCATCCATTCACCTGCCCACCCACCTGTCCATCCATTATTGTCTATCTATCTGTATCTTAAAGGGCTTTAACTACAGTCTCTGTTGACATGTTCAGTCTTTCTGCATCCTGACCCTGTCCTGGGAGCCCAGAGGGAGCCATCCTGAGCATGCACCCTGCTCTGCTATCTTTTGATGTTTCTGATGCCTCTTTTGCTCTCATTCGTTTACAACTTTGTTTTGAGGGCACTGTTTGCAGAAATGATCCATAGGCAACATAAATCTGGAGTTGTTTTTCTCTCCTTTGACTCTGGAAACATTGTTGCCATGCTGGAGAGAACACAGACAGAAAAGAAGGAAATCCCCCACCTCACCCAGAGTTTAATTACAGACACCTCAGTGATGTGTCACAAAAGAGCTCTTGAGACATGCCCTTCAGATGATGGAATGGAGCCATCTATGTCCCGTTGATCCTCTTTCACTCCCTGTACCCCTTCCTCCCTATCCTAGAAAGAAGTTGGTTCTTACACCTTGCATCATAACCGTTTTCCCCCTTTGCTTTGTAGGGTTGGTACTTAGATGTGCTGTGCTGAGTTTTGCCTTTTAAACTGTGAGATAGAGCAATGCCTGTTTGGTGTTCTTCATGTCCATCTTCCTTCTCTTGGTGTGTGTGTGTGTGTGTGTGTGTGTGTGTGTGTGTGTCACACTCTTCCTTTGTCTTTAGTTTGTATATAAATGATAAAAACTCATGCGGAAGAAAACAATACCTAATAGCTTCTTGGGCCAGGTCCTTTCCCCAGGGCTTTGCTTTAGTTTGCATCATGAGCACTGATGTTCTGTGTTCCTTCGTCTGTGTTCTGGCTTCTGGGCTGACTACTGAGTGCAGGGAGATGCTATTTCCTGGAGGCAGAAGTTCTGGAACCATTTCTCTTGTTTAAGGGCCTCTTCTAGCCTTCTTCCTGTCGGGTGTCTGTTTAATTATTGATTTGAGGGTGGTCTTTATGCATTCTAGGGAGGAGCCCTTCAGAGGTCAGATGAATTATAAATGCCTCTTTCTATCTAGTGGCTTTTCTGATTTAATTGTGTCTTTTGAGGCCAACGGAGTACTTAATTTCAGTGCCATCAAATTTAGACATGCTTTCCATCATGATTAGAACTTTTAAGGATTCTGGATTTTTAAGTGTTTTCCTGGGTCTGACTGAGATCACAAGGACTCTCTGTACCATGAGCAGTCCTGCCCCTGCTGCCCATGTGTGATAGCTAATTGGCACCACCGACTTCACCAGATTTAAATTCACTGTGGAAACACATCCCTGGCATGCTGGAGATTTCCAGAGAGTTTAAGGAGGGAAGGACCTATCTTGGATTTGGGCAGAACATTCTGCATCACCTCTCTCTGCTTCCTGACTATAGAAGTAATATGACCAGCCTCCTCATGTTCCCGCCACCATGTCGTTTCTACCACATGGGCTGAACCTTCAAACTATAAACCCTTTCAGTAGCTGTTTGTCAAGCATGTTGACACTGCAGTGAGAAAAGTAACCAATTCTTAAACGTGGAAGCTACTCTCCCCTCTTTCCAAACGGGCACAGGACCGCTCCTCCAGGCACAGGATCGCTCCTCCGGGCACAGGACTGCTCCTCCGCTGTTCATCCTGACCACCTCTCTCTCTTGCTCCCTATGGTGAACCAGGTATTCACCTGTGTGAGGGGATTTTAAGGGCTCGTGATTACCTTCAGTGGGGTGTTTTTCTGTCCATCTAGTGTCTAGAAAGCATTCTACTTCACAACCATTGCTCTCCTCACTCGGTCTCCTCCCTTGTGTGATGACAATGGCTTTATCAACGTCCTGATGTGGAGGTGCCACCTGACATGCTGAAGCTGTCTCCATGGCAGCCCTTCTTCCTGGATTACCAACTCACTTTTCCCATTAGATGTCTGTTAATGCCTTATTAGTGCTCAACATTTTCGGTTATTAAAGCTTAGGTGAACTGCATGGCATCATGGAAGAGATCAACAGAGGCACTCAGCTGGAAAGTCTTTGCCCCAGTGGGGCTGAGGGAACATTATTACCTGTCACCAGATGTTCTTCTCTACATGGAAGACAATGCCCATCACTACAGAGTGAAGAGGTGGAGCCTAGGACTTCATGGTGAATGAAACACAGGAGGAAGAGGAGCTGGAGTGGCCCAGGCTCCACCAGAAGCACTTCCTATGGTGGCATAGAGGGGCCTGATGAGCCTGGTGGATCTGATGATCAGAGTCAGGTTCATGGAGAATTTGAGGGCAGAGCACAGAAGGGCTCTAGATATCTGCCCAGGGGTGGCTTTGAGTATTTAGTTGGGACCAAAACATGTACACAGAGTGAACTGCTGTTAAGGTTGGCCCAGCGAGGCTCCTGTCTGTGCTGCTGTTGTTCTTGATCTTGGTGTCCTTCCTTTCTGTTGTCTTGGAGACTGAGCCCAGTGGCTGACATGCCATGTGAGTTCTCTGCCACTGAGTGATATCCCAGTGCTGGATCTTCTTTTTGAGAGATTTTCTCTGTGTTGTCTGGACTGGTATCATTCAAATACGAGCTCTATGGCACTCTATGTTGGAGAGTGGCTAGGTCCAGCCTCATTCTGCTGCTTTCCAGCTCTGTCCTTCACATTCTTTTGCCTGTGTGTTCCCTCAGGCCCTTCTGCCTGTGAGAGACCCCAGCATTGTCTCTTGGGCTGGCTGTTGCTGCTGGAGTTACTCACTCAGTCTATATCTGCCTGAAACCTTATTTATTTCCTCACATTGCAGGAGACTCACTGTGCTGGACAGAATTCCACCTCGGCAGCTATTTTCTTTTTGCCCCCTAACGCGTTTTTAATCTCCCTGTCTTCCAGTACGTATCTCTTCCACTGAGAAGAGCCTTGTCAATTTCAGTTAACATTGCTCCTTTGAAGGCACCAGGGCTCTTTCCTCTGGCGAATTTTGAGAATGTTTAAAATTCCCTTTGCCTTCAGTTTGAGGAAGACTCGCTGCTATGTGCCCACGTGTGTAATTGTTTATTTAATGCTCTTGCCTTTGTGAAGGTCCTGGGATCTGTGGCTTTTGTCTTTTAGTGACTTGGGGGCGGGGTGCTCTGCCAATATAACAAGGCACACTGCTTCTTCACAGTCCCTTCTCTTAGGAGTTCTAACACCTGTGCACCAGACGCTGTCCAGTGGCTGTAATAACCCCACCCCATCCCTGGACCTCGCTGATGGTCAGCCCAAGGTTCACTCTTGATCTTGACATCTGATCTTCCCTTTCTGTGTGTGATTTATGTGTTAAACATGTTGATTGGGTTCCATGTCTGTCTGTTTCTTCCCAGTCTATGATATGTCCCTCGTAAAAATCTGTGGTGTCTTCCTTGATGTGGATAGCAGATGTGGGCTTGTTTGGTTTTGCCCTTCCTCCCTCCCTCCCTCCCTCCCTCCCTCCCTCCCTCCCTCTCCCTCTCCCTCTCCCATTCCCTCTCCCTCTTTCCCCCTCCCTCTCCTCTCCCCCTGCCTCTCCTCCTCCCCTCCCTTTCCCCACCCCCCTCTCCAAGTACAGGGCTGGTCCAGGTCTGAGCCCCGTTGACTCTGTTTAAGCTCTATGTGTTTGCTGCTGCTTTCCGCTGTGGATTCTAGTTCTCCGTGTGAGTTTGCAGAATGTGCAGAGCACTATACAACTTTCTGTAGAAATGGCTCAGGGCCACACTGCAGCAGTGTGAGCTCACCTCCAACCAGAGTTCACCATGGGATCAGTGAGAGACTGAGCCACAGCCTGTCCGTGTCCTGCCTGCCACTTGCTCCACTCACACACAGAAGCAACCCTGTCCTGACCATTCACTGTCACGACCACAGCGTACCCTCTCCCCACAGTGCTACTGAGAAGTTGTATAATTTTTTCCCCCGCTTGCTGTTTTCATGTCGAAGCTTGGGCTCATTTACTTTCTGCACTGTTTTAAGGAGATTCATTTGGATTAAATAAACATTGCTGAGGCTTCCTGTATACCAGACACTATGCCACTTGCTGGAGAATAAATGGTGAAGCAGAGAGAGAATGAAAGTCCTACTCAGACCCCATGATTTCCCTTTAGTCTGCTAGAGGGGGTACATGGAAAATGTCCTCAGCCCATAGCGTGGTGACTGCAGAGCCCATCCATCTGACACAGTGAGGAAGGACCTCGGAGGATGTGCGAGGGCTTTGCATGCAGAATCCTCCCCACAGAGTGTCTTCACACAGAGAGAGGATGTCACAGAGTGTCTCAGGCATGCTCCCTGTGTCCTCTCCAACACCTGCATGCCAACCACAACAGCTCTGCTTTGAAGGGTGCTGACCGGCCAAGCTTACAGACCAATTGTGTAAGAGGAAATGAAGGCAGATGTGGAGAAAGCTTAAGATCCATTTAAAATTTAAACAGTGCTCATTGTCACAAAAGCGTCGCGGTGAGAGCAGTCTGGCTGCCTTGGAAATCTATTCCCACATGTTTATACGGGCACTTCAAAGACTTATTAAAGCCAGCTCTTTGATGTATGACCAGCTACTTCAGTGGTGACTCTCTGTTAAGTCAGATCTGAATTCAGTGGGGAAAGGGACAAATTGGCTGTTTTATCTAACACTTTCAATATCAACTCACAATGAAGAGGGGCGTTCTTTCCTACTTAAAAGCTACAAGATGAGTTTGCCACCAGGATAAAGAGAATAAATATCCAGAGACGAGTTACAAAACAAAATCAGACCCTCAGTGGCTGAAGGGAGTGGACCAGAGTCCCTACAGACTCCATGTTTCTCCTCAGGGACTGCAACCAATGGCCAGGAAGACACCAGTTCCTGAGGATTCAGAACTCTGGGCAGAGTTAGAGAAAGGGTATCACATTCCTGTGTCTGGGGAAGCTGCTGGTGTGTCCTGGCGCTGTGATGCCTGAGGGGTGGGGAGTCACTGGGCTGGCCATGCATTGTGATGATGGAGCAAGAGTACAGACCCACATATACATACTCAGAATTTTCTCTTGGAGAAGAGTCACGGTTGCCATAGGAGCGGCTTCGCTCCTTGCTGTGCTCACAGCCCCATGGAGCACAGGCAGAGGCAGACAGGGAGAAAAACAACAACCCTCCCAGAGGTGGGATCATCTTTACCTGATGCAGAACTGCCTGGAAACAGAGCCACTATAGAGGAAGGCACATGCAGGTGTGATAGAGGGCAATGGGACATTCTGATTTTTTAAAAAGGCTCCTTCGGGAGGGCTCCTCCTGCTTCCACCTGCAGCCGCCTAACAAAGTTGGCATTTTGTCAACTGAAACCCCATCTCAGGTCCAGAGGCTGAGTTCCCAAGTCCACCCACCAACAGGCCTGATGTGGTGTGCTCATGAGGACTGACGACTCGGGCTGTTCACACTGGCTGGAGAATGCAGCCTTCTCCCTCACACTCATGATACCATCCCTGTGTGTGGATCTGTGTCCTGTCCAAGTCTCTCACCCTTACAGGCCTTAGGTTGATCCCTTCAACGGTCAAATCTTAAAACATTTTCATCAGAGAGTAGCGGGTGTTAGGGCTGTAATGTAGGAAATTGAAAGCCAGAATTGAGCCCAAAATACCTTTTGAAACGAAACATAAACTCCCAAAATAGCTGTATAAAAATCCAAACAAAAATAAAATGTAAAAATTCTGAATTGTAAAATTCACAAAGAAAATTAAGAAGCAGAATGACAGATGTGGAAGCGTGAGCTTGCTCTGTCGCCAGGGCTAGCTGGTCCACAGACACGCAGGCATATGCATCTATATACATATGCATACACATATAGACTGACAGAAACTTGTAACACACATGCACACTTGTATGCACACATATATACATGCACACTTGCACATACATACAGACATGTGCATATGCATGTACGCACACACACCATAACGACACAAAAACTTATTTTGAAATACCTGCTAATAGAGAGGTGGTCAGGAGTTATTCAGGGAACTCAGAGAGTGATATTGACTCAGCTCTTAGCCAGCATATAGAGGCTTTGCATCCAGCGCCCCCTGACAATGCTTCTTTCTCAGCAACTGCTCAGCAAGGCTTGCTGGTCCACACTGCCAGACCCGAGAATGGATTATGTTTTAAAAGTCTACTGAGGGTGTAAATAGACCTGAGATCTGTGTTGGACATTTTGTAAAGTGTAACACAATTACAATGTGTCAAACCTTTGACTCAAACATTTCACCCCATCAGCGTCTGCTAAGCAGACCTGCCTGTGTGTGACAGACCCCAAGCAGAAGGTCAGCAGTGGGACCCTTGTGAACTGTAGCGACATGTTGACACAATCCAAGCTGGGAGCATTGGAATGGTTTTCGTGGAAACCACATGCTGTTGAGGAAATGGAGTGGTTCTTTGTGCATGGATGAGACATAATTCCAATCCATATTATTTAAAAAAAAAACAAAGACAGAAACAGTGTGTTATGATTCTGTCTGTTATAGTTGGATCTAAACTGTACCTTAAAGACTTGTGAGTTGAAGGCTTGGTCCCCTAAGGCTGTGGTGCTATCAGCAGCAGTTGGATCATGAGGTTTCCAACTCCAGCAAATGATTAATCCATTGATGGCCTCAGAGTCTGATGTGCTGTTGGGAGGTGAATGGGATGAGGTTTGGCTGCAGAGTATGTTCTTAGAGGCATGCTTCCAGGTGTCATGTCTACTGACGGTTGAAGCCACTTCTAACCCTGTTGTGCAGCCTCACAAGGTTCCAAAGCCCAGAGAGCCCCTCTCGAGCTTAAGCCAGATGAAAGTCCCTGATTTGAAGTTTCTTTCTTCAGGTATTTTGCCACAGCTTACGGAATGGGACATACTTTGTCATTCATGATAAAATGTACAGCCAAGACATACATTCCAGTATTTCTGAGAGTGTAAACTGACATCTGATAATACAGGAAAAAATATAAGAAAATTAACTTTACACCTGGGAGACAGAAGTGAGAACACAAGACACCTCTCTCTTTCCACCTCGCAGACATTTCAGCCCAGAGCCTGAGGCCAGTGTGACCCTGATAAAGGCTGCACAGAGGTGGATGTGGGGACCATTTGCACTATTATGCTCTGAGCTTTTAGCGCTTATTTCAAATGCTTCACAATTAAAATGTAAAAATGAGTATTCACATGTCTTTTTCCCCGCTAAATTTTCTAAATAAAAGATTCCCACACATCCACAGCTAAATCTGGCCCCATTTTTTTGACTATGACATCAATTTTATTCAGCATTTTCTACAACTAAATGAAAAGAAGCACAACTCAAGCTAACGTGAGCAAACCCAAGTCCTCTGGCTCCTGTTTCTGGAAAGTTCTGAGAGCCGCCTTCAGTCCTGATTGGATTCGGAGATCATAGGATATGGCCTTCCCTTTCTCTGGACCTGTCCTGTCTCCACAGGCTTCATTCTCTGTTCAGTTTAGTGTCGAACCTGTATGTATCAGTGTCTCTTCTCAGTGCTATGACAGAATCTCTAGGAACACGACTCTTTTAAGAAGGGGTTTATTCCAACTCACAGTTGCAAATACACTCACAGGGTACATACACCTCAAGGAAGGCAGGATGGTGGAGGTGCGAGGCAGCTGCTCACATTGCATCCGGTCAGGAAGTACACAGAGGTGCACAGCCAGCCTTCTTCTGCTCCCTTTTGATCTGATCTCTAGTTCGTGGAGGATGACCTTCTTCAGTGTCCATGATGGGTCTTTCTTCCTCAGTCAGATCTTCCTGGGACTGCCTGACATACCCCAGGGTCTCCTCCCGGATGACTCTAAAGCAAGGTGAATCAACAATGAAAGTTAACTACGACTGTCAGATCTCACACAGACGGTGGGATGCCCGATGGCAAACCTGAGGTTATGGTTAACTCTTCCTGCTTGGGTTCCCTGTGTTAGATTTAAAGCTATTAGGCAAGTGCATGCCATGGACCATGTTGTTCACCTTTTCCTGTCTTTACCAGGAAGCATGATGGTACCAAGCACAGTCACAGCCTATCTCCCACAGGATCTGATAAACACATTCCCTCTTCTGCAGTACCAAGGCAATCCCTCTTGTGGGCTGTGGAAGCCAGCGGCCATCTGCAGAGTGAGAATGATCGACATTCCCATGCCAGCTGACTTCTTTGCTTTTACCTTGTTGCAGATTAGGCTTCACACCACCCAGTGCTAGGAGGGAGTGAGGCTTGGGGCTGGGCAGTATTAGACATTAGCACCTTGGGGAGCGGGGGACGAAAGCAAGGCTAAGTTCACTGCCTGCCTGTAGTTGAAGATGGTGGCCCAAGGCAGGACCCCTGAGCAGCACCAGCTAGACCTTTGAACAGGGTCACCTGGCCCCCTGCTGCCCAGGCAAGACTTGAGATCCATCCCCAGTCCTGTGTGTGGGAGGGGAGCTGACCCCCAGTCTCTGTGGCCTTGACTCACTGTAAAGTGTTTGTGTTTCTTACCCATTATTTGAGGGAGAGAGTGGCCCAAGTCTGACAGCTCATGAACCCTGAGGGGTTGCTGTTTTTTTTTGTTTGTTTGTTTTTGTTTTTTTTGTTTTTTGCTGAGTTTTGCTTTGTATTTTAGTAACACTGTGTGCTCTTGTACTTCAAATCTAAACTTTTACAGTAGCAAACACTGTGGTTTGGTGACAGGGGCTGTTGAAGCCATTCCAAGCCTAGCCAATGTAACTGCTTTGGGCACATCTCCAAAGTCCTTAAATTCTATATCCTTTTCATAGAAGAAAGTACTGAACACGGAAGATGGGTTTTTGTGTTATTATTGCACCTGAGGGGAGTTGTTTCTGATCCCCCTCAGAGAGCAGAGCTGGAGTGTGGAGAATTTGTGCGTGTTAGAGATGGGAAGGGAGAAAGGGAGAGAGAAGGGGAGGGAGAGGGGGAAGGAGGGAGGAAGGGAGGGAGGAATGGAGGAAGGGAATACATGTGTGTGTATACTTTAAATAATGACTTTATTACTGTCTGCAGTTCAAGTTTTCAATATGGGTTTTATTTTCTTACCTTTTGCGAGGTTATATATGTATGCATCTGTAGTTATTCCTAATGGCATTAAACAGTGATTTGTTCTAAAAGACACATTAAATGGTGTCAAATTTACAGTATTCAATTTACCACTAGCAACAAGAGCTCGGGGGCGAATGCTTAGATTTCTCTCTCTCTCTCTCTCTCTCTCTCTCTCTCTCTCTCTCTCTCCCTTTTTTTTTTTAAATCCTCCCGATGTAACCAAGGCTGCCTTCAAACATTACTTGGTATAATCATGATACATGATTTTTTTTTCCCACATTGATGTAAAATTAGGTTCTTTCTTCCAGTTGTCTTTAGTTTGGGCGTTCTGGGTTGTTTTGCCTCTCAAGGGTTTGGGATGTATAAAGTGCATACGGGTTTCAGATACTCAGAGGTCTAATTTAGACGCCCTCCCCTCGAAATTCTGCTGCCTCCCTTTGATTTTGGAGCTTCGACAGTCAGGACTAAGGTTTCTATGCATCTGTCGGGCTCTCTTATGTCCCGAGGGAAGAGAAAAGTGTTCCCCAAAGGGTAACTTTTTTTTTTTTTTTTTTTGGTTTTTCGAGACAGGGTTTCTCTGTGTAGCCCTGGCTGTCCTGGCACTCACTTTGTAGACCAGGCTGGCCTCGAACTCAGAAATCCGCCTGCCTCTGCCTCCCGAGTGCTGGGATTAAAGGCGTGCGCCACCACGCCCGGCTAAAGGGTAACTTTTTAACATGTCACATTTCTGAGAGCTCCCCCCAAGACCATGCTGGAGAAATTGGCACAGGGGAGTACATCTATTAAGCTGTTGTGATGTGTCCTACATGTCTCTGTGAAGAAATAGACTCCTTTTCTTCCCAGTAAGCATGGGAAGTGATTGGCTCTTGGAAACACCATGAGGTCCACAGGGTACCCGGGCCCTAAAACCTGAAAATGGCCCCGTGTCTCTGAGGAGAGGATGAGTGCCAGGTGATTCAGAACATGGTCTCATGCAAGAAAAGGGAGTGCGCACCCTGTGCTTAAATGCAGTCTTAGAGCTGGGGCTGACATGTGGCACCTGACACATTCGCTACATGGAAAAAGAACACATTTTATTTGCCTTAGGACCCAGAGCCTTTATGGCTGCTGACTGAAGGTGCGGTATGTTTTTATTTTGCCTTATAAGTTTAGAAAATATATAGGTAAAATATATAAGGAAGAGCCTAAATAAACACCTAAGATCTCTGAACAATATCAAAGCGAATGTCACAATAAAGGCGCAATCAAGTATCTTTGCATCTGTGATATTTACACTATGTAGTCTATCCAAGATAGAAATGAATACAGAGAATAGTTGGAGATACAGTTTAGAATTCTCCCCCAAAGCACATTCAAGAGAGTAGAAATGGTAGTAGCGCTCTTCACAAGGTTCGGAAAGCAGTTGGAAGAGCATCTCTCAGACAGCTTGAACAGGCATGCATGAAGTGGCTCTCCACAATTGTTTTAATATTCAGAAGTTCTTAGCGCTTGAATATTTAGTGGAGATCACTCCACAAAACAATATAAGCTTAAATCCAAACATTATCCCCATGTAAATTTTATTCCGGACTAATGTTTCCTTCTATTCCTTGTAGGAATCTTTGGTTGAGCCAAACTGTGGGGCACAGCGGAATCAAGAGTGGGGTTGTTATAATTTGCTTTTTGTTGCTGTGATAAACACTGTGCCTGGAAATGACTTAGGTAGAAAAGAGACTCTTTTAGTTTATGCTGCTAGGTAATAGTCCCTGATTGAAGAAAGTTAGCAGGAGCTGGAGGGGCCATTTACTGGCTTGCTATCTAACTTGCTGCTGGTCTCATACTCAGCTTGCTTACTTACCCAGCTAAAGCCCGTTTGCCTAAGGTTGGTTCCACCCATAGTGGGCAGGGCCTTCCTACATCAACCATGAAAGAAAGAAAGAAAGAAAGAAAGAAAGAAAGAAAGAAAGAGAGAGAGAGAGAGAGAGAGAGAGAGAGAGAGGGATGGAGGGAGGGAGGGAGGGGTGAGGGAGGGAGGGAGGGAGGGAGGGGTGAGGGAGGGAGGGAGGGGGGAGGGAGGGGGGAGGGAGGGAGGAAGGAAGGAAGCCTCTTAGACATGTCCACAGCCCACACTGATCAAGATAACTCTTTAAAAGAGGGTCCATCTTCCTGGGTAGCTATAGTATGTGCCAAATTGACAATAAAAAAACAACCCAGCAAAAGGATAGTTAAAAATAATAAATCAATGTTGACTTATTAGCTACATACTAATAAAAGAAGAAACTGGGCATGAGGCATATAGGATTCACTATCTTTATGATATTTCTGTAAATACCAAAGTATTCTAAAATACGTTCTTACTAAATTTAGTAACAATGAAAACAGTGCAATAATCCCCTACTATGAGGCGCTCAGATCCAAATATTTCAACGGTAAATTCCACCCCAAAATTAAATATGCTCTCAGTCACAAACCTATTATTTTTCAAATCCTCCAAAATAGAATAGGGGTGTCCTTGTGAGTGCTCCTTGTCAGCTTGGTACAATCAAGAGTCACTAGGGAAGAAGTCACCACTGTGGGATTTCCAAGATCAGACTGGTCTGCAGCCCTGTCTGTGGTGCATTATCTTGATTGTGTACTGATATGGGAGACCCAGACCACTGTGGATTATATACAATGGGTTGGAATTATATCTGAAAGTAGTCTGAGCACACGCAAGAGAGAGCAGACCAAAAAAGCAGCCTCCTTCATAGTCTCCGATTCAGTTTTTATTTGATTTCTTGCCCATACTTCCCTAAGTGATGATCTGTGTCCTAATAGCATACATTCAGAATACATATAGTAAACATACAGCTTACATACAGTATACATATTTCATACATAAAACATACATACAGCATACATACAGTGTACACATGGCACACGTATAGTATACATACAGTATACACACAGCATACATACAACATACATACAGTATGCATATGACAAATATACAGTACACATACAACATACCTACAGCATATGTATAGTTTACATACAGTATACATACAGCATACATACAGCACACATACAGTGTACATACAGTGTACATGCAGAATAATAAGGCATACATATGACATACATATGGCATACATATGGCACATATATGTTATTCATAGAGTATATATAGTATACATGCAGTATATATGCAGCATACATACAGCATACATATAACATATATATATGGTATACACACAGCATACATATGGCATACATACAGCATACATATAACATACATATAGTATACATACAGTATACATATAACATACATACAACATACATACAGGATGCATACAGTATACATACAGTAACAGTCCATGGCACATTCTTTCCTTTTTCAAGTTGCCCTTGTTCATGATCTTCATCATAAAAAGAGAAAAACAAACAGAATAGGATGAAACATTTCTCATATAAGTCTTCAAAGCCATTCTCATGATTCTAAAACAAAGCAGCCCCTTTACACTCAAATATCTCTCAAGCATGTAGACATGGACGCCCTCAACAAAATACTCCCCAAAGCCAGCAAGATTTCAAAACAACCATTTAGCTCATGTGACTAAGTGCTATTGGACTCAAAATGCAAAGCTGGTTCAATTTCCAACACATTTGACACACAACACCATTTTAACAGGATAAAGGGTGCAAGGGAACCCTAAGGCATGTACCAAATTGACAATAAAAACAGTGGAAATAAGAGAACCCTATGGCTGCTTTAACAAACATAAGGCAGCTGAGGAAGTTCTTGTCAGAAACTCTGACAATCAGGAATGGAAAGGCATTTGTGTGTTAAATTAAACGACAGTTATAAAAAACCACAGCTAGCTCCAAGTCTAGTAAATACTAAGTTATTTCTAGTACTTAGATAAATGCTAATTTATTTTTCATTAGGTCATGAACCAAACATGGGAATTTCCTCATCTGAGATTGTAGTGAAGTTCTTCTGAGAGGAATTTTAAAAAGGACTAAAACAAATGAAAAGATCTCTTACGGATAACCCAAGTTCATAAATCAGATGATTAGGAAAAACAGCTAAAGAGTGATGATTGGCAGCTTCAAGGCCATCCCCATCAAGACCCCAGTCTCTGGGTTTTTTTTTTTTGGTTTTTTTTTGTGAATCCTCACAATGGCTATCAAGGTTCATTCCTTCCTTATACATATTACGTGTATGATGTATACATTGTGTCAGTGGCTATCTGGAGCTGGGAGGATGAGTCAGATGGTAAAGACTTTGCCTTACATGTATGGTGACCTGAGTTTGATCCCCACCATCCATATCAAAATTAATAATAATGAAAAAATGTGGTGATAAAAGCTCCTAATCCAGGTGTTGGGGGAAGGAGAATAGGAGGATGCCCGGGGCTCACCAGCCAGCTAAGCCTATCTGGAGAACGCTGGGTCAGTGAGATGCAGCGACTTAAAGCTAAACAAAACAAAAACAAAGTGAAAACCTACTACATTAAAACTATATGAAGAATTCAGTTAGACCTCCTTGTTACCCAAATTGGAGTCACTTTATCCCACCTGTCCTCATCCCAACTAAAATGGTCAAACTAATTATAAAAGGCAGAAAAAAGATTTTTTTCAACATGGCCACAGTGGGAAGAGGGACAAAAAGATTCAAGAACACCCTCCAGTTCATATCTAAGGTTTAAATAGAGGGCCAGGAGACACATCTACACATGCTCTGACAAGTTATTGGAGCTTTGTGGAATCTCTTTCCAGGAGAAAAGTCTGCCTCCCTGCTTTCCACAACAGCTGGGGGCTTTTCCTTCTTTCAACATGAGGTTCTGGGGGGAAACCTGTGCCATGGAGCATACTATGTCTGGTAGCCAGATAGGGAGACACAGGGATCTCTTTAGGTTATCTTCATCTCCGCCAGGTCACTTGCATGTCACGTTAGACCACATACAAACTAACTTACACTGGGTGAAAGACCCAAATATAAGCACTGCAGACACTGTGCTGGAGCACTGCAGACACTGTGCTGGAGCACTGCAGACACTGTGCTGGAGCACTGCAGACACTGTGCTGGAGCACTGCAGACACTGTGCTGGAGCACTGTAGACACTGTGCTGGAGCACTGCAGACACTGTGCTGGAGCACTGCAGACACTGTGATGAAACACTGCAGACACTGTGATGGAGCACTGCAGATGCTGTGATGGAGCACTTCAGACACTGTGATGGAGCACTGACACTGATGAAGCACTGTAGGCACTGTGATGGAACACTGCAGATGTTGTGATGGAATACTTCAGATGCTGTGATGGAGCACTGGAGACACTGTGGTGAAGCACTGCAGACACTGTGATGGAGCACTGCAGACAGTGTGATGGAGCACTGAAGACACTGAGATAGAGCACTGCAGATGCTGTGATGGAGCACTGCAGACACTGTGATGGAGCACTGGAGACACTGTGAGGAAGGCTTAGAAGAAAGCACAGGTGTCCTCACCAGCATGTCTAGTCTAGCACATCTTAGAAATAAAAACAAAAGCAGGGAAACAAAGAACAGACTGGAATGGAGAAAATACAGCTCACATAGCTGCTGAGGGATTTGGATCTGTCTAAAGAATTCATATATTTTTTTTTATGTTCTGTACATTTCTTTGCTCTTGATATTGTGTTTTAAAGTGTGTGTATATATATATATATATATATATATATATATATATATATATATATCAATTCAAAAGGAGCAAACATAGAAACAAAACAAAAGAAAAAGAAGGCAGCGCTGGCCTTGACCTCTGAGCATGTGAGAGTCAGTTTTCTTCCCCAATGGGAGCTGGGGTAGGTTGCTCACCCTCCAGTAATAGTGCCTTATACCTAGGCACATGGTGTCAGCACTAATTGAATCCACTCAGGATTCTGAAGAAGAAGTGGAGGGGAGCAGAGGGGAGGAAATGCGGTTGAGAGGGTGCTACAATAGGGAGCTACAATAGGGAGCAGTGGTATATAGGGTCTAAATGCATTGTGTTCATGTGTAAAATGCACAAAGAACAAATCAACATGCAGGCAGAATGGCAGCCAGTGCTCATGAAGAGCTGAGTAAAGATCTCCCTCACACGGTCTCTGAAAACTAGGTCGGCCACAGTGACAGATCCGCCAAGTTTTTATATGGAGTGGCTGGAGGACCTGGCCATTGCCAGCCCAAAGAAACACAAACATGTCTCCCACTCATGTCCACTGTTGCCATTATACACAGTAGCTCAGAAGGAACAGACAGCACTGGTGCTACCTAATAGTAAACACTTAGAAAAGATGTGCGGTCCTCCCATGCTGGAAAACAACTTAGTGACCTAAAGGACTGAATAATCACATGGGCTGGCCATGGTGGACTGGATGCTATGGACCTTCATTTACACGGCCTGCTCAGAACAGGGGATGTGTAGAGACAGAACAGGGGATGTGTAGAGACAGAACAGGGGATGTGTAGAGACAGAACAGGGGATGTGTAGAGACAGAACACAGATTAGTAGTTGCCTTGGATAGAAGAATGTGGGGCAAGAGGAATGTCCATGCCTCTTTTTGGGTGGCATCTGTGCTCAGAAATGGCTGTATGATTGCCACTGAACTCAATTCCACCAAAAGAAATGAAGCCTCGTGTTCCGCCTGGTTATGTCTGTAAGAGATGATGTTTCTCTGGATTTGTTAAAACAACAGGGTGACATAAATGTGGGTTATGTAGGGACTCTGTGCTATCTTCATGGTTGCTCTTGTAATTTATAATTCTCAGAATAAAATAAGTTTATGATAATCAAAACTCTTCAGCTCCTGGTGTATTCCCCACCGGTTCCCTCTGCCAACTAGCCAAACAGCTGTGATTCCACGGACGGTCCTGTCTGCACTAGAGGAAGCTGGGCAGATGCACCTGCCTTCTCCTCTATTCCTCAAGCAAAGCATCTTGCCCAGTGACAGAAATGTGACCGGATGTCACACGGCAGACGGGTCTCTGAGATGGAATGAACTGCCTCCGGTAATCTCCCAAAGCCAGCAGTCAAATGAGAGCATCCCTCTGTTAATTATGCGCCAGTGCAGGGTTAACTGAGAGTGGACTGTGCAAAAAAAAAAAAAATACATCATCTAAAAGCATATTTATTTGCACCCAATTTTCCAATTATGCATGTGTGTGGAATTACACACCCTGCAGTAGCTGAAAATTTTTCCCTCGTTAATAACACAACGCATTGGCAGAATGGAATAAAACATAATTCTGTTGCATTTAAGCCACAAAAATAAATCAAAATTAAGTACTAATGTTTATTCTTTCAATCTGAAATTTTAATTGAACTGCCCTCGCCAGAGGGGTCAACTGGTCCCTGAATGTGTCAGCAATCAACATTCAATCTCTGCTATGGGAAAAGGGAGTCCCATCAGGAGCAGAAGACCACAGACTCTGCCTGGTGTCCCATTCCACATCAGGTGGCTGCCCCCCTGTCTCAAGGCAGGGTAATTAAAAGGGCCAAGGAAACATGAGCAGGCTGCAGGAAGCACCAAGGCGGGGAATCCAGATGCAACCATCAGGGTTTCGGATCTGACTGCTGCTCTTGCTTTCCTCGGCAAAGTCGAATCGATGAGCCAGACTCCGAGATCGAAGAGGACTGTGATGGAATGCCACCTTATGAAGTAATTGGCCTCACGGATCGGCCCAAATGAGTCATGAAACTATTCGTCAATAGCCTTGGCTGTGACTATGAGCAGTTACACGGTAGCTCCAGGGACAGTGATCGGAAAAGCTTACTGTACAATTCCTTCGGCAACACATTAATCATCTTCACCTTGAACTAGGAGCATCGGGGAAGAAACAAACACCAGTCACTGTGAAACCAGCTAACAAGGACCTGGTTTCTCCCTGATACAGATAGATGCAAAGGCTAACTGGCTTGCCAGGGAAAGGGCTCACTTTATCTGTTAGGTAAAGACTTGTTTCCTTTGGCCAACATGTGTTGATGGGTGCAAGAACTCAGACATCTTTAAAGATGGCCTAGTCGGCCATCAATGGAAAGAGAGGCCCATTGGACTTGCAAACTTTATATGCCCCAATATAGGGGAATGCCAGGGCCAAAAGAATGGGAATGGGTGGGTAGGGAAGTGGGGGGCGCTATGGGGGACTTTTGGGATAGCATTGGAAATGTAATTGAGGAAAATATGTAATAAAAATATTAAAAATTAAAAAAAAAAGAACTCAGACATGTGTTGGAGGATGAGGTCATGGATGACTTCTGTTCTGCTCAGAGTACTTTTTAGTGAGGTGCCGCTGTGAAGGGAGCCCCACCTGAAAAGTCCTAAACCACACGGGCTCTGAGTAAAATAGAAGACATGCTCTGACCCGTGGGCAACTCCACTGGTCAGCAAATGGACTTGTAAGATATCAGGCCGGGCTCTCACCCCTCCTCCCTTGCTGTGTGTGCATGTTCATATGTGTGAGGGTAAACATGTGTGCCTATGCAGATGGAGACCAGAGAATGACCTCAGGTGTCATTCCTCTGACACTGTCTAGTTTATTGAGACATGGTCCCTCACTGGCTTGGGCTCAGTAATTCAGCTAGGAAGGCTGCCAGTGGGCCTTAGAGATCCTCTTGTCCCTGTCACTTCTTTTTACAAACATGCTGCGTGCGTGCGTGTGTGTGTGTGTGTGTGTGTGTGTGTGTGTGTGTGTGTGTGTGTGACTGTGTGTCACTATGTCTGTGTGTTTGTATGTCTCTCTGTGTGTACACGTAATTGGATTTCATTGGATTGTTTTATACAGTTGGAGGCTTGGTGGTCCCAGAATACCTAACTGCAGAAACTAGAGATACAGAGAAGTCCAAGAAGATGGAAGCCTCAGAACAAGGAGGGATCACTGCTGTTGTCCATCCAAGGCCGAAAGCCTGATCCCTGGCGCTCTGCTGATGTGCATCCACATTCAAAGGCAGATGGACCTGAGGTCTGATGTGTGTGAGGATACCAGCTGCATTTATTTCCACCGCTCAAGAGGAGCGAGCCTTCATGATGACAGGTGCCATGCTCCTAGAATGAAATGACCATGCAGGCTCATTTATTTGAACAATGACAGCATAGTTTTGGACAGTTGTGGGGCCTTGCTGGATCCCCAGTCCTGGGGACTACCTCGCCAATCACTACTTCTGGTTGAAGCTCTCCGCCTCTAGTCTCCCACTATTATGAGTCTCCCCACACCTTCAATGACTTCTCTAGTCAATAGCCCCAAATAAATTCTTCCTCCCTGAAGTTGCTGTTGTTAGGAAGTGACTAACACAGTGGGCTTCCACCTCTGCTGCAATTGCTCTGTGGAAACCAGAATGCTGGGTAATTCTTCCCACACTGAGGGTTGGGGTTCTCATAGTTCACTGAGCTATACGCTGACTGTTTCTGGGGAGGGTTCTCAAGACACATACAAGATTTTTCTGAGCATCAAATACACAAGTTTAACCTTCACATCCTCATGACGAGGCAATAACCCAGACTTAGAAAGAGCTAGACATGCTGCCTGCCTGTTGCCAGGGACCAAGGCAGTATTGCATAATGGACCCAAAGTGACAGCTGAGGTCAGCACTCCTTTCTGCAGGGGAGGGTCGCTTGACATGTAAATAAATAAATATGTGTGTGTGTGTGTGTGTGTGTGAGAGAGAGAGAGAGAGAGAGAGAGAGAGAGAGAGAGAGAGGGAGAGGGAGAGGGAGAGGGAGAGGGAGAGGGAGAGGGAGAGGGAGAGGGAGAGAGAGAGAGAGAGAGAGAGAGAGAGAGAGAGAGAGAGAGAGAGAGAGAGAGAGAGAGAGAAAGAGGTTGACAAGGAGGTTCTGGGTTTAGAATGGAAATTTACAGGATGGCCCCTATGTTACGATATATATCACTTGCTGGTATAGCCTGAAAGGTGACACCCAGGGAAAACTCATAGAAATTCATTTCTGATTTGGTTTGGAAGTCAGTTTGGAACTCAGTGGGTAGGGTTGGCATGATTGCTCAGTTGCTAAAGTGCTAGCCTGGTAGGCACAAGAGTCTGAGTCTGATCTCTCAGAACCCACATTAAGAAAAGAAACAAAAGGACTGAATAATGACATGGGCTGGCCATGGTGGACTGGATGCTATGGACCTTCATTTACATGGCCTGCTCAGAACAGGGGATGTGTAGAGACAGAACACAGATTAGTGGTTGCCTTGGATGGAAGGACATGGGGCTACAACATCCTCACAAGACTCTCAGAGTGGTGCCGGGCGTGGTGGCACACGCCTTTAATCCCAGCATTCAGGAGGCAGAGGCAGGCGGATTTCTGAGTTCGAGGCCAGCCTGGTCTACAAAGTGAGTTCCAGGACAGCCAAGGCTATACAGAGAAACCCTGTCTCAAAAAGCCAACCCCCCCCCCCCCGCCAAAAAAATACTCTCAGAATGGTTGTCTGTGCTGTGTAGTCCTGGTTTTGTCAGTCCAAGCTCAAATCTGCACCCCAGCATGTCCCCTTGCTAACAACCTTCCCTGACCTAGGCTGGCTTTGTATCAATAGAAACCTGCGACAAACACTTGCTTCCTACTAACCCATGGGTAACAACAGGGAACAATGTGGGGCCTAAGTCATTATCCTGGGTCTTCCATAGTAAATTATTGCCAATTGGTGACTACAAAGAACAGAAATCCATTCTCCTGCTTACCTGGAGGGCAGAGGAGCTAATACAGTGATCTCCAAGGCTCATCCCCAGGAGGCTGGAGGCTGGGGGTGAGGGACACCTTTCTGCTCTTCTGGTTAGGACATCACAGAGAACTTTCTTCCTGTGGTGCCTTCCATGGGCCTAGATCTCTCTTTTGTCTAATAAAACACTGGTGTTGGGTTCATAGCATAGAAGAAAGCAAGATACGTTTTTAAAGCCCCGATTTTCTTTATTTTTCTTTCTGTCTGTGTTTCTAACACTCAATCCTAGAGACTTGTGTATGCTGGATAAGAACTCTGCCATGTGCTATATCTCTAGAAGAGCTCCTAACTTTCACCAGTGGAAAATTATTTAACAAATAACAAAAATATAATGCCCCAAGTTTGCAAGGAAATTTCTTCTTTCAAGGTGTGCCTCAATCAAGGATAGAGTCAAGGCAAGACTGACACCTTTCTCACCAGAATAGACTGGCTGATTCAGGCACTGTTGCTAAGATTTCAATGAATTCTGATTTTTAAACAATGTTTTAATTAGCCTTTTGTCTCTTTCCTGCTTGTCTTCTAGTCATAGACGGTAATTATAAAGAAAAAATAGTTCTTTAAAGATCTTGCTACAATGGTCAAAGAAATTATAATTTAAAATTTTTAAAATTGTAAATCAGTAATGTTTAAATGTTGACTTTGATAATCTCACTTGTCAATTTGATGAGATCTAGAATCAACGGGGAGGTAGGCTTCTGGACATGCCTGAGGGGGCTTATCTTGATCACATTAATTGAGGTGGAAAGACTTGCCCACTGTGGATGGCACCATTCCCTAGGCTGGAATCCTAGACTGAACAAAATAATGATATTAAAGTAAGCAGCAGAATGAATCACTCTCTGCTTTCTAAACTATAGGTGTAATGTGACCAGCCATCCAAAGTTCCTGCTCCTAGGATTTCCTGTCCTGATATAACTGTATCCTTGGATTTCCTGTCCTGATACACTGTAGCCTTGAACTGAGAGTAAAAAAAAAAAAAAAAAAAAAAAAAAAACCCTTCTGCCTACATTGCCTGTGTCCAGTGTTTTGTTACAGTAACAGGCAAGTAAGTCATATTCCAGGTCACCTTGGTATTATCTTTAGAGCCAGCTTTTAAATATTTGATCAATAAGAATGACCTTTTATTCTAAGTTTCTGGGCTAATATCCACTTATCAGTGAGTGCATATCAAGTGACTTCTTTTGTAATTGTGTTACCTCACTAAGGATGATATCCTCCAGATACATCTATTTCCCAAGAATTTCATAAATTCATTGTTTTTAATAGCTGAGTAGTACTCCATTGTGTAAATGTACCACATTTTCTGTATCCATTCCTCCGTTGAAGGACATTTGGGTTCTTTCCAGCTTCTGGCTATTATAAATAAGGCTGCTATGAACATAGTGGAGCATGCGTCTTTATTACCAGTTGGAACATCTTCTGAGTATATGCCCAGGAGAGGTATTGCTGGATCCTCCGGTAGTACTATGTCCAATTTTCTGAGGAACCGCCAGACTGACTTCCAGAGTGGTTGATAAGTGGATATTAGCCCAGAAACTTAGAATACCCAAGATACAATTTGCAAAACACAAGAAAATCAAGAAGAAGGAAGACCAACGTGTGGATACTTCATTCCTCCTTAGAATAGCAAACAAAATACCCATGGAAGGAGTTACAGAGACAAAGTTTGGAGCTAACACGAAAGGATGGACCATCCAGAGACTACCCCACCTGAGGATCCATCCCATAACTAGCCACCAAACCCAGAAACCATTAGATATGCCAGCAAGATTTTGCTGAAGGGACCCTGATATAGCTATCTCATGTGAGGCTATGCCATTGCCTGGCAAATACAGAAGTGGATGTTCACAGTCATCTATAGGATGGAACACAGGGCCCCCAATGGAGGAGCTAGAGAAAGTACCCAAGGAGCTGAAGGGGTCTGCAACCATATGAACTAACCAGAACCCCCCAGAGCTCGTGTCTCTAGCTGCATATGTAGCAGAAGATGGCCTAGTAGGCCATCATTGGGAAGAGAGGCCCCTAGGTCTTGCAAACTTTATATGCCCCAGTACAGGTGAACTCCAGGGCCAAGAAGTGGGAGTGGGTGGGTAGGGGAGCAGGGTGGGGGGAGGGTATAGGGAACTTTTGGGATAGCATTTGAAATGTAAATAAAGAAAATATCTAATAAAGGAAAGAAAGAAAGAAAGAAAGAAAGAAAGAAAGAAAGAAAGAAAGAAAGAAAGAGAAACGAATGACCTTTTATTTAGATCAACTTCTCTCCCCAGATTTGGACTTTGCTTACATTCCAAGACTGAACTTCAAGTGCAGCTAATTCTCTGTTTTCAAGGTACTCAAGGCTCCAATCAGCATCACTCTGTCAAGGTTATCAGTATTCAAGCCAAGAATGGCTAAGAACAGAACATTCATAGCCACGAGGCTACCCAGCTCTGAGACAAGATTTGCTGAGGCCACCCTTCCTCTCAGATATTTTGATTGAATTGTAGCTGTTTTCTAAGGCCAAACTAGTCTTTCATCCATGATTTGGCTTGGTGCTCTTTATGGTGCTTAAATAGCCTGCCTGAAAGCCCGAGTCTACAGTTTATTTGCTGTTGTCTTGATGGTTGTGTGAATTTCATACTGAGCTTGAAGAAGGACATCTGGCTTACTTTAATTAGTTGATTAGTCCTAGGGTGCTATGAACACTGGCTGAAGTTCATGATGGCATTTTCTGCAGAGCAGAACCTGGCACAGACTTGGCTCCCACCTTTACACAGACCCATTTATGGAGTGGTCAACAGAAAACCTCCAGTGGGACATTTCAGCCCTACCATAAGCAGATGTGTCTCATACCTGGTAACAAAACCAAGGAGGTGAGTGGAAATGAGTCCCAGAGAAACTGATTTCTTTTCCTACTTACATGGCCCAACCTTGAAACAGTGACAGTGACCAAAGAACCTTCCATAAAAAGACAAAACATAAGAATGAAGGATGGAACTCATACAACAATGGCTGAAAACACCTTCATTTACCTTTGGGAAGCGATGTCCAATATGAAATTAAACACCAGGTTGACTATGGTCATATGCCACAGTGTTCAGAATTTTGTGTTAGAAATCTAGGTCTTGTGCTGGAGGGATGGCTTGATGGTTAAGAACATATGCTGTTCTTGCAGAGGACCTGAGCTTGGTTCCCAGCCTCCAGGGCTGGTGGCTCACAACAATCTGTAGCTCTAGCTTCAGGGAATCTGAAACCATCTGATGGCCCCAGAAGGCATCTGCATTCACATGCGCATATACCCACACAGAGATACATGCATGTCCATGTAATTAAATAAAAAAGGAAATCTGGAAAAAAAAAAACGAGAAACCTATAGGTCTAAGAACAGTAATATCACAAATTACACTGCATTTCAGGATATTATTCAACACCCAGATGAAACTGTTTTAAAACTTCTTGCAAAGTTAAGAATAAAATGTTTTTAACATCATAAAATCGCCCAAGCTGATTGTTACACATTATTTTGAAATGGTGACCGTCGCTCTCAAGACAAACACATTGCTCATTATTGATTGCCTTATGATGGAAGCTCATTGGAAGCAGGGGTGAGATCATGGATAAACAGACAGCTGGGAATATAAGATGGGGGGGGGATCCAAAAAGACCTAGGAACAAAGAAGGGGCATCCTGGAAATCGCCACAGCATATCCACTCACTTCCTTTAAAGGTCACTGTGACATCTTTATGTCCCACTGTAGCTAGAAGAAAATTCCACACTAACAAATTTACATGTCAAACGGCAAAGTAATAAAATGTATAGAGAAAAATATGATATTTGTTACAACTTTGAATGGAAACAAAGTCCTTGATATAGACACACAGTTTACTAACCACTAAGTAAACTCACCCTGTTGATATTGAAAACATCTGTTCAATATAAAATAGCTCAAACAGATCACAGATATAAACTGGAAGTCCAGACTAACAGGGTATAGAGACAAGGAAGACAGGATCCAGGGCATTTGGGGCCAGGTCCTGCAGGGTCAGAGGTGAACCAAACAAATGACTTATGGGAAAATGAATATGAGACACGAATAAATTATAGATTCCAGTGATAATCAAGCAGAGTAACATGGGAACCCAGTAGTAATTAAGAGAGTACAGATAAGGGGCCGGAGAGATGGCTCAGAGGTTAGGAGCACTTTAAGAGGACCAGAGTTCAGTTCCTAGAACCCATGTTGGTGGCTCACAACAATCTGTAACTCCAGTTCTGAACCTGCACATTCAAATGTGAACACACACAGGCACACAGGCACACCTGCATGCACACTCAAATACACACACACACACACACACACACACACACACACACACACACACCTTTTTTAAAAAGTCAACTTTAATGAAAGTACAAATCATAACTACAAAGGAAATGCTCACTTGCTCTCCTTCCTTATCCTCTAAACATCAAAAACACATTTTCTATGAATTGTGGTTGGGACCACAGGGAGCAATTGGGCAAAGTCTGGTGAAGGAAGTCAGAACTTTGACCCACATTGTTCTGTAAACCCAGCTCCTTGGTGAACACCATGCCCTGGTGTTTGTTTCCAAACCTAAGAAGATACATATGTCTCTGACTTTGTAATGACAGAAAAGAATTGGTGGCAGGGATAGGGGACAGAGACACGTGGGTAGATGGCAGCCTGATGGGGGGCATGGCTATATGGGGTGGGCATGTATGGTCTTGGGGTTTTTACTCATTACTGAAGGTCTCCTGGAGAAGGCAGGCCTGAACCCTATGTTTCTCTTATAGGTAGGCTGTGGAGTAAGTAGGTCAGGATGTGAGCTTGTGGTCTGTGGGGCCTCTGGTCTCCTGCATCCTAGGTTGCTAACCAAAAGCTCCTCAAACCAGTTTGGTGGATGCAAGTGACTGCCTGCCCGTCAGGCTCTCTCTTCTTCATCGAGGGAATAGCATGACATAACAAGATGCTTCTGAAACCCTCCTCAAAGCTAAAGGAGGCTCGAGAATGCAGGCCTGCCAGAGGGAGAAGATGCTGGACACTTCTAGCTAAGACAGAAAGAAAGAGGAAGAGGACAGAGGGCTAGATCTCTCCCCAGCCTCTCTATCTGGAGAAATGGCTGATGGAATGCCAAGTTCCCATGGAGACTAACTCCTGTGAGGTTAAGACAAAGCAAAGGGAGCAACTCATGGGCAGCACAGAGCTGCTTGCCAGCCTATGTCCTCCTTCCACTTAAGTAAGAGAAACAACCCTCTCCCCTGATTGCTTCTTTGATGATAAAGCTTGCTGATGAATACCTTCATGTTGGGTTGAAAAGGCAATTGTCTAGAAAGTGACTCCAATTCCCACAGAGCCTAGCTAACACTCAGCACCTGGAGATGTCAGGATACTTCTGGAAACTTTGTCTCTCATTATGAGGCCCTAATTCGCAGCCCGACAAAGACCCTTCTGTGGCTCCACAGGTTTCCAATAGCAACCTGCCTCCCTGGACCAAGATGATCATGTGATGCAGGCCCTGGAGGCTGCCATTCCTCTTGGGGCCCCCTGGGGGTGGGCAGATGTTGGGAAGAGGGTCTGTTGAACCCCAGACCCAGGCATTTTTACTCCAACCGCCTTGCAGAGTGTACAATACCCATTACTCCCTTCCCTCCCACAGTCCCAGAGGACCGATTTCACAAAATATAGTGTGAAGGTTAAAACAGAGTTCCCCAGTCTGAAGCTGCAGAATGGATCGTTATTAATTATGAAAACAGTAATTACAAAACCCCAGCAGCACGCATGGTCCTGTGCTGAACTGACTAAGCAGGAGGCTCCTTTCGAAGCTTGCTCTAAACAGCAATATATATATATATATATGTTTTTTTGCTACACATTCCTTGTTAAATACTTCCTCCTCCTTATCTTTAACCTCGACATTATTAAAACTGCACCGGGAATCTATTTTAAAAATCTCACCCTGACATTTCAGCAGAAAACAATGACCTTACCGTTTTACAGGTGCCATAATCATTCGACAAGATGCAAAGATTCCTCTCCTTCCGCAGCAAGTCAACATTCCAGGAAATGCTTGTTTAAAACTCTTTCCTCGGCTGTCACTTGTGAGTGGGCTGGGTGATCCTGAGCACACAGCACAGAGGATGGCTAAATTGTGAGCAATTTCCATGTCCAGGCAGCAGGCAATCTGCCTTTCATCTTGATCCTGCTTCTCATCCCGTCTCCAAGGTGAGCACAAGTCTTCCTCCCGCTCAGGGCAGTGTCCAGGAGCCCAGGGTACCCCAGGTTCCACGAGCTAATGAGAATCACCTAAGATTGTGGGTCATGCCGGCTTACTTGTAGCTTTCTTTCTGGTGGCTTTTATTTATTTATTTTTTTTGGCCGGTTCTTTCCACACTGCCTCTCAAACAATAGAAGCAGACCTGGGTAAGGATGCGTGTGTGGAAACCACAACAGGCTGCCACCCAAGGATGTCTGAGTTGGTGCTGCCTTTGATGGCATTTGTAGGATGTGGTGATGGCTGGAATGGTTGTGTTTTAGGAGATAGCAACCTTAGGTATGAGGTCAAAAGTTTTTATAAATGCCACATGGGTGGCTCTGATCTAATAATTCCCTTTAATCCCCAGAATACTTGAGGGCTCAACCCTTCCGTCTTTCCTCAGCGAACAGACCCCACTTGAGGTGCAGAGACTACAAGTGCTTGCCTTCCTCTAGAATGTTCAGCAAAATCATGATTTGTTAGTCTTCTGCTCAGAGAGTGAGGAGACATAGACTTGCATCACCTAGCTAAGATGCAGGGAATGGTTGAAGCATGTCAGAACCAGAGGTGGGTCAGTGGAGAGCTGGCCATGGCTAATGGGTCAGTACAGGAGCTGGACACTGATAATGGGTTAGCACAGAGCTGACCATGGTTTGGGGGCCAGTGCAGAGCTGACCGCTGCTGACAGGTCAATGCAGAGCTGACCACTGCTGACAGGTCAGTGCAGAGCTGGCCACTGCTGACAGGTCAGCACAGAGCTTGCTATGGCTAGGATCAGTATGGAGTTGACTACTGCTAGCAGGTCAGTACCCACTGGTTTGGGAGATTCTTCTATAAAAGGCACATTAAATTGAGGTAACTCGGTGTTAAGATTTAATTGGACCGTTGCTTCTGTTGTATGACTCCCTACACATGCTGTGAGGGTCCAGGGGTCCTGTATTGGGTCTCAGCATAAAAGCAAGCCCCATGTGCCCCAGGCATCCTAGGGGTGTTATAAAATCTCTCCCCATGACTCTGGTTGGTGAGTGGTTCTACCCACTGCAGCTGAGCTGCCCACTCCCACAGTCTATGAGAAAGAAGCCAAGACCCCTGGTATGTGCTGTCTGTCCCTCCATACCTGGCCATCTCTGGGCATCAGGATAGAGGTGTCAAACAGGCTCTTAGTCCATCTACAGTCCACATCCTGGCTTGTTTCTTGTGGTTTCCTGTCTCTTTTTATCTAGTAGCGTTTTATTGATGAGCTTTCCCCAGTCTCTCAGGAGAGTGTGTATGCAGAGGTAGAAAGAACTTGACCATATGCTCAAAACCAGATTCTTAGAAGTATTGTTGCCTGAGAAACACAAGCTGGCTTCTTGTTTCTCCTCTTGACAATACTTTTCCATAAATACAGTTTTAACTGTTTTTTTCCCTCAACTTAAGTATAAAATAGCTTCAAACTTAGCCTGTTTTTTTTTTTCCAATGAGGCAAACAGTAGATTATGTGAGAGATTTTAATCATGTCTCTTTCTGAGTACACTGCCACTGTCTTCAGACACACCAGAAAAGGGCATTGGATTCCATCACAGATGGCTGTGAGCCACCATGTGGTTGCTGGGAATTGAACTCAGGACCTCTGGAAGAGCAGTCAGTGCTCTTAACCTCTGAGCCATCTCTCCAGACCCTCTTTATGTATTTTAAATTGTCACTTTAGGGTCTGTTTCCTGCTAAGAACTCACTAGGTAAAAGGGCACAGGACTTTTTTAACCCACAAAACACAGCACACCCCCATACATTACATCTGGGAATGGTAAAGGGTGGGGCTGCTCTATGAAGTGATTTGGGAATCTCGTATGAAACTGAACATGCCTCTACCACACAGCCAGCCATCATACTTTGAGCATTTATTCCAGACAAAAATGAAAACCTGAGTCCACACCATGTCCTCCATGTGGATGCTGCAAAGAGCTCCCCCTGCAGGGGCCTCCAAGTAGCAACAACCTGGGTGATGATGAATGAGCTCAAAGAGATGTGACTGATCTTATGCTACAGGGTGTTACACATTGATACAAACTTACAAGCTGTGAATACAAGAACTTGGATGAACATGGAAGAAATTACCTGGTGTGGAAAAAAACCCCACAGCTCCTAAAGCCTGCATTCATACTCTCATTTGCATAGAGCTTTTAAAAGGACAGCTCTAATAAGAGAAGAGAGTAATGGCTGCTGAGGAGTGGCAGAGAAAGAGTGAGCAGCCACTTGATGGATTCTAGGGACAGTGGGGTCGAGATGTCTAATTGTCAGTATTGGTGTGTCAACCCAATATGTGGCCATGGCCATAGGCGTTCTCACCTCGACAAAGTAAGTAAGAAGCAGTCTGTCATAACACACATCTGCACATGGCCCACAGCTGCTGCAAATTAAAAGTTAACTAGAAACACATTGAAAAGCCCAGGGCTGGAGAGGTGGTGGCTCAGCGGTCAAGAGTAATGGCTGGAGAGGTGGCTCAGCGGTCAAGAGCCCTGGCCACCAGTGTAGAAGCCACACTGGTTCTGTTCTGGGCATCCAAATTGTGGCTCACAACTCTCTATACATCCAGTTCTAGGAGATCCCAAATCCTCTTCTGGCCTCCTCAGGCAGCGCACACAAGAGGCACGCATACAAACACACAGGCAAACACTCCTAGTAAAATAAGTAAATCTTGAAGCATATTGACAGGTCTTATTTATGCCGTTGTTATTGTATCTTTATGAGGGTTTTTAATATGCATGTATATACACAAGTTTATGTTTAGTCCTGTGTGTTTAGGAGTATGAATGAATGCATATACATGTACAACTTCAGTGATTGTTTTCAGGTGTCCCCCCCCCCCCTTGGTGTTTGGAACATGCCTCTCACTGGCCAGAGAGTAGCAGGTATCTTCCTGCCTCTACCTCTCCAGCAATGGGATTGCGGCCTACATGACTGGTGGGTAGTTTTGTCTGTTTTATTAACCAGTTCTTCAGGACTGAACTAGGATGCTCAGTTTTGCAAGGCAAGCCCTTCAGGAACTGCTCTATCACTCCATCACCCCAGTACTTTTCATTGGGTCCCTTGAAACAAGTTTTTGCCATGTAATCCAGGCTGGTCTTGAACTCACACCCCACTAGCCTAAGCCTCCCAAGTCCTGGAATTACAGGTATGTCCATACTCAGCCTGACAGATCCTTTTAAAATAAACTTCTTTGAGGCAATGTTTGATTGCAAGACTAAGTCAGCAATTTAAATTATTTTTCCAGTCCTGTGGCTTGAACTGCCCTTCCCACCCCCTCCCCCCCCCCACACTAGGCAATTGTATTACTACCAATCTGTAGTCACAGTTCTGAGAGCTTAATCTTACCTCTGGCAGAGCCATCTATGACACACACATGCAAGTGACCACAGTTTATCCAGGGGAATGACACTGTCTGGTGACAGTCCCTCAGCTTTGATTCTGCTCCCAGACAAGTAACCAACAAAGTATACTCTAATTAGGTGATATTGCCCGTTCTAACAGCATCATCTCTCCCTGGTACCCTTTGCACTTCATTGTAAGGTTAAATGAACCTAAGGGGGTTCTAGTTACACTACCCAGGGGCAGAAAGGCCATGTGCCCAGAGAGGAGGCTGCCATAGAAGCACACCCCAGGTGTCTCCAGGACTGGTCTCACTAGCTGGAGAGTCAGAATAGAGAGTGCCCCATGGGCACCTCATTGAGATGCAGTGGGACTTGTCTGTGACTTTTGTCCCTCATGCCGGCACGCTGAGCACAGTGTCCTCCTGCTGCGGGGTTTCTCTCTCCATTCCAGTCTCGTGCCTCTGCCCGTGCTGCATTCGTAGGCTCAGCCTGGGACTCGGGGCTTTGATTGTCTTTGAAATTTTCAAAGGAAGGGAAAGCTGTCATCTTTTCGAGTGGCACTCGGTCTAGGTAAAGAATGTTTCTGATTTCTAGAGTGCCTATCAGAGGCAATTATACCCTGATTGACCTGTTTGGCATTAAAATGTCTCCTAACACGTGCTCCCGTGTTGGGATGCGACGATCTTCTTCCTATTCTTCCACACAGCCCCGTGGGCTTTGAGAGTTCAGCACAGCTCTAAACTTCGGGGATGAAAGGCGCCAGATGGTTGTGTACTTTTCTTATGCACAGCTAACATTTTTTTCAGATCAATATTTTAAGCTCACAGAGAACATAGAGTCTTGAATTTATCCCAACCCAGGTAGGATAAACAGTCAGCTTTCTCCGAGGGACAGTGACAGATGCCAGGGATACAAAAGTAGAAATAGACAGGAGATGTGACTGTTAAAGAAATCTTTATCTGGTCACCCAGGCTGCAAAGTCACCTCAGTGCTATTCTGGGCAAGTTAATGAAGCTCTGTATCAGACTGAGATTCACAAAACAGGCCGGGGATGCAGTTGAAAGGTGGGTCCTTGCCTAGCATCGGAGGCCACCCTGGGTGTCATCTCTGGTGCCCAGTTTGAGTTGGCTTTTGCATGGCGGTTGGAGGAGGAATGCATACAAAGATGAGCCGTGCAGCTCTGCAGATAACAGGCTCAGCTGCAGGGTCCTGTTCCCTCTGCCTTGACGAGAAAGGGGCTATTTCAAATATCACTCACATTTAAGACTGCTGTCCCTTCCTGAACTCACCCTGAGTTTGATGATCAAGTTGGGCGTCGGGCCCTGGCAAAGCTGCCAGTTCTGCCTGTTTGTGTTGTCAGCTCTCCTTCCTGCCGGGATACTTCCTTTTTTCTCAGTTTTATATTGCATTTTTAAAAATTCTAAATTAATTATAGAACAGCTTAACTGTACGAAAACAGAAGTCTTTGTTGTGTTTGCCTTCAAGTCAGTCTTTTGAATCCCAGGCTGGCCTCAAACTCCTTATGTAGCCCAGGATGCCCTCGAACACCTGATCTTCCTGCCTTTGCTCTGGAGTGCCGCAAGTGTGAACCACCATATCCGGTTTATGTGGTGATGGGGATGTGCAAGCCTTGTGACACTGTGCAAGCCTGCAAACAACTCAACTAACTGTTCGGCATGCTTGACCCCAAATCAGACCTCATAGAAGATGGTAGGGCAGCAATATATACCAGTAAATAAGGAGTAACTTGCAGCTCTCCCTCCCAGCTCTTCCCTTATCTCCTCCTGGGTTCAGATGCTTCCTCCCTCCCTCCTTCCTCCCTTTCTTCTTCCTCTCCTCCCTTCCTTCCTCCCTCTCTCCATTTCTTCCTCCCTCCCTTCTTCCCTCCCTCCCTCCCCCCTTTCTTCTTCCTCCCTCCCTCCCTCCCTCCCCCCTTTCTTCTTCCTCCCTCCCTCCCTCCCCCCTTTCTTCTCCCTCCCTCCCTCCCTCCCTCCCTCCCTCCCTCCCCCCTTTCTTCTCCCTCCCTCCCTCCCTCCCCCCTTTCTTCTTCCTCTCCTCCCTTCCTTCCTCCCTCTCTCCATTTCTTCCTCCCTCCCTTCTTCCCTCCGGCCCTCCTCCCCTTCCTCCCTCCTTGTCTCCTGTCCTGCCTCCTTGGCTTCTTTTCTGTGTGCACCCCACCATTACTCTACGCTTTATATTTAATTAAAATAGTAGATCACACCAAACATCTGCTTTTGAATTTTTGCTTTTTCTTCCTTCCCACCATGCTGAATTTTTTATACACTGAGAGGTATCCCACTACTGCATCTTAAGTGCCCTACAACAGGGCTGGGCACTTCTTCCAGGAATAGAGAGTAAATATTTCAAACTTTGTAGGCCACAGGGAGGTTTCTAACCCTTGCTCTCTAGAATTTCACTGACTAACATATTTTTGTCTACTTCATCGTTAATCTATGTTCTTAAAGTTGCTTTAAATTTTTATATTATAAAAGTAATGGTCATTATATTTGTTCACAGACTTCCTGTATACACTGGTTACAGTTGCTAAGGAATATTCTAGAAATTACTCACTTGGTTAATATTTCATTAGAGTTCCTCCTCATGACCTGAGGGAAAAGAAGTGGTCCAAACAGTAAGCTTCATGTGAACAGAAAAATAAGTCTTGTTGGAGCTGGAGAGGTGGCCCAGTTGGTAATGTGCTCTGCACAAAAGCCTGAGCGCTGCAGTGTAATCCATGAACCCACACAAAAGGCCAGGTCCGGGGCATGAGTTCTGATGAAGGCAGAAGCAGGAACTCAGCTGAGGATTCCTGACTAAGCAGCCCAAGCAAATCAGCGGCTCCCGAACAGGGAGAGCTTACTTTAAAACAGCAAAATGGACAGAGCCTGGAAATGACAACTGAGGCTTTCCCCACATAAGCACGCATATAATCCATGTCTCTCTGCACATAAGTGCAGAATACACACAAATGTGCATGCCTAAACACATGTGTGCATATGTACATACACATATGCATGTACACAAACATACACACACACACACACACACACACTAAAGCTTGTTTGTCCTATTGCAGCTTGTGTATCAGGATAAGACAAATTAAATAACTAAATTGTAACTCCATTGAGAATTCAGATTTAATTTATTATTAAAGTATCATCTGGATCCTTCTGAAAATATCTCATATTAAACATCCTTTTAATGATATATGTAAAAATCGTAGTTTCTTCATGTTGAAAGGCTCTTGGCAGTGGTGCACGTGGTATAGATTGATGCAACAACCTTAAACTTTCACCCCTAATTTCTCCTGGGCTGGATTGAGACCAAACAGCTTCCTGACATGAGCTTTGGGTCTTTGCAGCTGGCTCTTCTGGCAGCTGCTGCCATCCTGAGTGTCTGTCACCCCTGGCTCCCATCTGTCCAACTGTCCGGGAGGATTAATTGGGGGCTGCTACACTTCTGGAGCTCAGGGTTCTTGTGCTTCTTAGATGTGTGGATTCTGGTCCCTCAGTTGTGGAAATTTTCAGAGCATTAACTCTAATTACGACTCGTGCCTTCTCCCTGTCGTTGCTGAGCCCCTCACTTGGCCCTCCTACTCACGACTTCTGCATCCCATTTTTCATCCCTTTAAATCCCTGCACTTGATCCTCAGAAATTGTCTAATGTGGGTGGCTGACAAGAAGGTGGAAATTAAACACCCCTAATGAGAACAGGAAGATCTAAGAGGGGCTGATCAGAGTCGTGGGGTTCTAAGGTCTGCGTGTTCTTTGAAAAGAGAATATAAATATTTATTCACTTTAGACTTTGAAAGTTGAATGTGTTAAATTTTTAAGGATTACCCATAAAGGGAAGGGGGAAAAAAGGTAAAACTGCCAAGTCTGATAAGATATTGAAATAAGGAACAAGGAAAATGGAAAGGTACTTAGTATAGTATGTCATAGGGGGAAATCATGAGCATGTTACGATTATGCAGAAAATCCTAAAGTTAGAAAAACAAGTGGTTTTAAAAATTAATTTAAAAATTTTAGAAAAATAAGTAATCAAATTCGATTTAAAAGTTAAAAAAAATACAGATTTGATTATTTTATAAGCCAGCAATAACATACTAGCTATATAAAAAAAAAAACTACAATGTGAGGTTCCAGAAAACTAAAATTAAAAGAATTGTAGAAAATTTATTGTGTGGGGACTGGAAAGACGTCTCAGCTGTTCAGAATGTCTGCAGTTCTTCCAGAGATCTGAGTTTAGTTTCCAGCACACACAGTGTGGGTTTCAAACCACTCAATACCCCAGCTCCCGAGCATCTCACTTCCTCTTCTGGCCTTTGTAGGCACCTGCATGCATGCGACCTAGACACACAAGCACAAGTGTACATTCATAAAAATAAAATTTTAAAAAGAAGAGTTTGAATCAGTCAGGAAGGAGTTCAGGGCTGAGGGAGTTATGGGGTAAAGGGTAAACCGGCAAAAGAGAACTGTTTGGTGGGAAGTTAAGAACCCAGACAGCCATCTTATCATCCACAGTCTCATGATGGATACAACAGATACCGACTCTAAACAGGGAAACTGAGGCCAATCAAAGTAACCAATGTCCTACGGGATGAAAGCCGACACAGCCAGAACACAAGGGATAGGTGAGATTTAGGCCTGGAAGCTCTAGCCATATCCCAGCTACTAGGAAGGCATAGAGGACTATCACAAGTTCAAAGCCAACGTGGGTAACTTAGTGAGACCCTGCTTGAAAAGGCTGTGAGGGCTGAGGACATAGTCCAGTGCTAGAGCTAGAGAACATGTCTGAGGCTCAGGGTTCAATGCCCTGTTTCCTTCCTGTCACTGTCACCAAAGGACTCTGGAAATGGGTCCCTTATAGGTGGGTGAGAACTGAAGATCTCAGGGTGAGCAGGCACCTGGCACACAGCCAGCTTCACATCAGGATTGGATTGTGAGCGACATCTGAGCGTGGCCTCATCGTACTTACCTACCCACCTTTGGGCTTCAGCTGGCTGTGGCTTTTTAGAGATTGTCACTCAGTCATCACAAGAGTTGGAATATCCATAGCTATGTCCGAGAGGCACTCGCTGAGGCCCCGGCGTGTCACCTCTGTGTGTGGAAATGGCATGTGTCAGCTGTGAGCACCAATGTCCCTCTGCTGATTTTATGGTTAAGTGCAACGCTGGATTTTAAAGCCAGATGAGGGAAACAAGCCTAGGAGACCCAAGGAGGGAACAAAACTCCCCATCATTTTGATATTAGAGATTTGAATAGCATAAACACTGTTACAGCAAAATAATCGGCAGAGGTCTTGGGCACCATGGAGATTGTTTCTAACAGCTGAAAACCACACAGCTTTCCCATTTCTGTAAACCGAGCACTCATTTAGAAGAAAAATGAACTGTTTACTCAGAAACCACATATCATTAAGCAGATAGTGCTGAACACTTGAATCTAAAATATATCTGTGAAAATTCAGCACCCAGACTCAGAGCACACGGTGTGATGGTCATCTTCTCCTTGGACATATTAGGTTTTGTTTTTCTCTCTTTCCTTGGAATCAGGAGGGAAGATTTAAGAGACTGTAAGGATTTTTTTAAAAATGAAATGGTAGAAAGATAATTAAGCAGCAACAAGTACTAGAGAATTGTAAGTTGCATTCTGGGTAGGGATGAGGCACTGGTGTCTGCCTTGGACCCATGCCTCAGGGGAGAAAGGTCTAGTGAAGGGAGACAAGTGTATAGGCTCCCTTTGTCTATCAGACTTTAGAGGCAGTCTCAGAGAACTGGCCCAGGAGTCTCATGCTGTGAAGGAAATGACTGAAGCTGGTGCAGCCGGGGGGGGGGGGGGGGGGGGGGGGGGGGGGGCTTGTCTTTCTGGAAGTTCTGAAACACGTCCGACCATCTTTCAGGAGATACTGGAGCCCAGATAATGACGGGTCGGTCGGTGATGGACTGGAAACACCTCGGGCAGGCCTGCTGGGTTACATCTGCCTGTAAGAAAAATCATTTTCCCTCTTGTAAGTCAGATTCGTCTAGGAAAGAGTTAATATCATGGACAGACAGAAACAGTCAGAGGGAAAGATAAAATAATGCGCAAGAGGCCGCTGCATATACCAGGCCTGGCAAACACAGACAACATATTAGTTTCTGTTTATAATAGTTCACGGCTCTCCATTCAGCCATAGGTATTTCTGTTTTCAAATCACTTTATTTAGGAGAATACTTTACATTTTCTTCCTTATACCCTATGGAGTGAAAAGGGCACAGTGTAAGCAGCCCTGCGGTCTGTCTTGGCGCTTTTCACCCTCCCTTTATTTACCTGTATTTGTTTTCCTGTACTCCTTACCCCCAATTCACCTATTGCCACTTTAAAGCGATTGAAATCAGGCTGAAGCGGCTTCACTCTCCACCCTGCCCACAGCTGCAATCAGCCCTCCTGAATGGCTCCATCAGTCACAGAAAATCCAGGGAGGCACGCAGCGCAATCAAGCAAGTGGAGTAAAAGAAGGAGTTGCTTAATCACGGGAACTACAAAGCTGCCCTTTCTTCTCAGTAAACAAAACTGGAATGTGTATTTCAAACAGCAAACAGAGGGAAAGGCTGAGAGTACATGTCGGGCATTTTCTCTTCAGGGGAGAATTCTTCCCCTGGTCCCTTCCAGATTCACAGAGCTCTGGGCGCTCCAGGCAGAGTAGAGAGTGGTTCCTCTGCTTTCCAGGGCTCTCCCACAGACAGCAAAAGGCCTTTTCTGTTGGTGAACGAGGCGAGATGTGTTCTGTGCAGTCAGATCTGGGGGTGGGGAGTTATGTCTCAGGTAGTCAGTGAGTGACAGCTCTCCACCCCCAGGCAGTGCAGAGAACACAGCTTAGCAGGGGCCTGTGAGGAGAGAGCCATGGGCCTCACAGGCTATCACTCAGAATCCACCCTTCAGTACCCAAACAGGTCTTCCCACCACAGACTCTGGACTTACCCACATGGCACAAACCTTGATGGAAGTAATGGCTCACAGTGATTTTCAGCTCACAAAGCCTCTTGGGCTCCCTGGCTTGGTCTTCCACCAAATTCCTAGGGGTTGTAATAGGGTTTCTTAGATGAGAACTTGCAAGGTTCAGATTTCTCCCAGAACATCGCGTTTGGACACCACTTGGTTCATCTCATCAGCCAGGTGAGGACTGGATTGTGTCCTCGAGGACCATGCTTGCGAAGGAAGCTGCCACAGAGGCCTTAATGGTGACACCGGCAGAAACTGCCATTTGCTCCCATGTGCCTGACACCGGATATTCAGTACAGAAGTGACCCTGACATTTACTGTTTCACATATGTAAGTGTCCAGGCTGACATGGGGAGAGCCAGCAGCACTTTTTTATAGAGATTTAAACTTCCAGAGTCTGGTATGTGCTGGACATTTCCTCTGTGTGTGTGTGTGTGTGTGTATTTGTGTCTGTGTGTGTCTGTGTGTATGTGTGTTTGTGTGTGTGTGTGTATATTCGTGTATGTGTGTGTGTATTTGTGTGTGTGTGTGTGTGTGTGTGCATGAATTTTAGAAAGTCAGTCCTTCAGTTCTCTCCTTCTACAGAGGACTCAGGAATCTAACTCAACTCCACAGTCATGGCAGTGAGAGCCAACGGCTTCTAGCTCAATGGCTTCTTATGTCATCATTTTAAGGCAGGGCTACAGTAAGTTGCCCAGGCTTGCACTGAATTTGGTATAACCTATTCAAGAACTTGACCTTCCAATCCCCCAAATCAAGCTATGATAAGATAAGCCAATGGTTTTGAATCCGGAGTCAAAACAGAACTGCCAGACCTCTTATTTCCATGCTCACCAGTGCTCTAGGGTCTAGACCTCTGGATTTAGAAGAGCTCTGTCCAGTTGTCAAACACAGAACCCCTGAGCTGTAAGGGAAGAAGACAGTCAATGAACTGCATGCTCTGTATGCAGGAGGACGTGAATTCAACCCTCAGAACTCTGTAAAATATACTGAGTGTGGTTTGTACCCATGTGTAATCTCAGCGTTGGAACATGGAGACAGAAGGATTCCTGGAGCCAAGCATTCTACTTAAATCAGTAAGATCCAAATTCATGTCCCAAAAAAGTATGGTTGAGAGGAGGTTCAACAGTTAAGAGCACTGGTTGCTCTTCTGCGGGACCCAGGTTCAAATCTCAGCTTATACATGACAATGGTGCACAGACAAAATGCAGACAAAACACTCATACACACATAAAATGAAATTTTTTAAATTAAAAAATAATAATGGGGAGTGATAGAGAATGGCACCTGACATCTGGCATCATATGCACACACACACACACACACACACACACACATGTGCACAGGTGCACAGGTGCACACACATGCACATGTGGAGGCACACATGCACAGGTGCAGGCTCATACACACACACACACACACACACGCACGCACACACGAGACACACAGAAAACATTCGTCACAATCTCCAGAGAGAACAGAGTGCACCCTGCCAGTCACTATTGCCTCGGCGTGCCTGTCCTTTGTTCTCTGTGGCTCTGCAGTGTGCTCGGAGTCTATTTTAAGAAAGGAGAAATGACAAAAGAACTCCTCATGTTCTAGTCACTGCTCTGAGACCCCAACATTGCTAATTGCCCACTACATCCACCATTGCTGCACTTTGCACCAGAGGACTTAGATTAACACACACATGCACACTCACACGCACAAGCACACACGCACAAGCACACACGCACATGCATGCACACGCACATGCACACACTTGGTAATTAGAGTGATTAGAAAATGGGGACTGTTTCAAGTCACCCCATGATTGCATTAGCTAGGAAATCACCACATAGAAAAGATCTGTTTTGGCTTTTTGTATTGGTGGCCTGATAACACGCCCTGATAGTCACAACTATGGTGGAGCTAAAAGGCTGAAGAATTGCACTTCAAGTGTGAAATAAAGGGAGTAGTGTTTAACACCATCTGTGGAAGAGTTGCATGAATGCATTAGGGCAGACCATCTGGGGTCCCCAGAAGCAGGTGATGCTGTGGAGGTGTGGGAACGGAGCGGGGATCACAAACACAGTCAGTGTGTGACTGCGGAGCCATGGATCTGTTATGTCTGTGAACACTTGGGTTTGACACCAGGCTGACATTCTGTCCTCCACATGCGGGCTTTGGACTGATGACCTCCTGGGCACGTGGGTAGTGACCACAATGATGGGGATGGGTACCTCACTTTAAATCCACCCCAAGTTCACATTTGCTGCTGTCTTCAAACTCCAGATGACAAACTTTGCTCTCACACAGCCCAGGATGGGGAGCAGGTGGACTTTTCTCCCAGCACACTCATCCCAAGCTCCTTTGACGTGTTAGAGGACTCACCCTAAGACTTCCCTTCCTGGTGTGTGCACAAAGCTCACCTTGCCCCTGCACACCCCAGCTCTTCCCTAGCCAACTCTGCCCCCTTGCTGCTGTGATGACTACATTTTAACTAAGGTCCATCATTTCTTACCCCAGTGGCCCAAGTTTTTGTACCACTTGATTCTCTTTCTCCTTGGAAGGAGACAGTAACCACTACCTGAATCTTTAGACAGGGTCACATGCTGTGGAATAATGGTTCGACCAACACAGACCTTAGATACACAGATGGTTCCATCGAGTCACAGTGACTCTGAGAAACACTTTTGCCAGCAATGCAGTGTGGTAGCTGTCAGGACGTAATGTCACACTGCTGCTGTCAGGACGTGACCTTACACTGCTACTCATGTCTGGGGCAGTGCTAGTGAGAGCACGCCTGCTTGGATGCCAGCTATGTACAGGCCCAACACACAGCTACACTTGGCAACGTGATAACAGATGACTGGTCCTGGTTTATGGATTTACATATCCTAACTTTTATCACTAACCATTATGGCAAATGAAATTTTTCCTTACAGAGAAGCATAATGGCCCTGAAGCAGCCTTGGCAGCCCCCGGAGGGTTGCAGAAGGACGTTTTTCTCCACAAGTGTCCCTCCCAGGCCATCTCTGGCATAACCACCCACATCCCTGAAAATGAGGAGTCAGATATGAAGGGGAACCAGATATGATGGTTCCGACCTTGTTCAAGCCTGGGTGAGTTCATATACTTGACTCTCATTCCTTAACAAACAAACACAGGGATATTTTAAAACAGGCAGATCAGGGGCCCAAGATGTACCCTGGACTGGGGAGGAATGCTCTGTGAAGGCCTTATAAGGATTGCAGCGCCATACCTGGGAACCATACCCACCCACACACCTAAGGCTCCACTCCGTCCCTGTTGCAGTCTGAAAGGCAGAACCAGTAGCAACACAGAGACTTGGGACTGCAGCAGCTTGGAGCTGTGGTGGCCCCTGAAGGCCCTTGTGTTGGAAGCTGTCTCCTGAGGCACTGCCGGGAGATGACCCCCCACCACCACCACCACCCAGAGTAGAAGTTCTGTGGGAGGATTTGGGCCCCATTCATTTTGGAGCTTTTGAAGGGGTTGTGGGTCTTGATCTCTGACCCCTTCTCTCTGGTTTCCTGGCTGTAAGGTGAGTGGCTTTTCTCTGAGCATGCTGTCATGCCTCAGCCAGGCCCAAAGGGACCACCTGGCACAGCCTGGAACCCACCAAAAAGCGGCCAAATCAACCTTTCTCTCTATAAATTCATCATCTGTACTGTTGTCTGTGGTGATGCAGAGGTGACTGGCACAGACTTGCAGGCCCACCCTGCAAACTTCAGGAGCCTGCCTTTTCCCCTGACCTTTGGAACCTCATGACTGGAAAAGGAACGTGACTCCGAGTGAGGCTCACCCAGAATCAGGTGGCCCGAATGTCTTCCTTATGTAAATCCACCTCAGAAACGCTGGCTGACAGCAGGCCTGTCACCTTCACCCAGAGGGCAGGGCTGGACAAAATCTGCTGACATTTTTTTTCTCTTCAGAAAGGCAGTGAGAAGGGACAAGGATGGGCTGTTAGCTTTGCCTATGCAGTTGACTTCTGGAAGACCCTGCAAACACCTGTATCCTTCTGCTGTGTTTTGCTAACCTGACAATGGAGTCCTAGGGTTCCCAAAACCAACAGACCTATGTGAACCATCTGCTCTGCAGTTTGTGTCCACCTGGACATGGTCTGGAATTCAAACATGAGATCGCTGCCTCCCACAGCTATCGAAGGCTACTGCCTCATTTAGACAGGAAGCAGTATGTGATCAGTGCAGTTTCTGTCTATGTGTACAAAGTGACCCTTACGTTTATGATACAAGTGACCATTGGTTGGAACCTCATCACTGTGAACACTTCTTATTTCTCATGAGATGGGTGGCAGCTTAAGATGTGACCATGGCGGTACCCAAATATTTCCCCTTTCTGCCCATTTCATTGGCGTTGAGAGTTTGACCATTGAGGACTTGACTCACACTCCGTCAGTACAGAACGTTTCCCCAGGAATCTCCTTGAGGCACACTGGTCACAAGGTCAGCCTAACCAGCAAGCTCCAGTCCATCAAGGGGGGAAGAACAGCTGAGGCTGACCTCTGACCTCTACAGGAACACTCACAGCTGTGGGTGTGCACTCACTTACTCACAAATGCACAGAAGTGCACACACACACACACACACACACACATGTACCACACACATACCACACACACATTCACACAGATACACACACACACACACAGAGTCACACACATACACACAGATTCATACACAGACACACACATGCATACACACAGACATACACACAGACACATACACACATATATACACAGAGACACATACACACAGATATACACACAAAGACACATATAAACACATTACACAGAGAGACACACTCACACATACACACATTACACACACAAACACACACACACACACACACACACACACACACACACACACACACGTATCCACACATCAGCCGTCTTAATCTCAGCCCTGACACTTTGGGCAGATGTTGCCTCGGTAAGGGAGATTACATGTTTGTATGCTTAATGGCTCCTCTGACCTCTTCCCACTAAATGCCAGAAGCAGCTGTCACCCAAGGTATAGGGAGAATTAGGACAACCAAATAACATGTATCAAATATGTCAAGTGTCCCCAGGGTGGTCAATGCTCTCTGGACTGAGAAGCTGTACCCCAGTGTTGTCACTTGAGTGAATGAGAGCTGAGTGCTGTGCCTAATTTTGTTTGTTTCTCTTCTTAATTAAATATTTTTGTAATAATAAAGATAAACTACCCAAAAATGACATTCTTTTTCAGCACTGAGGTGAAGCCTATCCACTCCTGTGAGAAATGCAAGCCCTCTGTCAACTACGCTAATCCCACAGTCCCTGAAATGACTTCTTAATACATTTCAGAGTCTTCTCCGAGCATCCTGCTTCGACGATAGCACGTGACACCTGTCATCTCAGGACACTGCTTTAGAAGGATATGATAATTAATTAGTGCCCTCAAATCCTTGGTGAGCCAGGAGGGACGCCTTGCTTGGAGGGTGGTGCTAAGCAGGGCTGTCTCTTCCTGGGCAGACAGATGATAGCCCTGATTAAATCTGAAGACAAGAGGAAACATGTAATCTGATTATCTGCACCAAGTGGGTGTATCATCACTGATTTTATTTTCTAGTGGGAGGGATCTCCACCATATATCATAAGAACAGTTGTTCAGCCACAGAGCCAGTGGCTGCACAGTGAGGGAAGTGCAGGAAGTGTCTGGAGGATGCTGGCTGTCTTAGGGTTTTACTGCTGTGAACAGACACCATAACCAAGGCAACTCTTATGAGGACAACATTTAATTGGGGCTGGCTTAGAGGTTCAGAGGTCCAGTCCATTATCATCGAGGCAGGTACATGGCAGTGTCCAGGCGGTCGTGGTGCAGGAGGAGCTGAGAGTTCTGAATCTTCATCTGTAGGCTGCTAGGAGAAAACTGGCTTCCAAGCAGCTAGAATGAGGGTTACATCCACAGTGACATACCTATTCCAATAAGGCCACTCCCTGGGCCAAGCATATTCACACTGGCTACACCTTGTTCTTACCTGGATGTTATCTTAGAAATGTCTTCTGGTAGTCAATATCTTCCTGCCCCCAAATATAAATCTTTATAGTTGTTGAGAAGAAAACACATTCCTGTGTATGCTACATGCTGCTCCCAAAACTTCATGATAACCAAAGCTCACTTGAGTTAGGTTACAGAAGGGAACAGCTAGACTTTGAATCTTTCCTTCATCAACTTCAGTTACACAAGACCCAGGGCTGCTGAAATTTTTAAAAGGCCCAGGAAGATTGGTAAACAGGGAAACGTCACTCTTCACAGACACCTGTATGAGTCTCATTTACATTCACTGACCTTGTGTGTTTGACACCGCTGTGTGACATTAGTCTTGGGATGATGTGGGAAAATTGTCTACTAACCCCAGATAGATAACCCATGACAGACTAAGGCTCATGAGAACTACAGCCCTGGAGCTGTGTGTGTGACAGACAAGCAACCCAAAGGTCGCAAACTCTTTTCCAGGCAGCTGGGGCTACTATCTCCCTGGTAGTCCTCCTTGTTTGTATAACTTTGGGGAAGAAGGAACCTTGTGAATTTGCTTTGCTTCAGGTACTTCCTGAACCTTCTAAAATGCCTACTTTCTGAGTCTTAAGGGGCTTTAGAGGAATTAGTTATCTGGATTCACCCAATATTCATGGAAGGCAAGCCAATCTCCAGTCACAAAGAAAGCAGAGGATGCATGTTGGCAGGCCCTGGTCTGTCTAACCTGGATGAGGGAAGCTATGCTTTTAAAAAGGAGCAACTTCACAGGTCAGTCACAAGCACACCTGGCACTGTCCACAGAGCACAGACACAAACCCAGTGTAAGGTATGAATGAATCAGCAAACAGATATGGTCGAGACATCTCTGTGCTGGCCACTTGTACAAAACCCTTCTTCTCAAACATAGCAGTAAGACTCTAACTCTTCATTCAGGCCCAGTGGCTAAGTGCTTTATTCCCACTTGATTCAGTTTGAAGCCGAAGAAACTGAGGCACAAAGCAGGCATTTGTTAGAGCCAGTGAGTGGAGATGCTGGGTTGGAGCTGTGTGGAGTCATACTGTGTGTGTTTATTTTTGGTTTGCTTGATTTTTACTTTGTTTTCTTTCATTTTGTTTTGTTCTGTCTTTAGGACAGAGTCTTATATAGCACAGTCTGGTCTCCAATTCATTATGTGACCAAGAATAACTTAGAACTCCCGATGCCCCTGTCTACATCCCAAGCTGAGATCACAGGTCTGTGCCACCATATCTGTTTTATGTAGTGCTAGGCAAGCACTCCACTCTGAGAACTGCACTGCATCCCAGCCCTGCCTTCCCTGCCCCTGAACACTGCTGTATTTTCCCCACATTAAAGATGTGTGATCTGATTAATGTCATTTAACTGGGTGTAGGTTTTGTGGACACTAATCCAGTTTTTGAGTAGCGGTTTCTCCCCTTGGTTGGGATATCATCCAACTAGAAAGTCCCAAGGTTAGCAAGGAGACCCATGAGTAAACAAAAACTCATTCAAATCCCACTGGAAAGCTCAGCTGGGTCTGCTGAAGACTGCTTTGTGAGCATGGACAAATGTCTATGTGGATTATGAGCATGAATCTTGTCTGGACAGCTTCTGGGTGAACACCAGCTCTAAGGGCTCCATACAATGGTCACATGGGAAAGGAAGACACTCCACCTCTGCATACTGCTTTTCAGTGAGAGCCACAGTAGAGAGCTTCCTCCAAACATAGCACAGGATGTTGGGACCTCAAAATCAATCTCTACACAAAGGGAACCATTCCAGGCCAGTGAATCTGCAGTTCTGAAAAAAAGTCATTATATTTGTACTTTTCTACAAATTCAGAATGAAGAATAGGGGTCTCCTTTATTTAGCTCTTTCTACTTAAATAATGCAGCGATGGGGGCAATCTTGGGGGCGGGAAGGAAATGTATAATTTAAAGTCATTGAGAAAGGGAGAGAGAATGTCTCTTCCACTCACTATTTAATGTCACGGTCTTTAAGATAGCTGAGGGCATTATATCATAGAGGAGAAGTGTCCCATAGAAATCAAGGGATTTCTGGGAAGGAAGGCAGGAGTAAAAACAGTTGGCAAACATAAGTCAAAAAATCTCCAGTAGCATCACCCAGCAAACCTCAGGGATAAAGAACACACAGGGTAGGAAGAGACAGGCTCGAGGAGACACACCCTTTCTGTGTGCTTTTCAGGAAGAGGTCAAAAGCCAGTCATCTCTCTCTCTCTCTCTCTCTCTCTCTCTCTCTCTCTCTCTCTCTCTCTCTCTCTCGCTCACACACACACACACACACACACACACACACACACACACACACACACTGGTCCAACTGCTCTGCTGCCCCTCCTTCCCCAGTTCATGGCAGCTTCTTTGTTACTTATGGTTACTGTTACACACAAGGATGGTTACTGTTACACACAAAGGATGGTTACTGTTACACACAAACATGACAGCTTCTTTGTTACTATTGTTACTGTTACACTGCTACTGGCACACTGTTACTGGCACACTGCTACTGGCACACTGCTACTGGCACACTGTTACTGGCACACTGTTACTGGCACACTGTTACTGTTGTTATACTGTTACTGTTGTTACACTGTTACTGTTACACTGTTATTGTCACACTGTTACTGCTGTTACACTGTTACTGTCACATTGTTACTGTCACACTGTTACTGTTGTTACACTGCTACTGTTGTTACACTGTTACTGTTGTTACACTGTTACTATTGTTACACTGTTACTGTTGTTACACTGTTACTCTTACGCACAAAAGATGATTTGCAGTAGCATTTGCACTTCCTTTAAGAGTGTCCGAGGACCGGTGCTCAGGCTGGAGATGCCACAACGGGCTCTTTATCTCACAACATAGAGTCATCTCTGACCCATCCCAGTGGCAGTTTCTCATCCCCACCCAATAGCCCCATGCGCGGGGTAGTCCAGAACGATGCATGCATCAGTATCATCTCTCCAAGTTTCTGTGTAGCATAGCAGGCAGGGCCATGCTGGGTGGCTGACTCTGTAATCTCCTCAGGATACAGCCAGAGAGCTACGTGCTGCGTCATCCCCGCAGACAGGAGTTTTCTCTGCCAAGCTTCTTTAGGTACTTAGATTGTTCAGCTCCTTGAGGTATCAAAACTAAAGCCTCAAGGTCCTAGGAATGACCAGCTCTGAGTTCACAGCAAGGTAGATCTTGGCTTCTCAGTCAGTGAAAAACGTGTCTCCAGTATCAAGAAGACCTAAGTCCTCCTTTGAGGGGATCACCATCTCTTGACTAGTTCAAAAACGCCATAGATGTTATTTGCTTAACTCAACTAAGTTAGACCTAAATCAAACCAGCAGAAACATCTGGAGGGAGGGAGTGTACAGGGGTGTGAACTGCTCTGGCTTCTGTAGGTTGTGTCCCTCATACTTCTATTCTTGCCTTGTCCCAGAATCTTCTGTGGAAGGCAGGAAGACTGAAGAGACCTGACAAGAGTGAGTCTGCCTCTCTACCACACATTTCTGCTTCATTTCCTCACAGCTGACTGAGACCTTCCACAACTAGTCCATCCTGGGTCCAAGGACAGAAGGGAAGGCCAGAACCTGAGAGCTGAGTTCTCAGCCTGCCTTAGGGTAGACTCCCACTCTCTCTGTGTCAGAACTTCCCTCTTTTCAATGGCTATTATCCAGCTTGAAATGACCCAAGAAAAATGCAACATAGCAGCTGGTCATCATGGCTCAGAGACATGGCTGCCATCCAG